>NC_137773.1:91764943-92364943 GCF_963455305.1 Plecotus auritus
GATCCTAGGCCATTTTCCCTTCCATGTTTTTTTTTTTTTTTTTTTTTTTTTTTAAGTATAATTACATACTGTAAACTGAACATGATAAAAATCCACTATTTGATGAATAAAAGCCATACCAAAATTGCAGTACATACCTCATGTTTCTATTTGTAAATGTCAAGAAAGTGCACAATAAACGTTAATGGCTTCTTATGGTAATTGTTAAATACTAAGATACCTGAGCCTAAATTTTATTGAAATATGGCTATTCATCATGAGGATAGTAAATGTAACTTCAGAGGAATATTGTAAGCAATAAATAAAGTATATGGCCATATTTCATTGAGCCCAAATAAAAAATTCCAAGGTAAAGTGTGTATGTATATGTGTGCTTATTCATATACATTTTTTATTTCAAACAAACCGACTTATATGTACACAAACATAGATTCATTTATAATCACATATTTCATGTTGAAAGAAAACTTAAGAAAAATTTAAGGAGGATAGAAATATAAAGAATGAATTTTTGAATTAACATAAAATTAAAAGATGTAGAAATTTAGACATGAAGATTTAAAGTAAATGGTAGACATGAACTTAAATGATGAATTAATTTGCCTACATTCATGCCTCAAAGGCATCAAAATCTGGAGCACATTTACATTTATGCAATAAGAAATTCTCTACCAGCTAAAGAGGCTGAATATCTCCAAACTGATTACACATTTCCTTTACTTAAAGGGGGATTATTACTCAAAATGTCTTTACCCAGGGAAGGATAAATGAATGAATTGAGACACTTAATCTCAGCTTCCTGAAGAAAATTTTCATTGGATAAAGGTGTATTCACTTTTTAATGCTAATGTAAAATTACCACACAAGTGATTTAAAACAAACACATTCATGGTCTTACAATTCCTGAGGTCAGAAACAGGAAATCTCAGTGGGCTAAAATCAAGATGTTTGCAGGGCTAGGATTTATCTGGAGGCTGCAGGGAAGAGTCTATTTTCTTTCCTACTCCAAGCTTAGATTAGCATGTAAAATAATTGATATATGTTTCTTATAACTAACAAATATTTCATAGTGGGGGACTAAATGATAGCTCTTAACTTGTGATATAAGGAGGAAATGCCAAATTGTTTTGGCTAATGTGTCATGAAGCCCAGTGTGTAACACACAAAGTTTATATCAAAGAAACTTAGTTTCCCCCTTTGTTGAAAAGAAAAATATCAATTGTCTGTAGATATTAGGGGCTGTGTCCCTATAAAAAGTCAATATTTGGAGAGTCAAGTTTTTTAATCCATACTACATCCTCAGTCTTAAATTTGGAAAAATTTTAAATCAGGGTTGAGATAGGTGCTGGAATGTTAGTCCTCTGAAACCCAACAAATGTAATGGGGAATAACTAGTAAAAACTGGACTCAATTGAATCCTAAACTGGTCTTTTGGGAACGCAGACTCTCCAGGAAAACATTCCCTTCAGTCCAGACCCACAGGGAAATCAGGTGATTAGGAGTTGGAGTAACAAGACAGAAATGCACCTAATGAGCAGACATAGGAAGCTGTAAATATCTCCTCATTTCCAGTCTCTCAGCGTGTGTGACCTTGGGCTGGATGGGACCTGGTTGTTGCTTTTGGAATCCTAAGTTTGTCTAGGAGACCTGTGCTTGCCTCCTTCCTGCTGTCTTGTCTGGGCAGAGAGCTTCAGTCTCCATCATCACCCATCCAGGAGATTGGACTTCCCCATGGAGAACTTCCCCTCAGAGTTCCCAAACAGGTGAGTCCAGAGGTCCAGTAGGTACTACAGGAAAGGGTCAGAGAGAGTCAAAGCCAAGCACATGTACCTGAGGTCTCTTGATAGGCACCGGCCTGTGGCTGTTTATTTACCTGATTAACAAATTAATGGCTAATTTATGATGCTAAAAGAAGTGAACATTGAACTAATTGCTGACAATTAACTGATGAAGGACCAATTAGACTGTAAATGTGAGGCATAAAGTAATTCAAGTAAAAGTAGAATCTGTACACTGAGTTTTGCAACTAAAGAGAGTAGGAAAATAGACTACTTACTAGGTATGGAGGGATGTCCAGTGAAGTAAGGGCAGTTCTTTGTTATTATCATGGTGTCTATTTGACTACATTTCCATTGATAAGAAAGATCTAGGTCCAATATATTTCTTGCAAAAAAAGTAGTTCATGAGACATACATTTCACAGGATCTTCTTTCACTTTGGTATTCAATTCACATGAAAAAGAATATATTTGGTAAGTAAAAAAAGGTATGCTAAATAGCTTAACTTTGCAATTATTTCGTTTCTGTGACCTGAATATATTTGTGGGTTAGTTATCCATTTGTTTTCTCTCTTGTAAGTTGTCTGTACAAGTCCTGACATTTGTGTAGCTGGATTAGAGTATTTTTATTACCGTTTTTGATTGCATTCTTCTAAACAAGGAATTGGAGGTTTCACCCACTTTGTTGCTTGTCATTGAGTACCTTCATGGGCAATTGTGAATGTTTTTAATAGTGTGGGCTCAGGTCTGTCACTCAGTTATTCTCTCCATTGCTTTTTAATTTTTACTTTTCTCACTGAAAAATAGTCAGCTGTTACTTTTATATTCTTCACTTGTGAATCTTTGGTATCAGCAAAAATGAAAGTGAATCTTCTTCTGTGTACATAGTGCTAGTAAATGACCCTACACCCACATTCCCAACTTGTTTCACATCTCCATTTATACCTTATTGTTCTTTTTGGCCTTTTGTTGTTAGCTCTATTTAAAAAATATGCATCATCTTTTACAGTACTCTGGAAGGCATTCTCTTTTATTTACTAAAGATTACCTTTACCTCCATTAGCATATTTGAACCCCATGTCTTTATATAAGAAGAAACTATAGTTTTGATACTGCTTTCCTCCAAATTTAAAATTCATTCTAGCCTTGCCAGCATGGCTCAGTGGTTGAACATCAACCTGTGAACCAGGAGGTCACAATTCAATTGCTGGTCAGTCCAGGTTGCAGGCTTGGTCCTTGGTAGGTGGTATGGGAGGGGGCAGTCAATCAATGATTCAATTTCATCATTGATGTTTCTATCTGTCTCTCCCTCTTCCTTCATCTCTGTAATCAATAAAAATATTTTTAAAAAGCCATTCTATACAATTCTTTTATTTCAAAGTTATTGGAAATTTAATCTGTTAATGTTATTAAGTTATTAATAACATCTGTCTCTATATATATTAATTCAATTCTCACTTAATTTTGTTTCATACAGTTCTTTTGTAACCATTATACTTAACCTAATTTCACTCCTTTGATAATCTTTATTCCATAAATTCTTATGTTTAAAAAACTTCCTTCTGTGTTATGCATACATATACACTCATATGCATTTGTACAAATGCATAAATAGCATCTTGTGCCCATCAGAAAATCTTTTTATGTGTTGTGCAGTGTTTTTTTTTTCTAAGTATCCACTCTTCCTTATGATCTTTCATCCAATAAACTAGTGTGATGCCAATTCATTATTACCATGTATACAAAATATTTTATGATGTGGCTGTGTTATTCACACTTGAAAGCCTTTCCTATACAGTTTCAACGAATTGCTATTATAACAATTATATAAAAATATTTTTAATTGTTATATTAAAATTCATGGTTCTCTAATGGGTAGACAGTATTTTTTTTCCCCAAGGGGACACTGAGCAATGTCCAGACACATTTTTGTCTGTCATATGGAAGGTGTAGGTAGAGTCCAGGGATGCACAGGAGAGACCACACCACAGAAAATGATCTGGCCCAGAATGTCAATAGTGCAGAGATTGATCAACCATGGCTGAAAGAATATATGTACTTGTAATATTTATAGCTGTCTTCAGATTGGTTTCACAATGTTATAACACTTTACTGTTCTGCCAGAAAAGAAAATAAAGTACCCCTTTGCTACCTGTTTGCAAGTTCCAACCCTAGTCAGTGCAACAACTTTTTAAGTTTTACTCAGGCTGAGAGATGTGAAAGAATTTTTTTTCTGAAATTTTTTCTGAGTTTCATCAAAGATTCATATATTTTATGGCCTGTTAATTTGAATATTATTTTATATGCCTATTGTTCTTTCATATTTAGCCTTTTAAATGATTTCTAAACATTATTATGGTGGGGCAGGTTGAAGAGGGTAACGGAGATAAATGGTGATGGAAGGAGACTTGACTTGGGTTGCTAAACACACAATACAATATACATGTAATGTTTAATAGAATTGTATACCTGAATACTACCTGATTTTGTTAACTAATGTTATCCAAATGAATTCTATGAAATTTAAAAATAAATATAAATATAAATCATTATTTTTCAATTGACTTTGGGGGACGTTATTGCCATCAAAATTTTTTACATTTTATTTAGTTATATCTGTCTGTCTCATTACTTCTAATTCAACTGACTTAATTATGATGGTTTGGCCCACTTATACATATTAATATGCAGTTTTCTATCATTTCATATGAAAAGGATTGGTTACACTTAACAATGAGTAGGCAATCCGTCTGACTTTTTGTAATGTTACTGGGGGAGGGGAACAACTTCATTTCGTTCCAGGTTGATATATTCCCAGCTTTTATTAAACAATTCAATGTTCCCAAATATATTGAAATGCAGACTTTCCATGGGTTCAGTGCACTTATATACTGAGACCTAATTCCTGATTCAGTCAACAAATAATAACGGAGCATCTGCTGTTTGCCACAATTTCTAGAAACATTATTGATTATCTTCTATGTCTATGCCATTGCCAATTTGATTACTAATCCAAGTTACTAACACTAAATTATTGCTATTTCTTATACCTTGTTTTGGTTAGTTTTTGATGCTCCACTTAATTTTCTTTAATATAGTTGCTTGGAATTTACTCTGTTTAACCAGGTTTCATTCTCCTTGTCATGCCTTTCATTTCATAATTTCACATTTACTTAAAGATTTGCCTATAAAAGTGCACATGTATGCACACACATTTGTGAAAATACATAGGTGAACAAAACAGGTGAAGTCCTGCTTGTCTGGATCTGGCACTGTGATTGTGAATTCAGAGTACAATGAAAAAATGTTCCCTTAAAAATATGGTCAGGATTAAATCATATGAAGAAGGTTACTCAGTGTAGAAGGATGGCTCCTCATGGCGTGTGGAGGATTTATTGATCATGTCCTGGGAGGCCTTTGCACATTGGATGAAGACCAGAATGAGAATTAGACTGTGTCCCTTGATTTGTCAAAAATGAGATCAAAACCCAAAGTCCAAGATAAACAATGATGCCACATAAGAAAAGCAGGAAAGGGGCTTGTCTCATCCACCATCAACCATATAAAAACCAAAATCTAATAAGTATAGAAGAGGCACAGAAAAAAACAGTTTTCTACTCTTTGATGTCAAAAATACCCAAACAGTGTTGTTTTTAGATATTTCCTTTTGTGAGTTATTAGTTTATTTATTTATTTTTTTGGTCCGTTTTCTCTTGGGGTAGTTACATCATCTTATATAATAAAAGCCTAATATGTTAAGTGTCTGGTCATCCTGTCAGCTGTTCAACCAATCAAAGTGTAATATGCTAATGATATGCTAAGGCTGCTCAACTGCTCGCTATGATGTGCACTGACCACCAGGGGGCAAATGCTCCAACCCGTAGGTTAGCTTGCTGCTGGGGTTCAGCCGATTGGAACTGAGCAAGAGGGCCGGACATGCCCTGGAGCCCTCCTGTGGTCCCTCCCCAGCTAGCCAACCTCCTGCATACTTCCCTGGCACCAATTGTACACCGGTGGGTTCCCTCGCCCTGGCCTGTACCCTCTTGCAATCTGGGACCCCTTGTGGGATGTCAAAGAGCCAGTTTTTGGCAGAACGACCAGCTGCTATGACACACACTGACCACTAGGGAGCAGATGCTCAATGCAGGAGCTTCCCCTTGGTCAGCCGTGGGCAAACTGCGGACCACGGGCCGGATCCGGCCCGTCCAGCTGTTCTATCTGGCCCGCGGAGCCTAAAGAGCGGAGGGTTCTCTTGCTCTCCCCTCTGCTCCTTCACCAGCAGCAGTGTTAACATGGCAACGTCAGGAAACATGGCCGCAGCTCCTTTTTCTGAGTGGGCTGATTTATATCCGCCCATTCAGTAGAAGGAACAACCTCTCAATTTTCCAGAGGCTCCTTGTAATGCCCGAGGACGCGTCTCCCAACATCACCCTGGGAATGCGTAGACACGTTATCATGGTGATGTAGGGAGACACGCCCCTGGAGAGCACAGTATCAGAGCCTTTCTGAGGTAAGATTAAGAGCTCTACTCAATCGCTTCTCGGCCTTTTGGCTAAGATCAAGTGTGAAGAGCTCTACTCAAACACAATTTTTTCCTGTTCCCACATTCTGTACATCACAATGACTTGTTAATAAAACAACAAAGACTTTCAGCTTTTAGGGCTTGTATCCACTGCAGTTTTTTTTTTCCCACTGTGGACACACGCAGCAGGGAAAAAGACACACAGAGGACATGTCACACTAGCCATGCTGTGGCTGCATTTTTTTGCTGATACGGATGCGGTATCAGTAACGCTACCGTGGCCACTATCCGCATGTGTTAGCGGCAAAACAAATGCATTTTGCGCTGCATTTGCTTCTCCCCCTTGCGCCTGTAAAAATGCATGCTACAGGGCATTTGTGTTAACATGCACCACTGCACATTAGCATCAATGCAAACATGATGGAAACCTGTGTACCCTGCATTAACCCTAGCTGTGCTGCATTGCAGTACTGTACCACACTGCAACGGCAGCACGGCTAGTGTGAATGAGCCCTAATTCAGTGGGTTGAACATAAAGATTGTATAGAAATGTGATGAACTAAAGATTTTATTACAAAATCGCTTAATTTCAGGGTTTCAGAAGTAATTGGACAAATGAAAAACTGAAAATCAAATGTTCATATCTAATACTTGGATGAAACCCTTTCCTGGTAATGACAGCCTGAAGTCTTGTACTTATGGACATCACCAGATGCTGGGTTTTCTCCTTTGTAATGCTCTGCCAGGCTGTCACAGTAGGGGTATATATATAAATATCCTGCCATTTCCAGCTTTTAATAAGAAAAACTGTTGCAATGGGCATTTAAAAGTGGCACTTGGTTGTTTTTATAGAGTCCAGTGGATGCAATCTGACATTGATAATGGGCTCTTTCACACTATGTGCACTGCGGCTGTTTTTTGCCAGTAACGGAAGTGCTAGTGGTAACTACTGGTTACCCATGTTTTGCACTGCCCTAGCACCTCCCATACAAGTGTGTCTGGAAGACACAACAATGTGCAGCTATGTGTGTTACCATAAAGAAAGGGCCTGTGTGAAAGATACACAGGTTTCCTATGGAGGAAAGGGGTTGTTCTCTATGGTCAGTGTGTGCCTCTGTCCCATGTCTGAACTTTTCCAGATGATTTTGTTATATATATATTTTTTAGAAGACCGAAAATGTTATAGTAGAGCAAATTTAATCACTTATTTTTATACTTTACTGTCTTATTTTAGTAAAGAATTTAATAAGAGAACGGTACTGTTGGTTTTAGCCAAATATTAAACATGAGTGGACCAAAGAAAAAAAAGTGGACAGTGAATGCCAAGTGTTTAAGAGGGAGTGGACAACAAAATATTTTTTCACCGAAGTCTGATCAATGCCGGTATGTCTGATATGCCAGGAAACACTTGCAGTCTTCAAAGAGTACAATCTCAGCTGTCACTTTGCCACAAAGCATGGCAACTATGCTAGCCAGCAGTCACCTCAAGAACGGGAGGCTACTGCACAGAGGTTGATGGCTAAATTACAGGCTCAGCAAAATGTCTTTCACAGACAAACTGCAATTCAAGAGACAACTACCAAAGCAAGTTTTATGCTATCATTCAAATTAGCAAAAGCTAGCAAACCTCTCTCTGAAGGCGAGTTTTTGAAAGAATGTATGATAGAGACAGCAGGTCTCTTGTGTCCAGAGAGCAAAGGCAAGTTTGAAAAACTCAGCTTATTGCGCAGGACAGTGACTCTTCGAGTGGAACTGATTGATGAAGACTTGGCCAGCAAGTTAAATAGTAAGGCAGAGTTATTTAAGTTTTATTCACTAGCATTGGATGAAAGTAATGACGTAAAGGACACTGCTCAGCTCTTAATTTTTATCTGAGGGATTAGTGACAATTTTGAAATTACAGAGAAGTTTTTAGCCATGGAGTCACTGAAAGGAAAAACACAAGGAGAGGACTTGTATGACCGGGTGTCTACTGTCATCGAGAAAATGAAGCTACCATGGAGTAAACTTGCTAATGTCACGACAGATGGATCTCCAAATTTAACTGGAAAAAATGTTGGACTGCTAAAAAGAATTCAGGATAAAGTGAAAGAGGAGAACCCTAACCAAGATGTTATTTTTCTTCACTGTATTATTCATCAGGAATCATTGTGCAAGTCTATATTACAACTTAATCATGTTGTTAATCCAGTCGTAAAGCTTGTTAATTTCATTCGAGCAAAGGGACTTCAGCACCGTCAGTTTATTAAGTTTCTGGAGGAAACTGATACGGATCACCATGACTTACTTTACCACTCTCATGTCCGCTGGTTGAGTTTGGGCAAAGTTTTTCAACGAGTGTGGGAGCTCAAAGAAGAGATTGGTGCATTTTTGAAATTAAAGGGGAAGTCTGACGAATTTACTGAGCTGAGTGACAAGAATTGGCTGTGTGACTTTGCATTTGTTGTAGATATATTTTCACATTTGAATGAGCTAAATGTGAAGCTACAGGGAAAAGATCAGTATGTACATGACATGTACACTAATGTGAAAGCCTTTAAATCGAAGCTGATTTTCTTTTCCAGACAAATTTCAGACAAAGTCTTCACTCATTTTGCCACACTAGCCACACAGAAGGAGACCATCCAAAACGTGAAGAAATACAGCAAATCACTGGATGACCTGCATGCAGAATTCTGTCGTCGGTTTTCTGATGTTGAAAAAATTGACCAGTCACTTCAACTGGTGGCCTGTCCTTTGTCACAAAACCCTGAAACAGCACCAGAAGAGGTGCAACTGGAACTCATCGATCTTCAGTCTGACTTTGTCCTAAAGGAGAAATTCAGCTCTCTTGAACTAAGAGACTTTTATGCTTCACTTAATGAAGCCACTTTTCCAAATATCCGGAGGATGGCACAAAGATACTGGTGCTGTTTGGGTCAACCTATGTTTGTGAGCAGACATTTAGTGTCATGAACATCAACAAAGCCCCTCACAGATCCAGCTTAACTGACAAACACCTCAGATCTATCCTGAGAATAGCCACAACAAAACTAACTCCAGACTTTGATGCATTAGGTAAAAAAGGAGACCAACAACACTGTTCCGACTGAAGTTGATGTTTTAAAGACCAAAAACCTTTCAACCCAGTCTACATTGCCATCTACATCTACGTCCCGGGCATAATTTGGAAGTTGCACTGAAGAAAATGTTTAATTTACTGTTTACACATTTTGTTCTTTTCTATTTATTTTAGTTTTAAATTATTTTATTATATTTAAGTTTAATTTGAAAGGCTTTTGTACCTTTCCTTTGTTAGGCAATTTTATTTTGCCTTTGCCATCTTCAATATAAGGTATGTTATTGTGCTATGATTCCTCCATTTTTTGAAGTTTCAAATTATAATCATTAGTGTTTACATTCTTCTTGTTAAAATGTTTGAAATGAATAAAACTATTGAAATAATAAAAAAAAAGACCGTACCCTTTTATGTAATGATGTTTACTTTGAATTTATATTAGTTCACACAAACACTCCATTCATGCTTTTGTTCCGGCCCTCCGGTCCAGTTTAAGAACCCATTGTGGCCCTCGAGTCAAAAAGTTTGCCCACCCCTGCCCTTGGTGGTCAGTGTGCTCCCACAGGGGGAACACTGCTCAGCCAGAAGCCCAGCTCATGGCTGGTGAGCTCAGTGGCGGTGGTTGGAGCCTCTCTTGTCTGTGTGGCAGTGCTAAGGATGTCCAACTGCTGGCTTAGTCGGATATCCCCCGAGGGCTCCCAGACTGCGAGAGGGTGCAGGCCGGGCTGAGGGATTTCCCTTCCCCCTCCCCCACTGAGTGCACAATTTCATGCACTGGGCCCCTTGTATATCTATAAATACCTTTGTATTTTTGACAATTTTATTTTTTCTCTTCTATTATTTTTGCTTGACTTTGCTGGGGATATAATTAGGGTTGTAAAGCAGTCAGAATCCAAAGAAGATTTTCCTTCCTCATTGTCTCTCAAGGACCACCTGAGCAAATTAAATATCTCTTCTTCCTAATGACCAGTTTTCGCTCTCTCTCCCTCTAAGTTTATTTAACCTATTGTTTATATTTCTTTAACTACAGGACAGAAAACGTGCATAGCAACATGAAACTCCAAGCTTATTTGTCCATGGAATGCTTACAATAAGAATATCTAAATTCTATTGCTAACTTCTTTTTGGATAAGCTGCTTGATTTCGACACATTGACTTATATCTTCTCATAGTCTAAATAGTATGGGAGTGAGAAGCACATGGAAATAACACAGATGAAGAGGCCACGTTATTCTATAGTGTGTGTGTGTGTGTGTGTGTGTGTGTGTGTGTGTGTGTGCACATCTTGTAAACTGAGAGCAGAGGTGCCTGGCCTCATATATTCCAATGTGACTCTAATATGAGGAGATACTAAGGATGGGATCCTTTTCAATTCACAAGATGCTTTTGCAACCAGATTAATAAAGTACAAGATTTATATAGTGTGAACAAGGCACTCTCTATGACTTGAAGTTACAAGAGCAACATGCAAGCTACCTTGTTTCTTAATATCCACTGACTCCACCTCTGATCCTGCTTTGCTATGTTTATTTCCCTTGACACTCTGGCTCATTTTGAGCCCTGACTTTCTGAACAATCATCTTCCTCAGGGCCTTTGCACTGGCTGTCTCTTTGCCTGACAAACACTTCAGCTTCAGTCTCCCAGTTAGTCTTCTTTGAGGTATCTGTTAAGTGTCACCTGTTGGCAAGTCTTGGCTAAACTGTTTCAAAAAGATCACTCTCTATCCACTCTCTCCATTTAATGTGATTTACTTTTCTTAATATCATCTTCACCATTGGTTATGTTTTATTATTATTTTATTATATTCTTTCTCCATCATTAGTTTGTAGAGACCTTGTTTTTCAGCATCCCATGTTGTGAACAATGCCTGGAACATGGTCTATGGTCATTATATATTCCTCAAATGCATAAAAGATATTCTCAATAAAGCAACAATATATACAATGTTTAAAGAACAGGTTGATGGTAGAAAAGAAAATTCTATTGAGAAATGCCAATAGAGATACCATGATAGGGAATAAATCACACACCAGAAATGGAAATTATTTTCCTGATTCTAAACATAAATATGTCATTTATACTCAGTGACTAATGCTTGCTAATGTGAAAATTTGTTTTTGTTTTCTTCTATTTTCTGGTAGTCATGTTCTCCAACACAAGAAATCAAGCAATGGTACACCAATTTCAGAATTCCTTCTTCTGGGACTTTCACAGGCACAAGAACTACAGCCTCTCATATTTGGGCTTTTCCTCTCCATGTACCTGATCACTGTGCTTGGAAACCTGCTCATCATCCTGGCTGTCAGCTCAGACTCCCACCTCCACACACCCATGTATTTCTTCCTCTCCAACCTGTCCTTGGTAGACATCTGTTTTACCTCTACCACCATCCCTAAGATGCTGTGGAACATCCAGACACAGAACAAAGTCATCACCTATGAAGGCTGCATCACACAGATGTATTTTTTCATACTTTTTGCTGGGTTGGACAACTTAATCCTGACTGTGATGGCCTATGACTGGTTTGTGGCCATCTGCCACCCCCTGCACTACATGGTCATCATGAAACCCCAGCTCTGTGGACTGCTGGTTCTGGTGTCCTGGATCATGAGTATCCTGAATTCCTTGCTAGAAGGCTTAATGGTTTTGGGTCTGCGCTTCTGCTCAGACTTGGAAATACCCCACTTTTTCTGTGAATTCAATCAGGTGCTCCAACTTGCTTGTTCTGACATCTTTCTTAACAACATTATAATGTATTTTTCAGCTGGACTGTTAGGTGGTGGTCCCCTTGCTGGGATCCTTTACTCTTACTCCAAGATCATTTCCTCCATATGTGGAATCCCATCAGCTCAGGGGAAGTATAAAGCATTTTCTACCTGTGCATCTCACCTCTCAGTTGTCTCCTTATTTTATGGTACAGCCCTAGGAGTGTATCTCAGCTCTGCTGCTTCCCAGAGTTCACACTCAAGTGCAATAACCTCGGTGATGTACACTGTGGTCACACCCATGCTGAACCCCTTCATCTACAGTCTGAGGAACAAGGACATAAAAAGGGCCCTGGAAAGATTCCTTGGCAGGTAAGCTTTTCATGGGCCAACTGTACTAGGCTGAACAATTGCCCAGGAATGAAGGGTTCAAATCCTCAAGGTCACAAGTTCTGACACAAATTAATTGAATATTAGCACCATATGTAATTAGAAATTCTCTTTTATCTCATAGGTTAACGTGAATTACTTTAGCATAATTTAATATTTTATGACACTTTTCATTCCAAGTAATTTTCCTTTTTTTTTTTCCTGAAAGAATAGTCATGATTTATACTACCCCTGTGTACAAAATTATACTTGGATGCTAAGGTCGTTTGTATAATTTTATTTTAGACCAAAACCTGAGACCATAGTTTTCACTTATATGTTCATTATTCTTTTCTTTAAAAAAATATTTTAATTGAGATCTTGAACGGGAAAGTGGAGCTTATCAGAAGCCTGAGAATCCACAACTGCGGCATCCACAGAACAGCTGCGAGCCCCAGAACACCGGTCCCCAATTGGCACAAACACACGGATTCAGAGGAGCTCTACACTCCACCACGGAAAGGTCAGATTTCGCCTGGGATAAGGTGAGGTCTCTGGTCCCGGCGGGAGAGAGGAACGCACGTTTTATGGGAGTTGGAGGACCGGGGAAGTCTGTGCCTAGAAAAATCCGTGGCTGTTGGGGCTGGCATCATCTGTGAATGTGGAAGGGGGTTCTCAGAGCTGCTAACAGAAGGGCTCTCTAAAAAGCAACCCATTTTGATCTGACGTGCAGGGACACCCTAAGAATTTCAAAGGTGTGCCGGCTGCCTAGACTTGCGCGCACCCCCGGAGTTCGCACACTTGGGCTTTTTCATCTTCAAATCCTTGCTTCTGATTACTAAGCCCAATACATAGGATCACCCAGTTGGGGACACCCTGGGAGACTGCAGGGGAAAGTGTTTTTCTGGAACCTGGGGATCAGAGCAGGGAGTGACCATCAGAGAGCCAGCTCTGAGGCAGCCCACTCCCACAAACAGGTAGTGAGTGCCACAGGGAAAGAAGGCTCTAACACTGCCTGGAGAGGTCATATAGAGACCCAGAAGTCAATCCAGAAACACTGCCATCCAGGGGCTGAATCACAAATTGACTCTTGTGTAATCAAAAATAAAGGAATATGAGAAATTAAGACACACGGCCTGCTTAAAATCAGGACTGGCTTACAACACCGAAGAGCAGTGGAACGCAGGGAACTGCAATACTGTCTGGACTGAGAAACAGGCATGCCAAACAGAATAACAGAAAAAGTGAATGACCTTCACTACTGCACATTTTATTTTTATTTTTTTACTTTTTTATTTTCATTTTTTGCATCTTTTACTCAAGAAACTAATTTTTTTTTTCTTTTTTCCTCACTTGATTTTACCTTTTTAATTATTAAATTTTTATTTTCAATTTGTATTATTACTACTGCTATTTTATCTTTTTTTTTAAGTGTCATTTTATTTTCTCTTCATTTTATTTTGGGATTAGTGTTCTACATTCTATTTTCATCTTTCCTTTAGCATCGTTTTACTCTACCTTAACTCTACCTTTATGCCATCACTCTCTTCCTAACCTTCCTCTTTTCGGTGTCCTGTTTATCTTACCCCTTTCCTGCTTTAGATTTTCCCTATTCTTTCTGTGTACCCCTTGTTAAAATTTCACCCTAATTACATATCTAATCTCTAATCCCCTGCTCCAAGTCCATACACACCTCTCTTCGCTGTCTTAACTATGCAAAAAATTGTTTTTCTCTCTGTCCTTTTGTTGTTGTTCTCTTGAATGTTGATTATATCAATTTTTTTTTCAAATTTTTATTAAGGTATTATATGTGTACATATCTTACCATTGCCCCCCACCCCCACCACACTCCCATACATGCCATCACCCCCCAATGTTTTGCATCCATTGGTTACTCTTATATGCATGCATACAAGTCCTTCAGTTGAGCTCTTATTTCCCCCACCTCTCCCTAACCTTACTGCTGTAATTTGACAGTCTGTTTGATGCTTTACTGCCTCTGTAACTATCTTTTTGTAAATCAGTTCATAATGTTTTTCATTATCCCCAAATGAGTGGGATCATGTGGTATTTTTCTTTCATTGACTGGCTTATTTCACTTAGCATGATGTTCTCTAATTCCATCCAAGTGTCTACAAATGGTAGTAATTCCTTCTTTTTTATGGCAGCATAGTATTCCATTGTGTAGATGTACCATAGTTTTCTGATCCAGTCATCTGCTGATGGGCACCTAGGCTGTTTCCACATCTTAGCTATTGTAAATTGTGCTGCTATGAACATAGGGGTGCATATATCCTTTCTGATTGGTGTTTCTGGTTTCTTAGGATATATTCCTAGGAGTGGGATTACTGGGTCAAATGGGATTTCCATTTTCAGTTTTTTGAGGAAACTCCATACTGTTCTCCACAGTGGCTGCACCAGTCTACATTCCCACCAGCAGTGCACAAAGGTTCCTTTTTCTCCGCATCCTCGCCAACACTTGTCGTTTGTTGATTTGTTGATGATAGCCATTCTGACAGGTGTGAGATGGTATCGCATTGTCGTTTTGATTTGCATCTCTCGGATAATTAGTGACTTTGAGCATGTTTTCATGTGTCTCTTGGCCTTCCTTCTGTCTTCTTTCGAAAAGATTCTATTTAGGTCCGTTGCCCATTTTTTTATTGGATCATTTATCTTCCTTTTATTAAGTTGTATAAGCTGCCTGTAGATGTTGGAAATTAAACATTTATCAGTGATACCATTTGCAAATATGTTCTCTCATACAGTGGGGTTTCTTGTTTTTTGTTGATGGTTTCTTTTGCTGTGCAAAAGCTTTTTATTTTGATGTAGTCCCATTTGTTTATTTTCTCTTTGGCTTCCATTGCCCTAGGGGCAGTATCACTGAAAAAGTCCTTTTGGCATATGTCTGAGATTTTGCTGCCTGTGGATCCCTCTAGTATTTTTATGGTTTCCCGTCTTATATTTAAGTCCTGTATCCATTTTGAGTTTATTTTTGTGTATGGTGTAATTTCCTGATCTAGTTTCATTTTTTTGCATGTATCTGTCCAATTTTCCCAACACCATTTATTGAAGAGACTGTCTTGACTCCATTGTATGCTCATGCCTCCTTTGTCAAATATTAATTGCGCATATTGGTTTGGGTCGATATCTGAATTCTCTATTCTATTCCATTGATCTATATGTCTGTTCTTGTGCCAGTACCAGGCTGTTTTGAGGACAGTGGCTTTGTAATACAGCTTGAAATCTGGTATTGAGATCCCTCCTACTTTATTCTTCTTTCTCAGGTTGCTGAGGCTATTCGGGGTCTTTTTTTATTCCGATGAATTTTTGGAGAGTTCTTTCTAGATCTGTGAAATATGCCATTGGTATTTTAATGGGGAGTGCATTGAATCTATAGATTGCTTTGGGTAGTATGGACATTTTGATGATGTTGATTCTACCAATCCATGAACATGGTATGTTCTTCCATCTGTTTACATCTTCCTCTATCTCTTTTTTCAGTGTCCTGTAGTTTTCCGCATATAGGTCTTTTACCTCCTTGGTTAGGTTTATTCCTAAGTATCTTAATTTTTTTGGTGCGATGGAGAATGGGATTGCTTTTTTAGTCTCTCTTTCTGTAAGTTCACTGTTGGTGTATAGAAATGCCATAGATTTCTTGGCATTAATTTTGTATCCTGCTACATTGCCGAATTCATTTATTAAGTCTGTTAGTTTTTTGATGGAGTCTTTCGGGTTTTTTATGTACAATATCATGTCATCTGCAAATAAAGACAGCTTTACTTCTTCTTTTCCAATTTGGATGCCTTTTATTTCTTCTTCTTGTCTAATTGCAATGGCTAATACTTCCAGTACTATGTCAAACAGGAGTGGTGAGAGTGGGCATCCTTGTCTTGTTCCTGTTCTTAGGGGAAGTGGTTTTAGATTTTGCCCATTGAGTATGATGTTAGCTGTGGGTTTATCATATATAGCTTTTATTATGTTGAGGTATGATCCCTCTATTCCCACCTTGTTGAGAGTTTTTATCAAGAAAGGGTGTTGGATTTTGTCAAATGCTTTTTCTGCATCAATTGATATGACTATGTGATTTTTATCTTTCAATTTGTTTATGTGATATATCACATTTAATGATTTTCAGATATTGTACCATCCTTGCATTCGTGGAATAACCCTACTTGGTCATGGTGTATGATCTTTCTGATGTACTGCTGGATCCGATTTGCTAGAATTTTGTTGAGGATTTTGGCATCTACATTCATGAGGGATATTGGCCTGTAATTCTCCTTCATTGTGTTGTCTTCATCTGGTTTTGGTATTAGGGTGATGCTGGCTTCATAGAAAGAGCTTGGAAGTGTTCCTTCCTCTTGAATTTTTTGGAATAGTCTGAGGAGGATAGGTTTTAGTTCTTCATTGAATGTTTGGTAAAACTCTCCTGTGAAGCCGTCTGGCCCCGGGCTTTTGTTTGCCGGAAGCTCTTTGATGACTGCTTCAATTTCTTCCATAGTTACTGGCATATTGAGCTGTTTAGATTCTTCTTGATTGAGTTTTGGAAGGTTATATTTTTCTAGGAATCTGTCCATTTCCTCCAGGTTGTCCAGTTTGTTGGAATAGAGTGGTTCGTAGTATTTTTTAACAATCCTTTGTATTTCGGCGGGATCTGTTGTTATTTCACCTCTTTCATTTCTGATTTTGTTTATTTGGGTCCTCTCTCTTTGCTTCTTGGTGAGCCTGGCTAGAGGTTCATCAATCTTGTTTATCCTTTCAAAGAACCAGCTCTTGGTTTTGTTGATCTTTTGTATTCTTTCTTTGGTCTCTATGTCGTTTATCTGTGCTCTGATCTTTATTATTTCCTTCCTTCTGCTTACACTGGGCTTTTCTTGTTGCTCTTTTTCTAACTCTTTGAGTTGTTGGGTTAGGTAATTTATTACCCCTGTTTCTTGTTTTTTGCAGTAGGCTTGTAGAGCTATGAACTTCCCTCTCAAGACTGCTTTCGCTGTGTCCCATAGATTTTGGATTGTAGTGTTTTCATTGTCATTTGTTGCCATGATGTTTTTTATTTCTTCTTTGATCTCTCTGGTAACCCAGTCATGGTTTAATAGCATGCTGTTTAGCCTCCATGTGTTTGATTTCTTTTGGTTGTTTTTATTGTAGTTGATTTCCAGTTTTATGCCACTGTGGTCTGAGAAGATGCTTGATATGATTTCTATCTTCTTGAATTTGAAGAGCCTTTGCCTATGTCCCAACATATGGTCTATCTTTGAGAGTGACCCATGTGCACTTGAGAAGAATGTATATTCTGTTGCTTTGGGGTGAAATATTCTGAAGATGTAAATTAATTCCATCTGGTCTAGTGAGTCATTTAGGATTGATGTTTCTTTGCTGATTTTTTGTTTAGAGGATTTGTCCAATGGTGATAGTGCGGTATTAAAGTCTCCTACTATGATTGTATTGCTGTCAATCTCTCCCTTGATATCCTCCAGGAGTTTTTTTATGTATTTGGGTGCTCCTGTATTGGGTGCATATATGTTTACCAGAGTTATTTCTTCTTGTTGGATTGCTCCCTTTAGTATTATGAAGTGGCCTTCCTTATCTCTTGTTATGTCCTTCAGTTTGAGATCTAATTTGTCAGATATAAGTATTGCTACCCCAGCTTTTTTTTCAGTTCCATTTGCCTGGAAAACCTTTTTCCATCCCTTCCCCCTCAGTCTGTGTGTGTCTTTTTTTCTGAGGTGGGTTTCTTGTAGACAGCAGATATATGGGTCTTGTTTTCTTATCCAATCCGTTACCCTATGTCTTTTGCTTGGGGCATTTAATCCATTTACATTTAAAGTTATTATTGATAGGTACTTATTTGTTGCCATTCCTATTCTTTACACCTGTGTTCCTTCTTCGCTTCCTATTTCTTTTTTTTTTTTTTTTTTTTTTTTTTTTACAGCAGACCCTTTAGCATTTCTTGCATTGCTGGTTTGGTGGTAATAAATTACCTTAGTCCTTTTTTGTCTGTGAAGCTCCTGATTTCACCTGCAGTTTTGATTGATAGCCTTGCTGGGTACAGTATTCTTGGATTCAGACCCTTCCTTTGCATGACTTTGTATATTTCATTCCATTCCCTTCTGGCCTGATGAGTTTCTGTTGAGAAATCAGTTGCTAGTCTGATGGGGGTTCCTTTGTATGTAACTTTCTGTCTCTCTCTTGCCGCTTTTAAGATTCTTACTTTGTCGTTGGTGTTGGCCAATTTAATTATAATGTGCCTTGGCATCGGTCTTTTGGGGTTCATTTTGCTTCGGACTCTGTGAGCTTCTTGGATTTGTGTGGGTTTTTTCTTCTCTATATCAGGGAAATTTTCTGTCATTATTTCTTCAAAGAGGTTTTCTATTCCTTGCTCAGCTTCCTTTCCTTCTGGAACCCCTATTATGTGGATGTTGTTTTGTTTCGTGTTGTCCCAAAGTTCCCTTAGGCTCTCCTCCTGCCTTTTAATTTTTTTTTCTAGAGGTTGCTCTACTTGGGTATTTTTTCCCATCTTGTCTTCTAGCTCACTGATGCGGTCCTCTGCTTCCTCTAGTCTACTCTTGATGCTTTCTATTGAGTTCTTTACAGCAGTGATGTCATTTTTCATTTCTTCTTGGTTCTTCTTCATTTCCTCTTGGTTCTTGCTCATATTGTCAAATTTGTCTTCCATTCTTTTCAGCCACCTTATGACCATTTCTCTGAATTCTTTTTCTGGAAGGTTGCTTGCCTCCATTTCGTTTACTTCCTTTTCTGGTGATGCCTGCTTTTCTTTCATATGTGGGCTGTGTCTTTGTCTCCCCATGGTCTCTCTTCTCTGGGTGTCTGGTTATGTAGTTCTCTCTCTCCTGCATTGATTTAAAGGCACAAAATACAGCACTACCAGGTACAACACACAAGGCACTGAACCGAAATGTATTCACGATATTAATAACCTCCAATAAAGGTGACCACCAGAGAAAGGCAAATTAGGGGATAGGAGAGAAAGAAGAAGAGGAAAAAGAAAGAAAGAAGAAGAAGAAAAAAGGAGTGTCAAAATGAAATTGGGAAAAGGGAAAAAAAGAAGAAAAAAAAAGTAAGAGAGACAAGAAAGAGACTAAGAGAGAAAGGGAAACAGACTATATATATTGGGGATAAAACTCCTATAGAACAATCACTTATTCCAGCAAATGCCAGCAACAAGTACCTGGGAATTAATACAAACTACAACACCAACTAATATTGAGTGAGGCAAGGGAAAACAGAAGCACTAAACAAACAAAAAAATAAACAAAAGAAGTATAAGCAAATAAATCTCACAAAAAAGCATAAAAATTCGATATAATCTACATTCAAGCGAACAACAACAAAAGGACAGAGAGAAAAACAATTTTTTAGATAGTTAAGGCAGCGAAGAGAGAGGTGTGTATGGACTTGGAGCAGGGTATTGGAGATTAGATATATAAGTAGGGTGAAATTTTAACAGGGGGTAAACAGAAAGAATAGGGAAAATCTAAAGCAGGAAAGGGGTAAGATAAACAGGACACCAAAAAGGGAAAAGTGAGGAAGAGAGTGATGGCATAAAGGTAGAGTTGAGATAGAGTAAAATGTTGATAAAGGAAAGATAAAAATAGAATGTAGAACATTAATCCCAAAACAAAATGAAGAGAAAATAAAATGACACTTAAAAAACAAAAAAGGGGGGGATAAAATAGCAGTAGTAATAATATGGATTGAAAATAAAAATGTAATAATTAAAAAGGTAAAATCAAGTGAGGAAAAAAGAAAAAAAAATTAGTTTCTTGAGTTAAAGATGCAAAAAATGAAAAAAAAAATAAAAAATAAAAATAAAATGTGGAGTAGTGAAGGTCATTCACTTCCTCTATTGTTCTGTTTGGCACGCCTGTTTCTCAGTCTGGACAGTATTGCAGTTCCCTGCATTCCACTGCTCTTCAGTGATGTAAGCCAGTCCTGATTTTAAGCAGGTGGTGTGTCTTAATTCGTATTCCTTTATTTTTGATTACACAAGAGTCAATTTGTGATTCAGCCCCTCGGTGGCAGTGTTTCTGGATTGACTTCCGGGTTTATCTATGGCCTCTCTAGGGAGTGTTAGAGCCTTCTTTCCCTGTGGCGCTCACTACCGGTTTGTGGGAGTGGGCTGCCTCAGAGCTGGCTCTCCAATGGTCACTCCCTGCTCCAGTCCCCAGGTTCCAGAAAAACACTTTCCCCTCCAGTCTCCCAGGGTGTCCCCAACTGGGTGATCCTATGTATTGGGCTTAGTAATCAGAAGCAAGAATTTCAAGAGGAAAAAGCCCAAGTGTGCGCACTCCGTGGCTGCGCGTAAGTCTAGCACAGCCCTGAAATTCTTAGGGTGTCCCTGCACATCAGATCAAAATGGGTTGCTTTTTAGAGAGCCCTTCTGTTAGCAGCTCTGAGGACCCCCTTCCACATTCACAGATCACGCCAGCCCCAACAGCCACGGATTTTTCTAGGAACAGACTTCCCTGTTCCTCCAGCTCCCGCAAAACGCGCGTTCCTCTCTCGCGCTGGGACCAGAGACCTCACCTTATCCCAGGCGAAATCTGACCTTTCCGTGGTGGAGTGTAGAGCTCCTCTGAACCCGTGTGTTTGCGCCAATTGGGGAGCGTTGTTCTGGGGCTTGCAGCTGTGCCGTGGGTGCCGCAGTTGTGGATTCTCAGGCTTCCGATAAGCTCCACTTTCCGGTTCCAGATGGCGGAGACTCCGCGTCCAAGCCCGCAGCACCGGGAGGGGACCCAGCCGCAGTGGGGGCTGCCAGGTCAGGGGAACCCCGTCTAGCAGTCTCCCACCTTCTTCTGGAGTTCAGCTGCCCCCCAACTTGCCAACAAACACTCCTTTTGCGACCCTCAGCTTTTCTTTCTTTCTGCTCCGGGACAAGGCTCGGAACACGTCTGTCTATTCCGCCGCCATTTTTTTCTCCCTGATTATATCAAATTTTTAAGCTTTTTTGTGAGATTGTTTTGCTTATTCTTCTTTTGTTTATTTTTTTGTTTGTTTTGTGCTTCTGTTTTCCCTTGCCTCACTCAATATTAGTTGCTGTTGTAGTTTCTGTTAATCCCCAGGTACTTTTTGCTGGCATTTGCTGGGATTAGTGATTGTTCTATTGGAGTTTTATCCCCATATATATAGTTTATTCCCCTTTCTCCCTTAGTCTCTTTCTTGTCTCTCTTACTTTTTTTTTTCCTTTTCCCAATTTCATTTTGACACTCCTTTTTTTCCCCTTTCTTTTCCTCTTGTTCTTTCTCTCCTATCCCCTAATTTGCATTTCTCTGGTGGTCACCTTTATTGGAGGTTATTAATATCGTGAATACATTTCTGTTCAGTGCCTTGTGTGTTGTACCTGGTAGTGCTGTATTTTGTGCCTTTAAATCAACACAGGAGAGAGAGAACTACATAACCAGACACCTAGAGAAGAGAGACCATGGGGAGACAAAGACACAGCCCACATATGAAAGAAAAGCAGGCATCACCAGAAAAGGAAGTAAACGAAATGGAGGCAAGCAACCTTCCAGAAAAAGAATTCAGAGAAATGGTCATAAGGTGGCTGAAAAGAATGGAAGACAAATTTGACAATATGAGCAAGAACCAAGAGGAACTAGAGAAGAACCAAGAATAAATGAAAAATGACATCGCTGCTGTAAAGAACTCAATAGAAAGCATCAAGAGTAGACTAGAGGAAGCAGAGGACCGCATCAGTGAGCTAGAAGACAAGATGGGAAAAAATACCCAAGTAGAGCAACTTCTAGAAAAAAAAAATTAGAAGGCAGGAGGAGAGCCTAAGGGAACTTTGGGACAACACGAAACAAAACAACATCCGCATAATAGGGGTTCCAGAAGGAAAGGAAGCTGAGCAAGGAATAGAAAACCTCTTTGAAGAAATAATGACAGAAAATTTCCCTGATATAGAGAAGAAAAAACCCACACAAATCCAAGAAGCTCACAGAGTCCCAAGCAAAATGAACCCCAAAAGACCGACGCCAAGGCACATTATAATTAAATTGGAAAACACCAACGACAAAGTAAGAATCTTAAAAGTGGCAAGAGAGAGACAGAAAGTTACATACAAAGGAACCCCCATCAGACTAGCAACTGATTTCTCAACAGAAACTCATCAGGCCAGAAGGGAATGGAATGAAATATACAAAGTCATGCAAAGGAAGGGTATGAATCCAAGAATACTGTACCCAGCAAGGCTATCAATCAAAATTAAAGGTGAAATCAGGAGCTTCACAGACAAAAAAGGACTAAGGGAACTTATTACCACCAAACCAGCAATGCAAGAAATGCTAAAGGGTCTGCTATAAAAAAAAAAAAAGAAATATGAAGCGAAGAAGGAACACAGGTGTAAAGAATAAAAATGGCGACAAATAAGTACCTATCAATAATAACTTTAAATGTAAATGGATTAAATGCCCCAATCAAAAGACATAGGGTAACGGATTGGATAAGAAAACAAGACCCATATATCTGCTGTCTACAAGAAACCCACCTCAGAAAAAAAGACACACACAGACTGAGGGGGAAGGGATGGAAAAAGGTTTTCCAGGCAAATGGAACTGAAAAAAAAGCTGGGGTAGCAATACTTATATCTGACAAATTAGATCTCAAACTGAAGGACATAACAAGAGATAAGGAAGGCCACTTCATAATACTAAAGGGAGCAATCCAACAAGAAGAAATAACTCTGGTAAACATATATGCACCCAATACAGGAGCACCCAAATACATAAAAAAAAAACTCCTGAAGGATATCAAGGGAGAGATTGACAGCAATACAATCATAGTAGGAGACTTTAATACCGCACTATCACCATTGGACAAATCCTCTGAACAAAAAATCCGCAATGAAACATCAATCCCAAATGACTCACTAGACCAGATGGAATTAATTGACATCTTCAGAACATTTCACCCCAAAGCCACAGAATATACATTCTTCTCAAGTGCACATGGGTCATTCTCAAAGATAGACCATATGTTGGGACATAGGCAAAGTCTCTTCAAATTCAAGAAGATAGAAATCATATCAAGCATCTTCTCAGACCACAGTGGCATAAAACTGGAAATCAACTACAATAAAAACAACCAAAAGAAATCAAACACATGGAGACTAAACAGCATGCTATTAAACAATGACTGTGTTACCAGAGAGATCAAGGGAGAAATAAAAAACATCATGGCAACAAATGACAATGAAAACACTACAATCCAAAATCTATGGGACACAGCGAAAGCAGTCTTGAGAGGGAAGTTCATAGCTCTACAAGCCTACTGCAAAAAACAAGAAACAATGGTAATAAATTACCTAACCCTACAAATGGAAGAGTTAGAAAAAGAGCAATAAGAAAAGCCCAGTGTAAGCAGAAGGAAGGAAATAATAAAGATCAGAGCAGAGATAAATGACCTAGAGGCCAAAGAAACAATACAAAAGATCAACAAAACCAAGAGCTGGTTCTTTGAAAGGATAAACAAGATTGATGAACCTCTAGCCAGGCTCACCAAGAAGCAAAGAGAGAGGACCCAAATAAATAAAATCAGAAATGAAAGAGGTGAGATCCCGCCAAATTACGAAGGATTGTTAAAAAATACTATGAACAACTCTATTCCAACAAACTGGACAACCTGGAGAAAATGGACATATTCCTTGAAAAATATAACCTTCCAAAACTCAATCAGGAAGAATCTAAACAGCTCAATATGCCAGTAACTATGGAAGAAGTTGAAGCAGTCATCAAAAGCTTCCGGCAAACAAAAGCCCAGGGCCAGACGGCTTCACAGGAGAGTTTTACCAAACATTCAATGAAGAACTAAAACCTATCCTCCTCAGACTATTCCAAAAAATTCGAGAGGAAGGAACACTTCCAAGCTCATTCTATGAAGCCAGCATCACCCTAATACCAAAACCAGATGAAGACAACACAATGAAGGAGAATTACAGGCCAATATCCCTCATGAATGTAGATGCCAAAATCCTCAACAAAATTCTAGCAAATCGGATCCAGCAGTACATCAGAAAGATCATACACCATGACCAAGTAGGATTTATCCCAGGAATGCAAGGATAGTACAATATCCGCAAATCAATAAATGTGATACATCACATAAAAAAATTGAGAGATAAAAATCACATAGTCATATCAATTGACGCAGAAAAAGCATTTGACAAAATCCAACACCCTTTCTTGATAAAAACTCTCAACAAGGTGGGAATAGAAAGATTACACCTCAACATAATAAAAGCTATATATGATAAACCCACAGCTAACATCATACTCAATGGGCAAAAACTAAAACCATTTCCCCCAAAAAACAGGTACAAGACAGGGATGCCCACTCTCACCACTCCTGTTTGTCATAGTACTGGAAGTATTAGCCATTGCAATTAGACAAGAAGAAGAAATAAAAGGCATCCAAATTGGAAAAGAAGAAGTAAAGCTGTCCTTATTTGCAGATGACATGATATTGTATATAAAAAACCCGAAGGACTCCATCAAAAAACTAACAGACTTAATAAATGAATTTGGCAATGTAGCAGGATACAAAATTAACGCCAAGAAATCTATGGCATTTCTATACACCAATAGTGAACTTACAGAAAGAGAGACTAAAAAAACAATCCCTTTTACCATCGCACCAAAAAAAATTAAGATACTTAGGAATAAACCTAACCAAGTAGGTAAAAGACCTATACGCGGAAAACTACAGGACACTGAAAAAAGAGATAGAGGAAGACATAAACCGATGAAAGAACATACCATGTTCATGGATTGGGAGAATCAACATCATTAAAATGTCCATACTACCCAAAGCAATCTATAGATTCAATGCACTCCCCATTAAAATACCAATGGCATATTTCACAGACCTAGAAAGAAAAAATTCATCTGGAATAAAAAAAGACCCCGAATAGCCACAGCAATCCTGAGAAAGAAGAATAAAGTAGGAGGGATCTCAATACCAGATTTCAAGCTGTATTACAAAGCCACTGTCCTCAAAACAGCCTGGTACTGGCACAAGAACGGACATATAGATCAATGGAATAGAATAGAGAATCCAGATATCGACCCAAACCACTATGCGCAATTAATATTTGACAAAGGAGGCATGAGCATACAATGGAGTCAAGACAGTCTCTTCAATAAATGGTGTTGGGAAAATTGGGCAGATAAATGCAAAAAAATGAAACTAGATCACCAACTTACACCATACACAAAAATAAACTCAAAATGGATACAGGACTTAAATATAAGATGGGAAACCATAAAAATACTAGAGGAATCCACAGGCAGCAAAATCTCAGACATATGCTGAAAGAACTTCTTCACTGATACTGCCCCTAGGGCAACGGAAGCCAAAGAGAAAATAAACAAATGGGACTACATCAAAATAAAAAGCTTTTTCACAGCAAAAGAGACCATCAACAAAACAACAAGAAATCCCACTGTATGGGAGAAAGTATTTGCAAATGTTATCGCTGATAAAGGTTTAATCTCCAACATCTACAGGCAGCTTATACAACTTAATAAAAGGAAGATAAATGATCCAATAAAACAATGGGCAACGGACCTAAATAGAATCTTTTCAAAAGAAGACAGAAGGAAGGCCAAGAGACACATGAAAACATGCTCAAAGTCACTAATTATCCGAGAGATGCAAATCAAAACGACAATGCGATACCATCTCACACCTGTCAGAATGGCAATCATCAACAAATCAACAAACGACAAGTGGATGCAGAGAAAAAGGAACCCTCGTGCACTGCTGGTGGGAATGCAGACTGTTGCAGCCACTGTGGAGAACAGTATGGAGTTTCCTCAAAAAACTGAAAATGGAACTCCCATTTGACCCAGTATTCCCACTCCTAGGAATATATCCTAAGAAACTAGAAACACCAATCAGAAAGGATATATGCACCCCTATGTTCATAGCAGCACAATTTACAATAGCTAAGATTTGGGAACAGCCTAGGTGCCTGTAATCAGAAGACTGGATCAGAAAACTATGGTACATCTACACAATGGAATACTATGCTGCCATAAAAAAGAAGGAATTATTACCATTTTTAGGCACCTGGATGGAATTAGAGAACATTATGCTAAGTTAAATAAGCCAGTCAATGAAATAAAAAGCACATGATCTCTCATTTGGGGATAATGAAAAACATTATAAACTGATGAACAAAAAGATAGATACAAAGGCAGTAAAGCATCAAACATACTGTCAAATTACAGCGGGAAAATTAGGGAGAGGTGGGGGAAATAAGAGATCAACTGAAGGATTTATATGCATGCGTATAAGAGTAACCAACGGATGCAAAACATTGGGGGGTGACGGCATGTATGGGTGTGGGGTGGGGGGGGCAATGGTAAGATATGTACACATATAATACCTTAATAAAAAAAATAAAAAAATATTTTAATTGATTTCAGAGAGTGGGAGGGAGAGGTAGAGAAAGATAGAAACATTCATGTTCAGAGAAAAACACCAATCAGCTGACTCCTGCAAACCCCACACTAGGGATTGAGACTGCTACCCTGGCACATGCCCCCACCATAATTGAACTGTGACCTCTTGGTGTACAGTCAATGCTCAACCACTGAGCCATGCTGGCTGGGCTATCATTATTTTCTATAGCGCTACCTTTACTGCTATTCTTAATAATGTTGACTTTAACATGTTAGTATGATTAATGGCTAGTTTCCTGGTTTTATATTCTTCATTCTATTATTCAGCTGTGTTTCCACATACCTACCATAGCCACTAGCAAAAATTGACTATCAAACACATTTCTAAGGAGATTCTATAAGGAAATACACATTATAATACATAGATTGGGATTCTATGGTTAGAGATAACCTAAAATGTAATGAAGCAATAATAGCCATACAATTTTTTACTGTTCAAAATGTTTTTCATTCATCTAATCAATAAAGTGTGGAATATGTTATCGATGTGTAAGGCTACTTATTCATTAGGGTGAAAAATTAGTTGGAGTATTTTATGATTTTTTTCTGAACTATTTCATTGTTTCTGCTTTAAAACGTTGTTTTTATATGGTCTTTTTAAAGTGAGAGGAAGAGAGAGAGAGAGACATGGAAGCAAGATGGAAATGTCAATCTTCTGTAAATCTTGAAAATGACATCCCATCACCATTGTCTTACTCTACTGTTAGAAGTGCCCACATGCAAGGAGGGGATTACACCTGGATACCAGGAGGCATGGATCATGAGGGCTGTCTTGGAGTCTGTCCAATTATTTTTCCCTTCTTAGAGTATGGTTCCACCACCAGCTCAGTTGTTCAGGCCCTAAACGGTGGTGTCATCCTGTCCATAAGGCATTCTAACCTTGTTCCAAATGGCCTTTCTTCTTTCATACTGTCTTGGTCTTCCTTTTCTTCTTGGAAGTTTAGTCCCACCACAGGGCCTTTGCCCCCACTGTTCCTCTGCCTGGAACTCTCTTCCCCCAGATATCTGCATGGCTCCTCCTTCAGCGTCTTTCATAGGCTGCTATCATATGTCCCTCAGCCTTCTGTATGTCCTTTTTCAAAAAGTGTCTATTTAGGTCCTTTGCCTATTTTCTGATTGGATTGTTTATCTTTCTTTTGTTAAGTTATATGAGTTCCCTGTAAATTTTGGAAATTAAGCCCTTATCTGAGATAGCATTGGTAAATATGTTCTCCCAAGCAGTGGGCTTTCTTGTTGTTTTGTTGATGGGCCAGCACCATTTATTGAAGAGACTGTCTTGACTCCATTGTATGCTCTTGCCTCCTTTGTCAAATATTAATTGAGCATAATGGCTTGCGTTGATTTCTTGGTTCTCTGTTCTGTTCCATTGGTCTATGTGTCTGTTCTTGTGCCAGTACCAGGCAGTTTTAGAATAGTGGCCTGTCATATAGCTTGATATCTGTTATTGTGATCTCTCCAACTTTGTTCTTCTTTCTTAGGATTGCTGTGGCTATTTGGGTTCTTTTTTATTCCACATGAATTTCTGGAGAATTTGTTCTAGGTCTGTGAAATATGCTGTTGGTATTTTAATGGGTATTACATTGAATCTATAAATTGTTTTGGGTAGTATGGACATTTTAATGATGTTGATTCTACCAATCCATGAACATGGTATGTTCTTCCATTTGTTTATATCTTCCTCTACCTTTCTTTTTTTCAATGTCCTATAGTTTTCCAAGTACAGGTCTTTTACGTCCTTAGTTAAGTTTAGTCCTAGGTATCTTAATTTTTTTGTTGCAATGGTAAATGAGATTGTTTTTTCAGTTTCTCTTTCTGTGAGTTCACTATCTATACTAATAAAAGAGTAATATGCTAATTAGACTAGACATCTTCAGGAAGTCCTTCTGGACAAAGCCACAGTGGCGGGGGCCAAGGCAGAGGCAGTTGGGGGTGATCAGGTGAGCAGGGGAGGGTAGTTAGGGGTGATCAGGCTGGCAGGGGAACAGGTAGGGGCAATCAGGCTGGCAGCAGAAGGCCGCTAGGAGTGATCAGGCCAGCAGGAGAGCAGTTAGGGGGTGATCAGTCTGGAAGGGTAGTAGCTAAGCGGCGATCAGGCCAGCATGCAGAGGTAGTTAGGGGTGATCAGGCCAGCAGGCAAAGGCAGTTAGGGGAGATCAGGCAGGCAGGCAGGTGAACGCTTAGGAGCCAGTAGTCCCAGATTGTGAAAGGGATGTACAAGGGGCCCGGATTTGAGACGGTGTAGGCCAGGCTAAGGAATCCCCTGCCCATGCATGAATTTTATGCACCAGGCCTCTACTTGGTGTATAAAAAAGTCAAAGACTTCTGGGTGTTAATTTTGTAACCTGTTACATTGCTGAATTCATTTATCAAGTCTAGTAGTTTTTTTATGGAGTCTTTAGGGTTTTCTATGTACAATATCATGTCATCTTTTGCCACAACCTTTTGCAGTGAGGATTCAGAATCTGGAGAAGAGGCCACACATAAATGGATACACTGGAAAAGAAATATAAATTTAAAAGGCATGGGGGAAAGCCAGGCAGAGACCTCACCCTCTAGTGGAGCGGCTGTCCAAATCTCCAGACCCATGGCTTTTTTTTTTTTTTTTTTTTTTTACATTTCAATTATGTTTTTATTATTATGTAGACACTTAAATGTAATAAGATGAATTAAAAGAAAAGGCTGCAATTATATTGTTCATAAATTTTTCATTGGCATGCATATTACAGAAACAGACTGAAGATACTTCATACTGAAGAATACTTCTACTTTGGTTTTATGTATAAGTAGACATATACTCTTTGTGGTATTGTTTGGAGATGATGTTTAGTAAAGTTGAGTCAAAGATAGAATTGTCAAGGAAAGAAGAATATTTAAGTAATGCATTTTATCTTAAGTACAGTATTTTCAAAAAATTAGAGAATTTGAACATTAAACATTTTGTGGTTTCTTTGTTAAAAATAGTTGTGTTTTGAACTATTTTTGAGCATAAAATAACATAAAATGTACCATAGTTTTTAAAAATGTGAATTTTCTATAGCATAAAAATGACAATGCTGATTATGAACCAAAGAAAATATTTTTCAAACAATAGCAATCAAACAATTGGTAGGCTACTTGGCAAAACATATCATAAAAATTAGCACATAAGAGTATATCATTAAATGCATTCCAGTTTGTACATATATAAATAAAGTTTTATTTATAAAATATAAAAGAGTAATAAACAAGTTACTAATATATAAATAACTAATAATTCTTTTTTATTGATTAAGGTATTACAAATGTGTGGTTATTCTCTCATTGTCCCCCCCCCCCCCCCCCGCAACCTCCTCCCCAAATCTGCCCTCACTCTCACCTTCTGTTGTCTGCGTACATTGGTTATGCTTATATGCATGCATACAAGTCTCTTGGTTGATCTCTCCCCCTAACCCCCACCCTCGCCTACTTTCCCTCTGAGGTTTGAGCATCTTATTGATGTTTCACTGTCTCTGGATCTGTTTTTGTTCATTGGTTTATGTTGTTCATTATAATCCACAAATGAGTGAGATCATGTGATATTTATCTTTCTCTGACTGGTTTATTTCGCTTAGCATAATGCTTTTCAGCTCTATCCATGCTGTTGCAAATGGTAGGAGTTCCTTCCTTTTTATAGCACCATAGTATTCCATTGTGTAGATATACCACAGTTCTTTAATCCACTCATCTGCTGATGCACACTTAGGCTGTTTCCAAATCTTAGCTATTGTACATTGTGCTGCTATGAACATAGGGGTGCATATATCCTTTCTGATTGGTGTTTCTGGTTTCTTGGTATATATTCCTAGGAGTGGGATTGCTGGGTCAAATGGGAGTTCCATTTTTAGTTTTTTGAGGAAACTCCATACTGTTCTCCACAGTGGCTGCACCAGTCTGCATTCCCACCAGCAGTGCATGAGGGTTCCTTTTTCTCTGCATCCTTGCCAGCACTTGTCGTTTGTTGATTTGTTGATGATTGCCATTCTGACAGGTGTGAGATGGTACCTCATTGTCATTTTGATTTGCATCTCTTGGATGATTAGTGATTTTGAGCATGTTTTGATATGTCTCTTGGCCTTCCTTATTTCCTCTTTTGAAAAGTATCTATTTAGGTCTGTTGCCCATTTTTTGGTTGGGTTATTTACCTTCCTTTTGTTGAGTTGTATGAGTTCCCTGTAAATGTTGGAGATTCAACCCTTATCATTGATAACATTGGCAAATATGTTCTTCCATGCAATGGGATTTCTTGTTGTTTTTTTTGATGGTTTCCTTTACTGTACAAAAGCTTTTTATTTTGATGTTGTCTTATTTTTTTATTTTCTTTTTAGTTTCCAATGCCATAGGAGCTGTATCAGTGAAAAAAATTGCTTTGGCATATGTCTGAGATTTTGTTGCCTTTGTATTCCTCTAGTATTTTTATGGTTTCCTGTCTTATGTTTAAGTCCTTTATTCATTGTGAGTTTACTTTTGTGTATGGTGTAAGTTGGTGGTCTAGTTTCATTTTTTTTTGCATGTATCTGTCCAATTTTCCCAACACCATTTATTGAAGAGACTGTCTTGACTCCATTGTATGTTCTTGCCTCCTTTGTCAAATATTAATTGAGCATAGTGGTTCGGGTCAATTTCTGGGTTCTTTAGTCTATTCCATTGATCTATATGCCTGTTCTTGTGCCAGTACCAGGCAGTTTTGAGAACAGTGGCTTTGTAATACAGCTTGATATCTGGTATTGAGATCCCTCCTACTTTGTTCTTCTTTCTCAGAATTGTTGTGGCTATTCGGGTTTTTTTTTTTTTATTCCAGATGAATTTTTGGAAAGTTCGTTCTAGGTCTGTGAAATATGCCATTGGTATTTTAATGGGGAGTGCATTGAATCTATAGATTGCTTTGGGTAGTATGGACATTTTAATGATGTTGATTCTACCAATCCATGAACATGGTATGTTCTTCCATCTGTTTATGTTTTCCTCTACCTCTTTTTCAATGTTCTGTAGTTTTCTGAGTAGAGGTCTTTTACCAAAGAGCTGGTTCTTTGAAAGGATAAACAAGATTGATGAACCTCTAGCCAGGCTCACCAAGAAGCAAAGAGAGAGGACCCAAAAACAAAATCAGAAATGAAAGAGGAGAAATAACAACAGACCCCACCGAAATACAAAGGATTGTTAAAAAATACTATGAACAACTCTATTCCAACAAACTGGACAATCTGGAGGAAATGGACATATTCCTAGAAAAATACAACCTTCCAAAACTCAAACAGAAAGAATCTAAACATCTCATTAGGCCAGTAACTATGGAAGAAATTGAAGCAGTCATCAAAAAGCTTCCAGCAAACAAAAGCCTGGGGCCAGACGGCTTCATAGGGGAATTTTACCAAACATTCAAAGAAGAACTAAAACCTATCCTCCTCAGACTATTCCAAAAAATTCAAGAGGAAGGAACACGTCCAAGCTCCTTCTATGAAGCCAGCATCACCCTAATACCAAAACCAGATAAAGACAACACAATGAAAGAGAATTACAGGCCAATATCCCTCATGAACGTAGATGCCAAAATCTTCCACAAAATTCTAGCAAATCGGATCCAGCAGTACATCAGAAAGATCATACACCATGACCAAGTAGGATTTATCCAGGGATGCAAGGATGGTACAATATCTGCAAATCAATAAATGTGATGCATCACATAAACAAATTGAGAGATAAAAACCACATAGTCATATCAATTGATGCAGAAAAAGCATTTGACAAAATCCAACACCCTTTCTTGATAAAAGCTCTCAGCAGGGTGTGAAGAGAAGGATCATACCTCAACATAATAAAAGCCATATATGATAAACCCATAGCCAACATCATACTCAATAGGCAAAAACAAACCATTTCCCCTAAGAACAGAAACAAAACAGGGATGCCCACTCTTACCACTCCTCTTTGACATAGTACTGGAAGTATTAGCCATTTCAATGAGACAAGAAGAGGAAATAAAAGGAATCCAAATTGGAAAAGAAGTAAAGCTGACCTTATTTGCAAATGACATGATATTGTACATAAAAAAACCTGAAAGACTCCATCAAAAAACTATTAGACTTAATAAATGAATTCAGCAATAGAGCAGGATAAAAAATTAATGCCAAGAAATCTATGGCATTTCTGTACACCAATATTGAACTTACAGAAAGAGAGACTAAAAAAGCATCCCCATTTACCATTGCACACAAAAAAATTAAGATACATAGGAATAAACCTAACTAAGGAGGTAAAAGACCTATACACAGAAAACTACAGGACACTAAAAAAAGAGATAGAGGAAGACATAAACAGATGAAAGAACATACCATGTTCATGGATTGGTAGAATCAACATCATTAAAATGTCCATACTACCCAAAGCAATCTATAGATTCAATGCACTCCCCATTAAAATACCAATGGCATATTTCACAGACCTAGAACGAACTTTCCAAAAATTCATCTGGAATAAAAAAAAAAACCCGAATAGCCACAGCAATCCTGAGAAAGAAGAACAAAGTAGGAAGGATCTCAATAGCAGATATCAAGCTGTATTACAAAGCCACTGTTCTCAAAACTGCCTGGTACTGGCACAAGAACAGGCATATTGACCAATGGAATGAAATAGAGAACCCAGATATTGACCCAAACCACTATGCTCAATTAATATTTGGCAAAGGAGGCATGAACATACAATGGAATCAAGACAGTCTCTTCAATAAATGGTGTTGGAAAAATTGGACAGACACATGCAAAAAAAAAAATGAAACTAGACCACCAACTTACACCGTACACAAAAATAAACTAAAAATGGATAAAGGACTTAAACATAAGACAGGAAACCATAAAAATAGAGGAATCCAAAGGCAACAAAGTCTCAGACATATGCCGAAGCAATTTCTTCACCGATACCACTCCTAGGGCAATGGAAACTAAAGAGAAAATAAACAAATGGGACTACATCAAAATAAAAAGCTTTTGCACAGCAAAAGAAACCATCAACAAAACAACAAGAAGGCCCACTGTATAGGAGAGCATATTTGCAAATGTTATCACTGATAAAGGTTTAATCTCCAACATTTACAGGGAACTCATACAACTTAATAAAAGGAGGATAAACAACCCAATAAAAAAAAAAATGGGCAACGGACCTAAATAGATACTTTTCAACAGAAGACAGAAGGAAGGCAAGAGACATATGAAAACATGCTCAAAGTCACTAATCATCCAAGAGATGCAAATCAAAATGACAATGCGGTACCATCTCACACCTGTCAGAATGGCAATCATCAACAAATCAACAAATGACAAGTGCTGGCGAGGATGCAGAGAAAAAGGAACCCTCGTGCACTGCTGGTGGGAATGCAGACTGGTGCAGCCACTGTGGAGAACAGTATGGAGTTTCCTCAAAAAACTAAAAAAGGAGCTCCAATTTGACCCAGTGATCCCACTTCTAGGAATATATCCCAAGAAACCAGAAACACCAATCAGAAAGGATATATGCACCCCTATGTTCATAGCAGCACAATTCACCATAGCTAAGATTTGGAAACAGCCTAAGTGCCCATCAGCAGATGAGTGGATTAGAAAACTATGGTACATCTACACAATGGAATACTACGCTGTTATAAAAAAGAAGGAATTCTTACCATTTGTAGCAGCATGGATGGAACTGGAGAGCATTATGCTAAGTGAAATAAGCCAGTCAATTAAAGAAAAATATCACATGATCTCACTCATTTATGGATAATAAAGAACACTATAACCCGATGAACAAAAAGATAGATACAGAAAAGCATCAGACTGTCAAATTACAGCTGGAAGGTTGGGGAGGGGGTGCTGATAAGAGATCAACCGAAGGACTTGTATGCATGCATATAAGCATAACCAGTGTATGCAAGACACTGGGGGGTGAGGGCATGTATGGGAGTGGGGTGGGGGGGGCAATGAGAAGATATGTACACATGTAATACCTTAATCAATAAGAGAGAGAGAGAGAGAGAGAGAGAGAGAGAGAGAGGAACATCGATCAGTTGCCTCCTGCACACCCCCTACTGGGGTTGTGCCCACAACCAAGGTACATGCCCTTGAATGGAATCTAACCTGGGACCCTTCAGTCTGCAGGCCAGTACTCTATCCACTGAGCCAAACCAGTTAGGGCTCAGCTGAATTTTAATGTCCCAGGGGGGCTGGTTTAAGACCCTTCTCTACTATCCTATCTGCCACTTCTCAGTTTCCTGTTAGGTAATCAGCACCGTGTTGAAGTTCCCAGAGATCCACCACTCTTCTGTGTCTGTCTCCACAGCCCTGGTTTCAGGCAGGCGGGACCAATCTGTCCACTTTGTCTGCCTGCTTTCAGTCGTATTTACAGAAGCATCTATTTCTGACACAGGCTCTAGGTGGGGGTGTTACTGTATTAGTTTCCATGACCAAATGGCCCCTCAACCCCGACCCTGAGGGCTACCTGGGGGTATTCAGATTCCTTGTTTCCCTGCAGAGCTGGAGGCTGGGTGTGGCTGCCCTGCTTGGAGGGGCTGGCTCTTCAGGAGAAAAATTGCTGTTTAGGGTTGGAGGAACTGGACTGTCCCAGAGCTGGATTCATAATCACCTCTCCCTGTCTTGCTCCACGGCCTCCACAAAACTGAACCTCCACCTGCACTACAGCCTCGATGAGTGTTTGTAATAGAAAGATCCTATGTACTGGATTTAGTGAGTAAAAGCAAGGAAAATATAAAGACAGAGCAACCATGCCGCTGCTTATCTCTCCCCCGGCACTGCGCAGCCAGTGCAGAACTTCAGCCTGCCTTTCTGGGCGCAGCCTCCCAACAGCTGAGGACTTAGATGTAAATTCCCCAGCTTCCAACAGCCCTTTGGATCCCCTTCCACATTTGAGTGTTATGCATGTCCAGAAAAGTAAAGGCGATTCTTTTTTATCATGGGGTCTATTCCACTACGTTTCCATATTGAAGAGAAAAATCTAGATTCAATATATTTATTGTAAATATTACCTTGCAACAGTAGTTCATGTATATTTCACACTGTATCCTTTTGCTCTGGTTATTCAATTCACATGGAACAGAATTTATTTGATAAGTAAAAAGAGGTATGCTAAATAGCTTCACTTTGCAATTACTTCATTACCTGTGACCTGAATACATTTCTGGGTAATTATTCACTTGTTTTGTCTATTGTCAACTGTCTGCACAAGTCCTGGCATTTGTGTAGTGGGGTCAGAGTGTTTTCATTCCTCTTTTGTTTTTGTTGCATTCTTCTATACAAGGAATTGTACTCTTTTCCACCAAATCTGTTGTCATTGAGTACCTCCATGTGTGTATATGTGGGGAATTGTGAGTATTTATTAATATTGTGGGGTCAAAGCCCTGACTGGTTTGGCTCAGTGGATAGAGCGTCGGCCTGTGGACTGAAGGGTCCCAGGTTCGGTTCCAGTCAAGGGCATGTACCTTGGTTGTGGGCACATCCCCAGTAGGGGGTGTGCAGGAGGCAGCTGATCGATGTTTCTCTTTTATGGGTATTTCTAACTCTCTATCCCTCTCCCTTCCTCTATGTAAAAAATCAATAAAATATATTTAAAAATATTGTGGACTCAATCTACCACTCAGTCATATTGTATTCTCTCAGTTTCTTCTTATTTTTCACTACTCTTATTGAAAAAAATAATTCACCTGTTACTTGTATATTTTTCACTTGTGAATCCTTGCTCTCAACAAAAATGAAAGTGAATGTTCTTCTGTGTACTTAGTGCTAATAAATTAGCCTACAACCATATAGCCAACTTGTTTTACATCTCCATTATCCCTTATTGTCACTTTCAGCCTTTTGTCATAACCTCTATTTCCAAAATTTGCATCATTTTCTACTGTCCTCGGGAAGGCATCCTCTTTTGTATTTGACTAAAGATTAATTAGCTTTACTTTCTATTAGCATATTTGAATCTAATAACTTTATATAAGAAGAAATTATAACTTAGACACTGCTTTCCCCAAAATTTAAATGCCATTGTATAATACTATCTAATAAAAGAGCAATATGCAAATTGACCATACCTCCGCAACAACCACAAGCCATGCCCACCAGCCAATCAGGAGCGAGTATACAAATTAACCCAACCAAGATGGCTGTGGCCACAGAGAGCAGGAGGGAGGCTTGGGTTTCCCTGGCAATGGAGGAAGCCAAGCTTCCGGCACACCCTGGCAGGCCCAGGCCTGCAATCAAGGCTACAAAGTTTCAATTATAGAAGATAAATAAATCCCAACAAAAATGGCTGCAGCCATGGAACGAGCAGGAGGCTTGGCTCCGCTGAAGGCTACAAAGTTTCAATTATAGAAGATAAATAAATCCCAGATACCAGGGCCTCCTGTTGGTTCTACGGGGGGCGTGGCTGGCCTTCAAACCACCACAGGCCCCTCGCCCAGGCCTCCTCATGCCCCAAGGGAACCCCCACCCTGATCCGGTACACCCTTCAGGGCAAACCAGCCAGCCCCCTCACATGCACCAGGCCTCCATCCTATCTAATCTTATATAATAAAAGAATAATATGCAAAATGACCGTCACTCCAACACACAAGATGGCTGCCTCCATGTGGTCAAATTTTGACTGCCCCCATGTGGACACAAGATGTCTGCCACAAGATGGCCAGCATGGGAGGGCAGTTGGGAGGGACCAGGCCTGCAAGGGAGGGCAGTTGTGGGTGACCAGGCCTGCAGGGAAGGGCAGTTGGGGGTGACCAGGCCTGCAGGGGAGGGCAGTTAGGGGGCAAACAGGCTGGCAGGGGAGCTGTTAGGCATCAATCAGGCTGGCAGGCAGGGGTCCTCGAACTATGGCCCACGGGCCACATGCGGCCCGCCGAGGACATTTATCTGGCCCGCCGGGTGCCGTTGCCTGTCCTGCTTAGCAGCCGACTCGTACTGGGCCCGCAGTGCGCATAGGAATTTGTTCATAGGGTTTTTTTTAAAACTATAGTCCAGCCCTCCAACTGTCTGAGGGACAGTGAACTGGCCCCCTGTTTAAAAAGTTTGAGGACCCCTGGTGTAGAGCCTTGTGGGTCACAAGCAGGTCTTTGACTTTTGTTTTGAGTGTGGGAGCAGAGGTTGTCCTCTGGTCACTGTTGTTGGAATAGCCTATGTGTGTGTGGTGGGAGGGGGTAAGTGGAGCTGAAAGGTCAGGGAAGAAGTGACTGAATTGTTCCAAGTAGAAGACAATGGGGCTGGTCCAGGATGTGGCCATGGAGGAGGTGAAAAGTGGGTGGATTCTGGATGGATTTTGAAAGTAAAGCCCTCAGGGTTTGCTGATTCTGGGGTTTAGGGGAGCGGGGAGAGCCACAGAGATAGAGAGAGACATATGATTCTAGGATTCTGACTTGAGCACCTGGGCCACTAGCAAAAACACTGAGGCCCACAGAGGCAGAGGGAGGTGACAGGTTCCACATGGGTCCACAGTGGCTTCATCCCCAGCCAAGGCCTGGCCCTGATGTGAGAGCTCTGGTGGTGTGGATATCACGAGGGGCAGAGCCTGCTCAAAACCAGGCACCTTCTTTCGTTGCCTCTCAAGTCCACATCCCAGTACCTCCCCTCTGGCTCTGTTCTCTTCCTTTTAGTCTTGTTTCCAGAACTCCTGCTCCCTGGAGACTCAGACCATGTGCTTCTGATTCCTTCGTCCTAAACTCATATGGTATGAGCACCCATGAAAGCCTTATGTGGGAGAGGCTGGAAGCAGGGGTGGGGAGGGGGACATTCCTCCCTCCGGAGTGGGTAGGGCTGTTTCCAGAAGCCCAGCAGCATCTCCAGGGCATCCGGGAGAGGGGAGGCATCCTCCCAAGCCAGCCCAGAATGGCTGCTTCCCAGGGCAGCATTCCAAGTATTGGCCCCTTGGTGCCCACCCCCAGCCATGGCTCCAGCTGCTCTGACCCTCCATCTCCCAGTTCTTCCCGCACATTTTCTCCTAGGAGTCATGATTGTAGCATTTGATTTTCCTCACCCCCTCCTTCCAGGCCAGCTCTGCCACTCCCCGGGACATCCTTTCCAGCGTTTCCATGAGCCTGGATATCAGGGCGTCTCAAATAGCATCAGCAGGCCCTGTGTGGGACCAGAGCCACAGGGCAGATGTCCAGCCCTTCCTGGTAATTTTCCTGTCCTCCTTTCCACCATCTGGGCATCTCTGGGTCCCTCCTGTCTCTCCATGCCAAAGGCCTCAGAGGGGTCATTTTAACTCACTTGTCCTTAACTGAGCACTGACAGCTGCTCTAGTTACTGCTTTTCTAGGTTATGCATCTAGACAGAGACCAATACATGGAAGAAAGTGCTTTTAGAGGCCTTTATGGGCCTTAATAATTCAGCCCATCTATCTCCTGATGGTCTATGAAGGAGGAACTTGTGTTCCCGTTCCTTTAAAAAGATAGGGAGATTGGAGCACAGACAGGTGAGGATGCTCACCCAGGGCCACACCACCAGACAGTGGCAGATTTAGGACCTGAACCCTAACTACTCTGGTCTTCTGCTCTCATGAAAGCTGTTGACAAGGTTCCAGCTTTCAGTTCTGCCCAGATGAAAGAGACAGGAAATTGCAAATGAGCAAGAATGTACCATTCAGTGAGAAGAGTGATGAAGATCTCAAAAGAGGAGGACTGTGGGAATGCCAGCCTTGGTTTGGGGTGAATGATTCACTCAGACTCATAACCTAGAAAAGCTGTTATACTCCTGGTCACAATTTATTACAGGGAAAGGATACAGATTAAAATTGCAAAGAAAAAGGCACATGGGTGGGACTCACGGGATACCAGGAATAAGCTTCCAAGTGTCTTTTCCCAGTGCAGTCCCACCTGTCAACTCTCCCAGCAATGATGTGTGACAACCTGCACTGAGCATTTCAGGGAAACTCACCTGAGCCTTGATGTCCAGGGTTTTTACTAGGAGTTGTTCACTTGAGCATGGCTGACCACTCATGTGGCTGACCTCAGCTTATTCAGAGGACAAGCTAATAGTGCATGGTGACCCAAGGCCTCCACCATGAGTCACATTGTGAGCATGACTCTCTGGTGTGGTCTAAAGTCTAAGGTATACAGACACTCTTATCAGACAAGACACTCCAGGTCCTTAAAGATGATCTCCCAGGAGCAAGGCAAAAGCATCATGCAGACAGACCTTCCTTTGAAAGGTGCAAGCCCTCTAAGTTATTTATTTATGGCACAGGAGTAAATAGTGGATCAGGAATGCATATTGAAAGAGTTCATGTTAAAGTTAGAGCTGGAATGAAGTGGGTGCTTCCCTGATCCAGCCTTCATATGAGACTGCAGCCCAGGGCAATACCTGTGCAGCAGCCCATGAAAGACCATGAAGGAGGAGCCATGCAGATGTCTGGGGTGAGAGAGTTCCAGGCAGAGGGAACAGAGTATAAAGATGGAACTGAGATCTCAAGTAGAGAAGAAAGGCCAAGAGCAGGTGAAAAGGAGGTGATATCAGAAGGGCCATTTGGAATGCCTTATGGACAGGATGACACCCCCATTTGGGGCCTGAAAAACTGGGCTTCTAGTGGACCCATATACATATCTATATATCTATATATCTATATATCTATATATCTATATATCTATATATCTATATATCTATATATCTATATATCTATATATCTATATATCTATATATCTATATAACTATATATCTATATATCTATATATCTATATATCTATATCTATATCTATATTTGTCTATATATATACATATATATATATATATATATATATATATATAGAGAGAGAGAGAGAGAGAGAGAGAGAGATTGTTCACTCACTGTCCCTTTGGTATATTTGAAAAAAAAATTTAGAAAAGGGAAGATATTTAATTTAGAAGAAGTCACATTTGTAGGGAGCACATTGAAAATTTTCAAACAGTAACAGGAAAATATTTTAAAAAGAAACACAAAGAACACTCCACATAATTCTTCACCCAAATGAATAAGGAACGTTATACATGGATATCATATTCCACACTTTATTTTTTTATTATTTTACTATTTTTATTATTTTTAGAGAAAGAGGAAGGGGGATAGAGATACAGAGTTAGAGATAAGTAGATAGATGAGAGATAGATAGATGATAGATAGATAGATAGATAGATAGATAGATAGATCAGTAGATAGATACAGAAGCATCAATATGAAAGCTAAACATCAAATGACTGCCTCTTGTAGGTGCCCCAAAGGGATGGAACCTAAGTATATGATTTGACTTGGTATTAAGTACACAGCATTTTTGGTGCACAGGAGGATACTCAACCAATTGGGCAACTGGGCCAGGACCATATTCCATACTTTAGTGAGTAAATGTGCAGCATGACAAATATTTTTTAACTAGAGGCCCGGTGCATGAAAATTCATGCACTCAGGGGGGTCCCTCAGCCTGGCCTGCACCCTTTCACAATCTGGGACCCCTCAGGTAGGGTCCCTAGGCCTGGCCTGAGATCAGGGCCTATTGGGGCTTTCCGTCCCCAGGCTGCAGGCAGCTGGCCCCACCCCCGCCACTGCCACTGCTTGCCATCTGTGCAGCTCTGCCCCCCCTCCCCTGCCACTGGTGGCCTCTCTCTGCAGGCGACAGGCTGGGGTGCAATGGCTTGGCTGGCCTGGGCCTCCCTCTTTTTTTGCTGGGGGGCTGGGCCAGCCCTGAGAGGGGCCGTCTGCCTACCTGATCACCCCTAACTGTTGGTCTGCCTATCTTATCACCCCTAACCACTCTGCCTGCCTGCCTGATTGCCCCTAATGCTTGCTTGGGGCAGGGCCAGCACTGACTTCCAGTTGGTCAGCCTCTGGTGGTTACTGGTCTATCCAACTCAGGGTTTTTATATATTAGGATAGTAATAAATTATATGGCTATTTTTTGATTCATCATATTTAAGGTCATCTCTGACTCTAACCATATTAGATCACTCTATTAAAATCTATGTATCCATGAGACTCTTTTTGGAAACATGTATTGAATAGTCAATTGTTGCCAGTGGCTAAGCTAGACATGTGGACACACAGCAGAATAACAGAATGAAGACCATAAAACCAGGAGGCCAGCTATAAAACCTACTACATGTTAAAGTCTAAATTATCAATAAGAGCAGTAAAGGTGGTGCTATAGGAAATAATGATGACCATATAAGTGAAAACTGTGGTCTTAGATTTTCCTCTAAAATAAAATTATGCAAATGACCTTAGTAGCCAAGTATAGTTTTGTCCATTGGGGTAGTATAATTCATGAAAATTCTTTCAGGAAAACAATAGGAAAATTACTTGGAATGATATATGTCATAAAAGAATAAATTACACTAAAGTAATTCATGTTAACCCATCAGATAAATGAATATTTCCAATTTCTTATAGTCCAAAGATTGGATTAATTCAGACTTCTGACTCTGAGGCTTTGAACCCTGAATTCATTGTCATTTCTTCAAACGAGAACAGTTGGCCCTTGAAAAGCTTACCGGCCAAGGAATCTTTGCAGGGCCCTCTTTATGTCCTTGTTCCTGAGACTGTAGATGAAGGGGTTCAGCATGGGTGTGACCACGGTGTACATCACTGAGGCTGTTACACTTGAGTGTGCATTTTGGGGAGCAGAAGAGCTGAGGTAAACTCCTAGTCCCGTACCATAAAATAAGGAGACAACTAAGAGGTGAGATGCACAGGTAGAAAATGCTTTATACTTCCCCTGAGCTGAAGGGATTCCACGTATGGAGGAAATTATCTTGGAGTAAGAGCAAAGGATCCCAGCAAGAGGACCAACACCTAGCAGTCCAGCTGAAAAATACATTATCATGTTGTTAAGAAAGGTGTCAGAACAGGCAAGTTGGACCACCTGATTGAGTTCACAGAAAAAGTGGGGGATTTCCAAGTCTGAACAGAAGCGCAGACCCAACACCATTAAGCTTTCTAGCAAGGAAACCATGGCACTCATGATCCAGGACACCAGAACCAGCAGTCCACAGAGCTGGGGGTTCATGATGACCATGTAGTATAGGGGGTGGCAGATGGCCACAAACCGGTCATAGGCCATCACGGTCAGGATAAAGCTGTCCAACACTGCAAAGAGTATATAAAAATACATCTGTGTGATGCAGCTTGCATAAGTGATGGCTTTGTTCTGTGTCTGGATGTTCCACAGCATCTTTGGGATGGTGGTGGAGGTGAAACAGATGTCTACCAAGGACAGGTTGGAGAGGAAGAAGTACATGGGTGTGTGGAGGTGGGAGTCTGAGCTGACAGACAGGATGATGAGCAGGTTTCCAAACACAATGATCAGGTACATGGAGAGGAAAAGCCCAAACATGAGGGGCTGTAGTTCCAGTGCCTGTGAAAGTCCCAGAAGAAGAAATACTGAAATGTGTGTACCATTGTCTGGTTCCATGTGTCAGAGGTGACTAACAAAAGAAAAGAAAAAAAAAAAGAAAATAATGAATAACTAATTTTCACATTAGCAAGCATTAATAACTGAGAATGAATGACACATTTATATTTTAGAGTTAGGAAAATAATTTCCATTTCTGTTGTGTTACCTGGTCCCCATTATGGGTATATCTATAGGCATTTCTCATTAGAATTTCCTTTTCTAAAATCAACTTGTTCTTCAAACAAAATGTATATTTCTATGTTATTGAGGATATTTCCATGCACTTGAAGAATATATATTGACTACAGACCATGTTTTAGTCACTGTTCAGAGTATGGGATTCTTAACAATAAAAATCTACAAACTAATGATGGCAAAATAGTATAATCAAATAAAAATAATAATATAACATACCAATGGTGCAACTTTTACAAAAAAAAGTAAATCACATTACATGGAGAGAGTGGATAGAGGGTGTTCTTTTCTTTAGAGATTAGTAAGACTTGCCAAGTTTAGCCAAGGTGTGCTGATATTGCTAAGGGCGTGAAAGTGCTCACAAAACAAAGATCAATAGCAATTGAAGAGGTCGAAAAACTGTTGCTAATTTGGATAAAGAAAAGCATTTAGCTGGTGACAGCATTTTGGAAGCAATGATATATGGAAAAGCGAAGATACTGCACTCCTGGATTGAGGGCTGACAGTGAGTAAGGGGTGGTTCAATAAATGAAGAAAAGAAGGGTTTGTTTATAGATTGTACAATACTATAGATATGTACTGTATATAATATAGGTTAAAACAAAGAATCATTTGGGGGTCTGCAACAAAGTAATTCAATTTACATTATTTCTAATGGGAAAAAATGATTCAGTTTTTAAACAAATCTCTTCTCAAACAGCCTTCTGGGATGAATTAAGTTTGAGCACTGAGTTTACACTGAATTATGTGAGAGTCTCAGATGTGTGGCTCTGGGATAGGAGAACACACCCACCATTTCCCCTGTAGTCTGAATGGCACCTCTCCCTTAGGAGATATACAGAGGTCCCATCTTCCCAATTCTGCCCAAAGCCCTTTCAGAAACAGTTTTTTCAGTGACTAAGTCTGATAGTAAATGGGCATGTGTAGGCTGGAAAGGCAGATCCCAAAGTGCCTGGGAGGTTTGCTGACCCACCTTTGCTGCTGTAAAGCCATCCTTGGAGAGTAGCTTGGTTCCTTGTATGCACAGTCAAGTGCAGTAGAGGCAGCCACAAAAGGGGATCACTTCAAGCTTCGAATAGCTTGTTGAGAATCAATCATAAGCATCTTCTGACATAGGCTAGCACCAAAGTCCCTACCAGGAGGCCCAGAATCAACATACAAAACAGCCTCAGACAACATAAGAGAAGGATACAAAGGAGATCCCAGGAGTGCACTAAACTCTGCCTAGATAAACTCCACTATGTTTTTTTATGTCATTATTTTCTTTTTATTGCTTTGTTATTATTTTCTCTTTTTTTCACATCTCTTATTTTTCTCTTTCCTTTTGTATTCTGTTTTTTCTTTCTTTTACTTATTTTTCTCTTTCCTTACTTTTTCTTTCTTCTTTTTCCCCACACTGTTTTTCTTGTTATTCTTTACTAGTGTCCCAGAGCACTGATTCATGCACATTGAAAGGAAATTAATTAGTCCCTCCAGTGTAGGGACTAATGCAGGCGGTCCTGGGTGGTGGCCTGTGGGTTGGGACTGGGCGAGAGGGGTCAGACATGCCCTGGAGCCAACCTCCCATGGTGTCTCCATGGCTGGCTGCACCTGAGTCATCATCACAGCTCAAAGGGCGTCTGTGGAGTGAATGGGGTCCCTCTGGAAGGTGGGGTCCCTTGGCCTGGCCTATGGGGATCAGGCCGAAACTGGCTCTCTGACATCCCCTGAGGGGTCCCAGAGTGTGAGAGGTATCACAATGAATCGGGCTCCCTCCTCTCTGGTTCTGGAGTGCGTCACCTGAGAACAGCCGCTGCCAAGTGACCGCAGCTCAGCAGCTCCTGTGTTGAGCATTTGCCCCCTGGTGGTCAGTGCACGTCATAGCTACTGGCCTGTTGGATGATTGGACAGTCACTTAGCCATATAAATATTCTTATTTTTCTCTCCCTTCTTTACTTTCATATTATTTTTCTTCCCCATATTTTCTTATTGTATTCTTTTATTTTTCTTCCTTTATTATTCTTGTTCTCCCTTCTCTTTGTTTTTTTCTTTTGCAGTTGTTTTTATTGGGCTCCTTTGTATGTTTTTGTTATCTTTCTTGTTTGTTTTGTTTTGTTCAATCAGCAACTGTGGAACAGCTCACAGGATATGGTTGGGGTTGAGCCGCACAGACAGCGAGCCTGAGGGTGGATCCCACTCACAAATGGCACAACAACCATTAAGACCCAGTTACAACAGAAGAGCCCATCCCCAAACCCCTAAAAAAACAACAACACCATACAAGTGTGTTTGTAGAGCATCTAATTCAGGAGATAAAGGAGACTGCACCACTGGGTCCCACAGGACACTTTCTTTGAAAGACCACCTCATGAAGACTGGGAGTCATAGCATTTCTATCTAATACACAGAAACAAACACAAAGAGACAGCTTTGGGAGAAAATATAAAATCCCAAGATGAAAGAAAATGAGGAATATCCAGAAAAAGAGCTAAATAAAATGCAGGCAAGTAATTTATAACATAGAGTTCAAAGTAATGGTTATAAGGATGCTCAAGGAGCTTAGTGAGAACTACAAGGACCATAATGGGAACTACAAGGAACTTAGTGAAAAAGGACATAGGAGCCATGAATAAGAACAATGCAGAAATGAAGAATACTACCTGGTGAAATAAATAGACTTACAAGTCCAGAAAGCACAAAGAGTCCCAAACCAGCAGAACCCAAAGGGGCCCACATCAAGACACATCATAATTAAAATGACAAGGGTTAAAGACAAAGAGAGAATCTTAAAAGCAGCAAAAGAAAAGCTGTTAGTTACCTACAAGGAAGCACCCATATGACTGTCAGCTGATTTCTCAACAGAAACTGTGCAGGCCATAAGGGAGTGGCAAGAAATATTCAAAGTAATGAATAGCAAGGACCTACAACCAAGATTACTCTACCCAGCAAAACTATCATTTAGAATTGAAGGTCAGATAAAGAGATTCACAGACAAGAAAAAGCTAAAGGAGTTCAACACCACCAAACCAGTATTATATAAAATGTTGAAGGGTATTCTTTAAGAGGAGGAGGAAGATGAAGAAGAAGAGAAAAGCAATAAAAATATGAAAAATAAAATGGCAATAAATACATATCATTAATAATGGAGTCAAAAAATCAAAATAAATGAACAAGGAATCTAATGAACAAAATAAACTGATGAATAAAATAGAAACAGAGGTGCATGGGGACATGGAACAGACTGATGAATCCCAGAGGGAAGGGGCAAGGTGGGGGGTGCAAGAAGAGATTAACCAAGGAATTTATATGCATATATGTGTTACCTATGGACACAGACAATAGGGTGATGAAGACCTGGGGTCGGGCAGAAACCAGGTGGAGAGGAGTAGTGGGGGGCAAAAAAGAGACATCTGTAGTACTCTCAACAATAATGATAAAAAAAGAAGTGAAGAATACCATATGTGACATTAACACATTGCAGACAGATCATGAGACATACCGGTTTTTCTCTTCTAAGGATTGTGGCCAATCACAAGAATTCTTGGCTTTTCATTGTCATTTAAAGAGAAACAGTCTAAGGGAAAAGCATTTGCTGAAATTAAAAATTACAAAAGGAATAAAAAGTGATTAGTTTTTTGTTGTTAGCAATAAAAATAACTGTCTTTATATCAATTTGATATTTTTAAAGTGCTCAGTAACCATGGATAGTGACGAAGAACATGATAAAATTCTGGATATATTTGCTGACGATATAGAAGATATTCCAAATGAAAGTGATGAAAGCTTTGACAGTGGCAGTGATATAGTTATTCCCTCAAAAGGGCGAAAAATAGTAATTTCATGTGATTCACTGCAGAAACTTTATATAAAAAGAAAAATCCTACTAAAGTTTGGAAAGTATGCAAATATAATGATAAGAAAAGAGAAACGCATTACATTTGCCAGCTTTGTTTAGTTCCACTTCATATTACACAGTGTTTACAAAGTTTCATACTTTAAAAAGATATTAGCTTGTAAGAACTTGTAATAAATAACTTCAAAATGCAATGGGTATTTAATTTTAAAGTGTGCCTTTAACATTTATGTAAAATGTTTTTTGTACTCCTTCAATAGAAACTTATCTGGCCACTGGGTAAAGCTAGCAATAAAACTACTGGTCTGCAATGTGTTAAGAATACACGGGAAACAATACAAATAAAGCTGGATGAAACAGAGAAACAAAAAGAAAAAGAATTAAAAATAATGAGGATAGTTTAAGGGAATTTTGGGACAACTTGAAATGTAACAATATATACATCATAGAGGTAGAGAAGGAAAAGAAAGTAAAAAAATAAAATAAAAAAACAGAAAACTAGTTTGAAGAAATAATGATAGAAAATTTCCCTAACCTGGTCAAGGAAAAAGTCATACAAGTTCAGGAAGCACAGAGTCCCAATCAAGATGAATTCAAAGAGACCCACCAAAGACACATATTAATTAACATGGCAATGGTTTAAGACAGAGTAATAATCTTAAAGACAGCAAGAACTAAACAGTAAGTGACCTACAAAGGCGTTTTCATAGGCTGTCAGCTGGTTTCTCAATAGAAACACTGTGGTAAGAAGTGAATGGCATGAAGTACTCAAGGTAATGAAAAGTGAAGATCTAAAATCAAGACTACTCTATCCAGGAGGCTATCATTCAAAATAGATTGTGAAATAAAGAACTTCCCAGACAAATAATAAATAAATAAATAAATAAATTAATTAATTAATTAAAGGAGTTTAACACCACCAAACCAGCATTGCAAGAAATGTTAAAGGCACTGTAGTAATAATAAGAAATAGAGAAACATAGGCATAAAGAATTAAAATGGCAATAAATAAGTACCTATCAATAATAACCTTAAATGTAAATGGATTAAATGCTCCAATCAAAACACACAGGGTAGCTGAATGGATACAAAAACATGACCCTCAAAATGACTCACACAGGATCAGAGTGAAGGGATGGAAAAAAAATTTCCATGCAAATAGAAAAAAAAAAAACAACCTGGGAAGCAATATTCATATCTGACAAAACAGGCTTCAAAATGAAAGCCATAACAAGAGACAAATGAAGGTCACTACATAATATTAAAGGGAATGGTACAACGTGAGGATATAATGAAGGAAAACACATATGCATTTCTGATCAGAACCGCAGTTTGCTTTTAATAATTTAAACATACCATTCTAGCATTGATGTGATACCAATTAAATGATAAAGATTATGAAAGACCACCAAAAGTGTGAGTAGCAGTCACACTATGAACTCTTATGTAGCCAGTGAAATAAATCCACTGATCTATCAAGCAAACAGCAATCTCTTGTCTCTGGGCTAAGTTGAATCATCTCTCAGGTGACGATAGATAAATGTTCTTGGCTTCCATTCTCTGCGACCCTGTCACGCAGGGTCAGATGTGTTATTGACTCACCAGGATTAGATCTCTGAGAGGAAGGTCATTGTGGGGACTTCTGAATTCCTCCCTGAAGGGTTGATGATAGAGACTAAAGTTCTATTCACAGCAGGAAGGTGTACAGCATCAGTCTCCAGCCAGGATTAGGCCTCCCAACAAAGAACAATGACAAATAAAATAACCATGCTCCTCTCAGTCTAGTTAATACACGCTGAGAGACTGGAGCGGAGAAGATATTTATAAATCCCTGTACCTGCTCCTCAGGCACATTTCCCTCTTGTTACTCTTACCTCTAAGCACACGATTTCCCCAGGAAATAATGTTCTGGACAGAAAGGAGGATTTTTCCAGACTCACTGTTTCCAACCGACCAGGTTACAAGTCATGTGAATTCAGTTTTTTTCCCTTTACTCCTTCTCCATGAACTCTCCTCTCATCCAGATCTCTAAATCTCCTAGCGTCCCATCTCTACTCTGAATTAAGTGTGCTTCAAGTCTAAGACAGAGTAACCTGTCTGGAGTAGGTCTCTTCTGTCTTCAGCACCGATTGTGGTGAGGACACAGTCCTGCTATCTCTAGAAAATTTCTGTTCTTCTTTTAAACAAGGTGAGAGCTGATTCTTTAGACAATAAACCTTGGGCACTACACTTGTTGGCTTCCTGACATTTTTCTTATAACAAAGAGGAATTTTGTACTTTCATCACAAGTTAAGACTGTCCTTTGGTCCCTCATTATAAAAGTAATTGTTAATTCTAAAATAATATTTAGATCTTTTTATGCACTATAAACTTAGTGATCTGCCCAAAGTTAATAACTGAGTAATTGATGGGCCTTCATTATAATTATGTCAGATGCTTCTAGGGCAGCAGTTCTCAACAAGAAATGATTTCTCCCTGGGGCTGTTAGGCAATGTCTGAAGAGATGACACTAAACAACTATAATCTACAGGAAAGCACCCTCCCTACCCCAAATTATTATCCTGTCCCCTATGTTAGCAGTGACCAGGTGAGAACACCTGTTCTAGGCCAGTACCTCTCCACGTCATTCTACATACAAATCACCAAGGTTTGTCATTCAAATGGAGATTCTGATTGATCAGGTCTCCAGGGGCCCAGGGACTGCATTTCTGACAAGTTCCCAGGTGGTGTTGATGCTGCAGGTCCTCCTGGTCTGTGGACCACTGTGTGAGTAGCTAGGCTGTGGCTCTGTGTCAGAGTCAGGTGTAAGTGCTTTCAGGTCCTCTGAACCAAAAAATCATCTTTGCATATACTTTTGAGGGAATAGTGTATTCACTTATTCCAGAGGTTATGATAAATTCTGTGTTTGTTTCTTATATATAAGGGCCCTTCAGTGACACAAACCAATGCACTTCTGAAAAAGACTTTGTAGCAGGCAGCATAAGGGCTTCCAAAAGATGACCACATTCGTACCCCAGTACCTCCGAATATAATATATTTTACAACAAGGGAAGGATTAGAGTAGCAGATGGAAGAGGTTTGTTAATTGACTGACTTTAAGATAGAAGATCAGCCAGGCTCATCCAGGTGGGACTAAGGTAACCACAGTGGTTCTGTAATGTTGAAGAGAGAGAAAACAGAGTTGCTCTCAGAGACCTTTTGAAAATGCTGCATGGCTGGCTTGAAGATGGAGGAAGGAACATGAGCCAAGCAATGCATATGGCCAGCACTGCTAACAGGCATCAGAGAGAAACAGATCCTCCCCTGAGCCTTTAGGATCTCACCCCTGCACACATTTTGATATTATCCACTGGGACTCATTGAAAACCTCTGACATCCAGACTGTAAGAACATATATTTGTTTGTTTTAAGCAGCTAGTGTGGGAATACATTACAGCAGCTTTAGGGTTCTAATATAGACATTTATTCAATAAAATTTGTTTGACAGAACTGAGTTTAAGCCTCTTTAGTCATTAGCTTCCCTTGAGTAAGGGCATTTTCTGTTAAAAACACACATAAGAGTAAAAAAGAAATTTTAACAGATTTGGAGATATCCTCCTCCCTCACCCCTCCCCACTCAGCTGGTACAGTGAAGGCCTCACTGCATAAATATAAATTGACTGTGCTGTCTCTGTGGCATTAAGCTTTAAAGAACAATGGGTGACTTTTATTTCTTCATCTATATAACTACTAGAGGTCTGGTACATGGATTCGTGCACCAGTGGGGATCCCCCGGCCTGGCCTGTATCCTCTCACAATCTGGAACCTCTTGGGGGGTGTTGAAGAGCCAGTTTGGCCCAATCCCCACAGGCCAGGCTGAGGGACCCCACTGGTGCACCAGGCCTCTAGTATGAATATAAGATCTTTGGTTAATCTCTCCCCACCCTCCCTCTCCCCCCTCCCCCCTTCCCTTTGAGATTCATTATTCTGTTCTGTTTCCATGCATGTGCATTGAGAGTCTGTCCCCTGGTGGTCAGTGCACGTCATACCTACTGGTCAAATGGTCAAACGGTCCAACAGTCACTTAGGCTTTTATATGTATAGATAGTAACTTTTTTACTTAGCACCCTATATCTTTGCCTAGAAGTTGGTCAGTCCTTAATTTATATTCCCTGAATGCATGCCAGAATTCCTCATTAAAAGTGGAGAGCTCATGACCACTGAGGGAAAATGCTGAGTGTAGGGTAGGAATTCCTGCCAATTGTTCCAATAGAGAAAGTAAATGGGCAACAAATCCAAGAATATATGCAGCCTTGCCAGGAATAAAATAATTCAAAGTAACACTATTTAGTATTCCCATTTAGCCTTATCGATTTTTTAATGTGAATACCCAGCATGAGAGAAGATACTGCAATTTGTCTCACGAACTGCTTTTGCAAAGTACCATCTACCTCCATTGGTCAGGATCTTTTCAATAAATACAAACATGCTCAAATATACCACATCTTAGAAATTTGATGCAAACACTCTCACTTCACTGCACGGTCCTCCACACCTAATACCTTATTTCCATCTCCCTGAACATTAAAACTTCTCAGATATGTGTTCATTTTACTGCAAACATTTACGCATCTCACTTATTCTATGGTGTCGTCCAACTTTATAGGTGTACCTATCACTTAAGTGTCAACTATGGTCCTTATAATGCAGATTCAAACAAACACAACCTTCTTATTGTATTAACTAAGTTAATCACACATTAGTTACTAAGCAAGAATATAGATACAGTGATCTCTTGTCTCTGGGCTAGGCTGATTAGGGTCACAGTGACTCAGGTAAAAGTTGTCAGGTTCCATTCTCTCTGATCCTTTCCTGATGTACCTTCTGGCTTCCCAAGCTCACCTGGATGGGTCTCTAAGAGGAAGGTCTCTGTGTGGAAGTCTGAATTGCTCCCTAGATGGTTGATGATGGAGACTGAAGCTCTGTCCCACATGAGACATCAGGAAGGAGTGAAGTGTCAGTTCCCAAGCCAGCTTAGGAATCAAAAGCAGCAGCCTTACCCTGTCCCCCAACATTGTATAAGCCGAGGATGGCACAGGGGAGATAGTTACAGCTCTCTCCATACCTGCCCATCAGGTACATTTCCCTTGTGTTATTCCAACTTCTAGGCACATGATTTCCCTCTGGGCCTCTGGAATAAACAGAAAGATATTTTTCTTAATGATTATCTGATCACAAGTGGCCAGGTTGTAAGTCAAGTTAACTCACTTTTTATGACTCCTTGTCTTGACCTCACATCTTTTCTGGAAGTCTAAACTCTTAGCTATCCTCTGCCTAATTTCACATTTTCTACAAATTCTGATTTGGGTTGGGAAACAGACCTGATATCTTTGGAAAATAGCGCTTCTCCTCTTCAGTAAGGCAGAACTTCATTCCTCTGAGATGCAATCCTGGCCACCACACTCTTAGGCTTCCTGATACATCTGTCGAAATAATTAGAGGTTTTATATTTTTATCACAAGTTAAGAGCTGTCATTTAGTGCTTCATAAAATATTTATTAATTAGAAGTGATACATTTGGATATTTTTATGCCACATGACCTGAGCTTATCATTTTATAAGAATTGTCTGACTTAATTTTTAGAAAAATCCATTCCATCAGGTATTATTATTGTGAACAATTATTATTGCAGAAATGGGCCTCCAAGGAGTTTACTAATCTGCTCAAAGCTCAAACTGATAAGACCTAGGGTTTTGATTGGAATTCTCACTCATGATCTCACAAAATATCATTCATATGTGGAATCTAATTAACAGAATAAACAGATGAACAAAAAGGATGCTTGTAGTTTTCACTGTGGTATAAAGGTTCCCAAACACTTGCCTCAGGGGCCATTTGGTAATGTCTGTGGGATGCTGATATTACCAATAATACCCACACAAGTAATTGTCCCGCCTCAATTGTCACTATGAAAAGGTGAGAACAAGTAGTCTAGACCAGCACTTCTCCAACTTCACTGTGCATATGAGTTACCCAGGAGTCTAGTTTGAATGTAGAATCTGAATTATCAGGTCCTGGTAGGCTTGAGATTCTGAGAATCAAACAATCTCCTGGGTGATGTTGATGCTACAGATCCTGCTCTGAGGACCCCTCTTTGAATAGCAAGACTGTGGTTCTGTGTTAGAGTCAGGTGCAGGTAGTTTTAGATTTTCTGAATAAAAAATTGTAGTTGCATGTATTTTGAAGAAATAGGGTATTCACTCATTCTGGAGGCTGTTATAAATTTCCTGTTCACTTATTTCCTGTAAGTATTCATGAATGACATCCTATGCTATACTTCTGAAAAATGTCTTCTTCAATTCTTTTATATGTGTCCTTGAAAAATCAAATTATACACACACACACACACACACACACACACACACTTTAAGTTTATCTTTGTTGTTGAAAGTATTACAGATGTCCCTCCTTTTTCCACCCCATTAACCCCCTCCACCCATCTCTCCCAGCCCTTCACCAGGATATTGTCTGTCTCCATGTGCTATGCATATATGCATATAAGTTTCCTGGTTAATCTCTCCCCGCCAACCCCTACCCCCACCTTCCCGCTGAGATTTGTCAGTCTGTTCCATGTTACTATGTCTCTGTATCTTTTTGTTCATCTCTTTATTTTGTTAATTAGATTCCACGTATGAGTGATATCATGTGACACTTGTCTTTTTCTGACTGACTTATTTGCTTAGAGTAATACTCTTCAGGGCCCTCCATGCTGTCTCAAAGGGTAAGAGATCCTACTTTTTGACTGCTGTATAGTATTCTATGGTGTAAATGTACTGCAATTTTTTTAATTTAATAAATCTTTATTGTTCAGATTATTACAATTGTTTCTCCTTTCCCCCCCATAGCTCCCCTCCACCCGGTTCCCACCCCACCCTTTGCCCTTACCTCCCCCAACACTGTCCTCATCCATAGGTGTATGATTTTTGTCCAGTCTTTTCCTGCACCCCCCATACCCCTTTCCTCCTGAGAATTATCAGTCCACTCCCTTTCTATGCCCCTGATTCTATTATATTCACCAGTTTATTCTGTTCCTCAGATTTTTAATTCACTTGATTTTTAGGTTCACTTGTTGATAGATATGTATTTGTTGTTCATAATTTTTCTCTTTACTTTTCTCTTCTTCCTCTTCTTAAAGAATACCTTTCAGCATTTCATATAATACTGGTTTGGTGGTGATGAACTCCTTCAGCTTTTTCTTATCTGTGAAGCTCTTTATCTGACCTTCCATTCTGAATAATAGCTTTGCTGGGTAGAGTAGTCTTGGTTGTAGGTTCTTGCTATTCATCACTTTGAATATTTATTGACACTCCCGTCTGGCCTGCATAGTTTCTGTTGAGAAATCAGCTGACAATCGTATGGGTGCTCCCTTGTAGGTAACTAACTGTTTTTCTCTTGCTGCTTTTAATATTCTCTCTTTGTCTTTTGCTCTTGGCATTTTAATTATGATGTGTCTTGGTGTGGTCCTCTTTGGATTCCTTTTGTTTGGGGTTCTTTGTGCTTCCTGGACTTGTAAGTCTATTTCTTTCACCAGGTTGGGGAAGTTTTCTGTCATTATTTCTTCCAATAGGTTTTCAGTATCTTGCTCTCTCTCTTCTTCTGGCACCCCCATAATTCTGATGTTGGTACGCTTGAATTTGTCCCAGAGGCTCCTTATACTATCTTCAACTTTTTGGATTCTTATTTCTTTTTTTTTTGCTTTTCTGGTTGAGTGTTTTTTGCTTCTTTGAATTTCAAATCTTTGACTTGATTCTTGCGTTCCTCTAGTCTGCTGTTGGGTCTCTGTATAATATTTTTTATTTCAGTCAGTGTATGTTTAATTTCTAGTTGGTCCTTTTGCATATCTTCGAGGGTCTCGTTATATTTATCAGCCTTTTCTAGGATATTCTTGAAAAGCCTTATAACTGTGATTTTGAATTCTATATCCAGTCGTTTGTTTTCCTCCATTTCTTTCGTTTGTGGTCTGTTTCTTCATCTCCCCATTTTTCACTGCTTCCCTGAGTTGGTAGGGTAGGTTTGTGTGCTAGGTTTCCTATATGGCCCAGTGGGTCAGCCTCCCCAGTTACCTGAGGTGGACACTCTTGGTGCACCCCTTTGTGGACTGTGTGTATAGCCTTGTTGTAGTTAAGTTTTGATTGTTGTTGGTATCACCGGGAGGAATTGACCTGCAGGCCAGTTGGCTGTGAGGATCAGCTGTGTCTACACTGGGAGATTTTCGGTGCTGGAGACAGCCTTATAGGATTAGCCTTGCCAGATTGCAAAGGCCTCTGTGCTCAGCTTGGAAGGGGTGGAGTCTCAGGGCGGAGCAGACAGTCTTGGCTTCCCGTCAGCCCTGCCCTTGCTCGGGAGTCTCCAGACCTCTGCCTTCCGCGGTTTCCGAGTTTCCGCCTTACAGTCCAGATTTCTCCCATAAGAGCGTGGGTCTCCAGGGGCTCGCCCGGAACTGCGGTTCAGTGCAGTCAGAAGCCTCCGACTCCCCTCCACCAGGGACAGCCTGTGGTAACCTGTTGGGAGCGACCTCAGTTGACAAAGTCCTGAGAGCGCGGGTTTCACAAAGTGGCCTGCCTGTTCCCAAGGTTAGTCATGCATCCTGCCCCTCTTAGGCTTAGAGACCCTTAAGCACAATAGTTTAGTAATCACACATTCTGCCCCCTAGAGCTTAGTTAATCTTCAAGCACAGTTTACGTATAAGCGTAATTATCCTTTAGCAAGGAGCATGGCTGGATTATCTCATGGAAAGGAACTTAGGTGGCGTCAAAGGTGTGTACAGGTATAGCCGTTGGAATCTTAGCCAAGATAAGGAACTTTGTGTAAAGGTCAGTAGGAAACCTAAAACAAAGGGGTATAATTATGTTTACCACATAATAGGAATGATGTATTGTATGGAATGTAACTGACCCTGTATAAATATATAGTGAAAAATAAACTCGGGACTGTAAGCGGGAAGTGCTACAGTCCTCCCGATCCCATTCTGTTTTCTGTCTGTCTTTTCTCATCCTCTCCCCCTCTTGCAGGTACTGTTAGACTGATGCCGGCAGGCTCCGGCAGTAACCTCTGCAGTCAGTCGTTGTGCGCACTCGTGCCTCCAGACCCCTGCCGCTGCGGATCCCCTGAGTCTCCGAGTTTCTGAGTCTTCGTGTGCCTTTCTCTCCACCCAACAGTCCAAACTCCCCCGTATGAGCCTGGGTCCACAGGATTTCGCCCAGAACTGAGGTTCAGTGCAGTTGGAACTGGGGTTCAGTGCAGTCGGGGGCTTCCTTCCCCCTCTCTCCAGAGAAAGCCAGCCAGGCACTCGGCCGCCCTTCCTCTCTGCATGTGCGCGTGTCTCCGTACCTCAGCTCTTTGCTGCTCCTTCTCCGTGAGCTTTCCTCTTTCCTTCTAGTTGTAGAATTTCCACTCAGCCAGCTTTCCTGTGGTTCTGGATGGTGTCCATTCTGTCTTTTAGTTGTAGTTTTGAAATTGTTGTGCAAGGCAGCAGTTTAGGTGCTTACCTTTGCAGCCATCTTGGTTTCTCTTGTCCTGCAATTTTTTTATTCACTCATCTACTGATGGGCACTTGGGCTGTTTCCAGATCTGAGGTATTATAAATTGCTCTGCTATGAACATAGGGGTGCATACATTCTTTTCTGATTGGTGTTTTGGGTTCCTTAGAATATATTCCTAGAATCAGTATCACTGGGTTGAATGGCAGTTCCACTTCTAATTTTTGTGGAAACTCCATACTGTTTTTCATAGTGGCTGCACCAGTCTGTATTCCCACCAGCAGTGTACTAGGGTTCCCTTTACTCCACATCCTTGCCAGCACTTGTCATTTATTGATTTGTTGATGGTAGCCATTCTGACAAGTGTGAGGTGATACCTCATTGTCCTGTTGATTTGCATCTCTCTGGTGATTAGTGACTTTGAGCATTTTCTTATATGTCTCTTGGCCAGGCCATCTGTATGTCCACTTTGGCGAAGTATCTATTTAGATCATTTGCCCATTTTTTAATTGGATTGTTTGTCTTCCTTTTGTTAAGTTGTATGAGTTTCTTATATTCTTGGCTATTAACTATCATATGGAAAATATGTTCTCCCATATAGTGGGCTTCATTTTTATTTTGTTGATGGTGTCTTTTGCTGTAGTCCCATTTGTTTATTTTCTCCTTAGTTTCCCTTACCCTAGAAGATGCATTGACAAACATATTGCTACAAGAGATATCTGATATTTTGCTTCCTATGGTTCCTTCTAAGATTTTTATGGTTTCACAACTTACATTTAAGACTTTTATCCATTTTGGGTTTATTCTTTTGTGGTCTAGTTTCATATTTTTACATGTTCCTGTCCAATTTTCCCAACATCGTTTATTGTAGAGACTGTCTTGACTCCATTGTATGCTCTTGCCTCCTTTGTCAAATATTAATTGAGTATAACAGCATGGGTTGATATCTTAACTCTCTATTCTGTTCTATTGATCTATATGCCTATTCTTGTGCCAGTACCAGGCTGTTTTGATTACAGTGGCTTTGTAGTATAACATGATGTCTGGTATTGTGAAACCTCCTCCTTTGTTCTTCCTTATCAAGATTACTGTGGCTATTCAGGATCTTTTTTGGTTCCATATAAATTTATGGAGTGTTTGTTCTAGATATATACAATATGTCATTGGTATTTTAATAAAGATTGTGTTGAATCTATAGATTGCTTTGGATAGTAGGGACATCTTGATAATGTTGATTCTACCAATCCATGAACACATTACATTCTTCTACTTGTTTATACCTTCCTCTATATCTTTTTTCAACATCCTATAGTTTTCTGAATACAGGTCTTTTACCTCATCTGTTAAGTTTATTCCTATGTATTTTAATTTTTTAAATTTTTTTTGTTGCAATGGTAAATGGGATTGCTTTTTTTATTTATTTTTATTTTTTTATTTTAATAAATCTTTATTCAGATTATTACAATTGTTTCTTCTTTTTCTCCCCATAGCTCCCCTCCACCCAGTTCCCACCCCACCTTCTGCTCTTACCTCCCCCCCACTGTCCTCATCCATAGGTGTATGATTTTTGTCCAGTCTCTTCATGAACCCCCCATACCCCTTTCCCCCTGAGAATTATCAGTCCACTCCCTTTCTATGCCCCTGATTCTATTATATTCACCAGTTTATTCTGTTCCTCAGGTTTTTAATTCACTTGATTTTTAGGTTCACTTGTTGATAGATATGTATTTGTTGTTCATAATTTTTCTCTTTACTTTTTTCTTCTTCCTCTTCTTTAAGAATACCTTTCAGCATTTCATATAATACTGGTTTGGTGTTGATGAACTCCTTCAGCTTTTTCTTATCTGTGAAGCTCTTTATCTGACCTTCAATTCTGAATGATAGCTTTGCTGGGTAGAGTAATCTTGGTTGTAGGTTCTTGCTATTCATCACATTGAAAATTTCTTGCCACTCCCGTCTGGCCTGCATAGTTTCTGTTGAGAAATCAGCTGACAATCGTATGGGTGCTCCCTTGTAGGTAACTAACTGTTTTTCTCTTGCTGCTTTTAATATTCTCTCTTTGTCTTTTGCTCTTGGCATTTTAATTATGATGTGTCTTGGTGTGGTCCTCTTCGGATTCCATTTGTTTGGGGTTCTGTGCATTTCCTGGACTTGTAAGTCTATTTCTTTCACCAGGTGGGGGAAGTTTTCGGACATTATTTCTTCAAATAGGTTTTCAGTATCTTGCTCTCTCTCTTCTTCTGGCACCCCCATAATTCTGATGTTGGTATGCTTGAAGTTGTCCCAGAGTCTTCTTACACTATCTTCAACTTTTTGGATTTTTTTTTTTTTGCTTTTTGCTTTTTCGGTTGAGTGTTTTTTGCTTCTTTGTGTTTCAATTCTTTGACTTGATTCTTGTGTTCCTCTAGTCTATTTTTGGGTCTCTGTATAATATTTTTTATTTCAGTCAGTGTATGTTTAATTTCTAGTTGGTCCTTTTTCATATCTTCGGGGGTCTTGTTATATTTATCGGCCTTTTATAGGATATTCTTGAAAAGCCTTATAACTGTGGTTTTGAATTCTATATCCAGTCTTTTGTTTTCCTCCATTTCTTTCGTTTGTGATCTGTTTCTTTGACGCCGCATTTTCACTGCTTCCCTGAGTTGGTAGGGTAAATTTGTGTGCTAGGTTTCCTATATGGCCCAGTGGGTCGGCCTCCCCAGTTAACCTGAGGTGGACACTCTTGGTGCACCCCTTTGTGGACTGTGTGTACAGCCTTGTTGTAGTTAAGTTTTGATTGTTGTTGGTATCACTGGGAGGAATTGACCTCCAGGCCAGTTGGCTGTAAGGATCAGCTGCGTCTATGCTGGGAGAAGTTCGGTGCTGGAGACAGCCTTATAGGATTAGACTTGCCAAATTGCAATAACCTCTGTGCTCAGCTTGGATGGGGTGGAGTCTCAGGGCGGAGCAGACAGTCTTGGCTTCCCGGCAGCCTTGCCCTTGCGCGCACGCGCAGACCTCTGCCTTCCCCGGCTCCCGAGTCTCCGCCCGAGAGTCCAGACTCCCCCCACAAGAGCGTGGGTCCCCAGGGGCTCGCCTAGAACTGGGGTCCAGTGCAGTCAGAACTGGGGCTCAGTGCAGTCAGGAGCCTCTGACTCCCTTCCACTAGGGAAAGCCTGTGGCAACCTCCGCAGCCTTTGTGCGCACTGGCACACGTGCCCCTTCAGACTTCTGCCTTCCCCAGCTCCCGAGTCTCCACCCGAGAGTCCAGACTCCCCCCACAAGAGTGTGGGTCCCCAGGGGTTTGCCCGGAACTGGGGTTCAGTGCAGTCAGAACTGGGGTTCAGTGTGGTCGGGAGCTTCCTTCCTCCTTCCGCCAGAGAAAGTCAGCCAGGCTCTCAGCCGCCCTTCCTCTCTGCGCGCACAAAGACCCTTTGCCGTACCTCCAACTCTCTGTGAGCTTTTCTCTTTCCTTCTAGTTGTGGAATTTTCACTCAGCCAGCTTTCCTGTGGTTCTGGATGGTGTCCGTTCTGTCTTTTAGTTGTAGTTTTGAAATTGTTGTGTGAGGCAGCAGTTTAGGTGCTTACCTATGCCGCCATCTTGGTTTCTCTGCTTTTTTATTTATTTATTTATTTATTTATTTTTAGTTTTTCTTTCTGAGAGTTCTTTATTGGTGTATAAAAATGCCACTGATTTCTAGGTGTTAATTTTCTAACCTGCTACGTTGAGGAATTCATTTATGAAATCTAGTAAATTTTTGGTGGAGTCTATAGGGTTTTTTTTATGTACAATATCATGTCATTTGTTTTCTTCCTACTCTCCTATTTGGATGCCTTTTATATTTTCTTCTTGCCTGACCACTGTGGCTAGGACTTCCAGTACTATGTTGAAAAAGAGTTGTGAGTGCAGACACCCCTATCTTGTTCTTATTCTTGGGTGAAATGGTTTTAGTTTTTGTCCATTGAGTACAATGTTGGTTGTAGGTTTGTCATATATGGCCTTCATGTGTTGTGATATGATCCCTCTATCCTTCTTGGTTGAGAGTTTTTATCAAAAACAGGCATTGAATTTTATCCATGCTTTTTCTGCATTAATTGATATGACCCTGTGGTGTTTGTCTTTTAATTTGTTTATGTGATGTATCACGTTTATTGATTTTTGAATATTGTACCAGCCTCCCTCCCTCAAATAATATATTACTGAAGAAGATTTTATAGTAAGCAGAAAGAGTGCCTTCAAAAGATGTGATGCATCCTAGGCCCTAGAAAATTGTAATATGTTATTTTTCATAGCAAAGGATGATTAAGGTAGTAGATGGGATGTGTTTGCTCATCAGCTGACTATAAGATAAAATTGGCCAAGCATCAAAAGCAAAAAAAAAAAAAAAAAAAAAAAAAAAATGGTACCACATAGAACAAAAAGCTTTGCACAATAAATAAATAAATATCAACAAGACAAAAAAGCAACTCACTGAATGAGGGAAGATATTTATAAGTATTATATTTGATTAGGAGTTAATATACCAAATATATAGTTGATTCATACAACATAAACAACAAACAATTCAATTTAAAAATGGACAGAAGACTGAGTAGGCATTGCTCCAAGCATACATACAGATGACCAACAGCACTTGAAAAGATGCATCTGGGTAATGCAGGCTTCATATTTTATGACTTTACTCTGTGTCTGGATGTTCACCAGCATCTTTGGGACTGTGTTGGAGGTGAAACATATGTCTACCAAGGACAGGTTGGAGAGGAAGAAGTACATGGGTGTGTGGAGGTGGGAGTCTGAGCTGACAGCCAGGATGATGAGCAGGTTTCCAAACACAGTGACCAGGTACATGGAGAGGAAAAGCCCAAATATGAGGGGCAATAGTTCCAGTGCCTGTGAAAGTCCCAAAAGAATAAATTCTGAAATTTGGGTACCATTGCCTGCTTCCATGTGTTGGAGGTGACTACAAGAAAATAGAAAAAGTATATAATTTTCACATTAGCAAGTATCAGTAACAGAATAAATGACATATTTATTTTAGAATCAGGAAAATAATTCCATTGTTGGTGTGATCTGGTCCCCATTATGGTGTCTCTATTGTTATTTGTCATTAGAATTTCTTTTCTTACCATCAACCTATTTTTTAAACAAAATATAGATTGTTGTTTTACTGAGGATATCTTTCATGCATTTAAGAAATATATATTGACTATAGACCATGTTCCAGGCATTGTTCAGAGTATGGGATGCTGAAAAACAAACTATGAACTAATGATGCAGAAATAATATAATCAAATAAAAATAATAATATAACATATCCAATGGTGCTACAAAGAAAAGTAAATCACATTAAATGGAGAGAGTGGATAGAAGGTGCTCTTTTTTACAGAGTTTAGCCAAGACTTGCCAACAGATACCTCAAAGAAGACTCAGTGGGAGACTGAGTGGGGAGTGTTTGCCAGGCAGAGGGAACAGCCAGTGTGAAGGCCCTTAAGAAGATGATTGTTTACAAAGTCAGGGCTCAAAATGAGCCAGAATGTCAAGCAAATGAGCAAGGCAGAGCAGAATAAGAGATGATGTCAGAGAATATTGAGAAATAAGGTAGCCTGTGTGTTGCTGTTGAAATTTTAAGTCACAGAGTGCCTTGTGCACACTATGTAAATCTTGCACTTAATTAATCTGGTTCCAATAGCATCCCATGAATTGAAAAGGATCTCCTCCTTGTTACCTTTCCTTTCCTTGATATTAGAGTCACGTTGGAATATATCAGTCCAGGCACTTTGCTCTGAGGACTGCTCTCAATTTACAACACACACACATACACACACACACACACACACACACACCCCTCAGGCCTCTTCATCTGTGTTATTTTCTTGTCCTTCTCCATTACATACTATTTAGGTTATGAGAAAATACAACTCCACGTGACCAGATCAAATATCTTTTCCAAAAAGAATTTAGAAATAGTACCTAGATATTCCTATCATAAGCCTCCCATGAACAAATAAGCTTAAGATTTCATATTGCTATGCCCTTTTTCTATCCTGTATTTAAAAAAACATAAATAACAGATTAAATAAATATAGAGGGAGAGAGAGCTGTAAAATGAACACGAGGAAGAAAAGACATCTAATTAGCTCAGTTGGTCCCTGGGAGACAATGAGGAAGAAAAATCTTTGGATTCTGGCTGCTTTCCAAACTTAATTATAACCTCTTAAGGTGAGACAAAAATAACAAAATAGACAAAATAAATTTTTCCAAAAGTCAGAGGTAGTTATAGATATATGGTACAACTACCCCAAGTGAGAACTGACAAAAAAAAAAATAAATAAATAAACCAATAACTCACAAAAGGAAATATACAAAAACAATGCAGGTTGAATATTTTAACATCAAGCAGTAGGAGACTGTGTTTTTTGTGTGTGTGTGTGTGTGCCTCTTCCTATATTTATTTGACCAGAGGGTTTTTTATCTGATTAATGGCAGATGAGACAAGACACTTTCTCCCTTTTTTATTGTAGCATCTTTGTTTATCTTGGACTTTGGGTTTTGATCTCATTTTTGACAAATATTGAGTAAACTCTAATTATGGTTGCAGTCTTCATCAAATGTGCAAAGGCCGCCAGGATATGATCAACAAATCCTGCACATGCCCTGAGGAGCCATCCTTCTACACTGAGTAACTTTCTTTTTTTTTTTTTTTTTTTTTTTTGGTGTTTTATTTTTATTTTTATTTTTTTTTTCAAATTTTTATTAAGGTATTATATGTGTACATATCTTATCATTGCCCCCCACCCCCACCCCACTCCCATATATGCCCTCACCCCCCAATGTTTTGCATCCGTTGGTTACTCTTATATACATGCATATAAGTCCTTCAGTTGATCTCTTATTTCCCCCACCTCTCCCTAACCTTACCACTGTAATTTGACAGTCTGTTTGATGCTTTACTGCCTCTGTAACTATCTTTTTGTTCATCAGTTTATAATGTTTTTCATTATCCCCAAATGAGTGGGATCATGTGGTATTTTTCTTTCATTGACTGGCTTATTTCACTTAGCATAATGTTCTCTAATTCCATCCAAGTGCCTACAAATGGTAGTAATTCCTTCTTTTTTATGGCAGCATAGTATTCCATTGTGTAGATGTACCATAGTTTTCTGATCCAGTCATCTGCTGATGGGCATTTAGGCTGTTTCCAAATCTTAGCTATTGTAAATTGTGCTGCTATGAACATAGGGGTGCATATATCCTTTCTGATTGGTGTTTCTGGTTTCTTAGGATATATTCCTAGGAGTGGGATTACTGGGTCAAATGGGAGTTCCATTTTCAGTTTTTTGAGGAAACTCCATACTGTTCTCCACAGTGGCTGCACCAGTCTGCATTCCCACCAGCAGTGCACGAGGGTTCCTTTTTCTCCGCATCCTCGCCAACACTTGTCGTTTGTTGATTTGTTGATGATAGCCATTCTGACAGGTGTGAGATGGTATCGCATTGTTGTTTTGATTTGCATCTCTCGGATAATTAGTGACTTTGAGCATGTTTTCATGTGTCTCTTGGCCTTCCTTCTGTCTTCTTTCGAAAAGCTTCTATTTAGGTCCGTTGCCCATTTTTTTATTGGATCATTTATCTTCCTTTTATTAAGTTGTATAAGCTGCCTGTAGATGTTGGAAATTAAATCTTTATCAGTGATACCATTTGCAAATATGTTCTCCCATACAGTGGGGTTTCTTGTTGTTTTGTTGATGGTTTCTTTTGCTGTGCAAAAGCTTTTTATTTTGATGTAGTCCCATTTGTTTATTTTCTGTTTGGCTTCCATTACCCTAGGGGCAGTATCACTGAAAAAGTTCTTTTGGCATATGTCTGAGATTTTGCTGCCTGTGGATTCCTCTAGTATTTTTATGGTTTCCCGTCTTATATTTAAGTCCTGTACCCATTTTGAGTTTATTTTTGTGTATGGTGTAAGTTGGTGATCTAGTTTCATTTTTTTGCATGTATCTGTCCAATTTTCCCAACACCATTTATTAAAGAGACTGTCTTGACTCCATTGTATGCTCATGCCTCCTTTGTCAAATATTAAATGCGCATATTGGTTTGGGTCGATATCTGGATTCTCTATTCTGTTCCATTGATCTATATGTCTGTTCTTGTGCCAGTACCAGGCTGTTTTGATGACAGTGGCTTTGTAATACAGCTTGAAATCTGGTATTGAGATCCCTCCTACATTATTCTTCTTTCTCAGGATTGCTGTGGCTATTCGGGGTCTTTTTTTATTCCAGATGAATTTTTGGAGAGTTCTTTCTAGGTCTGTGAAATACGCCGTTGGTATTTTAATGGGGAGTGCATTGAATCTATAGATTGCTTTGGGTAGTATGGACATTTTAATGATGTTGATTCTACCAATCCATGAACATGGTATGTTCTTCCATCTGTTTACATCTTCCTCTATCTCTTTTTTCAGTGTCCTGTAGTTTTCCGCATATAGGTCTTTTACCTCCTTGGTTAGGTTTATTCCTAAGTATCTTAATTTTTTTGGTGCGATGGAAAATGGGATTGCTTTTTTAGTCTCTCTTTCTGTAAGTTCATTGTTGGTGTATAGAAATGCCATAGATTTCTTGGTGTTAATTTTGTATCCTGCTACATTGCCAAATTCATTTATTAAGTCTGTTAGTTTTTTGATAGAGTCTTTCGGTTTTTTTATGTACAATATCATGTCATCTGCAAATAAGGACAGCTTTACTTCTTCTTTTCCAATTTGGATGCCTTTTATTTCTTCTTCTTGTCTAATTGCAGTGGCTAATACTTCCAGTACTATGTCAAACAGGAGTGGTGAGAGTGGGCATCCCTGTCTTGTTCCTGTTCTTAGGGGAAATGGTTTTAGTTTTTTCCCATTGAGTATGATGTTAGCTGTGGGTTTATCATATATAGCTTTTATGATGTTGAGGTATGATCCTTCTATTCCCACCTTGTTGAGAGTTTTTATCAAGAAAGGGTGTTGGATTTTGTCAAATGCTTTTTCTGCATCAATTGATATGACTATGTGATTTTTATCTCTCAATTTGTTTATGTGATATATCACATTTATTGATTTGCGGATATTGAAACATCCTTGCATTCCTGGGATAAATCCTACTTGGTCATGGTGTATGATCTTTCTGATGTACTGCTGGATCCTATTTGCTAGAATTTTATTGAGGATTTTGGCATCTACATTCATGAGGGATATTGGCCTGTAATTCTCCTTCATTGTGTTGTCTTTATCTGGTTTTTGTATTAGGGTGATGCTGGCTTCATAGAAGGAGCTGGGAAGTGTTCCTTCCTCTTGAATTTTTTGGAATAGTCTGAGGAGGATAGGTTTTAGTTCTTCCTTGAATGTTTGGTAGAACTCTCCTGTGAAGCCGTCTGGCCCCGGGCTTTTGTTTGCCGGAAGCTCTTTGATGACTGCTTCAATTTCTTCCATAGTTACTGGCATGTTGAGCTGTTTAGATTCTTCCTGATTGAGTTTTGGAAGGTTATATTTTACAAGGAATATGTCCATTTCCTCCAGGTTGTCCAGTTTGTTGGAATAGAGTTGTTCGTAGTATTTTTTAACAATCCTTTGTATTTCGGCGGGATCTGTTGTTATTTCACCTCTTTCATTTCTGATCTTGTTTATTTGGGTCCTCTCCCTTTGCTTCTTGGTGAGCCTGGCTAGAGGTTCATCAATCTTGTTTATCCTTTCAAAGAACCAGCTCTTGGTTTTGTTGATCTTTTGTATTGTTTCTTTGGTCTCTATGTCGTTTATCTGTGCTCTGATCTTTATTATTTCCTTCCTTCTGCTTACACTGGGCTTTTCTTGTTGCTCTTTTTCTAACTCTTTGAGTTGTTGGGTTAGGTAATTTATTACCCCTGTTTCTTGTTTTTTGCAGTAGGCTTGTAGAGCTATGAACTTCCCTCTCAAGACTGCTTTCGCTGTGTCCCATAGATTTTGGATTGTAGTGTTTTCATTGTCATTTGTTGTCATGATGTTTTTTATTTCTTCTTTGATCTCTCTGGTAACCCAGTCATGGTTTAATAGCATGCTGTTTAGTCTCCATGTGTTTGATTTCTTTGGGTTGTTTTTATTGTAGTTGATTTCCAGTTTTATGCCACTGTGGTCTGAGAAGATGCTTGATATGATTTCTATCTTCTTGAATTTGAAGAGACTTTGCCTATGTCCCAACATATGGTCTATCTTTGAATATGACCCATGTGCGCTTGAGAAGAATGTATATTCTGTGGCTTTGGGGTGAAATGTTCTGAAGATGTCAATTAATTCCATCTGGTCTAGTGAGTCATTTAGGATTGATGTTTCTTTGCTGATGTTTTGTTTAGAGGATTTGTCCAATGGTGATAGTGGGGTATTAAAGTCTCCTACTATGATTGTATTGCTGTCAATGTCTCCCTTAATATCCTCCAGGAGTTTTTTTATGTATTTGGGTGCTCCTGTATTGGGTGCATATATGTTTACCAGAGTTATTTCTTCTTGTTGGATTGCTCCCTTTAGTATTATGAAATGGCCTTCCTTATCTCTTGTTATGTCCTTCAGTTTGAGATCTAATTTGTCAGAAATAAGTATTGCTACCCCAGCTTTTTTTTCAGTTCCATTTGCCTGGAAAACCTTTTTCCATCCCTTCACCCTCAGTCTGTGTGCGTCTTTTTTTCTGAGGTGGGTTTCTTGTAGACAGCAGATATATGGGTCATGTTTTCTTATCCAATCCGTCAGTCTATGTCTTTTGATTGGGGCATTTAATCCATTTACATTTAAAGTTATTATTGATAGGTACTTATTTGTCGCCATTTTTATTCTTTACCCCTGTGTTCCTTCTTCGCTTCCTATTTTTTTTTTTTTTTACAGCAGACCCTTTAGCATTTCTTGCATTGCTGGTTTGGTGGTAATAAATTCCCTTAGTCCTTTTTTGTCTGTGAAGCTCCTGATTTCACCTTCAATTTTGATTGACAGCCTTGCTGGGTACAGTATTCTTGGATTCAGCCCCTTCCTTTGCATGACTTTGTATATTTCATTCCATTCCCTTCTGGCCTGATGAGTTTCTGTTGAGAAATCAGTTGCTAGTCTGATGGGGGTTCCTTTGTATGTAACTTTCTGTCTCTCTCTTGCTGCTTTTAAGATTCTTACTTTGTCATTGGTGTTGGCCAATTTAATTATAATGTGCCTTGGCGTCGGTCTTTTGGGGTTCATTTTGCTTGGGACTCTGTGAGCTTCTTGGATTTGTGTGGGTTTTTTCTTCCCTATATCTGGGAAATTTTCTGTCATTATTTCTTCAAAGAGGTTTTCTATTCCTTGCTCAGCTTCCTTTCCTTCTGGAACCCCTATTATGCGGATGTTGTTTTGTTTCGTGTTGTCCCAAAGTTCCCTTAGACTCTCCTCCTGCCTTTTAATTTTTTTTTCTAGAAGTTGCTTTTCTTGGGTATTTTTTTCCATCTTGTCTTCTAGCTCACTGATGCGGTCCTCTGCTTCTTCTACTCTACTCTTGATGCTTTCTATTGAGTTCTTTACAGCAGCGATGTCATTTTTCATTTCTTCTTGGTTCTTCTTCATTTCCTCTTGGTTCTTGCTCATATTGTCGAATTTGTCTTCCATTCTTTTCAGCCACCTTATGACCATTTCTCTGAATTCTTTTTCTGGAAGGTTGCTTGCCTCCATTTCGTTTACTTCCTTTTCTGGTGATGCCTGCTTTTCTTTCATATGCGGGCTGCTTCTTTGTCTCCCCATGGTCTCTCTTCTCTGGGTGTCTGGTTATGTAGTTCTCTCTCTCCTGGGTTGATTTAAAGGCACAAAATACAGCACTACCAGGTACAACTCACAAGGCACTGAACAGGAATGTATTCACGATATTAATAACCTCCAATAAAGGTGACCACCAGAGAAAGGCAAATTAGGTGATAGGAGAGAAAGAAGAAGAGGAAAAAAGAAAGAAAGAAAGAAAAAAAGAAAAAAGGAGTGTGAAAATGAAATTGGGAAAAGGGAAAGTAAAGAGAAAAAAAAGTAAGAGAGACAAGAAAGTGACTAAGAGAGAAAGGGGAACAGACTATATATATTGGGGATAAAACTCCAATAGAACAATCACTAATCCCAGCAAATGCCAGCAACAAGTGCCTGGGGATTAATACAAACTACAACACCAACTAATATGGATTGAGGCAAGGGAAAGCTGAAGCACAAAACAAACAAAAAAATAAACAAAAGAAGAATAAGCAAAACAATCTCACAAAAACAGCATAAAAATTGGATATAATCTACATTCAAGCAAACAACAACAAAAGGACAGAGAGAAGGACAAGTTTATGGATAGCTCAGACAGCGAAGGGAGAGGTATATGTGGACTTGGAGCAGGGGATTAGAGATTAGATATGTAAGTAGGGTGAAATTTTAACAAGGGGTAAACAGAAAGAATAGGGAAAATCTAAAGCAGTAAAAGGGTAAGACAAACAGGACACTGAAAAGGGGGAGGTTAGGAAGAGAGTGATGGCCTAAAGGTAGAGTTGAGATAGAGTAAAACGATGCTAAAGGAAAGATAAAAAATAGAATGTAGAACCCTAATCCCAAAATAAAATGAAGAGAAAATAAAATGACACTTTAAAAAAAAAAAAAGATAAAATAGCAGTAGTAATAATACGGATTGAAAATAAAAATGTAATCATTAAAAAGGTAAAATCAAGTGATGAAAAAAGAAAAAAAAGTTTCTTGATTAAAAGATGCAAAAAATGAAAATAAAAAAAAATAAAAAAATAAAAAAATAAAAGGTAAAAATAAAATGTGAAGTAGTGAAGGTCATTCACTTCCTCTGTTTTTCTGTTTGGCACGCCTGTTTCTCAGTCCAGACAGTATTGCAGTTCCCTGCGATCCACTGCTCTTCGGTGTCGTAAGCCAGTCCTGATTTTAAGCAGGCGGTGTGTCTTAATTTCTCGTATTCCTTTATTTTTGATTACGCAAGAGTCAATTTGTGATTCAGCCCCTGGGTGGCAGTGTTTCTGGATTGACTTCCGGGTCTATCTATGGCCTCTCTAGGCAGTGTTAGAGCCTTCTTTCCCTGTGGCACTCGCCACCGGCCTGTGGGCGTGGTCTGCCTCAGAGCTGACTCTCTGATGGTCACTCCCCGCTCCGATCCCCAGGTTCCAGAAAAACAACTTTCCCCTGCAGTCTCCCAGGGTGTCCCCAACTGGGTGATCCTATGTATTGGGCTTAGTAATCAGAAGCAAGGATTTGAAGAGGAAAAAGCCCAAGTGTGCGAACTCCAGGACTGCGAGTAAACCCAGGCACAAAGGGAGCGCACGGGCTGCGCGTAAGTCTGGACAGCCTGAAATTCTTAGGGTGTCCCTGCACTTCAGATCAAAATGGGTTGCTTTTTAGAGTGCCCTTCTCTTAGCAGCTCTGAGGACCCCTTTCCACAATCACGGATCACTCCAGCCCCTACAGCCACGGATTTTTCTAGGCACAGACTTCCCTGGTCCTCCAGCTCCCGCAAAACGCGCGTTCCTCTCTCCCGCCGGGACCAGAGACCTCACCTTATCCCAGGCGAAATCTGACCTTTCCGTGGTGGAGTGTAGAGCTCCTCTGAACCCGTGTGCTTGCGCCAGTTGGGGAGCGTTGTTCTGGGGCTCGCAGCTGTTCCTGGGGTGCCGCCGTTGTGGATTCTCAGGCTTCAGATAAGCTCCACTTTCCGGATCAAGATGGCGCAGACTCCGCGTCCAAGCCCGCAGCTCCGGGAGGGGACCCAGCCGCAGTTGGTGCTGCCAGGTCAGGGGAACCCCGTTCAGCAGTCCCCCACCTCCTTCTGGAATTCAGCTGTCTCCCAACCAGCCAACAAACACTCCTTGTGCGTCCCTCAGCTGTTCTTTCTTTCTGCACCGGGACAAGGCTCGGAACACGTCTGTCTATTCCGCCGCCATTATTCCCTCCCTGAGTAACTTTCTTCATATGATTTAATCCTGAGCATTGTCATGCAAACATTTATTTCATTGTACTCTGTCTTCACCATCACAGTGCCAGATCCAAACAAGCAGGGATTCACCTGTTTTGTTAACCTTTATATTTTCACAAATGTTTGTGAATATATGTGCACTTATATATAGGCACACACCTTTAAGTAAATGTGAAGTTATGAAATGAAAGGAATGACAGGGATAATGAAACCTGGTTAAATAGAGTGAATTGTAAGCAACTGTATTATAGAAAATTGAGTGAAGCACCAAAAACTAACCAAAACAAGATGTAATAAGTAGCAATAATTTAGGGTTACCAACATGAATTAATAATAAAACTGGCAATGGAATACACATAGAAGGTAATCTATAATGGTCCTGGAAAATGTGGCAAAGAGTGGATGCTCCATTATTATTTGTTCAATGAATCAGGAATTAAATATCAGTAAATAAGTTCATTGAACCCATGGTAAGGTTGCATTTCAATATATTTGGAATGACTGAATCCTATATAATAAAAGCCTAATATGCTAAGTGTCCGGTCGACCAATCAGCCATTCAACCAATCAAAGCATAATATGCTAATGATATGGTAAGGCTGCTCAACTGCTCGCTATGATGTGCACTGACCACCAGGGGGCAGACGCTCTGACTGGTAGGTTAGCTTGCTGCTGGGGTCTGGCAGATTGGGACTGAGGGAGACAGGCCGGACATGCCCTGGAGCCCTCATGTGGTCCCTTCCCCCTGGCCAACCTCCTGTGTCCCTCCCTGGCCCCAATTGTGCACCAGTGGGGTCCCTCGGCCTGGTCTGTGCCGTCTTGCAATCCAGGACCTCTGGCTCCTAACTGCTCACCTGCCTGCCTGCCTGATCACCCCTAACCACTCACCTACCTGCCTGCCTGCCTGATCGCCTCTAACCATGGGTGGCTGCCTGGCTCTCTCCCTCGCAGCCGCGGGCAGCCACCTGGACTGGGATCCCTCCCTCCTGCCCATTCCTCGCAGCCTTGGGCGGGTGGGTGGGAGGCCAGCTGCCTGGGCCAGAGTCCATCCCTCTTGCCCAAGCCTGCACAGATGCAGTGGCTTCCTGGATCCCACAGCCACTGCCTGCCCAGAGCAGCTGAAAGGTCCTGAAGGAAGGACGGAGGTCCGAATGACTTCCACTCTATCTAATTAGCATATTACCTTTTATTATATAAGATAGTGTTACAGATATATTCTCTTTCCCCACTTCTCCCTACCTCCTCCAAACCCCTACCCATCCCCCATGTCTTCACTACCCTATTGCCCATGTCCATGGGCTATGCCTATAAGTATATAAATTCTTTGGTTTATCTATTCTTGTCCCCCCAATCCCACATTGAGATATGTCAGTCTGTACCATGCCTCCATGCTCCATTCTGCCATTAGATTCCACAAATAAGTGAGATGATGTTATATTTGTATTTCTCAAATTGGCTTATTTTACTTTTCATAATATCCTCCAGGTCCATCCATGCTTCCCAAAGGGTAAGAGATGCCTCTTTTTTACAGCTGCATAGTATTCTATTGTGTAAATGTCCCGCTGCATTTTAATCTATTTACTGACAGACCCTTGGGCTGTTTCCAAATCTTAGCTATTGTAAATAATACTGCTATGAACATAGAGGTATATGTATTCTTTCTGATTGATGTGTTGAGGGTTGTAGAATATATCCCCAGAAGTGGGATCACTGGGTCAAATGGAAGTTCCATTTTTAATTATTTTAAGAAACTCCATACTGTTTTCAAAAGAGCTGCACCAATCTGCATTCCCACCAGCAGTGAACAAGTGTTCCCTTTTCTTCACATCCTTGCCAGCCAGGATTTGTTTTTTGTTGATTTTTTGATGATAGCCATTCTGACCAATGTGAGGTGATATTTCATTGTGGTTTCAATTTGCCACATGTTAGGGCACAAAACAAGTCAATAAAAATTCAAGAAGATGGATATAATATCCAGCATCTTCTTGGATCACAATGGCATGAAGTTAGAAATAAACTACAATATAAAAACTGAAAAACACTGAAATACATGGAGGCTAAATAGCATGTTATTAAACAATTAATGGGTTACCAATGAGATCAAGCAAGAAATTCAAATCCTCCTGGAAGCAAATGAAAATGAAAACACAACCCCTCCAAACACATGGGACAAGGCAAAGGCAGTCCTGAGTGGGAAGTTTACCCCAAGAAACAAGAAAAAGCAATAATAAACTATCACCCTAAAGCTAAATGAATTAGGAAGAGAACAGCAAGAAAATCCCAGAGGAAGTAGAAGGAAGAAAATATTAAGAGCTGAAATAAATGACATAGTGGGGGAAGCCACCACTTGCCGATACTATCATGAGAGTGCACCAAGGAATGTGGAAGGCCAATGGACCTTGAGCATTAGCAGGGCTGATGCTAAACACCGATTGTTCGTGTTGAGATAGTGGTGTCTCAAAGCAATTTCCTGACCTAGTAGCCTCAAAGTAAATGTTTACTGGACCTTACTGATCTTACTGATCTTTATTGACCTCGAAGACTATCTGTCTGCTGTTTGCCGTGCTTTACTGAGGGCAAGATGTGTATCTAAAACTGAATAAAAAGCAGATAAGGCCAGGTTTCGGTGTGTCTCCTCAAGAAAGAGGCTCCACCTGGCCCCCTCCCCTTAATAATTCATATTTTTGTCTAGCATTTTCATTTGTGCATCAGCCCCTCCTTCAGATCCTGAACCCAGCCATGCAGGTCACAGCACATAGAGACAAAAAAAAACCCACACACACACACACACACACACACACACAAAAAAAAAAAAAAAAAAAAAAAAAAACAGTACAAAAGATCAATAAATCCAAGAGCTGGTTCTTTGAAAAGATAAACAAGATTGTTAACCCCTTAACAGACTCATCAAGAAACAAAGAGAGAGGAGCCAAATAAATAAAATCAGAAATGAAAGAGGTGATATAACAACAGACACCACAGAAATACAAAGGACTGTAAGCAGATACTATGAACAACAATATACCAACAAACTGGACAACCTGGGTGAAATGCACAAATTCCTAGAAACATACAACCATCCAAAACTCAGTCAGGAAGAATCAGAAAACTTGAGTAGGCCAATAATAACTTATGAAATTAAAGCAGTAATTAAAAAACTTCCAGCAAACAAAAGTCCCAGACTGGATGGATTTATAGGAGAATTTTATAGAACATTCAAAAGTGATCTAACACTTATCCTCATCAAAGTATTCCAAAAAAATTCAAGGGGAAAGAACACTTCCAAGCTCTTTGTATGAACAGAATTATCCTGATTCCAAAACCAGATAGACACTACAAAGAAAGAAAATTACAGGCCAATATCCCTAATTGAAAACAGATGTTAAAATCCTCAACAAAATATTAGTAAATCAGATCCAGCAATATATTAAAAAGATCATATGTGGTGATCAAGTGGGATTTATTACAGGGATGCAAGGCTGGTACAATATTCGCAAATCAATAAATGTGATACATCACATAAGCAAATTGAAAGAAAAACCACACGATCATATCAATAAATGCAAAAAAAGCATTTGACAAAATCTAGTACCTTTTTTTAATAAAAACTCTCAGGCAAGTGGGAATAGATGGAGCATATCTCAACATAATAGAGGCTATATATGACAAACACACAGCCAACATCATACTCAATAGACAAAAATGAAAAGTGTTTCCCTTAGGAACAGGAACAAGACAAGGATATCCTCTTTCACCACTCTTATTCAATACTAGAGGCCCAGTGCAAGAAAATTCATGCACTGGAGTGGGGGGCCCTCAGCCCAGCTTGCACCCTCTCATAGTCTGATAGCCCTCAGGGGTGGGAGGTGACTCGGCAACCAAGGGAAGGTGATGCCCATCACACCTCTGCTGCTGCCACTGCCGGCAGCACAAGCCTCAGCCAGCCCTGGTTACCTGAGCCTCAGGAGGCCCTGTGTGGCTGGGAAGTCACCATCCAAGGCTTGCCTTCACCTCAGGTTGGCCCTGGGTGGCTGGGGGGCTGAGAGGGCTGGGGGACTCCAGAGGCAGGTGCGTGGCAAGGCCTTGCTGTGCTGTGCCGCGCCAGCACAGCCAAGGGTGAACTTGAGTGGGAGTTGGGAAGGATTGAGAAAAGACAGACAAGAGAATGAAAGCTGGGTCTTGGTGGGACGCTGCCCTCTCTGATGGAGAGTGACAGTGCCATGGACTACAAGCCATGTCTTTATTTTATAGCCAGATTCCACAAGGCAAAGTAAGGGGGTGGTCAAGATGTTTACAACATTCTCATGAGTTTCGAATCTACTCAATTACATGCACCTGAACTCTATCAAGCCCACATCACACAGGCATGTGGGGCCACGTGTTCGAACCATAGGTTCAAGCTTACAACTATAGCTGTTGGCTATAATTGTGCTGGGAGGGCTCTGCCCTCCAAGCTGGGACTTGCACATGGCAATGAGAGAACTGTGCCCTTATTAGTCTGAGGTTTGAACCTGTCCAAACACTGTAGCTGCTCTCCACACCACATGCCTGCTGCCCCAGCGGGGCTGAGGGGACTGGGCACCGCCATTTTGTGGTTGTGGGTGCCGCCATCTTTGAGGGCATGACAGTCAATTTAGCATATTCCCTCCTTATTGGCTGTGGGCGCCTCCATATTTGGGAGCATGGCACTCAATTAGAATATTTCCTCCTTATTGGCTGTTGGCGCTGCCATCTTTGAGGGTGGGGCAGTCAATTAACATATTCCCTCCTTATTGGCTGTGGGTGCCTCCATATTTGTGATGGCGTGAGGGTCAATTATCATACTCCCTCTTTATTAGATAGGATAGTATTGGAAATCCTAGTCACAGCAATCAGACAAGAAGAGATAAATGGCATCCAAATTTGATAGAAGGAAGTAAAATTCTCCTTATTTGCAGATGACATGATATTGTGCATAGAAAACCCTAAATATTACACCGGGAAACTACTAGACTTAATAAATGAATTTGGCAAGGTAGCAGGATAAAAAATCAACACCCAGAAATCAATGGCATTTTTATACACCAATAACGAACTCTCAGAAAGAGAAACTAAAAAAGCAATCCCATTTACCATTGCAAAAACAATAACAAAAATAAGATGCCTAGAAATAAACTTAACCAAGGAGGTAAAAGACCTGTACTTGGAAAACTATAGGACATTGAAAAAAGAAATAGAGGAAGATACAGACAAATGGAAACGTATACTATGTTTATGGATTAGAAGAATTAACATCATTAAAATGTCTGTATTACTCAAAGCAATCTATAGTTTCAATGCAATACCTATTAAAATACCAAAGGCATACTTCACAGAGGTAGAAGAAATACTCCAAAAATTTATATGGAACCATAAAAGACCCCTGTAGCAATCTTAAGAAAGAAGAACAAAGTAGGAGAAATCACAATGCCAGATGTCAAACTATATTACAAAGACATTATAACCAAAACAGCCAGGTACTGGCACAAGAAGAGGCATATATTAGTAGACCAATGGTTAAGAACAGAGAACCCAGAAATTGACCCACAACATTCTGTCAATTAATATTTGACAAAGAAGGGGCAAGAACATACAATGGAGTCAAGACAGTCTCTTCAACAAATGGTGTTGGGAAAACTAGACAGACACATGCAAAAAGATGAAACTAGAGCACCAACTTATACCATATACAAGAATAAACTCAAGATGGATAAAAGACTTAAATGTAAGGCACGAAACCATAAAAATCTTAGAGGACATAGGCAGTAAAATCTCAGACAGCACACAAAGCAATTTGTTTATGGATACATTTCATAGGGCAAAGGAAACTAAGAAGAAAATAAACAAATGGGACTACATAAAATTAAAAAACTTCTGCACAGCAAAAGAAACCATCATCAAAATGAAAAAGGAACCCACTGTATGGAAGAACATATTTTCTAATGATACATCTAATAAAGGTTCATATCCAAAATTTTTAAAGTACTCATACAACTCAACAAAAGGAAGACAAACAATCCAATAAAAAATGGGCAGAAGTCCTGAATAGGCATTTCTCCAAGAAGACATACAAATGGCAAAGAGAGATATGAAAAAAATATTCAAAGTCACTAATTATCAGAGAAATGGAAATCAAATATACTTCCTTTTCATTTCCATTCTCTTCAACTTCTTTTAGTTTCCTTTCAACATAAAATGAGATTATAAATTAATCTGTGTTTGTGTACATATAAGTATGTGTGTTAGTTTGAAGTAAAAATGTATATGAATAAACACACATATATACACATACTTTATCTTTGAACATTTTATTAGGGCTCAACAAAATATATCCACATATCTCATTTACTGTTTGCCACATTCATCTGAAGTCATGTTTACTATCCCACATTAAGTTCAGAAATAAGGAAATTGAGATTCAGGTATGTTAAATGTTTAACAATTACATTAAGAAGCCATTAAAGTTTATTGTGTACCGTCTTGATTTATACATAAAAGGAAACACGACGTATGGACTGTAATTTTTGTATGGCATCAAATTGTACATTTTAACCATGTTTGGTTTATATTATGTAATTATACTTCAATGAATAACTTAGAGGGGGAAAAGCCAGGATGCAGAGCTCAGGTAACTGATTCACACTGAGAAATTACAGGAGGAATCAATTCTACCTGGGAAGAAAACAAAGTGTCATGGAGTTAGGAAGAGTAGAAGTAATATAAAGCAATTCACATTTGATACAAAGAAAACATAAAATAGAAGATAAAGATAGATATAGAAATAGCGTAAACTGATGATATACTGCTTCAAGGGAGAAGAGCAGCATGGCTACACACAACATCGTGAATAAGCCTTAGAAAAGCATGTAGAGACTCACAGCTGACTATAGACACATAAGGAGATGGGCAGAGCTCAGAACAACTCCCAACCACACAACCTCACTTAATAATAATGGAATTACATTAAATAATTTGCTTTTAGGATGGCTTGTCATACAATAATAACTTACTGCTACAATAATCAAAGTGAATAGGTGTAAGGACAGTAATAGTATGTTGCTGATTATCGCGGGAATTTGTTCTCCTTTTTAAAGACATCATTCATGGTTACTGTGTTATTTAGTTTATTTCACACAACTATATTTAAAAACTCTAATTGGGGATTAATTTCCCTGTAATGAAGAGAGGTGGAAAGAACACGTATGTTTGTGTAGGAAAACTATTGACCCTACATTACATGATTAAACAAGAATGCACGTTTTCTCTTGAATCATTCTTTGATCATTAAAGACGAATAGAATCCTGAGTATAATAGAGATATATAATGAATTAACCTGGTAATGATCATTGATCCTGCTGGAAACCAAGATCAACAGTAATTATTATAAATGTGAGAAGTCCAGCAGAAGGCTGTTTGGACTCCTTTGAAATTCACAGGGTGAATTTCCATTTTATGACCTACTGCTGACTCAGTGGCCTAAAGCAAACACCCCCAAAACCTGATAATCTTACTGTTTACTGTAAACATTACCATTGATATGTTTGTTTGCATTCCTAAAAGGCAATTGTGTATTCTAGTAAATAAAAGCAGCTGGGTAAAGGAGTCTCAGTGGAACTTGACTGCCCTAGTTGAGTTTGGCCTGGCCTCCCCCCATAATAATTAAAATTAATCTTTTCCTGTGTGTATCATTTGTACATCAGCTCTTTCTCCAAGCCTTTGAACCTGAAAGCCACACTGGCCATGGCCTTTCACAGATCCTCCCCTTCATGCTTATGGAAACTTTAGAAGAGGAGAATATATATTTTTATAGTAATAAAAATAGTCATATGATAGGTAGCACTGATCCAGCAAAAACATAAAGATAATTCAATGAAATATAGAAAAACACAAATTTTCAATCAAATATACGCATAATCCCCCTTAAAATAGGCATCATTCCTCCTTACTCCAATGAATAGATGTACAGCATGAATAATAAATATTTTCATAGTAACACAATTTATGATTTTAAAATTTATTTCATCATATTGAAATTCATCTGTCACTTTAAGTTAGTATTAAGTCAACCTGTTTATTAAAATTTGTCTTTTAGTGAAGAGTCCTCTTGGAGACATGGATTACATAATCATTTTGCAAGTGGATAAGGTAGGGATTGTAAACACTAAGATGAAAAAAAACAAAACAGTATCCTAACAAGGAGAATAAAACCCAATGACCAGCTAGTATGTCAGAATCTACATTATCAGGAGAATAGTTAAGATAGTGATATACCAAAGAATGTCAGACATAAAAGCAGAGGTCTCAGATTTTCCTCTCATAAAATTGTACAAATTGCCTTGGTCATTAAGTGTAATTTTTCCCATAGGAGTAGTACAAATTCTGGATGATTCTTTTAGTTAAAAAATTATGACAAAAATATGACAATATATGTCATTTGAGAAAAATTACTCTAAAAATATCCATGTTATCTCATTAGGTAAATGTGATTTTCCATGATGGAAATAAATTTGCAAAGGTAGAAAAACAACAAAAAGAAAATTTGTTGGATATCTGAGAGAGCAGAAAGCTTAATTGAGTTACATAAATTGAATAGAGAAGATGAGGTCAAATAAATAGAAATTCCAGGAAATAAAAGGAAAGACCAAGTTCTACTTCTATAGCCTGAAGATCATCATGATGTGTGACTCTGAGCCTTTGACCTCTGCCATCATGGGCACATCTTCAGTCTTAGGACAACTGGCCTGTTTGTAGTTTCCTTCACAAAGAATGTCTTCAGAGCCTGTTTGATGTCTTTATTCCTGAGACTGTAGATGAAGGGGTTCAGCATGGGTGTGAGGACAGTGTACATCACTGAGGCTATGGCACCTGAGTGTGAGCTGTGGGTAGTAGCAGAGCTGAGGTACACTCCTAGGCTTGTTCCATAAAATAAGGAGACAACTGAGAGGTGAGACGCACAAGTAGAAAATGCTTTATACTTCCCCTGAACTGATGACATTCCATGTATGCAGGACACTATCTTAGAATATGAGTAAAGGATCCCAGCGAAAGGAACACCAACAAGCAGGACAGCTGCAAAATATATCACCATGTTATTTAAAAATGTGTCAGAACAGGCAAGTTGGATCATCTGATTGAGTTCACAGAAAAAGTGAGGGATTTCCATCTCCATGCAGGACAGTCGTAATGTCATTAAGCATTGTAACAAGGAATTCAGAATACTCAGGATCCAGCATATCAGAACCAGCAGTCTACAGAGCTGGGGATTCATGATGACTGTGTAGTGCAGGGGGTGGCAGATGGCCACAAACCGGTCATAGGCCATTACAGTCAAGAGGAAAACATCCAACCCAGAAAAAAGTATGAAAAAGTACATCTGTGAGATGCAGCCTGCATAGGTTATGACTTTGCTCTGTGTCTGGATGTTCACCAGCATCTTTACGATGGTGGTGGAGGTGAAACAGATGTCTAGCAAGGACAGGTTGAAGAGGAAGAAGTACATGGATGTGTGGAGGTGGGAGTCTGAGCTGACAGCCAGGATGATGAGCAGGTTTCCCAACACAGTGATCAGGTACATGGAGAGGAAAATCCAAAATATGAGTAGCTGTAGTTCTGGTTTCTCCGAAAATCCCAAAAGAAAAAATTTTGAAATTTGTGTAAGATTCGCTGGTTCCATGTGTTGGAGGTGACTACCAAGAAAGATGAAAATAACATGAATGCATTTCACACAAAGTTGCATTGCTCATGTATTTGAAATGCTGCAATTCTTATTTTGTAGTCCAGACATTAATTTTAATGTTTTGTGTATGAATATGGTCCTCTCTTGCAGTGTCACCCCTGATATGGAATATTTGTCTCAATCACCTATGTCTCTGAGGGAATTATATATTCCACAGTTTTATTGAGACTTTCTTTGTTTCTTAAGAATGTAAATTGAGTTCTGACCATGTTATAGGCACTGTCCAGGTTGTGAGAATAGGGTGCTGAAGAACAAAAGTCGCTAAAATCCAATGTGGGATAAAGAATGTAGAAGCAAAAAACAACACAATAAATTAATTTAAATGGTGGGAGGAAAGCACTTATAAAGGAGATAGTGAGCAAGGAGTTCTATTTTTCATGGGTTTGTAGGTATAGCTTCAAATACGGTGATATTTGAACAGAAATCTCAAGTAAGTGAGCAGGAGAAATATCTGTGATGTCTTAAATAACAGTTGGGCCAGAGAGTGAGAGAAAAAGACAATAGTCATCAACCAGGTAAAAGCTGTGGCCCCGTTTAAGAAAGACTGCTCCTGAATGTATGTTGGAACTTTGAATCACCTTCTTAGCAACCACTAGAGGCCCTCTGCTTCCTGCTTGTGCATGAGCTTTCAGGACTGTTGCCTGTAACTAATCAAAAGCAGTAAATATTCTTCCTTGGTACCTATCCTAGGACTGCCCCCACTTTACCTTCTCCTGACCCCCATCAGTAGCCAATGTAAATTCTTTTAAAACAGTTTAAATATTTCTTCCGCAAAACATAAAGTGTAAAGAGCCTGTCAACTCAAGGACACTGGACATGACTTTTCAGCCTCGCTCTGCTGCTGGTGGTTTAGACTTCATGTCCCAGGACTTCGTCCTTTTCTGGCTGGCATTTGGTTCAATAGACTTTTTTTTTTTTTTTTTAGAAAGGTTTTTTCCCTAAGACATTTTTAACTCAAGAGGAAAAGAGATATATAAAGCTCTGAGGGAAAGTGTGGGTAGGGTAGAAGGACTGGCCAGTGCAAAGGCCCCGAGGAAGGTGCTTGTTTCTAATGTTCAAGTCAGAAAAAGTGAAGCCCATTTGCAAGGTGGATGAGCATGAGGGAGCATGATGAGAAGTGGTGGCAGACATGCTGAGGAGTGAGGTGGCCTGTCTGCTACTGCTGACACCTCAGGCACAGGGACTTCCTCATCCACACGGCCTCTTATGCTCTATTATTCTTGTTGCAAAGGTGTCCTTTGAATGGAAACAGATCCCCTTCTTAGTACCTTCTATTGATTGAGTTCTGGTTCCATATTGTAAGAGCCACCTTGGAGTGTATGAGTGCAGCTACCCCTGGTCTGATAACTGCTCACATCTGCAAATCACACACACACACCACCACCACCACCACCACCACCACCACCACCACCACCACCATCACATCACCACCATCACCCCATCACACCACCATGGAGTCCTAGATAGTTATTTCCATGTCTGTCTCAGCCCTAGCCATACTGATTATGCTACAAATGGATATAATACAAGTTGACCAAATCAGTGATCTCTTACCTGTGAAATGTAAAAATGTTTCTAGAAACTCCAATTCTTAAGCCTTCAATAGACAAATGAATTTGACTCTCTATACCGGGATGGCCATTTTCTTCCCTGGGTTTAATCAAACATAAATAAATCTGTTCAATGAATGGAGAGGAGAGATCAGGGCAGGGAGGGAATGAAACAGATGAGGAGGAATAGAGATTTAATAAGCTCAGTTGGTCCCTGAGAAACTGAGGAAGAAAAATCTTCTTGGTTCTGGCAGCATTTAAGCCCTTAATACATTCCATGGATGCCAGCAAAATAATAAGTTTTAAAAAATAAGCTTGTCTAAAAGACAGACATATTTTCTTTATTGCACACCTTTATAACTAGTAAAGGGATAAACCAACACTTCACACACATAAAGTGTAACAAAAGTTGGATATTTTTAGTATCATGCAATAAAAGATTTGTTTTCTATACCTTTTCCAAAGTCATTTGACCAATTTGTTTTCATGTGGTCCAATAGGGAATGATGTTATGTGGCATTATTTCTATGTTATTTGGGGGCTTTGGGTTTTCATATCTTTTTTGACACCCCGGGGGTGGGGGAGTACACTCTGGTCCTGGTACTGGTCTTAATCCAACATGCAAAACCTCCCCAGATCATGCTTTATAAATCCTGCCCACACCATGGCATTATTCTATCTCTTTATACTGAATGGCTTTCTTCATATGATTCTTCCTGAGGACATTATTTTTAACACACATTTATTTCATTGTTTTATGTCCTCGTTGTTAGATTGCATGATCTCAAGAGCAGGAAATACACCTGCTTTGTTCACATTTGGATTTTTCACAAAGGTATGTGATTAGATGTGCACTTACATGGAAACACAACTAAGACTGTGAAAAGTGATAAAATAAAAAATAAAGGAATAATGAAACTAGATTAAAATGAGTAGTTTCAAAATAACTATAGTACGCAAAATTGAATGGAGAATTAAATACTAACTGAAACATGACATAAAAAGACAATAATTTAATGATCACTATGGGTTAACAGTTAAATTATAAAGACTCAGAGCTAAAATAATGTAATATATAATGTTCCTAGAATGTTCTGGCACATAGCAGATGCTCAGTTATTGTTCTTTAAATGAATCTGGAATTAGGTCTCAATGTATATGAACATTTACCATATGTCAAGATTGTACTTCAATTTGTTTGAAAAAGATTGAATTGTTACAGGAAAGCTGCCATAAAGGGCTATCAATCTGAAAGAATATGATATTGGTCCTCACCCTCACACATCTTACAATATCAGAGGATACGAACTCAGTGTGAGAATAACCAATACATTTGTTATGAACATTAGAAATGACATATAAAATTTACTGGTGGGCAAAACCATCTTAAATAAAGCAAGAAATTTACTAGTAAGAAAATAGATATATTTAAATAAAATGTTAAAAAATTATGGTAAAAATATCTTACAAAAGTCAATTGAGTAACTATCATCACTAAAAACCATTTGAAATGCTGTAGAAAATAGGAAAGTGACATATGGGCATATATTAACAATAAGTAAATCAAAATGGTGATATAAGAAATAAAGTTTGCTGAAACTGTGTAATAGTTTGAGAAAACAACAAGAAATGACTTTTGCAAGCATTAGATGGGGAAAAATTGGAAGAGCAGTCACGTTGATTGAGGTTGTGACTTTTAAACTGGTAGCAAAAGGGGGTCCTCTCATTTTACTGGCAGAAAGTAAAGTGCTAAAATTTTGGGAAACAACCTGAAGTTAGCTATAAATAGTACAAATGATGATGTTATTTAACTCAGAGTTTCTCAGCACTGTTGACATTCTGGGACAGATTTTTCTCTGTGCTGAGGTCTGCTCTGTGAATTGAAGGTTCTTTACTGTATCCCTGCCTCCACTCACCCCTCTCCAGTGTAACAGTCACAAATCTCTATGAACATAGCTCAGTGCCTCATGGTGGACAAAATCACCCCCAATCAGAACCACAGTTTGAATTTAATAATGTAAACATACCATTCTAGCATTGATGTGATAGCAATTTAATGATAAAGAGTATGAAAGACCATCAAAAGTGTGAGTAGCAGTCACATTATGAACACTTACATAGCCACTGAAATAAATTCATAGATCAATTAACCAAACAAGCATAGCAATCTCTCGTCTCTGGACTAAGTTGAATTGTCTCTCCGATGAAAATAGCTAAATGTTCTTGGCTTCCATTCTCTCTCACCCTCTCATGTGGGGTCAACTGTGTTATTGGACTCACCAGGATAAGATCTCTGAGAGGAAGGTCATTGTGGAAACATCTGAATTCTTCCCTGAACGGTTGATGATAGAGAGTAAAGTTCTGTTCACATGCAAGACAGCAGGAAGGTGTGCAGCATCCGTCGCCGGCCAGAATTAGGACTTCAAACAAAGAACAATGACAAATAATCATAACCATGCTCCTCCCAGCCTAAGTTCACACATGCTGAGAGAATGGAGCGGAGAAGATATTTATAAATCCCTGTACCTGCTCCTCAGGCACATTTCCCTCCTGTTACTCCCACCTCTAAGCACACGATTCCCCCAGGAAATAATGTTCTGGACAGAAAGGAACATTTTTTCAGACTCACTGTTTCCAACAGACCAGGTTACAAGTCATATGAATTCAGTTCTTGTCCCTACTCCTTCTCCATGAACTCTTCTTTCATCCAGATCTCTAAACCTCCTAGCATCCCATCTCAATTCTGAGTTAAGTGTGCTCCAAATCTAAGACAGAGTAACCTGTCTGGAGTAGGTCTCTTCTGTCTTCAGCACTGATTGTGGTGAGGACACAGTCCTGGTATCTAGAAAATTTCTGTTCTCCTTTTCAACAAGGCGAGAGCTGTTCTTTAGACAATAAACCTTGGATCCTAACAGTTGCATGCATTTGGCTTCCTGACAGTTTTGCAATAACATTAAAAATTTTAATTAAAAACCAGGCAAAGGGCCTAATGAGTGTTGCTCAGTGGTTGAGTGTTGGTCTATGAACCAGGAAGTCACAATTCAATTCCCAGTCAGGGCACATGCCCAGGTTTTGGGCTCGATCCCCAGTGTGGGTCCTGCGGGAGGCAACCGATCTATGATTCTCTCTTATTATTGATGTTCCTATATCTCTCTCATTCTCCCTTCCTCTGTAAAATCAATAAAAAAATTTTTTAAATGGGCAAAGGATGTTAATAGATACTTTAACAAAGAGGATTTTTGGGTGGCAAATAATGATAGGAAAAGATATTCAGCATCATTAGTCATTAGAAAAATGCAAATTAAAAGCACAGTGAGATGTCACTGCACACACCTATTGGAGAAGCTAATATTAAAAAGACTGTCAATTCCAAGTGTTAGCGAGGATGGAGGCACTAGAGTAGTGTGTGGCCCATCTTACCATCCTACCCTTGATTATTTTTCTAACACACATAACATAAAAAATACCATCTTAACCATTTTTTAAGTGTACAGTTCAGTGCCATTAAATACATTCAGAATGTTGTACAACCATCACCATTCATCTCCAGAACTTTCTCATCTTCACAAACTGGAACTCAGTTCCCATTAAACACTCCTAATCCTCTTCTGGCTAATGGCACCCACCATTCTACTCCCTGTCTCTATGAGTTTGACTCCTCTGAGGACCTCATAAAAGTGGAGTCACACAGTATTTGTCCCTCTATGACTGGTTTCTTTCACTCAGCATAATGTTCTTAAGGGCCATGCAAGTGGTAGCATGTGTCAGAATATGGTTCCTTTTACTAAAAATTTTTAGTGGTAAAAAACACATAACAAAATTTATCATTGTAACCATTTTTAAGTATGCCGTTCGGTAGGGTTAAATACCTTCACATTTTTGTGCAACCAGCCTCCAGAATTTTTATCTTGAAAAACTGAAATTCTACACCCACTAAACACTAAGTCCCCATTCTCCCTCTGCCCGTGCCTGGCAACAACTATTTCATTTTTGGTTTCTATGGATTTAACTCCTTAAGATATGTCATATAAGTGAAATCATGCAGTATTTGTCTTTTTTTTTTTTAACTGGCTTCTTTCACTCAGCATAAGGTTGGTAACTGTCTGCTTTCAAATTCCTATTTTCTGTTGTGTGTACACTTTAAATGCCACCCCCTTCTATTAGGACCTCCATACCCAACAAATAAAACTATTATATTGGATTATGAATATTTTAACAGCATGTCAATAAAAAGAAAAGCAATGTGTACATGAGGGTGCCAACAACAACAACAAAAGGATGGTATCAGGAATGCAACAGCTCTCTAGCTCTGTTAATCAATGGGTTAAGTCCCTGGACTTGAGATACCTGGAAGGAAATTTTTTATTTCTTTTCCACCTAGAAATGGTAAGCTGGAGGCAAGCAGCAGAAGAGGCATGGTTATTTTGGAGGGGCCTGACCTCAAGAGTAGAACTTCCACCTCTGCTCATTAAACATATTTTTACTCTCACTCTCTTCTCTAAGATCATTTGCCATTAAGGGCAGATATAGAAATAAAACTTTACTGAATTGACATTTACACAAGTGGTAGACTGTGTGCAGAGAGGGCCCTAATTCTTTGTCTGTTTCCATGTCTTCGGCAATGTGACTGTGAGCTCCTCCCATCCAGAGGTGTAGTCTTCTTCTCCATCTCTGAATCTGGGCAGGAATTAGGATTTTTTTTAGTTGTTTTGGTCAAATAAAATATGGTGGAAGTGACAGTGTGCTTTACCAGGCCTTGGTGCATTTACACTGCTCTCACTCAGACCCTGGCTCAGCCATGTTTTCCAGAGGAGAAGACATACAGACAGAACTCATTTATTCCAACCAAGCCCTCCCCACATCAGTCACCATAGCTGAGCCCCTAATACATAAGAAAGCCCAGCCAAGATCAGCAGAGACACCCCCCTGACCCACAGCTGACTACAGACTCATGCGGAGACCAGCAGAGAACAGAACACCACCCCACTACACAAACCCATTGAAAAATAAAGGAATTGTATTAAACTATTTGCTTTTAGGATAGCTTGTTATAGCAATAGTGAATTGATACTATAATCAAAGCGAAAAGAACTGAGGTAAATTATAATAATCTGCTACTTCTTTTATCATTTGCACTGATATTTGAGGACAGCACTCACAATCATACTGTAATTCCAATACATTTCAGATAACTGTATAAAAGTGACTCCATTGAGATTCCCTTCCAGGCAGTCAAGACAGGATGGAAGGACATGCTTGTTTGTGCAAGAAAATCTGCACATAACTGGGCAGGATTCATCCTTTGATCATAAAGATTGAAGATATGCTCCTAGCCAGTTTTGCTCAGTGGATAGAGCACTGACTTGGGGACTGAAGGGTCCCAGGTTTGATTCCAGTCAAGGACATATGCCCAGGTTTCGGGCTTGATCCTCAGTAGGAGGCATGAAGGAGGCAACCAATCAATGATTCTCATCATTGATATTTCTATATCTCCCTCTATCTTTTTCTCTGAAGTCAGTAAAAATACATATTTTTAAAAAGATTGAAGATATTCCTGAGTATAAAGACACTTATTGTTTGATAGTGAGATTGTTCACTCACTTTCCCTTTGGTGGATTTGAAAAAATTTAGAAAAGGGGAGATAGTGAATTTAGAACACTAGAAAGAGTCACATTAGAAGAGAGCATATTTAAAGTTTTTAAGGAGCCCTTGCCTATATGGCTCAGTTAGTTGAGCATCATCCCATGCACAGAAAGGTTGCTAGTTCTATTCCCAGTCAGGGCACATTTCCAGGTTATGGATTGGATCCCTGATTTTAATGTGTATGGGAGACAAGTGATCAATATTTCTCTCTCATATGGATGTTTCTCTCTTCTTCTCTCTCTGTCCTGCTCAGTTTATTAAAAAAGCATATAAAAAGAAAGTTTTAAAGCAAAAACAGTGAAATAGTTCAGAAAAAAATCATAAAATACACCACACATTTTTTCACCCCAATGAATAAGGAGCCTTACACCTGGAAAGCATATTCCACACTTTATTAAGTACACAAGTGCCATGAAAAATATTTTTGTATAGTAAAATAGCTATTATTGCTTCATAACATTTAAGGTAATCTCTGACTCTAACCATATTAGACCAATCTATCTATTAAAATGCGTATTTGTAGACTTTTCTTGGAAACGTGTTTGATAGTCAATTTTTGCCAGTGGCTATGGTAGGCATGTGGACACAGAGATGAATAATAGAATGAAGAACATAAAACCAGGAGACCAACTATAAAACATACTAGCATGTCAAAGTGTACATTATCAAAAAGAGCAATAAAGGTAGTGCTATAAAAAATAACAATGAACAAATAAGTGAAAACTGTGGACTGTAGTCTTAGAGTTACCTCTAAAATAAAGTTATGCAAATGATCTTAGTACCCAAGTATAATTTTGTCCATAGGGGTGGTGTAATTCATGACTATTCTCTCAATAAAACAATAGAAAAATTACTTGGAATGAAATATGTCATAAGATAATAAATTATGCTAAAGTAATTCATGTTAACTTAGGAGATAAATGAGAATTTCCAATTACATATGGTCCAAATATTGGATTAATTTGTGTCAGAACTTCTGGCCCTGAGGATTTGAACCCTGCATTCCTGGGCAATTCTTCAGCCTAGTACAGTTGGCTTTTGAAGAGCTTACCTGCCAAGGAATCTTTTCAGGGCCCTCTTTATGTCCTTGTTCCTCAGACTGTAAATAAAGGGGTTCAGCATGGGTGTGACCACAGTGTACATTACTGAGGCTGTTGCACTTGAGTGTGAGCTCCGGAAAGCAGCAGAGCTGAAGTATACTCCTAGGAGTGTACCATAAAACAAGGAGACAACTGAGAGGTGAGACGCACAGGTAGAAAATGCTTTATACTTCCCCTGAGCTGATGGGATTCCACATATGGAGGAAAGTATCTTAGAGTAAGAGTAAAGGATCCCAGCAAGGGAACCACCACCCAGCAGCGCACCTGTAAAATACATTATCATGTTGTTAAGAAAGGTGTCAGAACAGGCAAGTTGGAGCACCTGATTAAATTCACAGAAAAAGTGGGGGATTTCAAACTCTGAGCAGAAGGACAGCCTCAACACCATTAAGCTTTCCAGCAAGGAATTCAGGACACTCATGATCCAGGACACCAGAACCAGCAGTCCACAGAGCCGGGAATTCATGATGACCATGTAGTGCAGGGGGTGGCAGATGGCCACAAACCGGTCATAGGCCATTACAGTCAGGATAAAGTTGTCTAAGCCAGCAAAAAGTATGAAAAAATACATCTGTGTGATGCAGCCTTCATAGGTGATGTCTTTGCTCTGTGTCTGGATGTTCCACAGCATCTTTGGGATGGTGGTAGAGGTGAAACAGATGTCTACCAGGGACAGGTTGGAGAGGAAGAAGTACATGGGTGTGTGGAGGTGGGAGTCTGAGCTGATGGCCAGGATGATGAGCAGGTTTCCCAACACAGTGATTAGGTACATGGAAAGGAAAAGCCCAAATATGAGGGGCTGCAGTTCCAGTGCCTGTGAAAGTCCCAAAAGAAGAAAATCTGAAATTTGTGTGCCATTGCTTGGTTTCCTGTGTTTGAGGACGTGACTATCAGAAAATAAAAAAAATGAATCAATAATTGTCACTTTAGCCAGCATTAGTAACTCAGAATAAATGACATTCTTATGTTTTAGGATCAGGAAAATAATTTCCATTTCTGGTGTGTGATTTATTCCCTATTATGGTATCTCTACTGTCATTTCTCAATAGAATTTCCTATTCTACCATCAACCTGTTCTTCAAAAACAATGTATATTGTTGCTTTATTGAGAATATCTTCCATGCATTTGAAGAATATATGTTGGCCATAGACCATGTTCCAGGCACTTTTCAGAGTATGGCATGCTGAAAACTGGTCTTCCATCAGTTAATTGTCAGCAATTAGTTCAATGTTCAGTTCTCCTTTTAGCATCATAAATTAGTCCTTAATTAGTTAATCAGGCAAACAAACAACCACAGGCTGGTGCCTATCAAGAGTCCTCAGGTACATGTGCTTGGCTTTGACTCTCTCTGACCCTCTCCTGAACACACAGACAGGACCTTTGGACTCACCTGTTTGGAAACTCTGAGGGGAAGGTCTCCATTGGGAAATACAACCTTCTGGATGGCTGATGATGGAGACTGAAGCTCTCTGCCCAGACAAGACAGCAGGAAGGAGGCAAGCACAGGTCTCCTAGACAAACTTAGGATTCCAAAGCAACAACTAGGTCCCATCCATCCCAAGGTCATACAAGCTGAGAGACTGGAGATGAGGAGATATTTACAGCTCCCTATGTCTGCTCATTAGGGGCATTTCTGTCTTGTTACTGCAACTTCTAATCACCTGATTTCCCTGTGGGTCTGGACAGAAGGGAATGTTTTCCTGGAGATACTGTTCCCAAGAAACCAGGTTAGGATTCAAGTGAGTCCAGTGTCTACTGGTTCATCCTTATAACATTTGTTGGGGTTCAGAGGACTAACATACCAGCATCTTATACCAATCCTGATTTAAAATTTTTCCAAATTTAAGACTGAGGATGCAGCCTAGATTAGAAACTTGAATCTCCAAATATTGACTTGTGGTAGGGATACAGGCCCTGATATCTACAGAAATTTGCTATTTCTCTTTTCAACAAGGGGGGAAACTAAGTTCCTTTGATATAAACTTTGTGTGTTACACACTGGGCTTCATGACACATTAGCCAAAAACAATTTGGCATTTCCTCCTTATATCACAAGTTAAGAGCTGTCATTTAGTCCCCCACTATGAAATATTTGTTAGTTATAAGAAACATATTTCAATTATTTTACATGCTAATCTAAGCTTGGAGTAGGAAAGTAAATAGACTCTTCCCCGTAGCCTCCAGAAAAATCATAGCCCTGCAAACATCTTGATTTTAGCCCACTGAGACCCATTTCCTGTTTCTGACCTCAGGAATTATAAAAGCACGAATATGTTTCTTTTAAATCAATTGTGTGGTAATTTTTGATTAGCATTAAAAAGTGAATACACCTTTATCCAATGAAAAATTTCTTGAGGAAGCTGAGATCAGGTGTCTCAATTCATTCATTTATCCTTCCCTGGGTAAAGGCATTTTGGGTTGTAATCCCTCTTAAGTAAAAGAAATGTGTAATCAGTTTGGAGATATTCAGGCTCTTTAACTGGTAGAGAATTTCTTATTGCCTAAATGAAAATGTGCTCTAGATTTTGATGCCTTTGAGGCATTAACATAGGAAAAGTAATTCATCATTTAACTTCAGGTCTACCATTTACTTTAAATCTTCATGTCTAAATTTCTACATCTTTTAATTCTATATTAATTCAAAAATTCATTCTTTTCATTTCCATCCTCTTTAAATTTCTCTTAAGCTTCCTTTCAACATGAAATATGTGATTATAAATGAATCTATGTTTGTGTACATATAAATTGGTATGTTTGTTTGAAATAAAAATGTATATGAATAAGCACACATATACATACACACTTTACCTTGGAATTTTTTATTTGGGCTCAATGAAATATGCCATATATTTTATTTATTGCTTGCAATATTCCTCTGAAGTTACATTTACTATCCCCATGACAAATGTTGCAAACAATAGATGAGATATATGGCCATATTTCATTGGAAATTTAGGCTCAGGTATATTAAATGTTTAACAATTACTACAAGAAGCCATTAAATTTTATTGTGCATTTTCCTGACATATACTAATGGAAACATGAGGTATTGACTGTAATTTTGGTATGACTTTTATTCATCAAATAGTGGATTTTTATCATGTTCATTTTACATTATGTAATTATACTTCTTAAAAAAACATGGAAGGAAAATAGCCTAGGATCTAGAGCTCAGGTAGCAGATTCACACTGAGAAATGGTAGGAGGTGTTTCTTCTACCTGGGAGAAAAGCTAAGTTTCAAGGATATTGGAACCACAGAAGTAAAATAAAACAATTCATATTCAGTACTATTTGTTTTCTTTAAAATAGAAGATAAATCTAGATATAGAAATAAGATAAACTGATGATATAGTGCTTCAAAAGAGATCACCATGGCCACTTACAACATCATGAATGAGCCTTAGAAACACATGTAGAGACTCACAGCTGACTACAGACTCATAGGGAGACTGGCAGAGGTCAGTAAAACTCCCTAACATGCAATCTCACTTGGTAATAATGGCATTATATTTAATAACACTAGAGGCCTGGTGCACTAAATTCATGCACGGTGGTAGGGGGGGATGACCCCTCAGCTATGGCTGCTCTCTCTTGCAGTCCAGGACCCCTTGCTCCTTACCACCCACCTGCTCACTGCTCCTTAACACTGTGCTCCTCAGCCGTGGGCTCGGCTTCTGGCGGGAGCGCACTGACCACCAGGAGGCAGCTCCTGCATTGAGCGTCTGCCCCCTGGTGGTCAGTGCGCATCATAGTGACTGGTTGTTCTGGTTGTTCCGCCGTAACAGTTGCTTAAGCTTTTATTATATAGATGCTTGTAGTATGGCTTGTCATACAACAATAGCTTAATGATATAATAATCAAAGTAAATATAAGTGAGGACAGTAGTTATCTGCTATTGATTTTTGTTGGCACTTGTTCTCTTTTTTCTGAATTATAAACTATTTTAATTAACTGATAAATATTGAACTTTGTAGCCTATAAACAAATAATACATCTCCTTTTTAAGCACCCATGGAACATTGACAAAAGTCAGTTAACTTCTTAGCCACATATTTCAAAACATCAGAAGAAAAAATTCAGATATATTCTCTAACTACAAGGCCATAAAACTCAACTAAAAAAAAACTTTATGGGGGAATTTTTAAAGCAATCTCCTGAAATACAACTTGGTCAAAAGAGAATTATTCAAACTATTATTTAAAAGATTACAATGAGCCCAACTGGTGTGGCTCAGTGGTTGAGCATCAACTCATGAACCAGGAAGTCACTGTTCAATTGGTTTGATTCTCAATCAGGGCACATGCCTGGCCTCAAATGTGATCCTTAGGAGGAGACATGCAGGAGGAAGCAGATCAATGATTCTCTCTCATTGATGTTTCTATCTCTCTGTCCCTCTCCCTTCCTCTCTGAAATCAATACAAATATATTTAGGGGAAAAAAAGATTACAATGACAACTCTATATGTGAAAATTTGGCATGTGACCAAAGTTGTACTCAGATGAAAAATATCCTTAAAATTTTCAATTTAAAAAAAATAAAGCATAGAGAAGCATCAATCAGACCATCAAACCTAAAAAGGAAGTCAGGGGAGGGTGGAGGTAAGAGGATGAGATCAACAAAAGAACTTATATACATGCATATAATAATAACCAATGGGAGGGGGTAAGGAGACATATACCTTAATCAATAAAGAAAGAAAGATAAATAAATAAATAAATAAATAAATAAATAAATAAATAAATAAAATAATGCATGAAAATGAATTCATTAATAGAATAAAACAAGCTTCAGGGGAGCAGATTAAGTTTATAACAAAGACAAAGACAGGAATTGATGGCTTTAAAAACAGAAAAATAGAATTTATAAATCCAAACCATACTGATTTCTAATAAAGCTAATGAAGAAAAAAAGGTAGAAGACACAAACAAAATTACAAATTTTACAGGAGAATAACACTTTTTTTCACCTAAATATATTTTTATTGATTTTAGAGTGAGGAAGGAAGGGAGAGGGAGAGATGGAAACTTCAATAGGCTGCCTCCTACATGCCCCCCCCCACCCACCCTTTGAGATAGAGCCCAAAACCCAGGCATGGGCCATGACCAGTAATTAAACCTCTCAGTGCGTGGAACAACAACCAACCAACTAGGACACTTACCATTTATTTTATTTTATTTTTTTATAAAAGACAGCATTCATTGTTACTGTGTTAGTTTATTTAAGACAACTATATATAAAAACTCATTGGAGGTTCATTTCCCTGTAACCAGGAGAGGTAGAAAGAACACGTATGTGTGTGTAGGAAAATTGGTGACCCTGCATCATACAACTAAACAAGAATGCAATTTCTCTCTTGAGTCATTCTTTGATCATAAAGGATGAATATTATCCTGAGCATAATAGGGATGTATAATGGATGGAACTGATAATGATCATTTACCATCCCTTCCATTCTTATGAAAAATTTAGAGGGAGGGAATCTATATTCTTCATGTTTATAAAAGAGTCACATTATAGGAAGCACTGAAAATTTTCAACCCAATAAAATATAGAGAAACACCAACCAGTCTTCAATCATATGTATAAACCCCTTTCCAAATGGGCAACATTTCTCCATACTTCAATGAATAGATGCATAGTATGAAGAATAAACATTTAACATAGTAATACAATGTGTGATATAAAAATTTGCTCCATCATATTGAAATTCATCTGTGATTTTAAGGTGGTATTAGGTCAACCTATTTATTAAAATTTATTTTTCAATGAAGAGTCCTCTTGGAAACATGGATTTGATAATCATTTTGTAAGTGGCTAAGGTAGGGCTATGAACACTGAGCTGAAAGAGAACAGGATCCTAGTGAGGAGAATAAAACACAGTGACCAGCTATTAAACACACTGGTATGTCAGTATCTACATCACCAGGAACAGTAGTTGAGATGGTGATATACAAAGGAATGTCAGTCATAAAAGTGAATAGCAGAGGTCTCAGGTTTTCCTCTCATACAAAATGGTATAAATTGCCTTGATCATTAAGTGCAGCTTTTCCATAGGAGTTCAATTCAGGATGATTCTTTAGTAAATATATATATATATATATATATATATATATATATATATATATATATATATATTTGGTATGATATATGTCATTTGAGGAAAAATATTCTAAAAATACCCATGTTGACTCATTAGGTAAATAGTATTTTCCAAATATATCTGATCCATGATGAAAATAAATTAGGGAAAGTAGAAAAACAACAAAGAGAAAAGCTGTTAGATATCTGAGAGAGTAGAGAACTTAACTGAGTTACAAATGGTGACTAGAGATGAGGTTAAGAAATAGAAATTCCAGGAAATAATGAAAAGAGCAAGTTCTACTTCCATAGCCTGAAGATCATCATGATGTGTGACTCTAAGTCTTTGACCTCTGCAATCATGGGCACATCTTCAGTCTTAGGACAACTGGCCTGTTTGTAGAGTCCTTCACAAAGAATGTCTTCAGAGCCTGTTTGATGTCTTTATTCCTGTGACTGTATATGAAGGGGTTCAGCATGGGTGTGACCACAGAATACATGACCCAGGTTGTGGCACTTGAATGTGCATTGTGGGTAACAGCAGAGCTAAGATACATACCTAAATTTGTACAATAAAATAAGGAGACAATTGGGAGGTGAGACATACAAGCATTATACTTACCCTGAGCAGATGAAATTCCATGTGTGCAGGACACTATTTTAGAATATGAGTAAAGGATCCTACAGAAAGGACTACCACCAAGCAGGAAAGCTACAAAATACATCACCATGTTAGTTAAAATTGTGTCAGAACAGGCAAGTTTGATCATCTGATTGAGTTCACAGAAAAAGTGAGGGATTTCCACGTCCATGCAGAAGGACCGTTGTAATGCCATTAAGCATAGTTGGAAGGAATGCAGAACATTAATGATCCAGCATGTCAGAACCAGCAGTCCACAGAGTCGAGGGTTCATGATGACCATGCAGTAGAGTGGTGGCAGATGGTCATAAAATGGTCATAGGCCTTCACAACGAGGGAGAAAACCTCCAACCCAGCAAAAAGTATGACAAAATACATCTGAGTAATGCAGGATTCATAGGTGATGACTTTGCTCTGTGTCTGGATGTTCCACAGCATCTTTGGGATGGTGGTGGAGGTGAGACACATGTCTACCAAGGACAGGTTGGAGAGGAAGAAGTACATGGGTGTGTGGAGGTGGGAGTCTGAGCTGACGGCCAGGATGATGAGCAGGTTTCCCAACACAGTGATCAGATTCATGGAGAGGAAAAGCCCAAATCTGAAGGTCTTCAGTTCTCATTTCTCTAAAAATCCCAGAAGAAATTCTGAAATTTGTGTACCATTGCCTGGTGCCATGTGGTGCAGGTGACTACCAGGAAAGGTGAAAATAGCATGACTAATTTTCACACAGAGTTGCATTCCTCACATATTTAAAATGCAATAATTCATATTTTACAAGCAAGAAATTAATTTTAGTATTGTATATAGGGCTATGGTCCTTTTTAGAGATATCCAGTGCTATCCCTGATATGGAATATTTATCCCAATCACCTATGTATCTGAGGGGTTCATATATTCTACAGTTTTAGTGAGAATTTCTTCATGTTTCACAGGAATGTAAATTGAGTGCTGACCATGTTTAGGCACTGTCCAGGTTGTGAGAATAGGGTGCGGAAGAACTGAAGTCTCTACAGTCCAATGAGGGAGAAGGGATGCAGAGCAAATTATAAAATAATAAATTATTTCATATGGTGGCCTGTGGTATGAAGAAAAGTACAGCATGTCTAAAGGAGAAAATAGATAGAGAGTACCATTTTTCATGGGTATGTAGGTAGATCTGTTGGCAAGGTGACATTTGAACAGAGACCTCAAAAGTGAGCAGGAAAAAATCTGAGGTGTCCTAAATTAAATAGCACTGAGCCAAAGAGTGGGATAAAAAGATAATAGTAGTCAACCAGGTCAAAGCTGTGGGCCCACTTACAAAACACTGCTCACATTCCTGATTGTATGCTGGAACTTTTATTCAACTTCTATAGCAACACTCAATGCCCTTGTAGCCTGCACGTGCATGAGCATTCAGGACTGTTGCCTGTAATCCAAAGTAGTAAATATTTCTTTCTTGTGCTCTTATCCTAGAAGTGCCCCAGTTTATGTTCTCCCAGGACAGTGGACATGTTTTTCTTTTCCGCTTCTCTCTGCTGCTGCTGGTCTAGACTTCATGCCCCAGGACCTGGTTCTTTCCAGGCTGGCATTTGGATCAATAAACCCTATTTTCATTTTTTAAAATAAATCTTTATTGTTCAGATTATTATAGTTGTTCCTCTTTACCGCCCCCCCCCCCATAGCTCCCCTCCACCCGGTTCCCACCACCCCTCCTCATCCATAGGTGTACAATTTTTGTCCAGTCTCTTCCCACACCCCTCACACCCTTTTCCCCTCAAGGACTGTCAGTCCACTACCTTTCTATGCCCCGACTTCTATTACATTCACCAGTTTATTCTTTTCATCAGCTTTTTTAATCACTTGATTTTTAGATTCACTTGTTGATAGATATGTATTTGTTGTTCATAATTTTTATCTTTACCTTTTTCTTCTTCTTCCTCTTCTTAAAGAATACATTGCAGCATTTCATATAATACTGGTTTGGTGGTGATGAACTCCTTTAGCTTTTTCTTATCTGTGAAGCTCTTTATCTGACCTTCAATTCTGAATGATACCTTTGCTGGGTAGAGTAATCTTGGTTGTAGGATCTTGCTATTCATCACTTTGAATATTTCTTGCCACTCCCATCTGGCCTGCATAGTTTCTGTTGAGAAATCAGCTGACAATCATATGGGTGCTCCCTTGTAGGTAACTAACAGTTTTTGTCTTGCTGCTTTTAATATTCTCTCTTTGTCTTTTGCTCTTGGCATTTTAATTATGATGTGCCTTTGTGTGGTCCTCTTTGGATTCCTTTTGTATGGGGTTCTGTGCACTTCCTGGACTTGTAAGCTATTTCTTTCACCAGGTGGGAGAAATTTTCAGTCATTATTTCTTCAAATAGGTTTTCAGTATCTTTCTCTCCCTCTTCTTCTGGCATCCCCATAATTCAGATGTTGGTATGCTTGAAGTTGTCCCAAAGGCTTCTTATTCTGTCTTCATATTTTTGGATTTTTTTTTGCTTTTCCAGTTAGGTGTTTTTTGCTTCTTTGTATTTCAACTCTTTGACTTGATTCTTGTGATCCTCTAGTCTGCTGTTGGATCTCTGTATATTATTTTTTATTTAAGTCAGTGTATGCTTAATTTCTAGTTGGTCCTTTTTTATATCCTCAAGGGTCTCACTAAATTTATCGGCCTTTTCTAGAAATTCTTGAAAAACCTTATAACTGTGGTTTTGAACTCTATATCCAGTCGTTTGCTTTCCTCCATTTCTTTCATTTGTGACCTGTTTCTTTGTCTCCACATTTTGGCTGCTTCCCTGAGTTGATAGAGTGGCTTTGTGTGCTAGGTGTCCTATAGGGCCCAGTGGCTCAGCCTCCCCAGTTACCTGAGGTGGACACTCTTGGTGCACCCTTTTGTGGGCTGTGTGCACAGTCTTGTTGTAGTTAAGCCTTGATTGTTGTTGGTATCACTGGGAGGAATTGACCTCCAGGCCAATTGGCTGTGAGGATTAGCTGTGTCTATGCTGGGAGAACTTCTGTGCTGGAGACACCCTTATGAGACAAGACTTGCTTCTGTGGGTATTTGATGCTCTCTGAGTCTGCCCCTGAGTGTGTCCCTTTTGGATCTGAGGAGTTGTAATCTGGATGGTCCTACTCTGGCCCCTGGGTACACTGGCTCTTGGATCTCCAAGGAGGTGCTAATATAGCCTCTGCCTGAGGCCACCCAGCAGGAGCTATGGAGAAATCGGCAGATTCCTCTACTTTGTTTGGGTTTTGGAGGTGCCCAGATGAGGCCCAGCTGTGCAATGCAAGCTGCTGTGGGGCCTTGGGCCTAATTTTGGATGTTCTGGGTCTCACTGACTCAGCTGCAGTTTGTTAGGTAAGTTTAGAATTCAAAGGACCAGGCTATTCATATGCAAAAGCCTCTGCGCTCAGCTTGGATGGGGCTGAGTCTCAGGGTGGAGCAAACAGCAATGGCTTCCCATCAGCCCTGCCCTAAGAGGCCCCTGGTTCTCAGTGTCCCTTGGTAATCGCTGCAAGCACCTCTGAGAGAAAGCCGCCCTCAAGTTTTGCCTGAAGCCAGACAGTCCAGTTTCTCCCCATATGAGTCTGGGTCCCCAGAGTCTCACCCGGAACTGGTGTTCAGAGCACTTGGGAGGTTTTGTCTCACTGCCGATTGAGAAAGCTAGCCGCATACTCAGTTGCCAGCCCCCTCCGCGCACGCGCCTCCGGACCTCTGGACTTTACTTCCGCAGCTCTACTGATTTTCAGTGTGCTTTTCTCTTTCCTTCTAGTTGTAGAATTTCCACTCAGCCAGCCTTCCTGTGGTTTGGGATGATGTCCGCTTTGTCTTTTAGTTGTAGTTTTGAAATTGTTGTGCAAGGCAGCAGTTTAGGTGTTTACCTATGCAGCCATCTTGGTTTTTTCCCTTATTTTCATTTGTAAAGAAAAGATTTTGGCCCTCAAATTTTTTTCTTTAACAAAAGAGAGGAAGGGAGACACAGGATTATGTGGGAAAGTGTGTGCTGAGCAGAGGGACTGGCCAGTGAAAAGGCCCTGGGGAAGGTTCTTGTTTCTAATGTTCAAGTCAGAAAAAATGAAGCCAGTTTGCAAGGTGGGTGAGCAGGAGGGAGAGTGAGGAGAAATGATGCCAGACATGTTGAGGAGTGAGGTGGCCTCTCTGATGCTGCTAACACCTCAGGCACAGGGACTTCCTCATCCATGGTGCCTCTTACATTCTATTATTCTTGCTGCAAAGGTGTTCTTTGAATGGAAACAGATCCCCTCCTTAGTACCTTCTCTTTTTATTTTTAAAATATATTTTTGTTGATTTCAGAGAGGAAGGGAGAAGGAGAGAGAGAGATAGAAACATCAATGATGAGAGAGAATCATTGATCATCTACCTCTTGTACGCCCCCTACTGGGGGTGGAGCCTGCAGGCACACCTTTTAACCACTGAGTCAAACCAGCTAGGCCTTAGTACCTTCTCTTGATTGAATTCTGGCCCCATAGTGTTAGAGCCACCTTCCAATGTATGAATGCAGATATCCCTGCTCTGAGGACCTCTCACATCCACAAGCCCCCCCCCCCCCCGCCCACACACACACACACCACCACCACCACCACCACCACCACACCATGGCCCAGTTATTCCCATGTCTCTCTCACCCCAGTCATACTGATTATGCCAGGAATGGATTCAACACAAGTTGGCCAGATCTGTGATCTTCCACATGTCAAATATAGAAATGTTTCCAGAAATTCCTCATAAAATGGAGTTTTCTAAAAATTAAATCAGGAAATTCCTCTAAAATGATAAGCTAAGGTCATGTGTCATAAAAATATCTAAATGTATCTCTTCTAATGAATATATATATTTTAATATGTTTTTATTGATTTTTTTTTAGAGAGAGAGAGCCAAACATTCATGAGAGAGAAATATTGATGGGCTGCCTTCTTCACACTCCCTACTGGGGAGCCAGCCTTAAACCCAGGCATGTGTCCTGATGAGGAATCAAACCAGCAACTTGTTGGTAGATGGTACGATGCTCAACCAACTAAGGCACACTGGCCAGAAAAATTAATAAATAATTCATGAGGGTATAAATAACAGCTTTTAACTGGTGATCCTATCTAATAAAGAGTGGCTATGCTAATTGACCATCACTCCGTCACAAAGATGGCTGCACCCACAGCTGAGATCAAGTTCTCATAAGGAGCCTTAAAAAGCAATCAGTAGGGACCTGAGGCTACGCCCTCCCCTACACTGCAGGGCTTGACAGGGGACCTCAGGCCGCACCCCCCGGGCTTGACAGGGGAGCTCAAGGTGCGCTTCTCGTCCTGGTGCTGGGCTAGCGGACCTCAGGCTGCTCCCCCCCACCCCAGCGCCAGGCCAGGGGACCTCAGGCCATGCCCCCCACCAGGTGGGGCTTGACAGGGGACTTCAGGTCGTGACCCCCACCCCGGCACCAGGCCGGGGGACCTCAGACCACAACCCCTGCCCAGCGGGCTTGATGGGGGACCTCAAGGTGCACCCCCAAGCTGGATTGGGGGAACTCAGGCCACGCCCTCGCCCAGCGGGGCTTGACGGGGGACCTGAGGTTGCCCCCCCCCCCGCCAGTGGGGCTTGACGGGGGACCTCAGGCCATGCCCCCACCCAGTGGGGCTTGACAGGGGATCTTAGGCTGTGTCCCCCACCTGGCGGGGCTTGACGGAGGACCTAAAGGCATGCCCCCGGCCCCGGTCTGGGCTAGGGGACCTCATGTCACAGCCCCTGTCCTAGCACAGGGCCAGGGCACCTGAGGCTATGCCCCCTGCCTGGCAGGGCTTGACAAGGGTGGGACTGGCTGGGTCTGGATCTAGCCCAATGGTAGGCGGGGGGGGGGGCTGGCCAGGTCTGGGTCTCACACAATTTTGAGGTGCATGTGGGTGGGCGAGGACTTGACTCTGGGTCCTGTGGTGAGCCCCAGACTCTGACAGCATGAAGGCTTTCATATACATTTTACTAATTTTCTTTCATCTCTGACACTTCTATTATAGAGAAAGGGCAAATAGCAATATTAAATTATTTCCTCTAATTAATCCCCTTTTAAGGTGCACGAATTTCGTGCACCGGGCCTCTAGTATAAGTATAAAATCCCTCATTATTTTGACAAATGTGTCAGGAACCCAAAGAATGTGGCGTCCTGGATTGCATCTCAAAGGAGCCCAGCTCTGCCATATTGAAGAGAAAAATAGCAATTTTCCAGAGATATCAGGTCAGTGTCCCACCTCCAATCAGACTTTGAAGAAAAAGGGAAATCAGGGATGGGATAGGGTAGTAGGTCTTTCAAACTCTAGAAAACAGATGATATCAAGACAAGGAGTCATAAAAACTGAGTACACTTGACTTACAACCTGATCACCTGGGATCAGAGAATCATTAGGAAAATTTTCCTTTCTGCTTATTCCAGAGGTCCAGTGGGAAATCATGTGCTTAGAAGTTGGAATAACACAAGGGAAATGTGCCTGATGAGCAGGTATAGAGAGAGCTGTAAATCTCTCTGCTGTGCAGTCCTCAGCTTGTACAACGTTGGGGGACAGCACATGGTTGTTGCTTTTGATTCCTAAGCTGGCTCAGGGACTAATGCTTCACTCCTTTCTGTTGTCTCATGTGGGACAGAGCTTCAATCTTCATTATCAACAATCCAGGGAGCAATTCAGACTTCCACATGGAAACCTTCCTATCAGAGACCCCATCCAGGTGAGTCTGGGAGGCCAGAAGGTACATCAGGAGAGAGTCAGGGAGGATAGAACCTGACAACTTTTACCTGAGTCACCTGGGAGCCCAAACAGCCTAGACCAGAGCTAAGAGCTCACTTCGTTGGCATTTTGGGTTAAGGAATTAATTTGTAATTAATTTAGGTAATACAGTAAGAAAGATGTGTTTGTTTGAATCTGTATTATAAGGACGATACTTAACAATGAAGTGATAAGAATGGGAGTCCAGTTGCATGATACTGTAGAATGAGTGAGATGCATAAAATGATTGCAGTAAAATGAAAATGTATCTGAAAATACTTGTTTTTCATGAAGAAGGTAATAGAAAATTAGTTCAGAAGAAGAGTGCAGTAAAGTGAGAGTGTTTGTATTAAATTTCAAAAATGGTGTATATTTGAGCATGTTTTGTGTTTATTGAAAAGATCCTGACCAGTCAGGGAGTTGGTCCCTTACAATAGCAATTTGTAAGACATTCATTGCAGTATCTTCTCTCATGCTGGGTATTCATGTGAAAAAAAATATTTAATGAGTTTGAAAAAGAATACTAAAGAGTTTTACTTTGAATTAATTATCTATTATTGTCAAGGCTGCATATAGTCTTTTATTTGTTACCCATTGACTTTCTCTGTTGGAACAATTGACAGGAATTCCTACCCCACACTCAGCCTTTCCCCCAGTGGTCTCTACCAGTAATGAGAAATTCTGGCATGCATTCGGTGAATATAAATTGAGGACTAACCAACTTCTAGGCAAAGGTATAGGATGCTGAGAAAAAAGTCACCATAGTTATATAGATGGAGAATTAAAGGTCACCCATTGTACCTTAACTCTCTCTCTCTCTCTTTTTTTTTTTTTTTTTTTTTGTACCTTAACTCTTAATGCCACAGAGGCAGCACAATGAGTTTACATTTATGCAGTGAGGTCTTCACTGTACCAGCTGAGGGGAGAATGTCTCCGATCTAGTTAAAAATAGTTTTCTACTTCATGTGTGTTTTTAACATAAAATGCCCTTACCCAAGGGAAGCTAATGAATGAAGAGGCTTAAACTCAGTTCCGCAGACAAATGTTATTAAATAAATGTCTATATTAGAATCCTATAGCTGCCATAAAGTATTCCTATACTAGTTGCTTGAAACAAACAAACATATGCTCTTACAGTCTGGATGTCAGAAGCTTCAAATGAGACTCACTGACTAATATCCAGATGCGTGCAGGGCTGGGGTCCTTCTAGAAGCTGAGGGGAGGAGCTGTTCTCTCTGATGCCTATTAGTGTAGCTGGCCACCTGCATTCCTTGGTTCCTGTTCCTTCCTCCATCTTCAAGCCAGCTGTGAAGCATTTTCAAAGTATCTCTGAGTCCAATTCTTTTGTCTCTCTCTTCAACATTAATGGAATCAGTGCGGTTACCTTAGTCCCAAGACAGCTGATTAGCATGCATGTTCCATCTGCTACTCTAATCCTCCTCTTGCTATAAAATATATCATATTCGTGTGCTTAGAGGTGGGAGTAACAAGAGGGAAATGTACCTGAAGAGCAGGTACAGGGATTTATACTATCTCCTCATCTCCAGTCTCTCAGCGTGTGTAAAGTTAGGCTGGGAGGGCATGGTTATTTTTATTTGTCATTGTTCTTTATTTGTTTGGAGGACAGTTCTGGCTGGAGACTTATACTTCACACCTTCCTGCTGTCTTGCCTGTGAACAGAACTTTAGTCTCTATCATCAACCATTCAGGGAGGAATTCAGATGTTCCCACAATGACCTGCCTCTAAGAGATCTTATCCAGGAGAGTCTAAAACCCAGCTGACCCTGCATGAGAGGGTCACAGAGAATGGAAGCCAAGAACAATTTCCTGTTGTCACCTGAGAGCCCATTCTACTTAGTCCAGAGGCAAGAGATTGCTGTGTTTGTTTGCTTGATGAATCAATGTGTTTATTTCAATGGCTACATAGAGTTCATAGTGTGACTGCTACTCACACTTTTGATGGTCTTTTACACTCTTTATCATTAAACTAGAGGCCGGTGCAAGGTATTCTTGCACTGGGTGAGGGGTCCCCTCTGTCTATCCTGCACCCTCTCGCAGTCCTGGAGCTCTTGGGGGATGTCTGACTGATGGCTTAGGTCCAGCAGGGAGTAGGCCTAAGCTGTCAGTTGGACATCCTTAGTGCTGCCGTGGAGGTGGGAAAGGCTCCTTCCACCTCTGATCTGCTTCCCAGCCATGAGTCCAGCTTCTGGCTGAGCAGCACTCCCCCTGTGGGAGTGCACTGACCCTGTGGGAGCTGCTGCATTGAGCATCTTCCCCCTGGTGGTCAGTGTGCATCATAGCGACCAGTAGTTCTGCCATTCAGCCAATTTGCATATTAGCCTTTTATTATATAGGATTGCTGTCAAGTCAATGCTATAAAATATTTAAGTTATTAATTTCAAAATGTGGTTCTGGTCAGAGGTGATTTTTGTCCTCCACGAAACATCAAGTAATGTCCAGAGAGATTTGTGCTTGTCACACTGGAGAGGAGTGGGTAGAGGCAGGGATGCTAAACAACCTTCAATTCACAGGACAGACCTCACCACAGAGAGCAATCTGTCCCAGAATGTCAACATTCTCAACAGTGCTGAGGCTGAGAAACCCTGAGTTAAATAACATCACTATTTGTATAATACCATGTCATTTGCGAATAATGACAGTTTTACTCCCTACTTTCCAATTTGGTTGCCTTTTATGTCTTCTTCATGTCTGATCGCTGCAGCTAGGACTTCCAGTCCTATGCTGAATAAGAGTTGTAAAAGCAGACATCCCTGTCTTCTTCCTGTTCTTAGAGAAAATGTTTTCAGTTTTTGCCCATTGAGTATGATGTTGGCTGGAGTTTGTCATATATAGCCTTTATTATGTTGAGGTATGATCCCTTTATTCCCACTCTGCAAGAATTTTTACAAAAAATGAGTTTTGGATTTTGTCAAATGCTTTTTCTGCATCTATTGATATGATCCTGTGAATTTTGTCTTTTGATTTGTTTGTGAGTATTGTACCAGCCTTGCATCCCTGGAATAAATCCAAAGTGGTCATTATGTATGATCTTTTTAATACTTTGCTGAATCGGATTTGTTAATATTTTGTTGAGTATTTTAGCATCTATGCTTATCAGGAATATTGGCCTATAATTCTCTCTCTCTCTCTCTTTTTTTTTTTTTTTTCCGGTGTCTTCATCTGGTTTTGTTATTATGATAATGCTAAAGAGCTTGGTAGACTTTCCTCCTCTTGAAGTTTTTATAATAATTTGAGGTCAATACTTCTTTTTTGAATGTTTGGTAAAACTCCCAGGTGAAGCCATCTGGCCCAGGGCTTTTGCTTCCTGAGAGGTTTTTATTTTTATTTTTTTATTTTATTACTGTTTCAATTTAATCAGCTGTTATTGGCCTATTCAGGTTTTCTGATTCTTCCTGATTCAGTTTTGGAAAATTGTCTATTTCTAGGAATTTGTCCATTTTGACCACATTGTCCAGCCTGTTGGCATGTAATTGTTCATAGTATTTTCTTACAACCCTTTTATCTGGGGTGTCAGTTGTTCCTTCACTGCTTTTGTTTCTAATTTTATTTATTTGAGTCCTCACTGTTTCTTGATGAGTTGGGCTCAAGGTGCATCAATCTTGTTTATCTTTTCAAAGAACTAGCTGTTAGTTTCATTTATCTTATTTATCATTTTTTTAGTCTCTATGTCATTTATTTCCACTCTGAACTTCATTATTTCCTTCCTTCTGCTTACTCTGAGCTTTTCTTCTTGTTCTGTTTCTACATTTTTAAAGTTTTAGGTTTAGATAGATTATTAGAAACTAGAGGCCCAGGGCATGAAATTCGTGCACAGGGGGGTGAAGGGGAGAGGAGGGTCTCCTCAGCCCAGCCTGCACCCTCTCCAATCCGGGACACCTTGGGGGATTTCAAACTGCCAGTTTAGGCCCGATCCCGGGTATCAGGCCTAAACTGGCATTCAGACATCCCTCTCACAATCCCGGACCACTGGCTCTTAACTGCTCACCTGCCTGCCTGCCTCATTGCCCCTAACTGCCCCCCCTGCCAGCCTGATCACCCCTAACCACCTCTGCCTGTCAGCCTGATCACCCCCAACTGCCCCCCCACTGGCCTGGTTGCCCCCAACTGCCCCCCTGGCCGCCAGCCTGGACACCCCACGCAGCCTGCTGCTTGGTCATTTGGTCACCCCTCACTAACCCCCCTGCCAGCCTGGTCGCCCCACACAGCCTGTTCATTCATCCATTTGGTTGCGATGGTTGCTTAGGCTTTTATATAGATATATTTTTCTTGTTTCTTGAGGTAGGCTTGTAAAGCTACAGACTTCCCTCTCAGGATCGCTTATCCTTTGTCCCAAAGATTCTGGATTGCTATGTGTTTTTTTAAATTTGTTTCTAGGAATTTTTTTTCTTTATATCATTGATAGTCCATGCATTGTTTAATGAAATTGTATTTAGCCTCCAGGTATCTGAAGGTTTGTGGTTGTGCTTTTTTTTTTTTTTTTTTGTAGTTGATCTCTAGTTTCATGCCATTGTGATCTGAGAAGAAGCTTGACAAGATTTCAATCCTCTTAAACTTCTAGGGACTAATTTTGTGTCCTAACATGTAGTCTATCTTTGAGAATGACCCACATGCACTTGAAAATAATGTATATTTTGCAGCTTTTGGGTGGGATGTTCTATAAATGTGAACTAAATCCATCTGTTCTATTGTGTTATTTAAAGTTGTTGTTTTCTTGTTGATTTTTTCTAGAAGATCTATTCAGTGATCTCAGTGGAGTGTTACTACTATGATTGTACTACTGTTGACCTCTTCCTTTAAGTCCTTTGGTAGGTTTTTTTTTTTTCAATATTTGATTTTTCCTACATTGGGTGCATATAGATTTACCAGGGTGATATCCTCTGGTTGTCTCAATCCCTTTAGTATTATATAATGACCTCCATTGTCTCTTGTTATGGCCTTCATTTTGAAGTCTATTTTGTCAAATATGAATTTGTTTCTCAGGCCTTATCTTCATATCCATCCTTCAGTCCCCAGGCCAATTTTCTATCCACTGAGCCAAACCAGCTAGAGCCATTTATGGTTATTATTGATAGGTACTTATTTATTGCCATTTTAATTATTTATGCCCATGTTTCTCTATTCCCTCTCATTATTACAGTAGTCCTTTAACATTTCTTGCAATGCTGGTTTGGTGGAGTTAAACTCCTTTAGACTTTTTATTTATTAATTTATTTATTTAATCTGAGAAGCTCTTTATTTTGCCATCTATTTTGAATGATAGCCTTGCTGGATAGAGTAGTCTTAGTTTCAGAACCTTGATTTTCATTACTTTGAATAATTCATGCCATTCAATTCTTGCCAGTGTTTCTGTTGAGAAATCAGCTGACAGCCTTATGGAAACTCCTTTGTAGGTAATGTTTCTCTCTTGCTGCCTTTAAGATTATTACTCTGTCTTGAACCATTGCCATGTTAATTAATATGTGCCTTTGTGTAGGTCTCTTGAATTCATCTTGATTGGGACTCTGTACTTCCTGAACTTGCATGACTTTTTCCTTTACCAGGTTAGGGAAATTTTCTATCATTATTTCTTCAAACTTGTTTTCTATCCTTTCTTCACTTTCTTTTCCTTCCCTACCTCTTTGATGTGTATATTGTTACATATGAAGATAACCTAAAGTTCCCTTAAACTATCCTCATTATTTTAAATTCTTTTTTCCTTTTTGTTTTCCTGCTTCCTCCAGCGTAATTTCTATTCTTACCAGTGTATTCTTGATGTCACATATGGTGTTCTTCATTTCTATTTTTTTATGTTTATTTTTGAGAGTATTATAGATGTCCTGCTTTTCTCGCCCCATTGTTCCACTCCAACCAGTTCTCACCCAGCCCCAGGCCTTCACCACCCTATTGTCTGTGTCCATACGTAATGCATATTTGCATGGAAGTTCTTTAGTTGATATCTTCCCACCCTCCTCATCTCGCCCTTCTGAGATTCATCAGTCTGTTCTATTTTTCCATGCCTCTGGTTCTATTTGATTCATCAGTTTATTTTTTTCATTAGATTCCTTGTTTGTTTATTTTGATTTTTAGATTAAGTTGTTGATATATATGTATTTATTGCCATTTTATTGTTCATATTTTTATCTTGTTTCTTCTTCTTCTTCTTCTTCTTCTTCTTCTTCTTCTTCTTCTTCTTCATCTTATTCCTCTTCTTCTTCTTCTTCCTCTTCTTAAAGAATACCCTTCAACATTTCATGTAATACTGGTTGGTGGTGATGAACTCCTTTACCTTACTTCTTGTCTGAGAAGCTCTTTATCTGACCTTCAATTTCAAATGATAGTGTTTCTGGGTAGAGTAATCTTGGTTGTGGGTTCCTGCTATTCATCACTTTGAATATTTCCTGCTACTCCCTTCTGGCTTGCAAAGTTTCTGGTAAAAAAAAAAAAAAATCACCTGACAGTCATATGGGTGCTCCCTTATAGGTAAGTAACTGCTTTTCTTTTGCTGCTTTTAAGATTCTCTCTTTGTCTTTAACCCTTGGCATTTTAATTATTTTAATTATGATAGTGTCTTGATGTGGGCCTCTTTGGGTTCTGCTGGTTTGGGATGCTTTGTGCTTTCTGGACTTGTAAATGTATTTCTTTCACCAGGAAGTATTCTTCATTTCTGAGTGGTTCTTATTCATGGTTCTTATGTCCTTTTTCATGTTGATGTAATTCCCACTAAGTTATTTATAGTTCCCATTATGTTCCCTGTAGTTCTCACTAAGCTCCTTAAGCACCCTTATAACTATTATTTTGGACTCTATGTCATAAATTACTTGCCTCCATTTTATTGTGCTCTTTTCCTGGAGATTCCTCCTTTTCTTTCATTTGGGTATTGTATCTTTTCTCCCAAAGCTGTTTCTTTGTATTTGTTTTTATGTATTATATAAAAATGCTATGACATCCAGTCTTCATGGGGTAGTCTTTCAAAGGAAGTGTCTTGTAGGGCCCAGTGGTACAGCCTCCTTTATCTCCTGAGCTGGATGCTCTAGAAATGTCCCTTATGTGTGTTGTTGCTGTTGTTGTTGTTGTTGTTGTTTGGTGGGGGGGAGGGAGAAGGGGAAGGGAGGGCTCTTCTGTTGTAACTGGGTCTTGATTGTTGTTGTACAATTTGTGGATGGGATCTTCCCTCAGGCTGGCTGAATGTGAGGCTCAACCCTGATCACATCGTGTGAGCTGTTTTTCAGATGTTGATCAAACAAAACAAGAAAGAAAACAAAAACATAAAAAAGAATCCAACAGCAATGAAAACAACCAGAAAAGAAAAAAGAAAGAGGAAAGAGACCAAGAAAAATAAAAGAAGAAAAATAAAATAACACAATATGAAAAAATGCAGATGAACAAATAACATGAATGGAAAGAAAGGAGTAAACAAGAAGAGCAAGGAATAAGAACAGTGAAAAAGAGAAGAAAGAAAAAGTAAGAAAAGCAAAAAATAAGTGAAATAAAGAAAAAATAGAATACCAAAGGAAAGAGAAAAATAAGTGACGTGAAGGAAAAAATAATAAAGCAATAAAGAGAAAGTAATGAAATAAAAAAACAAAGTGGAGTTCATCTAGGCAGAGTTTAGTGCACTCCTGGGATCTCCCTTTGTATCCTTCTCTTGTGTTGTCTGAGGCTGACTGTTTTGTATGTTGATTCTGGGCCTCCTGGTAGGGACTTTGATACTAGCCAATGTCAGAAGCTGCCTATGTTTGGTTCCTGGCAACCTATTTGAAGCTTGAAGTCATCCCCACTTTGTGCTTGCCTCCACTGAGCTTGACTGTGCACAGGAAGATCAAGCTATTCCCCAATGTCAGCTGTATAGCTGCATGGGCCCCAAAGGTGGGTCAGCAAACATCCCAAGGCACTTTGTGGTCTGCCTTCTCCCACCTACATATGCTCACTTGCTATCAGATTTAGTCACTGAAAAAACTGTTTCTGAAAGGGATATTGGCAGAATTGGGAAGATGGGACCTCTGTATCTCCAATGAGGGAAAGGTGCCATTCAGACTTCAGGGAAGATGGTGAGTGTGTTCTCCTGACCCAGAGCCACACACCTGAGACTCTCACAAAATACTCTCAAATGTACTAGTAATTCATTCCAGAAGACTGTTGGAGAAGAGATTTGCTTGAAAACCTAACCATTTTTCTCCATTAGAAATAATGTAAATTGAATTACTTTGTTTCAGATTTCCAAATGAGTCCCTATTTTAACCATATTATATACAGCACATGTCTACAATACTGTATAATCTATAAACAACCACTTCTTTTCTTAATGTATTGAATCACCCCTTACTAGCTTTAAATGAATCACTTTTATCACTCATTCCAGGGGTACAGTATTCACTTTTTCACATATAATTGCCTCCAAAATGCTGTCACGGGCTAACTGCTTTTCTTTATCCAAATCAACAGTTTTTTTTAATTTCTTTATTGATTAAGGTATCACATATTTGTCCTCATCCCCCCATTCCCATCCCAGACCCCTCATCACGCATGCCCCCACCCCCCTGCAGTCCATGACCACTGGTTAGGCTTATATGCATGCATACAAGTTCTTTGGTTGATCTCTCCCCCTTACCCCCACCCTCCCCTACCTTCCCTCTGAGGTTTGACAGTCTCATCGATGCTTCCCTGTCTCCGGGTCTGTTTTTGTTCATCAGTTTATGTTGTTCATTATTTCCCCTAGATGAGTGAGATCATCTGATACTAGAAATACACTTATAAGAACCAAAAAATGAGACAAGCAATAATGGTTATGCTGAGAGGCAAATGAATCAGTCTGTAGTGAGTTTCTTTCTGGGCCAACAGTTCTTTTGAGTCCCAATTTCAATGTCAAACAGTTCCTTATGTGTACATGTCAGCAATGATATTTCAGTTCCGGATGGTAGACAAATGGTGGTAATGCAGGTCTGACCTTCTCTGGTTTGGTCCTGGGCAACCTGCAGCAATGCACAGCTGCTGACTGCTAGTATGGCAAGGTGTTGTCAACGTCTTCCATCTCTGGACTGTTTCCCCTCTTGTCTTCATGGCTGGAGCATTCCTGTCAATTCCTCTCTGTTGCAGGAATTCACATGGTCTTGGTGTTGTTTTCTGAAAATATACAAACATATTCTCGACCAAAAGTTAATAAATGAATCTTTTCTATAAATTTGACTTGGGATCCTTTTTCATTTTTTTGCCCAAATGGTTTTCCTTTGGCTTGTTTTGACACCATGTGTGTTTTTCATGGGTGTCTTGCTGTTAGCATTACAAATGAAAGTTAATTTTCTAAAGTAAAAATTTTCTAGATGTAATTTACTTACAGGATATTTTTTCCTTACATGATATTCTTCTACTATCCCCCATTTTTTGATTTAAATATTAGGAGGCTTTTGGAAATTTTATAAGGTAGTCTTGATAGCTTTTACATCTTAATTTTATGCGCTAAAATATGACTGCTTTAGGTTCATTAGATGTTACACAATTTTACCATGACATGAACTACCAATAAAAATTTTCGTTAACACTTTAGGAACAGCTTTTTGTCCAGTACCATTAATTTTTCTAGAATATTACTTATTTCAATTAGCCAATTTAAATTAGTCTGAGAACTTGACTACTATTGTACTGTCAAATTTAATACTCTAACAACAATCTTATTTTACCCTGTAAATATTAATGGAAAGGATTATTTGCCTTCTTGAGTAGGCCCTGAGCATTCCTGGTACTAGGTTGGATTTAGATATCAAAAACCCACTTCCCCACACCATGGGTACAAGACAATTCAAACAAGTCTTGTTGCAGTGAGAGGGCAGCTGCTGTCGGCCAAGTCTCTGTCTGTTACCTGGGTCCCGATTTGAGCTGGGCATTGAAAGTGAAGCAGCCATGGGGGTAGGAGACCTCCCTCAGAAGGGGTGAGGGTTCAGGCTCCTGCAAAGTTGGAGGGGGTGAGGGTCTGTGCCCCACCTCTGTTGACCCCCAAGTTCTCTCCTGATGGCCCCTCTGAGACTGTGCCTATCTTAGGTTGTTCCTTTCCTGAGGAATCTTACCCATCTCTGGCTAACCAGCCATCCTCTGGGGCCAAGCAGGTTGATGTGAGGTTCAGTTCTGTCTCCTTGGTAGCCTATGCCCCTGTGGCCTCCACGCCCAGCACCTGCCTTGGGATCCCCTTGCCTGCTGGCAGGGCCCTGGCACTGATTACATATCTTGGGGAACCCAGGATTCTTCTCCAGGGAGGGCACATCTCACCCCACTGGGCGAGATACAGATCCATGGTACCAGCCGCCACGAGGTTTCAGCCTCAGCATGAACAGAAAGCACAGGCAACAGGCTGTGGGCAATTGGATTGTGAGAAGAGGGTCCCTCTTGGCCAAAGGGGAAAGAGGGGCCAATATAGAATGCTCAGGTGCCTTCCCAGGGGGTCCTCTACACAGTAGAAGGGATTAAATCCTTTCATGTCCTTTTAAAATTGCTGCCAGACATTCAAAGAATTAGTTTGGTAAGTTTGTTTGGGATAATTGTACATTATGCTGTTGTAATTCTAAAATATCAAGAGATGTGTTACCTTTGTCTCCAAGCACCAAAAAGATGATTTTTTATTGATTCCCAAGGGTGTGAGGTACTATTATAGGTAATGGGGGTAATACAAATCTGGGAAAAATTATAATGACATTGTAGAATAATATCATGTAAGGATATTCTTTGATCTAGGCCATGGCAATTCCATTTCAAACTGGTTGTCAATTTCTTTTTGTATAGACAAGGTCTTAGTTACATTTTCTGCACCTCTCTCAGGAGCAAGTAGTGATAGTCCCTTCCTTTGGTGTCCACGCAAACCAGAAACCTCTCTTTAATTTTACACACAAAGGAGCAGTGGTTTGATTTTGTGTCATACAAAAGGGAAACTGGGTGGCAACCCTGTGTAATTATACTTCCTTGCCCCACCCATGGTCCTCCTGGATGACCAAGGTGTTTGGTATTATTGGTGACTACATTAGGCGGGGGATCAGCCCACGTAAGGGCTCTTACCCATGAAGGGTCAGGAACATAAGTCCAAAATACTTCCCCATTTTCCCCAGGTAATATTACCATACAGCTGATGACTGCTAGCATGGCAAGAAATACGTTCTCAGGCATTCTTGGGGTTCTGGTTACCTCACAATTTCTTTTCTATTTTTTTAAATTTTTATTGTTTATTATTTTTATTATTTTTTTACATATGTGTCCTTATTCCCCCATTACCCCCCACCCCCGACTCATGCCCCACCCCCCTGTTGTCTGCATCCATTGATTAGGCTCATATGCATGCACACAAGTCCCTTGGTTGACCTCTCCCCCTTACTCCCACCGACCCCCTCCTTCCCTGAGGTTTGAGGTTCTGATCGATGTTTCTCAGTCTCTGGATCTGTTCTTGTTCCTCAGTCTATGCCATTCATTATATTCCACAAATGAGTGAGATCATGTGATATTTATCTTTCTCTGCCTGGCTTATTTCACTTAGCATAATGCTCTCCATCTCCATCCATGTTGTTGCAAATGCTAGAAACTCCTTCTTTTTTTACCGCAGCGTAGTATTCCATTGTGTAGATGTACCACAGTTTTTTAATCCACTCATCTGCAGATAGGCATTTAAGGCTGTTTCCAAACCTTAGCTATGGTGAATTGTGCTGCTATGAACATAGGGGTGCATATATCCTTTCTGTTTCGTGTTTCTAGTTTCTGGGGATATGTTCCTACAAGTAGGATCACTGGGTCAAATGGGAGTTCCATTTTTAGTTTTTTGAGGAATCTCCATACTGTTCTCCACAGTGGCTGCACCAGTCTGCATTCCCACCAGCAGTGCAAAAGAGTTCCTTTTTCTCCGCATCCTCACCAACACTTGTCTTTTGTTGATTTGTTGATGATTGCCATTCTGATAGGTGTGAGATGGTACCACATTGTCATTTTGATTTGCATCTCTCCAATGATTAGTGACTTTGAGCAGGTTTTCATATGTCTCTTGGCCTTCCTTCTGTCTTCTTTTGAAAAGTGTCTATTTAGATCAGTTGCCCATTTTCTGATTGGTTGTTTATCTTCTTTTTGTTAAGTTGTATGAGTTCTCTGTAAATGTTGGAGATTAAACCCTTATCGTTGATATCATTGGCAAATATGTTCTCCCATGCAGTGGGCTTTCTTGTTGTTTTAGTGATGGTTTCCTTTACTGTGCAAAAGCTTTTTATTTTGATGTAGTCCCATTTGTTTATCTTCTCTTTAGTTTCCTTTGCCCTAGGAGCAGTATCAATGAAGAAGTTCCTACTGCATATGTCTGAGATTTTTCTGCCTGAGAATTCCTCTAGTGTTTTTATGGTTTCCCGACTTATGTTTAAGTATTTTACCCATTTTGAGCTTATTTTTGTGTATGGTGAAAGTTGGTGATCTAGTTTCATATTTTTACATGTCTCTGTCCAATTTTCCCAACACCATTTGTTGAAGAGAATGTCTTGACTCCATTGTATGTTCATGCCTCCTTTGATTAGGCTCATACGCATGCACACAAGTCCCTTTGTCAAATATTAATTGGGCAATGATTTCTGGGTTCTCTGTTCTATTCCATTGATCTATATGTCTGTTCTTCTGCCAGTACCAGGCTGTTTTAAGAACAGTGGCTTTGTAATAGAGCTTGATATCTGGTATTGAGATCCCACCTACTTTGTTCTTCTTTCTCAGGATTGCTGCAGCTATTCGGGGTCTTTTTTATTCCAGATGAATTTTTTAAAGGTTCGCTCTAGGTCTGTGAAATATACCGTTGGTATTTTAATGGGAAGTGAATTGAATTTATAGGTTGCTTTGGGTAGTAGGACATTTTGATGATGTTGATCCTACCAATCCATGAACATGGTATGTTCTTCCATCTGTTTATGTCTTCCTCTATCTCTTTTTTCAGTGTCATGTAGTTTTACATGTATAGGTCTTTTACCTCATTAGTTAAGTTTATTCCTAGGTATCTTAATTTTTTTGGTGCGATGGTAAATGGGATTGCTTTTTTAGTCTCTCTTTCTGTAAGATCAATATTGGTGTATAGAAATGCCATAGATTTCTTAGCATTAATTTTGTATCCTGCTACATTGCTGAATTCATTTATTAAGTCTAATAATTTTTTGATGGAGTCTTTAGGGTTTTCTATGTATAGTATCATGTCATTGCGAATAAGGAGAGTTTTACTTCTTCTTTTCCAATTTGGATGCCTTTTATTTCTTCTTCTTGTCTGATTGCAATGGCTAGTACTTCCAGTACTATGTTGAACAGGAGTGGTGGGAGGGGGCATCCCTGTCTTGTTCCTGTTCTTAGGGGAAATGGTTTTAGTTTTTGCCCATTGAGTATGCTTTTAGCTGTGGGTTTATCATATATAGCTTTTATTATGCTGAGGTATGATCCTTCTATTCCCACCTTGTTGAGAGTTTTTATCGAGAAATGGTGTTGGATTTTGTCAAATGCTTTTTCTGCATCAATTGATATGATTATGTGATTTTTATCTCTCAATTTGTTTATGTGATGTATCACATTTATTGATTTGCAGATATTGTACCATCCTTGCATTCCTGGGATAAATCCTACTTGGTCATGGTGTATGATCTTTCTGATGTAATGCTGGATCCGATTTGCTAGAATTTTGTTGAGGATTTTGGCATCTATGTTCATGAGGGATATTGGCCTGTAATTCTCTTTCATTGTGTTATCTTTATCTGGTTTTGGTATTAGGGTGATGCTGGCTTCATAGAAGGAGATTGGAAGTGTTCCTTCCTCTTGAATTTTCTGGAATAGTCTGAGGAGGATAGGTTTTAGTTCTTCCTTGAATGTTTGGTAAAACTCCCCTGTCAAGCCGTCTTGCCCTGGGCTTTTGTTTGCTGGAAGCTTTTTGATGACTGCTTCAATTTCTTCCATAGTTATCAGCCTATTGAGATTTTTAGAATCTTCCTAAGTTTTTGAAGGTTGTATTTTTTCTAGGAATGTGTGCATTTCCTCCAGGTTGTCTAGTTTGTTAGAATAGAGTTGTTCATAGTATTTGTTTACAATCCTTTGTATTTCTGTGGGGTCTGTTGTTATTTCCCCTGTTTCATTTCTGATTTTGTTTATTTGGGTCCTCTCTCTTTGCTTCTTGGTGAGCCTGGCTAGAGATTCATCAATCTTGTTTATCCTTTTGAAGAACCAACTCTTGGTTTCATTGATCTTTTGTATTGCTTTTTTGGTCTCTATGTCATTCATTTCTGCCCTGATCTTTATTATTTCCTTCCTTCTGCTCACTGTGGTCTTTTCTTGTTGCTCTCTTTCTAATTCTTTGAGTTGTTGAGTTAGATGATTTATTACCATTTTTTCTTGTTTTTTTTTGAAGTAGTCCTGGAGAGCTATAAACTTCCCTCTCAGGACTGCTTTCATTGTGTCCCATAGGATTTGCAATGTTGTGTTTTTGTCGTCATTAGTCTCCAGGATGTTTTTAATTTCTTCTTTGATCTTATTGATAACCCAATCATTGTTTAGTAGCATGCTATTCAGCTTCCAAGTGTTTGAAATTTTTGGAATGTCTTTATTGTAGTTTATTTCTAACATTATACCATTGTGGTCTGAGAAAATGCTTGATATGATTTCAATCTTTTTGAATTTGGGGAGACTTTGCTTGTGACCCAATATGTGGTCTATTTTTGAAAATGTCCCATGTGCACTTGAGAAGAACGTATATTCCATGGCTTTGGGGTGAAATGCTCTGAAGATGTCAATTTGGTCCATCTGATCTAGTGTGTCATCTAGAATTGCTGATTTTTTGTCTAGAGGATTTATCCAGTGATGTCAGTGGTGTATTAAAGTCTCCTAATATGATGGTATTGTTGTTGTACTCTCCCTTAATATCTTCCAGGAGATTTTTTTATGTATTTGGTTGCTCCTGCATTGGGTGCATATATGTTTACCAGAGTTATATTTTCTTGTTGAATTGCTCCCTTTAGTATTATGTAGTGGCCTTCCTTATCTCTTGTTATGGCCTTTACTTTGAGGTCTATTTTATCAGAGATAAGTAGCGCAACCCCAGCTTTTTTCTCATTTCCATTTGCCTGAAAAATGTTTTTCCATCCCTTTACTCTCAGTCTGTGTGAATCCTTTGCTCTGAGGTGGGTCTCTTATAGACAGCCAATATATGGGTCATGTTTTCTTATCCATTCAGCTACCCTATGTCTTTTGATTGGGGCATTTAATCCTTTTATGTTTAATGTTATTATTGACAAGTACATGTTTGTTGTCATATTTTTCCTTAGTGTTTGTGTTTCTTCTTGCCTTTCTCTTTCTTCTTTTTACAGCAGTCTCTTTAGCATTTCTTGCATTGCTGGCTTGGTGTGATAAACTCTCTTATCCTTTTTTGTCTGTGAAAGTCTTGATTCCACCTTCAATTTTGAATGATAGCCTTTCCGGGTATAGTATTCTTGGATTCAGTCCCTTGCTTTGCATCACTTTGTATATTTTATTCCATTCCCTTCTGGCCTGGTGTGTTTTATTGAGAAATCAGTTGATATTCTGATAGGAGACCCCTTGTAAGTAACTTTCTGTCTCTATCTGGCAGCCTTTAAGATTCTTACTTTGTCGTTGGTGTTTGCCAATTTAATTATGATGTGTCTTGGTGTCGGTCTTTTGGGGTTCAACTTGTTTGGGACTCTATGTACTTCTTGGACTTGCATAGTTTTTTTCTTGCCAATATCAGGGAAGTTTTCTGTCATTATTTCTACAAACAGGTTTCTATTCCTTGCTTCTCTTCCTCTCCTTCTGGTATCCCTATTAACTGAATGTTGTTTCGTTTTGTGTTGTCCCAAAGCTCCCTTAGGCTCTCTTCTTGCTTTTTAAGTCTTCTTTCCAATTGCTGCTGTGTTTGTGTGTTTTTTCCTACCTTGTCTTCTAATTCACTGATGCGGTCCTCAGCCTCTTCTAGTCTACTGTTTAATTCTTCCATTGTGTTCTTTATTGCAGCTATGTCGTTGTTCATCTCCTCTTGGTTTCTTTTCATGTTGGTGACATTATCATTCAGTTCCTTATAGTTCTCATTGATTTGTGTGTATTTGTCATTGAGTTGTGTGTCATCCATCCATTTAAACATCCTTATAACCATTTCTGTGAATTCTATCTCTGATAAGCTGCTAGACTCGAATTCATTTAACTCCCTTTCTGGTGGTTCCTCTTTTTCTTTCCTTTGGGGATTGCTTTTTTGTCTTCCCATGTTTTCCTGTAATGTTTTAATTGTAGATCCAATTGCTTTGCTACCCAGGTTCTTTTGGGGATGGTGCTACTGGAGAAAACTCTCAGTTCTCCTGGGCTTGTTAATCTAGTGTAGCTCCCTTCTTGAGCTATTTGGGTTCTTTTGATATAGACCTGCGAGCTTGAGAGACAGAACTGCAGTGTCTAGAAGTCAGCCACGTGGAAGGGAGTGTCCCAATTTTTGCTGTCTTGCACCCTTAATTGAAATCACACGTGCCCATCAGGGACTCACAGTGGCACCCAGGAACTGTCTGTTGGGGTGATGGGGCTCAGGGGGCCTTCTCTCTGGAAAGGCGTGACTGTGGTGCCCAGAGTTTGCAGTATTGGGGTGGGCAGACCCAGCTTTTGCTGTTGCACCTGTGGTGGATAGGCGCTTACTCCCAGTGGCGGCTCATAGGAGCACCTGTGGTATGTTTGCCAGCGAGGCACACTGAAGGACTCTGAAGGGGCCTGGCAGTGTAGCCGTGCAATTGAGGCACCTGTGGGCCAGTATCCAGGATGAGTGAATTCAAAACTTCTACTGCTGGGGGGGAGTGCACCCCCTCTTGTTCAAGATCACACACAGGGAGAGCTCACAGTGGATCCCACTAGCGCCCTGTGGGTATATGGGCTCAGGGTGCCTTCCTGTTGGAACTTCGCCTCTGTGGAGGTGCACTTGCCAGGGCACAGAGTTCTGACACACTCTGAGGGGTCCTGGCACCACGGTTGAGCTGCTGGGTGGATGTGGACAGTTATCCAGGAAGTGGAAATTCAGAATTTCTACTGCCCATCTGCGCGCCCTTGTCTGTGCAGAATCACACCCTCAGGGGCTCTCAGTGGGTCCCAAGTGCGGTCTAAGTAGTGGAGTGCCCTGCGCAGCTGGAAACACGCGAATCCGGATACTCACGAATCCAGAGTTCTGTCACTGGGGAAGGGGAGGTTGCACTTACTGCTGCCAAGCAGTGCACCTTTGGAGGTGGAGGTCCCAGGGTCTGTGGGTCTGCAGCTGGGGTAGCAGGATTTTGGCTGGAGTGGCTGCGGGTCGTGGGGCAGTTCCAAGGCCAGTCTGGTTGGTGGTGTTGATGAGTTCCTAAAAAAGGCCATTCTCCCTTTCAAGATGGCGTGGGCTTTGTGCTGGAGTCCCACCATATGGGGAGTGCCTGCAGTGGTGGTAGTCTCTCCTTGTCAAGGAGAGCCTGTCTGCCAGCCCCTGCTGCTCCTGTGAGATTTAACTTTCCCTCACTCACTCACACACACACCACCACATCCACACTCTCCTTTCATAACCTCACTCACTCACTTCTTCTCCCTCACCTCCGTCCTGCCAGCTGCCATATTTTTGCTCCCCAACACAGTTTTTCTACCTCTTCAATTGCCTATGATCTTTGTTTTGTGAGCACTTTCATGCCCTCATCATCATCAGCACATCTGATGGCCTCTTTAGGTTTTAAAATTGCACTAATCATCCATTTCACCAACAACTAAAGCAAAACCAAACAAAACAACAACAAAAACTACATGAAAATTTCACAGCACAGCAAACTTGACTCTCATTCTTTCCTTTGTTTGTGTCTTGCAAGACACTTTTGATCATGCACAAAATTTGTTTGGCACTCAAGACATGGTTTCTCTGAACAACTTGGTCAAGAAATGAATTGTTCATGTTGGGAGACATTTGAGAACTGAGGTTAGACTGTATTTCCCTAACCTTGCAGGGTGAATCCATTTATAGGCAGGCCAGTGGGGTCTGCTGGAAGTCAGTAATTTCTATCAGCTCTTCCATGAGGGGTGGGAGGGTGCCAGTCAGGTTCCCAGGAAACTTTGTAGAATGGCCTCACCCCAAAGCCAGTCACTGATGCTTCCTGAGTCTGACCAGACCTGTAGGTTGGGCCTCTGCAGCTGAGAGGAGGACTTGCACCTCTCAGAAAAAATGGCTACTGCAGAACTGGGGAGGATGACTGAGCACAGGTATCCTGGAAGCTATTCTCCATGTCTCTTCTCAGTGCTTCTAACCCCAGACTCTTCTCAGGTGACTCCAGTCTGTATCACCCCCCACCCTCCACTGAAGTCAGGGTCAGTAGCTGTGAATGAAAATTCTGTGCTCTGCCCCTTTAAAAACAAAGTGGCTTCCTCTATGGAAAACAGTATGGAGTTTTCTCAAAAAATTAAAAATGGAACTCCCATTTGATCCAGTGATCCCACTTCTAAGAATATGTCCTAAGAAATTGGAAACACCAGTCAGAAAGAATATATGCACCACTATGTTCCTAGCAGCCAATTTGCAATAGCTAAGATTTGGAAACAACCCAAGTGCCTATCAGCACATTAGTGGATAAAAAAAGCCCTGGTACATTTACACAATGGAACACTACACAGCTGTAAAAAAGAAAGAACTCTTACCATTTGCAGCAGCATGAAGAGTGTTATGCTAAGAGAAATAACCCAGTCAGAGAAAGATAAATATCACATGATCTCATTCATATATGGAATATAATGAACCAAATAAAATGATGATCAAAAATAGACCCAGAATCATAGAAGCATGAACAGACTGTTGAACCTCAAAGGAAAGGTGGGGGAGAATGGGTGAGGGGGAAGAGATTAACCAAAGAATTTGTATGCATATATGCATAACCCAAGGGCACAGACAATAGGGTGGTGAAGACCAGGGGTGAGGGACAGGAGCGGGCTAGAAGAAGTCGGGGGGGTGGGGGGGGGACAAGGGAGCATGTGTAATACTTTCAACAATAAAAATTTTAAAAATAAAAATATATAAATAAATAAAAACAAAGTGGCTTTATCTCCAGCAGGCTCCATCACCCCCTGCTGGTAGAAGCCCTGCTGCTTTTCACTGATGGATGCTATGTGGGCAGATGTTCCTGGCTCCGGCCCTGGATGCTGGGGAGCCCAGCCTGGTGCACAGGCCTCATTATTCTCAGGGTTAAACCCCCACAGCTGAGATATTTCTCCTCAACTTGGCCTGCCCCTCCCGAAACCACAACCTTCCTATCACTCTCAAGTTGGTTTCTGCCCTTCCTTCTTTAAAAGTCTCCTCTTCAGCTAGTCTTCAGTTGGTAATTCAGGGTAAATATTCCCTTATTTAGTTTTATTGCCAGTTTGGTTCTAGGAGGAACTGTAAGAATAATCCGCCCACATGGTGCTATCTTCAAACTCCTGAGCCTTCATTTTCTAAAACACCATCTTCCTCAGGGCCTTTGTACTGGCGGATTCTTCTCCCTGGGAAACACTTTCCCTCTTAGTCTCTCGCTCAGTCTTCATTTAGGTGTGTGTTAAAGGGTCAGCCATTGGCAATTCTTGGCTAAACTCTATAAAACAGAACTCCCTCTATCCACTCTCTCCATTTAATGTGATTTACTTTATAGCATCTCCACCATCGGATTTGTTATATTATTATTTTTATTTGATTATATTATTTCTCCATCATTAGTTTTAGACTTTTGTTTTTAAGCATCCCATACCCTGAACAGTGCCTAGAACATGGTCTATAGTCAATAGATATTTCTCAAATGCATGAAAGATATCCTCAGTAAAACAGCACTATACATTATGTTTGAAGAACAGGTTGATGTAAGAAAAGGAAGTTCTAATGAGAAATGCCAATAGAGAAACATTAATGGGAACCAGATAACACAACAAAAATGCAAGTTATTTTCCTGATTTTAAATACAATCGTGACATTCATTCTCAGTTACTAATGCTTGTTAACATGAAAATTAGTTATTAATTTTTATTTTATTTTATTTTTTGTAGTCAGCTCCGACACATGGAATCAGGCAATGGTACACAAATTTCAAAATTTCTTCTTCTGGGACTTTCACAGGCACTGGAACTGCAGCCCCTCATATTTGGGCTTTTCCTCTCCATGTACCTGGTCACTGTGTTTGGAAACCTGCTCATCATCCTGGCTGTCAGCTCAGACTCCCACCTCCACACACCCATGTACTTCTTCCTCTCCAACCTGTCCTTGGTAGACATCTGTTTCACCTCCACCACCATCCCAAAGATGCTGGTGAATATCCAGACACAGAGCAAAGTCATCACCTATGAAGGCTGCATCACACAGATGTATTTTTATATCCTCTTTGCAGTGTTGGACAACTTTATCCTGACAGTGATGGCCTATGACCGGTTTGTGGCCATCTGCCACCCGCTGCACTACATGGTCATCATGAACCCCCAGCTCTGTGGACTCCTGGTTCTGGTGTCCTGGATCATGAGTGTCCTGCATTCCTTGCTACATAGCTTAATGGTTCAGGGTCTGTGCTTCTGCTCAGACTTGGAAATCCCGCACTTTTTCTGTGAACTCAATCAGATGGTCCAACTTGCCTGTTCTGACACCTTTCTTAACAACATCGTGATGTATTCTTCAGCTGGACTGTTAGGTGGTGGTCCCCTTGCTGGGATCCTTTACTCTTACTCTAAGATAATTTCCTCCATATGTGGAATCCCATCAGCTCAGGGGAAGTACAAAGCATTTTCTACCTGTGCATCTCACCTCTCAGTTGTCTCCTTATTTTATGGTACTAGCCTTGGAGTTTACCTCAGCTCTGCTGCTACCCAAAATGCACACTCAAGTGCAACAGCCTCGGTGATGTACACTGTGGTCACACCCATGCTAAACCCTTTCATCTATAGTCTGAGGAACAATGACATGAAGAGGGCCCTGCAAAGATTCCTTGGCAGGTAAGGTTTTCAAGGGCCAACTTTACCAGGCTGATGAATTGCCCAGTAATGCAGGGTTCAAGCCTCAGAGACAAAATTCTGACACAAATTATCCCAATTTTTGTACCATAGGAATTAGACATATTCATTTATCTTATGGGAAAACATGAATTACTTTAGTTTAATTTATTCTCTTATGACATATATTATTCCAAATAATTTTTCTATTGCTTTCCTAAAGAATTGTCATGAATTATACTATAGGTATGGACAAGACTATACTTGGCTATTAAGGTCATTTATGTAATTTTATTGTAGAGGAAAATCTGAGACCACAGTTTTCACTTACACATTCATCATTATTTTCTATAACACTACCTTTACTGCTCTTCTTGATAATGTAGACTTTAACATGCTAGTATGAGTTATAGCTAGTCTCCTTGTTTTATATTCTTTAGGCTGTTATTCAGCTGTGTGTCCCCATGCCTACCTTAGCCACTGGCAAAAATTGACTACTCAATACATGTTTCCAAGAAGCGTCTATATGGATACATACATTTTAATAAATAGACTGATATAATACAGTTAGAGTCAGAGATGATCTTAAATATGATGAAGCAAAAAATAGCCATACAATATATTACTATTAAAAAATGTTTGTCATGCTACACATTTACTTATTAAAGTGTGGAATATGGCCCTGGCCCAGTTGCTCAGTTGGCTGAAACAACGTCACGTGCACCAAAGTGTTGTGTATTTGATTCCAGGTCAGAGCATATACCTAGGTTGTGGGTTCCATTCCTGGTAGGGTGCATACAGGAAGCAGTCAATCCATGTTTCTCTCTCACATCAATGCTTATCAATCATCTATCTATCTATCTATCTATCTATCTATCTATCTATCATCTATCTATCTATCTCTACCTATGTATCTCTATCTGCCTTGGTCTCTCTCTAAAAAAATCAATAATAAAATAATTGTAAAAATAAAAATAAAGTGTGGAATATAATGTCCTTGTATAAGGGTCCTTATACATTTGGGTGAGGAATTACATGGAGTGTTTTATGGGTTTTTCTTTCTTTCTGAAATATTTTCCTATTTTCGTTTTTGAAAGTTTTCAATGTGCTTCATACAAATGTGCCTCCTCCTAGTGCTCTAAATTCAATATTCCTACTCTAAATTTTTTTTCAAATCCACCAAAGGGACAGTGAGTGTACAATCTGAATATCATACTCTCTCTCTCTCTCTCTCTCTCTCTCTCTCTCTCTCTATGTGTATATATATATATATATATATATATATATATATATATATCCTTTACACTCAGGAATATCTTCAATTTTTATAATCAAAGGATGAATCACACATGCATGAGAGGACCCCGCCCCCAGGAGAAAGCTCATGTGGGGCTCCTAACACCTGCCCCCAACCCTCTGCCTCTCCCAGGCCCAGGGCTGCTTCCTCGGCTGTGCCAATAGCTGCCCCACACTGTGCATGAACTGGAGCTCAGGAGCCCGGGAGAGGAGCTGTCTATCCTCCATTCACCCTGGGGCTGGAAGAGGAGGGAAGTGGCCTAGAGCACACAACATGATCAAGTTTACGTCATTGCAGAAGGATCTTCACACAACCTAGTGAAAAACCAGCAGTAAGTTGCCTGTCTCAAAATGACTGGAAGTTAGATGCTGCAATAGACCAATTATTTCCCAAATCCTGAACTTTATATATAAGACAGTGTAAAAGGATCATTGGACAGGAAGAAGTTAAAACATCTATACACTAGATACAAAGATCCTCAAAGTAAAAATGAAATTGGGATAGATGGCATACAGCATTTCTGTGATGATCATTGCATAGAAGTTCAAAGCAGCAACACAGTGCAAGTTCTCCAAACAAGAGTTCACATTGGGGCATGACAGGATTAGGAAGTGACAGCACAGAGGCCCAGATACCCAAGATGGAACAGAGATTGAAGGGACCAGCATGATTTAATGCTTTTTACCAGTTTACTTTTTTTTTTTTTTATGAGTCACTTTTAATTTGGCAAAGAATCCAGAACAAAAAGGATTAGATCTAGAAATGGCCATTGCCTACTGGAATTTAGTGCTTAATGAAAACTTTAAATTCTTAGACTTACGGAAAAAGGTTTTGTTGGGACATCATAAACAATACCAAAAGATACCTGGAATTTTCTTTTAGACTTCAGCACAATGATTGCAGATGCCATGTCTAATTATAATGAAGAGGGAGCATCCCTGTTTTCATTGATAGTTTTGTGGTATTGGCACACCCTCAAATTTCTGGGACAGCAAGTACAACAGTGTACAGTAAAGGAACCTTCTAGAATGGTCTGTATAATAAATACAATTAAAAATTACAAGTCGGCGAGAAACCAAGATGGTGGCATAAGTAAACACCTAAACTGCTGCCTCACACAACAATTTCAAAACTACAACTAAAAGACAAAACGGACACCATTCAGAACCATAGGAAAGCTGGCTGGGTGGAAATTCTACAACTATAAGGAAAGAGAAAAGCACATTGAGACTCAGAAGAGCTGCAAAAGGTTGAGGTACAGAGACGCACGGGTGCATGGAGATGACTGGCGGCTGAGTGCATGGCTGGCTTTCTCAAGAGGGAGGGAGATGGAAGCTCCTGACTGCGCTGAACTCCAGTCCCGGGAGAGACTCTGGGAATCCGGACTCATTCGGGCAGAAACTGGACTGTTTGACAGCGGGCAAAACTCGAGGGTGGCTTTCTCTCAGAGCTGCTTGCAGCGATTACCAAGGGACACTGAGACCCAGGAGCCTCATAGGGCAGTGCTGACGGGAAGCCAAGGTTGTCTGCTCTGCCCTGAGACTCCGCCCCATCCAAGCTGAGCACAGAGGTTTTTGCAATATTGCAAGTCTTGTCTCATAAGAGTGTATCCAGCACAGAAGTTCTCCCAGCATAGACACAGCTGATCCTCAGAGCCAATTGGCCTGGAGGTCAATTCCTCCCAGTGATACCAACAACAATCAAGACTAACAACAACAAGGCTGTGCACACAGTCCACAAAGGGGTGCACCAAGAGTGTCCACCACAGGTAACTGGGGGGCTGAGCCACTGGGCCCTAGAGGACACCTACCACACAAAACTACTCTACCAACTCAGGGAAGCAGCCAAAATGCGGAGACAAAGAAACAGATCACAAATGAAAGAAATGGAGGAAAGCAAACGACTGAATATAGAGTTCAAAACCACAGTTATAAGGTTCAAGAGTTTCCTAGAAAAGGCCGATAAATTTAATGACACCCTCGACGATATGAAAAAGGACCAACTAGAAATTAAACATACACTGACTGAAATAAAAAATATTATACAGAGACCTAACAGCAGACTAGAGGATCGCAAGAATCAAGTCAAAGAGTTGAAATACAAAGAAGTAAAAAACACTCAACTGGAAAAGCAAAAAGAAAAAAGAATCCCAAAATTTTAAGATAGTGTAAGGAGCCTCTGGGATAACCTCAAGCATACCAACATCCGATTTATGGGGGTACCAGAAGAAGACAGAGAGCAAGATACTGAAAACCTTTTTGAAAAAATAATGACCGAAAACTTCCCCCACCTGGTGAAAGAAATAGACTTACAAGTCCAGGAAGCACACAGAACCCCAAACAAAAGGAATTCAAAGAGGACCACTTCAAGACACATCATAATTAAAATGCCAAGAGCAAAAGACAAAGAGAGAATATTAAAAGCAGCAAGAGAAAAACAGTTAATTACCTACAAGGGAGCACCCATATGATTGTCACCTGATTTCTCAACAGAAACTATGCAGGCCAGATGGGAGTGGCAAGAAATATTCAAAGTGATGAATAGTAAGAACCTACAACCAAGATTACTCTACCCAGCAAAGCTATCATTCAGAATTGAAGGTCAGATAAAGAGCTTCACAGATAAGAAAAAGCTAAAGGAGTTCATCAACACCAAAAAATCATTATATGAAATGCTGAAGGGTATTCTGTAAGAAGAGGAAGAAGAAGAAAAAGGTAAAGATAAAAATTATGAACAACAAATACATATCTATCAACAAGTGAATCTAAAAATCAAGTGAATAAAAAATCTGATGAACAGAATAAACTGGTGGATATAATAGAATCAGCGGCATATAAAGTGAGTGGACTGACAATTCTTGGGGGGAAAGGGGTGGGGGAGGGTGCGAGAAGAGACTGGACAAAAATCGTACACCTATGAATGATGACAGTGGTGGGGGGAGGTAAAGGCAGAGGGTGGGGAGGGAACCAGGTGGAGGGAAGCTATGGAGGGAAAAAAGAGGAACAACTGTAATAATCTGAACAATAAAGATTTATTAAATTTTAAAAAAATTACAAGTCAATTTCTGCTGGCTGGACTGAACTGAATTCAGATCACTCCTCATAATTAGACTGAAGGTCCAAGCAAAACTTTAAAGATCATCTAGTACCATATCGTATTTCACTTGTCTAATGTTGGTTTAGTCTTGTCTTCTACTAGTAGTCTGGGCTCCTCTAACCATTTAAAACTCCAACATTTGGACTTTATCTTACATCTGTGGACCATCCTAGTTTATTCTCCCAGAAGCTTTATGGTGATTGTTTTGAGGTATCCATTCTTGCACAAAGCACAATGCTGTCTTCATTAGAAAGCAGTTTGGCCTAAGAAGTAAACATGAACATTACCAACAATTTCTAAAAACCTCTGAAATATATGCTTTGGGCTATTTGCAAAGACTATGCTGATAGCACTTCCAATGGAGTCATATATTTAAATGTACCAGATCTGTAATGTTATTTTGGTGTGGGGGAATTTTTATTTCCTGGCAAATATCATGCAATGTTAATGTGAGTAGAGAATTTGAAAAACAAAAAACAACCTGTCAAAATAACCAAAGTGAAAAATAAAAAATAAAGAGGATTAATCGCCCGGGAGTGGAAATTCTGCCCAGTCATGTGAATAAGAATCACAGATTTTCCTACACAAACATGCATGTCCTTCTACCCTGTCCTGACTACCTGGAAGGAACCTCAGTGGAGGCACTTTTATACAGTTATCTGAAATGCAGTTGAATATATTTGAATAACAGAATAACTATGAATGCTGTCTGCAAATATCAGTACAAATGCCAAAAGTAAAAAGTAGCAGATTATGATAATATCACTCAGTTCTGTTCTCTTTGATTAAAGTATCAATTCACTATTGCTATGTAAGAAGCCATCGTAAAAACAAATGTTTTAATATAATTCTTTTATTTTCCAATGGGTTTGTGTAGTGGGGAGGTGTTCTGATCTCTGCTGTTCTCCTCCTGAGTCTGTAGTCAGCTATGGGTCAGCTGGGGTTTCTCTGCTGATCTTGGCTGGGCTTTCTAATGGATTAGGGGCTCAGCTATGGTGACTGATCTAGGGAGGGCTTGAGTGGAATAAATGAGCTCTGTCCGCATGTCCTCTTCTTCTCTGGAAGGCCCCCTGGATTTGTTCACATGGCTGAGCCAGGTTCTGAGTCACAGCAGTGTAAATGCATCAAGGCCTGGTAAGGTGCACTGTCCCTTCCACCATATTTTTTTGACCAAAACAACGAAAAATTCCTAAATCCAGCCCAGATTGAAAGGTGGAGAAAAAGACTACAGCTCTGGATGGGAGAAGCTCACTATCACTTGACAAAGACGTGGAAAGAAAAAAGAATTGAAGACACATGTGCAAACAGACCATCATTTGGGTAAATTTTAATTCAGTAAAGTTTTATTTCTACATTTGCCCTCAATGGCTGAATGATCTTAGAGAAGAAAGTGAGAGTAAAAATATTTTTTATGAGTAGATGCGGAAGGTCTACTCTTGAGGGTCAGGTTCCTCCAAATGTAAACATCTCCCCTCTGCAGCTTGCCTCCCACTTACCATTTCTAGACTAAAAAGTAAAACATTTTCCTTCCAGATATCTCCCTCATGAAGGTTCAGACAAAACTTTAAATGAGGGACACCAAGGAACTCATTGGTTAACATGGCTAGAGAGCTGTTGCTTTCCTGATACTGTCTTTTTTGACATCCTCGTGTAGACATTGTTTCTCTTTTTATTGACCTACTCTTAACATATTCAAAATTATTTCCAATCTGATACTTGTATTTGTTAGGGATGGGTTCATGGAAGGAGGTGGACTTTGAAATGCATGTACAACAGAGAAATAAGTATTTGAAAAAATAGAGTTGCTGACATTATGCTGACTGAAAGAAGCCAGTCACAAAAAACAAACAAACAAACAAAAAAAACAACACAAACACAAATTCTGCATGATTTCACTTATATGACTTATCTGAAGTAGTGAAATTCATAGAAACAGAAAATACAATGGTGGTTGTCGGGCATGGAAGGAGGGGTATGGGAAGTTAGTTAGTGTTTAGTTGGTGGAGAGTATCAGTTTTGCAAGAACATAAAAATGTTTAGGGGTTGATTGCACAACAAGGTGAATGTACTTAACACTACTGAACTGCACACTTAAAATGATTACAATGATAACTCCTATTTCTTTTTTACTACTTTAAATTTTTTTTTTAAAGGAAGGAAATTTCGACACATGGTACAACATAGATGACCCCTAAGGACATTAAGCTGAATGAAATAAAGCAGTCATAAAAAGACAAATACTGTGTGACTCCACTTTTATGAGGTCCCTATAGAAGTCACACTCATAGAGACCGGAAGTAGAATGGTGGGTGCCTTGGGCTGAGAGGGCATTGGGGGGTTAGAGGGGAGAGAACGAGTGAATGTTTAATAGGAACCGAGTTCCAGTTTGTGAAGATAAAACAATCTGGAGATGAATGGTGGTGATGGTTGTATGTGAATGTACTTAATGCCCCTGAACTGTCCATTTAAGTAATGGTTAAGAATGGTAACTTTTATGTTACATGTATTTCACCACATTAAGAAAAAAATCCAGCCCTAGCTTGTTTGGCTCAGCAGATAGAGCGTTGGCCTGGGGACTAAAGGATCTAGCATTGGATTCCAGTCAAGGGCACAAGGTCAGGTTGCAGGCTTGATCCCCAGTAGGAGGCGTGCAGGACACAGCCTATCAATGATTCTTTCTCATCATTGATGTTTCAATCTCTCTCCCCTTTCCCTTTCTCTCTGAAATCAATAAAAATATATTAAAAAACAAAAAGAGAAGAAAATCTGCAGGAGGCTTAGAGTGGCCACACAGTTTTCTTTTCTTTTGTGTGCAGACAGTAGCCAGGTGAGAAGGAAAATCTCTGATGCTTTAATCCGTGGAGATTTGAGCTTTGCTTGTTACTAGAGCAGAATTGAGCCAGCCTTGACTCAGATGTGGCAGCTGATTATGGTGATGATTCCCTCATCCATGATCCCCAGGGCTGGGACGATGGTAAGAATTGAAGCAAAATTTAAGGCACACCAAGGAACTCAATAGTAAAGATGACTATTATTTGAATGCAGTGTTTTAAAAAATCAAAATTAATGTAAAACATGCATGATGATTGAAATAGCAAAATGTTAAATTAAGACAGGATCTGTCACAGCAATGTGCTGACACATTTTAGAACAGAGGCCAAGGGAACAATCAATCTTTGCTCTTCATTCGTCTCCCTGTAGACCCTGCTCTGGTGAACACCCGAGATGCTCTGCCTGGGGCTTTCTATGGCCCATGCTGTCCTAGTTCAGAATTGATAGGGAATTAGCATCCCTGGGAATGACCGTCCATCACTTTTTGTTCATCAATAATCCAGCTCCCTCACTCCTCCAGGGTGTGTTCTATACTCTCTCAAAGGTCCCTGGAGGGACGGAGCCCCAGTGCCCCCTGCAGATATTGTTCATTCAAACTCTCATGATTTGCTGCCTACACCTCCCTATATCATGTCCCTTCTTCTCTACTCATGCTCTGTAAGAGCCACTGCTAACGATGCACCCACACTCAATCCTTATCTCAGGCTCTGCAGTTCATGGAAACCAGCCCAAGGCAGACATCTATTACAATTTTATTTCAACCGGGCAAACACTATAATTCCTGATTCACCTCTTAATCTCTGGTCAAATACGTTGTGTTAGTGATTTATTGCTGTGCAACCAATTCCCCCAAACATAAGGGCCTAAAATAACAAAGCAAATAGTTATGATCTCAGATTTTTTGTGGATCAGGAATGAGGTATGGCTTCTCTGTTTTCTTTGCTTCAGGGTCTCTAATGGGAACAGTGTCAGCTGAGGGTGTGATGAGGGAAGGGTCCATTCCCAAGCTTACTCAGGTGTTGTTGACAGGATTAAGTTTCTCACTGGCTGTTCAGTAGGCAGCTCTCAGCTCCTCACGACATGGGTCTCTCCACAGGGCAGCTCACAATGTGACAGCTGGTTTTACCAGAGAAGGAGAGGGAGGGGGAGAGGGGGAGGAGGTGGGAGAGGGAGAGGGGGAAGGGAGGGAGAGGAGGAAGTGGGGAGAGAGAGAGAGAGAAAGAGGGAGAGGGACAGGGAGAGGGAGACTGACAGGAAGAGGGAGAGGGACAGAGAGAGCATCATGGAAGCAAGTTGGAAATCTCAATCTTCTGTAACCTAATCTTGAAAGTGACATCTCACCACCTTGGTCTTACTCTCCTGTTAGAAGTGAGTCATGAGGCCTTGCCCGCACTCAAGAGGAGGGCATTACATACAGATACCAGGAGGCAGGGATCATGAGGGCTGTCTTGGAGTCTGTCCTCTGATTTTCCCATTTTAGTATATAGTTCCACCAGCAGCTCAGTTGTTCAGGCCCCAAATTGGGGTATCATCCTGTCCATAAGGCATTCCAAATGGCCCTTCTGATATCACCTCCTTCCTTCATCCCCTCAAGGCCTTCACTTCTCAGAAGCTAAGTCCCATCTCAAAACTTTACACCCTCTGTTCCCTCTGCTGGAACTCTCTCATATCTGCATGGCTCCTCCTTCAGGATCTTTCATGGGCTGCTGTACAGGTATTGCCTAGGGCTGCAGTCTCATCTGAAGGCTGGATCCGGTAAGCACCCATTTCTTTCCAGCTCTAGGTTTAACATGAACTCTTTCAATATGAATTCTTTTATTTTTTTTTAAATATATTTTATTGATTTTTTACAGAGAGGAAGGGAGAGGGATAGAAAGCTAGAAACATTGATGAGAGAGAAACATCGATCAGCTGCCTCCTGCACACCCCGTACTGGGGATGTGCCCACAACCCAGGTACATGCCCTTGACCGGAATCGAACCCGGGACCCTTCAGTCCGCAGGCCGACGCTCTATCCACTGAGCCAAACCGGTTTCGGCAATATGAATTCTTTTTTAAAAAATATATTTTACTGATTTTTTACAGAGAGGAAGGGAGAGGGATAGAGAGTTAGAAAAATCAATGAGAGAGAAACATCGATCAGCTGCCTCCTGCACACCTCCTACTGTGGATGTGCCCACAACCAGGGTACACGCCCTTGACCGGAATCAAACCTGGGACTTTTCAGTCCACTGGCCAATGCTCTATCCACTGAGCCCAACCAGTTAGGGCTCAATATGCATTCTTGATCTACTATTTACTCCTGTGCCATGAAGAGTTATCTTAGAAAGCTTGCAACTTACAAAGGAAGCCCTGTCTGCATGATGCTTTGCCTTGAGCCTGGTAGGTCATCTCTTTAAGTCCCTGGAGTATCTTGCCTGATGAGAGTGTCTGTATAGCTCAGACCTTAAACCATGCCAGAGAGTCATGCTCACAATGTGACTCATGATAGAGGCATTGGGCCAGTGTGCACTATTAGCTTGTCCTCTGAATAAGCTGAGGTCAGCCACATGAGTGGTCAACCAAGTCTATATGAACAACGCACAATAAAAACCCTAACACCAAGGCTCAGGTGTGTTTCCCTGGTTGGAAATACTCAATGTGGAAATAGTCCACATTGTTGCTGGCAGAGTAAAAGCCAGGACTGCACTGGAAGGGGATAGCTGGAAGCTCATGCCTGGTATCCTCTTAGTCCCACCCAGGTCTCCTGTTGTTTGCTGATTTTAATCTGTATTCCTTCCCTATAATATATTGTTACCTGGAGTATAACAGCTTTTCTAGGTTATGAGTCTGAGTGAATCATTCACCCCCAACCAAGGCTGGCATTCCCCCAGCCCTCCTCTTTTGAGATCTTCATCGCCCTTGTCAGTGAATGGTATGTTCTTGCTCATTTGCTATTTCCTGTCTCTCTCATCTGGACAGAAAGGAAAGCTGGAACCTTGTGTACAACTTTCATGAGAGCAGAAGACCAGAGTAGTTAGGCTTCAGGTCCTAACTCTGCCACTGTCTGGCGGTGTGGCCCTGGGTGTACAACCTCACCTGTCTGAGCTCCAGTTTCCCTACCTGTAAAACAGGAGCAGGAACATGAGATCCTCTGTTATAGAACATTGGGAGTGTATGGTTTGGTATACTAAGGCCCAGAAAGGCCTCTATAAGCACTATCTTACAAGTATTGGTCTCTATCTAGACTCATAACCTAGAAAAGCAGTAACTAGAGCAGGTGTCAGTGCTCAGTTGAGGACAAAGGAGTTAAGATGACCACTCTGAGACCTTCAACATGAAAGACAGGAGAGACCCAGACATACCCAGATGGTGAAAAGGAGGACAAGAAAAGTGCCAGGAAGGGCTGGACATCTGTCCTGTGGCTCTAGTTCTACACATAGCCTATGTGGGATACCCTGAGTAGCCAGGCCATGGAATCACTGGGAAGGAGGTCCCGGGGAATGGTAGAGCTGGGTAGGAAGGAGGGGGTGAGGAAAACCAAACACTACAAACAGGGCTCCTAGGAGGAAATGTGCGGGAAGAACTGGGAGATGGAGAGTCAGAGCAGCTGGAGCCATGACTGGGGGCAGGCACCACAGGAACCCAAAGGAAGGCTGTTCTGGAAAGTAGCCATTCTTTCCTGGTCTAGGAGGATGCCTCCCCTCTGTTGGATGCCCTGGAGATACTACTGAGTTTCTAGACACAGCCCTACCCATCTCCTTGGGAGGAATATCCTCCTCCCCACCCCTGCTTCTAGACTCTTCTACATAAGGTTTTCATGGGTGCTCATGCCATGTGAGTTCAGGACAAAGGAATCAGAAGCACATCGTCTGAGTCTCTAGGGAGCATTAATTCTGGAAATAAGACTGAAAGGTAGAGAACAGAGCCAGAAGGGGAGTACTGGCTTGTGGACTTGAGAGGCAGAGAGATGTACCTGGCCCTGAGCAGGCTCTTCCACTCCCATTATGCACACCATCAGAGCTCACAAATCAGGGTCATACCTAGGCTGAGGATGAGTACACTGTAGACCCATGTGCAACCTGGGCACCTCCCTCTTCCTCTTTGGGCCTCAGTGTTCTTCCTAGTGGCCCAGGTGTCCAGGTCAAAATACTAGAGTCATCTGTGTATCTCTATCTCTGTTGCTCTCTATCCCTCCAACCCCAGAATCATCAAACCCTGAGGGATATACTTTCAAAATCCATCCATAATCCACCCACTTTTCACCTCCTCCATGGCCTTACCCTGGACCAGCCCCATTATCTTCCACTGGGGACAGTTCAATCACCTCTGCCCTGACCTTTCAGCTCCCCTCCACTCCACTCACCCTCACACACAGGCTTTTCCTTCAATAGTATCCAGAGGACAACTCTGCTCATGAACACTTAGAGACTCTCACCACACTCAAAACAAAAGTCAAAATCCTCCTTGTGACCACAAGTCTCTTCATGTCCTGCCCTGGCTCTCCCTGACATTATCTCCTTTCACTGTCCCCACACTATTTCCTCCAGCCCCGCTGGCTTCCTACTGATCCTGTCATTGTTGCTTATGTTGAGTCGTGGACACACACACAAGCACTTGATATTCTGTATGTTTGTGTGTCTGTGTGCGAGCGCATTTGTTCTGTCATTCTTCGTTATTCACAGATTCCATATTTGAGAACTCGCTTACTTGCTAACATTTATTTGTAATCTGAAATCAATACTGGTGAGAACTCAGTGGTCATTCTCAGACATGCACAGAGAAAAGAGCAATCTGAATTGCGTATTGGCCGCTTCTAATCTGAGGTCCCACAAGGCAAGACTCTGCCTTCTTGTTTCAGCTCTGATACCATAATGTGTAGTTTTCATAGTCTATGTAGTGCCACACATTTCACAGTTTTATTCTTTCTGTTGGTTATTTCACTGTTGAAATTGGCCCCCACATATAGCACTAAAACCTGTCTAGTGTCTCTAAGTGCAAGAAGACTGGGATGTGACTTATGGAGAAAATATGTATGAGATAAACTTCATTCAGACATATATTGTATGATAAGGAGATTGTTCACTCACTGTCTCTTTGGTAGATTTAGAAACTTTAGAAAAGGGGAGATATTTAACTTAGAACACTAGAAGGAGACACATTTGTAGGGAGTACATTGAAAGATTTTTAGCCAAAACAGGAAAATAGTTAAGAAAAAGTGCATAAAACTCTCCAGGTAATTTTTCACCTCATAATAAGGACCCTTACACATAGACATCTCTTTCAAGATTAGATGTGCACCATGAAGACTATGGTCTCAGGTTTTCTTCTACATTAAAATTATGTAAATAGGGGGAGAAACCAAGATGGTGGCATAGGTGAACACCTAAACTGCTACCTCGCACAACAATTTCAAAACTACAGCTGAAAGACAGAACAGACATCATCCAGAACCACAGGAAAGCTGGCTGAGTGAAAATTCTACCACTAGAAGGAAAGAGAGGGGCACACGGAGACTCAGAGGAGCTTCAAAAGGCTGAGGTATGGAGACATGCGTGGAGAAGATGGGCGGCTGAGTGCCTGGCTAGCTTTCTCTAGCGGAAGGGAGATGGAAGCTCCCAACTGCACTGAACCCCAGTTCTGACTACACTGAACCCCAGTTCTGGGCAAGACCCTGGAGACCCAGACTCATACGGGGGGAGTCTGGACTGTCAGGAAAAGAGAGGAGCGCATGGAAACTCAGGGGAGCCGTGAAAGGCAGAGGTCTGGAGGCATGCGCGTAAGTGCGCACAGAGAGGACTGATGGCTGAGTGTGCCACTGGCTTTCTCTAGCAGGAGGAAGATGGAAGCTCCCGACTGTGCTGAACTCCAGTTCTGGGCAAGAATCTGGGAATCCAGATACATTGGGGGAGAAACTGGACTGTCTGGCACTGGGCAAAACTTGAGGGCAGCTTTCTCTCAGAGTTGCTTGCAGCAATTATTGAGGGACACTGAGACCCAGGGGCCTCATAGGGTAGGGCTGACAGGAAGCCCTGAGACCCCGCCCCATCCAAGCTGAGCGCAGAGGTTTTTGCAATATCGCAAGTCTTGTCTCATACGGTTGTCTCTAGCACAGAAGTTCTCCCGGCATAGACACAACTGATCCTCACAGCCAATTGGCCTGGAGGTCAATTCCTCCCAGTGATACCATAACAATCAAGACTTAACTACAACAAGGCTGTGCACACAGTCCACAAAGGGGTGCACCAAGAGTGTCCACCACAGGTAACTGGAGAGGCTGAGCCACTGGGATATATAGGACACCTACCACACAAAGTTACTCTACCAACTCAGGGAAGCAGCCAAAATGCAGAGACAAAGAAACAGATCACAAACTAAAGAAATGGAGGAAAGCAAATGACTGGATATAGAATTCAAAACCATGGTTATAAGGTTTTTCAATAATTTCCTAGAAAAGGCCAATAAATTTAGCGAGACCCATGAGGATATGAAAAAGGACCAACTAGAAATTAAACATACACTGACTGAAATAAAAAATATTATACAGAGACCTAACAGCAGGCTAGAGAAACGCAAGAATCAAGTCAAAGATTTGAAATACAAAGAAGTAAAAAACACTCAACCGGAAAAGCAAAAAGAAAAAAGAATCCAAAAATCTGAAGATAGTGTAAGGATCCTCTGGGACAACATCAAGAGTACCAACATCAGAATTATGGGGGTGCCAGAAGGACAGAGAGAGCAAGATACTGAAAACCTATTGGAAGAAATAGTGACTGAAAACTTCCCTCACCTGGTGAAAGAAATAGACTTACAAGTCCAGGAAGCACACAGAACCCCAAACAAAAGGAATCCAAAGAGGACCACACCAAGACACATCATAATTAAAATGCCAAGAGCAAAAGACAAAGAGAGAATCTTAAAAGCAGCAAGAGAAAAACAGTTAATTACCTACAAGGGAGCACCCATATGATTGTCAGCTGATTTCTCAACAGAAACTATGCAGGCCAGATGGGAGTGGCAAGAAATATTCAAAGAGATGAATAGCAAGAACCTACAACCAAGATTACTCTACCCAGCAAAGCTATCATTCAGAATTGAAGGTCAGATAAAGAGCTTCACAGATAAGAAAAAGCTAAAAGAGTTCATCAACACCAAACCAGTATCATATGAAATGCTGAAAGGTATTCTGTAAGAAGAGGAAGAAGAAGAAAAAGGTAAAGATAAAAATTATGAACAACAAATACATATCTATCAACAAGTGAATCTAAAAATCAAGTGAATAAAAAATCTGATGAACAGAATAAACTGGTGGATATAATAGAATCAGCGGCATATAAAGGGAGTGGACTGACAATTCTCAGGGGGGAAGGGGTGTGGGGTGCGGGGAGAGACTGGACAAAAATTGTACACCTATGGATGAGGACTGTATGGGGGGGAAGGGCAGAGGGTGGGGTGGGAACCGGGTGGAGAGGAGCTATGGGGGGAAAAAGAGGAACAATTGTAATAATCTGAACAATAAAGATTTATTGAATTTAAAATAAAATAAAATTATGTAAATACCCTTGGTATCCAAATGTAGTTTTGCTCGTAGGGGTAGTGGAATTCATGACAATACTTTCAGGGAAACCTTAGAAATATTCCTTTGAATAATATATGTCATAAGAGAATAAATTATGCTAAAGGAATTCATGTTAACCAATCAGATGAGCATTTCCAGTTAGGTATGGTCCAAAGATAGGCTTTATTTGTATCAGAAAAATGGGCTCTGAGGCTTTGAACCCTTCATTTATGGTCACTTCTTCAGCCTAGTACAGTTGGCTCTTGAAAAGCTTACCTGCCAAGGAATCTTTGCAGGGCCCTCTTCATGTCATTGTTCCTCAGACTGTAGATGAAGGGGTTCAGCATGGGTGTGACCACCGTGTACATCACTGAAGCTATTGCACTTGAGTGTGTATTTTGGGTAGCCGCAGAGCTGAGATACACTCCTAGGCACGTACCATAAAATAAGGAGACAATTAAGAGGTGAGATGCACAAGTAGAAAATGCTTTATACTTCCCCTGAGCTGATGGGATTCCACATATACAGGACACTATCTCAGAGTAAGAGTAAAGGATCCCTACAAGGGGACCACCACCTAGTAGCACAATTAAAAAATATAACATAAAGTTATTAAGAAAGGTGTCAGAACAGGCAAGTTGGAGCACCTGATTGAGTTCACAGAAAAAGTGGGGGATTTCCAAGTCTGAGCAGAAGGACAGACGCAGCACCATTAAGCTTTCTAGCAAGGAATTCAGGACACTCATGATCCAGGACACCAGAACCAACAGTCCACAGAGTCGGGGGTTCATGATGAGCATGTAGTGCAGAGGTTGGCAGATGGCCACAAACCGGTCATATGCCATTACAGTCAGGATTAAGTTGTCCAACACTACAAAGAGTGTATAAAAATAAATCTGGGTGATGCAGCCTTCATAGGTGATGGCTTTGCTCTGTGTCTGGATGTTGACCAGCATCTTTGGGACGGTGGTGGAGGTGAAACAGATGTCTACCAAGGACAGGTTGGAGAGGAAGAAGTACATGGGTGTGTGGAGGTTGGAATCTGAGCTGATGGCCAGGATGATGAACAGGTTTCCAAACACGGTGATCAGGTACATGGAGAGGAAAAGCCCAAATATAAGGGGCTGTAGTTTCCATGCCTGTGAAAGTCCCAGAAGAAGGAATGCTGAAATTTGTGTACCATTGCCTGGTTCCATGTGTCGGAGCTGACTACTAGAAAATAGAAAAAAATGAATAACTAATTTTCACATTAGCAGGCATTAGTAACTGAGAATAAATGGCATATTTATATTTTAGAATCAGAAAATAATTTCCTTATTTGGTGTATGTTCTCATTCCCATTAATTCATCTCTGTTGCCATTTCTCATTAAAATTTCCTTTTTTACCATCAATGAATATTTCAAACATAATGTATATTGATGTTTTATTGAGGATATGTTTCATTCACTTGAGGTAAATATAGGGTGTCCCAAAAAATGTGTGCCCACAGTTTGAGTAATAATAAAGTCAGTGTTTATTAAAATGAATTTTATTGTCAATATTGAGCTATCAGCTTGTACAGTGTGTATACATTTTGGGGGGACACCCTGTATTTTGACTATAGACAATGCTTCAGGCACTGTTCACAATATGGGATGCTGAAAAATAAAAGTCTCTACAAACTAATGATGGAGAAAGAATTCAATCAAATATAAATGATAATATCACATATGCAATGGTGAAGATGCTATAAAGAAAAGTAAATCACATTCAATCGAGAGAGTGCATAGAGGGTGCTCTTTCTATAGAGTTTAGCCAAGACTTGCCAACAGGTGACAGTTAAACAGAAACCTCAATGAAGAACAGGCACCAGAGTAAGGGGAAAGTTCTTGCCAGGCAAAAGGAGCAGCCAGTGCAAAGGCCCTGAGAACATGGTTGTTTTAGAAAATCAGGGATCAAAATGACCCAGTGTATCTGGGGGAATGAGCAAGAAAGAGCAGGGTGAGAGGTGGTGTCAAAGAATATTAAGAAACAAGGTAGCCTGCATGTTGCTGTTGAAACTTCAAGTCATAGAGGGTGCCTTGTGCACATTATGTAAATCTTGCACTTTATTAATCTGGTTGCAAAAGCATCCAGTGAATTGAAAAGGATCTCCTCCTTATTACTTTCTCTTGATATTAGAGTCACATGGGAATAAATGAGTTCAAGCACCTCTGCTCTGAGGACTGCTCTCAATTTACAAGGCATACACACACACACACACACACACACACACACACACACACACACAAACAAACACACAAATACACACACACACACAAATACACCAGGGCCCCTTCATCTGTGTTATTTCCATGTCCTTCTCCCTCTCTCCCACACTATGTAGGCTGTGAGTAGATACAAGTCAAACTGTCCATATCAAGTATTTTTTTTAAAAAGAACTTAGAAATAGTACCTAAATATTCCTATTGTATGCCTTCCATAGAAAAATACACTTTGGGTTTCATATTGCTATGCACATTTTCTGTCCTGTATTTAAAGAAACATGAACAATTGGTTAAATAAACATAGTGGGAGAGACAGAAATAAAATGCACATGAGGAAGAAAAGAGATCTAATGAGCTCAGGTGGTCCCTGAGAGATGATGAGGAAGCAAAATCTTCTTTGGATTCTGACAGTTTTCCAACCCTAATTATACCCCCTTGAGACCAAGCAAAAATAATAAAGGAGAAAAAATAAATTTCTCCAAAAGACAGAGGTAGTTATAAATATATGGTATGAAACACCTTACAGATTGACTACCCCAAGTGAAAAATTACCAAAAAATAAATCAATAGCTCACAAAAGGAAATATACAAAACAACACAGGTTGAGTATTTATAACATCAAGCAGTAGAAGACAAGTTTTTCCTGTGCCCCTTCTATATTTATTTGACCAGCTGGTTTTTATATGGTTGATGACAGATGAGACAAGCCCCTTTCTAACTTTTCCTATGTGGCATCATTGTTTTTCTTGGACTTTGGGTTTTGAACTCATTTTTGACAAATAATGGGTGTAGTCTAATTCTGTCTCATCCAACATGCAAAGGCCTCCCAGGACATGATCAATAAATCTTGCACACGCCATGAGGAGCCATCCTTCTACACTGAATACCTTTTTTCATATGATTTATGCCTCAGCACATTGTCATACAAACATTCATTTCATTGTACTCTGACTTCACCATCACAGTGCCAGATCCAGACAAGCAGGGCTTCACCTGTTTTGTTCACCTTTGTATTCTCACAACTGTTTGTGAATATATGTGCACTTATATAGGCAAACCTTTAAGTAAATGTGAAGTTATGAAATGAAAGGCATGACTGGGAGAATGAAACCTGGTTAACCAGAGTGGTTTTAAACCAACTGATATCAATTAAAGAAAATTGAGTGGAGCATCAAAAACTAATGGAAACAAGATGGAAAAACAACAATAATTTAGTGATACCAACATGGATTAGTAATTACATTTGCAATGGCATAGACATAGAAGATAACCTATAAAGTTTCTAGAAATTGTGACAAATGGTAGGTGCTCAGTTATTATTTGTTGAGTGAATAAGGAATTAGGACTCTGTATATAAGTATGTTGGACCCATTGTAAGGTTGCATTTCAATATATTTGGAAAGAATGAATTTCTGTGAAAGTTGGAAAAATAAATATCATCCTGTAGGAAAATGAAGTTGAGCCCATCATTCATGTTACAAAAAAACGGATGTATTGTCTACTCACTATAGGAGTAACCAATCTCTCTTAGGTTAACAGATAGAAAACTGCATATCAATGTTTATGGGTGGGCTAAACCATCGTAGTTATGTCAAGAGACTAAGAAGTAATAAGACAGACATATTTAATTTTTTAAAAATGTAAAACTTCTCTTTGGCCAAACAGCCCCCAAAAAATCAATTGTCAAATATTAATTTTTACTTAATATACTTCTTTTTAAAATTTTCATTGAATTTATTACGTTGACATTGGTTAATAAAATTATATAGGTTTCAGGTGTACAATTCTATAATACATCATATGTATATCGTATTGTGTGTTCAGCACCCCAAGTCAAGTATCCTATCACCATTTATGCCCCTTTCATCCTCCTCAACCTCCCCCACCACAATATTTTAAAAAATCATTTAAAGGCTGATAATGAAAGAATAATAATCACATAAAATAATATTAAAATTAACAAAACCATCAAACATGTGAATGTTTGATCAAATTCAGGAAAATCCAGAAGACAATAAAAAATTTTTTTCATACCTGTAAGTTTGGGAAAAAACTAAAATGTCACATTGACTAGGGTTGGAACTTGCAAGCAGATAGCAAAGGGGTCCTCTTTTTCTTTTCTGGTAGAATTGTAAAGTGTTACATCATTGGGAAACCTATCTGAAGACAGCTATTACAAGTACATATGTTCTTTCAGTCATGGTGTCTCAGTCTCTGCACTATTGACAATCTGGGCCATATCATTGCCTGTGGTGTGGTCTCTCCTATGCATTTCAGGATGTTTAGAGCATCCCTAGACTCTACCTACACCTCCCATGTGATAGTGAAAAATGTCTCTGGATATTGCTGAATGTCCCCTGGGGGAACAATACTGCCGCTGGTGGAGAACCAGAGTTCTAATGTAACAATCTCAAAATATTTTTGTATAATTGTTATAATACAATGTATTGAGAAAGTATATGGAATAGCATCACCACAACATAAAATATTGTGTGCACATGGTAATAATGAATTGGTATTACACTAGCTGAGGGGAGGGAAGACCATAAGATGTTGTTAGTAATAAGGAAGAGTGGACACAGAAAAAAGAGTGTACAACACATAAATATAATTTCTGATGGGCACAGGATGCTATTTATGAATTTACATAAAACATATGAGTATGTATATGTGCATAACATAGGAAGAGAAGTTTTTAAAAACTAAGACTTTATGGAATGCACATTATCAGCAGAAATGAAATTAGGTTATGCATAGTGGCTACAAAACAATTGCATAAAAACATTAAGTGAAAAATCATATTTATCTACATAAAGATAGAAAACAATAATAACTTATCATCAACATGGGCCACTAATTCCAGATTAAATTTCCAAAAACTTGGAAATATTAGAATATTATAGAATGGCTTTTAAATTTTGGGGAAAGCAGTGTCTAAGTTATAATTTTTTCTTATATAAAGTTATTAGATTCAAATATGCTAATAGAAAGTAAAGCTAATCTTCAGTCAAATACAAAGGAGAAGGCCTTCCAGAGGACAGTAGAAGATGATGCAAATTTTAGAAACAGAGGTTATGACAAAAGGCCGAAAGGAAGGATAAGGGATAATGGAGATGTAAAACAAGTTGGCTATATGGTTATAGGGTGATATATTAGCACTAAGTACACAGAAGAACATTCACTTTCATTTTTGTTGAGAACAAGGACTCACAAGTGAAAAGTATACAAGTAACAGCTGAATTTATTTTCAGTAAGAGAAGTGAAAAATAAGAAGAAACTGAGAGAATACAATATAACTGAGTGGTAGGTTTGGGCCCACACAATAAACGCTCACAATTCCCCACACATACACACATGAAAGTACTCAATGACAACAAATTTGGTGGAGAAGACTACAATTCCTTGTTTAGAAGAATGCAATAAAAACAGGAATGAAAACACACTGGCTGCACTACACAAATGCCAGGACTTGTACAGACTATTTACAACAGACAAAACAAATGAATAATTGACACACAAATGTATTCAGGTCACAGGTAATGAAGTAACTGCAAAGTTAAGCTATTTAGCATACCTCTTTTTACTTATCAAATAAATTCTGTTTCATGTGAATTGAATAACCAGTCTGAAAGAAGACAGTGTGAAATGTATGTCTCATGAACTACTGTTGCAAGGTAATATTTACAATAAATATACTGAATCTGGATTTTTCTCTTCAATATGGAAATGTTGTGGAATAGACCCCATGATAAAAGTAAGGAATCACCCTCACTTTACTGGATATCACTCCATAACTAGCACTCTATTTTCCTACTCCTTTTAGTTACAAAATTGATTGTATAGGTTTCCCTTTTACTTAAAGTACTTTATGTCTACCATTGCCACCTCTAATTGAGCTTCCATTTGTTAATTGTCAACAATTAACCATGTGTTGCTGAGTTTAATGTTCACTTCTCCCTTCAGCATTATAAACTAATCATTAGTTAATCAGACAAACAACCATAGGCTGATGGCTATCAAGAGACCTCAGGTAAATGTGCTTGGCTTTGATTCTCTCTGACTCTTTCTTGTAGTACCTGCCAGATCCTTGGACTCACCTGATTGGGAAATCTTAAGAGACGGCCTTTGTGTGAAATTCCAACCTCCTGAATGGTTGATGATGGAGACTGAAGCTCTCTGCCCAGACAGGACAGCAGGAAGGAGGCAAACACAAGTCTTCTAGGCAAATTTAAAAGCAACAACCAGATCTCATCCAGCCCAAGGTCACACATGCTGAGAGACTGGAGATGAGGAGATATTTACAGCTCCCTATGTCTGCTAATTAGGTGCCTTTCTGTCTTGTTATTTCAACCTCTAATAACATGATTTCCCTGTGGGTTGAGACAAAATGGAATGTTTTCCTGGAGATTCTGTGTTCCCAAAAGACAAGTTTAAAAGTCAAGGGAATCCCAGTTTTTTACTAATTCTTCCTTACAAAATCTGTTGGTTTTTAGGGGACAAATATCTCAGCATCTTATCCCAACCATGGTTTAATTTTTTTTTCCAAATTTCAGACTGAAAACCTAGCCTGGATTAGAAAACTTAAATTTCAACACACTGACTTGTTGTTGGAACACAGGCCCTGATATCTACATAAAATTCTATTTTTCTTTTCAACAAGGGGAGAACTAACTTCCTTTGATATAAACTTTGAATGTTACACAATGGGCTTCATGACACATTAACCAAAAACAATTGGGCATTTCAACCTTATATCACAAGTTAAGAGCTGTCATTTAGTCCCTCACTATAAAATATTTGTTAATTATCAGAAACATATACTTTTTGCATTCTAATGTAAGTTTTGAATAGGAAAGTAAATAGACTCTTCCCAGTAGCCTCCAGAAGAAACCTAGCCCTGCAAACATCTTGATATTAGCCCACTAAGACCCATTCCTGTTTCTGACCTCAGGAATTATAAGAGCATAAACATTTTTGTTTTAATCACTTGTGCTATTTTTACTCTGGCATTAAAAATTGAATACAGACATTTATCCAATGAAATTTGTGTTCAGGAAAATGAAATTAAAGTCTCAATTCATTCATTGCCCCTGGGTAAAGGCATTTTGAGTTGCAATCCCTCTTGGGGGGGGGGAGGCTCTTGATAGCCATCAGTTTGGAGATATTCAGGCTCTTTAGCTGGTAGAGGATTTCTTATTAAATAGATACAAAATGTGCTTCAGATGTTAATTCTTTGAGGCATTAACACACGAAAGGTAATTCATCATTTAAGTTCATGTCTACCATTTACTTTAAACCTTCATGTCTAAATTTCTATATCTCTTCAATTCTATGATCTTCAACTTTCTCATAAGTTTACTTTATACATAAAATATCCTATATCATAAAAGCTTAATATGCAAATAGACCGAATGGCAGAACGACCAGTCGCTATGATGTGCATTGATCACCAGGGGGTAGACGCTCAATGCAGGTGCTGACTCCTGGTGGTCAGTGTGCTCCCACAGGGGGAGAGCTGTTCAGCCAGAAGCCGGGCTCACAGCTGGCAAGCACAGCAGCAGTGGCAGGAGCCTCTCCCACCTCCGCTGCAGACAGGCAGTAAGGAGTGAGGGATCCCAGACTGCGAGAGCCCTGGATGGCAGTGAGGGAGAGAGTGTAAGTGAGTGAGGGAGTGAAAGGGGAGTGTGTGGATGTGTGTGTGGGGTGTGTGTGTGTGTGTGACAGTTATATTCCACAGGACTTTTGGGGGCTGGCGGACCAGGCTCCCCTGTCTGTGCAGCCTCTGTTACTGCTGCAATCTGTCCTTGGGCAGCCGGCTCTCCAAAGAGGCCATGCCATCTTGAAAAAGAGAGCTGCTGTGACTGGGAGCCCAGCCTCACCTCCACCTGGGGAGCCCTTGGACACCACCTGGGACCCTATAGCCACACCAGCCAGGGACCTGCTGCCTTGGTTGTGAACCCAGGAACACCAAGATTCCAGCCTCCTGGGCCATAGTTTCCTAAAAATTTTGTCTGGTGGGGAGATAAAATGGCGGCCAAATCAGCGGACATATCCTGTGCCTTCTCACGGAACAGAGAGAAGAAACAACTAAATAGATTAACATCCACCCAGAATTGGTGAATTAAACACAGCTGGTGAGGCAATCCATGGACAGCAAGGACAGAGGACGCCTGGAGAATGGTAGGATTGGGGATGTGGGCTGGAGAGAGAGATGCGTGACTACCGGGACTAGAGGATCAGAAGGAAACTGAGCTGCACCCAAGTCTGTGTCCCCTGGGGACACGCGTAACACTCGACTGTGGAAGGGGGTCCAAAGGGCTGCTGGAAGCCAGGGAATCTAGGTCTAAGTCCACAGCCATTGGAGGCTGCGTCCAGAAAGGCAGCCTGAAGTTCTGCACTGGCCACGCAGTGCCGCTGGAGAGATATGCGCAGCAGTGTGGTTGCTCTGTCTTTATATTTTCCTTGCTTTTACTTGCTAAACCCAGTACATAGGATATTTCCATTACAAACACTCATTGAGGCTGTGGTGCAGGTGGAGGTTCAATTTTGTGGAGGCCAGGGCGTAAGACAGGGAGAGGTGACCATGAACCCAGCTCTGCGACAGTCTGGTCCCTCTAACCCTAAACAGCCATTTTTCTGCTAAAAAGCTAGCCGAGGGCATGAATGTGGGGATGGGGGGGATGGAGGGGTAATGAGGGGATAAGGACACATATGTAATAACTTAATCAATACAGAATTTTTTTTAAAAAAGAGCCAGCCCTTCCTAGCAGTGCAGCAGCACCCAGCCTTGAGCTCTGCAGGGAAACAAAAAATCTGAATACCTCCAGGGAGCCCTCAGAGTCTGGGTTGAGGGGCCATTTGGTCCTGGAAACTAATACAGTAACACACTCACCTAGAGCCTGTGTCAGAAATAGACGCTTCTGTAAATACGACTGAAAGTAGGCAGACAAACAAAGTGGACAGATTGGTTCCGCCTGCCTGAAACCAAGGCTGTGGAGATAGAAACAGAGGAGTGGTGGGAACTTCTCTGGGAACTTCAATGCGGTGCTGATTACCTAACAGGAAACTGAGAAGTGGCAGACAGAACAGTAGATAGGGGTCTTAAACCAGCCAACCTGGTACCTTAAAATTCAGCTGAAGTGAATGACACTTCATTACTTCACTTTTTTATTTTTTATCTTTTACTGAAGAAAGAAAAGGGAAAAATAATTTTTCTTTATTTTATTTATTTTTTAATCTTTTATTTTTTTTGATTAGTGTTTTTCATTCTGTTTTCATTTTTAACATTATTTTACTATATCTCATTTTTTCCTTTTGCCAATGTTTTCTTCCTCCCTTCTCCCTTTTTCATAATGTTTCTCTTCTCCCGTTCTTGCCTTAGTTGTTCTCTCTCCTTTCTTTTACATCTTGTTAAAAATTGTTCTTCTTTATCAGCTGTATTGATGCATTAATATTATAGTAGTCTGTTGGCTTACTCATATATCTAATTTCCTCTCCCCTGTTCCAAGTCCATGCACCCTACACTTTTCTCTTTCTTAGCTAGCCATTTTTCATACTTTTGTTTTTCCTCTGTTCTCTTGCTTGCTTCTTCTCCTAATTGCTTAATTAGTACCACTCACCAAACTCAAGCCTATTTACCCACTACTCTAATGTCCTTTTCCAAAAATAAATGAATATATAGCTAGATAGATAGATTAAAGAAAGAGAAATTTTTCCTTGTCTTTTTTTATTATTTTTATAATTTATTTATTTTATTGAGGTTTCTTGCTGTTTTTTGGTTGGTTGGTTGGCGGTGTTTTTTTTTTTCCTTATCCACTCATTCTCTTTCTCCCTCCTCTATACTGAATGGTTTCCATTCCTCCATTCATTCAATTCCTTTACCTTACTTTCTAAAAATAACCTCTACCTCTTAGGATTCAGTTTTACCCCTTTTTTTCTGGGAGTTTGTTGTTTGCATTTTTTTGTTTATTTTTTTGTTTTGTCGAGTATTTTCCCCATATATGTACATTTTTCTCCCCTTCTTTTTCTTTTTTTCTTTTTTCTCTTACCTTCTATTCCTTTTCTCAATATCATTTTTGTGATCTTTTCTCTCCCCTAATTCTCTTTTCTCTGGTGGTCACCTTTATTTGGGCTTATTGGTATCATAAATACATTCGTGTTTTGTGCCCTCTGTGTTGTGTCTTGTCAGGTTGTATTTTGTGCCTTTAAGTCAATGCAGCCACATAACAGACACCCTGAGGAGCAAACATGGGGAGACAAAGAAACAGCCCCCATACGAAAGAAAAGGAGGAATCACTGGAAAAGGACATAAAGGAATTGCAGGCAAGCAATTTGTCAGAGAAAGAATTCAGAACAATGGTCATAAGGATACTGAAAAGGATGGAAGACAAATTCAACAACATGTGTAAGAGTCAAGAAGAAATAAAGAAGAACCAATAAGAAATGAAGAATGACATCGCTGCAATAAAGAAATAATAGAAAGCATCAACAGTAGACTAGAAGAAGCTGAGGACCATATTAGTGAGCTAGAAGACAAGGTAGGAAAAAATTCCCAAGCAGAGCATTAACTGGAAAAAAAAAAAAAAACACCTTAAAATACAGGAGGAGAGCCTAAGGCAGCTTTGGGACAACATGAAACAAAACAACATCCACATAATAGGGGTGCCAGAAGGAGAGGAAACTGAGCAAGGAATAGAAAACCTGTTTGAAAAAATAATGACAGAAAACTTACCTGATATTGGGAAGAAAAAACTCACACAAGCCTAAGAAGCTTATAGAGCCCCAAACAAGATGAACCCAAAAAAGGCACCAAGACACATTAAAATTAAATTAGCAAACACCAACAACAAAGTAAGAATCTTAAAGGATGACAGAGAGAGATAGAAAGTTACCTGTAAGGTATCCCCATCTAACTATCAACGGATTTCTCAACAGAAACACATCAGGGCAGAAGGGAATGGAAAGAAATATACAAAGTGATGCAAAGCAATGGTCTGAATCCAAGAATACTATATCCAGCAAGGCTATCATTCAAAATTGAAAGTGAAATCAGCAGCTTCACAGACAAAAAAGAACTAAGGGGGTTTATTACCACCAAACCAGCAATGCAAGAAATGATGAAGGGACTACTGTAAAAAGAAGAAATAGGAAGCGAAGAAGGAACACAGGCATAAATAATATAAATGGCTACAAACAAGTACCTTTTAAAAATAACTTTAAATGTAAATGGATTAAATGTCCCAATCAAAAGACACAGGGGAGCTGAGTGGATAAGGAAACATGACCCATATTTCTGCTGTCTACAGGAGACCCAACTCAGAACAAAGGACTCAAACAAACTGATAGTGCAGGGATAGAAAAAAAAAAATTTCAGGCTAATGGAAATGAAAAAAAAAAAAAAGCTGGGATAGCAATACTTACATCTGACAAAATAGACCTCAAAGTGAAGGCCATAATAAGAGACAAGGGAGGCCACTTCATAATACTAAAGAGGATATAACTCTGGTAAACATTTATGCACCCAATGCAGGAGCACTCAAATATATATATAACTTCTGGAAGATACCAAGAGAGAGATTGACAGCAAAACAGTCATAGTAGGGGATTTTAATACCCCTTGACACCACTGGATAAATCCTCTAAAGAAAAAAATCAAAGAAACATCAATCCTACATGACTCACTAGATCAGATGGACTTAATTGATATCTTCAGAACATTTCACCCCAAAGCTACAGAATATACATTCTTCTCAAGTGCACATGGGACCTTTTCAAAGATATTGAAACACAGCAAAGTCTCTTCAAATTCAAGAAGATAGAAAGAATATTAAGCATTTTCTCAGATCAAAATAGCATAAAATTAGAAATCAACTACAATGAAAAAATCAAACACTTGGAGGCTAACTCGCATTCTAGTAAACAATGATTGGGTCACCAAAGAGATCAAAGAAGAAATAAAAAGTATCCTGGTAACAAATGTATATGAAAACACAACAATCCAAAATCTATGGGACACAGGGAAAGCAGTACTGAGAGGGAAGTTCATACTAGCTCTACAGACCTACCTCAAAAAAAACAAGAAAAAATGGTAATAAATTATCTAACCCTACAACTTAAAAAATTAGAAAGAGAGCAACAAGAAAAGCCCAGAGGAGGCAGAAGAAGGAAATAATAAAGATCAGAGAGGAAATAAATGACATAGAGACAAAAAAAATCAATAAAACCAAGAACTGGTTCTTTGAAAGGGTAAACAAGATTGATGAAGCTCCAGCCTGTCTCACCAAGAAACAAAGAGAGAGGACCCAAATAAACAAAATCAGAAATGAGAGTGAAGCAACAACAGACCCCACAGAAATACAAAGGAGAGTAAGCCCTGGCTGGTTTGGCTCAGTGGATAGATCGTGGGCCTGTGGACTGAAGGGTCCTGAATGCGATTCTTCTCAAGGGCACATGCCCAGGTTGCAGGCTTGACCCACCAGTGTGGGGTGTGCAGGGGGCAGCCAATCAATGATTCTCTGTCATCATTGGTGTTTCAATCTTTCTCTCCCTCTGTCTTTCTCTCTGAAATCAATAAAATACATATTGAAAAAATAAGAGCAACTCTACTCAACAAACTGGAAAACCTAGGTGAAATAGACATATTCTTAGAAAAAATACAAGATTCCAAAACTCAATCAGGAAAAATCAAAAAACCTGAATAGGCTTATAACTACAGATGAAATTGAAATTGAAGCAGTAATCAAAAATCTTCCAGCAAACAAATTCCTGGTCTGGATAACAGGAGAGTGCTACCAATCATTCAAAGAAGAACTAAAACCTCTTCTCCTCAGACTATTCCAAAAAATCCAGAGGAAGGAACACTTCCAAGTTCTTTCTATGAAGCCAGCATTACCCTAATTCCAAAACCAAATAAAGACACCACAAAGAAAGAGAACTTCAGGCCAATATCTCTGATGAACATAGATGCTAAAAATCTCAACAAAATTCTAGCAAGTCAGATCCAGCATTACATTAGAAAGATTATATACCATGACCGAGTGGGATTTATTCAAGGTATGCAAGAATGGTACAATATCTGCAAATCAATAAATGTGATACACCACATAAACATATTGAGAGAAAAAAAATCACATAACCATATCAATTGATGCAGAAAAAGCATTTGACAAAATCCAAAACCCTTTCCTGATAAAAACTCCCAAGAAACTCGAAACATGAATCAGAAAAGATATATGCACCCCTATGTTCATAGCAGCACGATTCACCATAACTAAGTCTTGGAAACAGCCTAAGTGCCTATCAGCAGATGAGTGGATTAAAAAACTGTGGTACCTACACAATGGAATACTACGCTGCGGTAAAAAGGAGTTCTTACCATTTGCAACAACATGGATGGAGCTGGAGAGCATTATGCTAAGTGAAATAAGCCAGGCAGAGAAAGATAAATATCACATGAACTCACTTATTTGTGGAATATAATGAACAACATAAACAGATGAACAAAAACAGATCCAGAGACAGAGAAACATCAATCAGAACATCAAACCTCAGGGAAGGTAGGGGACGGTGGGGGTAAGGGGGAGAGATCAACCAAAGAACTTATATGCATGCATATAAGCCTAATCAATGGACACAGACAACAAGGGGGTAAGGGCATGAATGGGGTGATGGGGGGTAATGGGGGAATAAGGACACATATGTAATACCTTAATCAATAAAGAAATTTTTTAAAAAGTGGGAATAAAGGGATCATACCCCAACATAATAAAAGCCTTATATGACAAACCTACAGCCAACATCATACTCAATGGCATAAAACTAAAACCATATCCCCTAGGAACAGGCACAAGACAGAGATGCCCACTTTCACCACTCCTGTTCGACATAGTACTGGAAGTATTAGTCATAGCAACCAGACAAGAAGAAATAAAAGGCGACCAAATTGGAAAAGAAGAAGTAAAACTGTCTTTATTCAGAGATGACATGATATTGTACATAGAAAACCCTAAACATTCCATCAAAAACTACCACACTTAATAAATGAATTCAGCAATGTAGCAGGATACAAAATTAGCACCCAAAAATCTATAACTTTTTTATAAACCAATAATCAACTCACAGAAAGAGAAACTGAAAAAAACAATCTCATTTACCATTGCACCAAAAAAATTAAGATACCTAGGAATAAACTTAATTAAGGAGGTAAAAGAGGTGTACTTGCAAAACTACAAGACATTGAAAAAAGAGATAGAGGAACAAATGGAAGAACATACCATCTTCATGGATTGGTAAAATCAACATCATTAATATGTCCATACTACCCAAAGCAATTTATAGATTCAACTCAATCCCCATTAAAATACCAATAGCATATTTCATAGACCTAGAACAAACTCTCCAAAAATTCATCTGGAATAAAAACAAACAAACAAACAAACAAACAAAGAACCTGGATAACCACAGCAATCCTGAAAAAGAACAAAGCTGGAGGGATCACAATACCAGATATCAAGCTATATTACAGAGCCACTGTTCTCACAACTGACTGGTACTGGCACAAGAACAGACATATAGACCAATGGAACAAAACAGAGAACCCAGAAATCGCCCCAATCCATTGTGCTCAATTAATATTTGACAAAGAAGACAAGAGAATACAATGGAGTCAAGACAGTCTCTTCAATAAATGTTGCTGGCCCATCAACAAAAAAGAAAGCCCACTGCAAGAAGAACATATTTGCCAATACTACCTCAGATAAGGGTTTAATCTCCAAAATTTACAGGGAACTCATATAACTTAACAAAAGAAAGGTAAACAATCCAATCAAAAAATGGGCAAAGGACCTAAATAGATACTTTACAAAAGAGGACATACAAAAAGCTGAGAGTCATATGAAAACATGCTCAAAGTCACTAATCATCCAAGATATGCAAATAAAAACGACAATGAGGTACCATCTCACATCTGTCAGAATGGCTATCATCAACAAATCCACAAATGACAAGTGCTGGGGAGGATGTGGAGAAAAAGGAAACCTCATGCACTGCTGGTGGGAATGCAGACTGGTGCAGGCACTATGGAAAACAGTACAGAGATTCCTTAAACAATTAAAAATGGAATTCCCATTCGACACAGTAATTCCACTTCTGGGAATACATCCCAAGAAATCAGAAACACAAATCAGAAAGGACATACGTTCATAGCAGCACAATTTATAATAGCTAAGATTTGGAAACAGCGTAAGTGCCCATCAGCAAATGAATGGATTGAAAAACTGTGGTACATCCACACAATGGAATACTATGCTGCTATAAAAAATGAACTTTTACCATTTGCAACAGCATGGATGGATCTGGAGAGCATTATGCTAAGTGAAATAAGTCAGTTGGAAAAAGAGAAATATCACATGATCTCACTCATATGTGGGATATAATGAACAACATTAACTGATGAACAAAAATAGATCCAGGAACTAAGAAACACTGAACAAACAGTCCAACCTCAGAGAAAAGGTAGGGGAGGAGAAGGTAAGAGATCAACCAAGGATTTGTATGTATGTATATTATCACAACCAATGGACATGGACAGTGGGGCAGTGGGAGCTTGTCCTGGGGGGTGGAAGTGGTTGGGAAAGGAGGGTCAATTGGGGAAAAAGGAGACATATGTAATACTTTAAACAATAAAAAAATGGACAAAGGTCTTTAATAGACACTTCTCCAAAGTGGATATACATATGGCCAAGAAAAATATGAAAACATGCTCAAAGTCACTAATCATCAGAGAGATGCAAATTAAAATGACAATGAGTTATTACCTGACACCTGTCAGAATGGCTACCATCAACAAACCCACAAATGACAAATCCTGATAAGGATGTGGAGAAAAAGGAACCCTAGTACACTGCTCGTGGGAATGAAGACTGGTGCAACCTTATGGATAACAGTATGGGGTTTTCTTAAAAAATTAAAAATGGAACTGCCATTTGACTCAGTGATCACACTTGTAGGAATGTATCCTATGAAACCGGAAACACCAATCAGTAAAAACATATGCACTCATATGTTCATAGCAGCGCAATTTACAATACCTAGGATCTAGAAACAGCCGAAGTGCCCATCAGTAGATGAGTAGATAAAAAAACAAAACTGTGGTACATTTACACCATGAAATACTATGCAACAGTAAAAAGAAGGATCTTTTATCCTGTGAGATGGCATGGAGGAATCTGGAGAGTATTATCCTAATTGAAATAAGCTAGTCAGAGAAAGACAAGTATCACATGATCTCACTCATTTGTGGAATCTAATGAACAAAATACTGGTGAACAAAAAGATCCATAGACATAGAAGCATAGAATAGATTGATGACTCTCAGAGTGAAGGTGGGGATGGGGGATTGGGTGGGGGATAGAGATTAATTGGGAAACTTATATGCATATGTGCAAAGCCAGTGGACACAGACAATAGTGTGGTGAAGAGCTGGGAGGGACAGTGTCGGGTTGACGGGGCCAATGGGGGAAACAGAGGGGGACATCTATAATAATTTCAGCAATAAATATAATTTTTTAAATATGTATATTATTTTTAAGGACACATATAAAGATTTGAAGAAGGCATTTTTCAGAAGTACAGCATATGATGTTATTCATGAATCCTCATATGCAATAAGTGAACAATGGATTTATAACAGCCTCCAGAATAAATACCTTATTTGTTCAAAATTACATGCAACTATGATATTTTACTCAGAAGATCTAAATCTACCTGCACTTGACTCTCACACAGAGCCACTGCCTTGCTGCTCAGAGTAGTCCTCAGAGCAGGACCTTCAGCCTCAGCAACACACAGGACATTGATTCTTAGAATATAAAGCCCATTAGGACCTGATTAAAAAAAAACAATAAAGAATGATTTAAAGTCTTTTTGATGTCTTTGTTCCTGAGACTGTAGATGAAGGTGTTCAGCATGGGTGTGACCACACAGTACATCACTCAGGCTGTTACACTTGAGTGTGCATTGTGGGTAGCAGCAGAGCTGAGGTATACTCTTAGGCTCCTACAATAAAATAAGGACTAAACTGAGAGGTGAGACGCACAAGCAGAGGATGCTTTATACTTCCCCTGAAGTGATGACATTCCATGTGTGCAGGACACTATTTCAGAGTATGAGTAAAGGATCCCAGCGAAAGGACCACCACCAAGTAGGAGAGCTGAAAAATAGATCACCATGTTATTTAAAAAGATGTCAGAAAGACAAGTTTAATCATCTGATTGAGTCCCTAGAAAAAGTTAGGGATTTCCAAGTCCATGCAGAAGAACAGCCATTAAGCATTAAGCGAGGAATTGTGGATACTCATGATCCAAGCTAACAAGTATCCAGAGAGCCATGTGGTGCAGAGGTTGGCAGATGGCCACAAACTGGTCATTGGTCATCACAGTTAAGAGGAAAACATCCAACCCAAAAATATATCCTATATTATAAAGAACTAATATGCAGATGGCCATCACGCCCTCATGCCATAACAGTCCATCACCAGGAGGCTGCGTGCGCAGTGGGCGTGAGTGGGTGGGCAGGGCTTCATGTGAGGCGAGACATGCGAGGGTAGATGGGGACTTGATGCTGTGTGTGTGTCTCAGAGGTGGGGCCTGGTATCTCCACATGGCAAGGCCTGGGGGACCTGCAGCTCCACTCAGCAGCGTGGAGGCAAGACCCAGGATCCAGCCTACCCCCTTGGGGCAATCCATTGAGGAGCCCCAGATGGTTGTCGGGGCATACCTATTTGAGGCGATGGAATGCTGGGCTCCCGCACTATGAGAGGGCACAGGCCAGGCTGGGGGAACCCCCTCCTCCCCCTCCCTGAGTGCACAAATTTTGTGCAGCGGGCCTCTAGTGTATATATAAATACATCTGGGTTGTGATGCTGCAACCAGCACAGCTAGGCTTCAAGGTCTGGAGAAGGGAGGGGCCAATGCACAAATGAAAGCACTAGACAAGAAATATGAATTTAGAAATCATGGGGGCTAGGCGGAAAATTTTCCCTAATGGAGAAGCTCCCCAAAGCCTTGGCCCTGTTAGCTTTTATTCAGTTTTAGAATACCCATCTTGCCCTCAGTTAGGCAGGCAATGTGGTAGCAGACAGACTATATTCAAGATCAGTAAATATTAGTAAAGATTTACTTTGAGACTAATTAGGTCAGGAAATTGCTCGAGCCACCATAATCCAACAGAATAATCAGTGCATAGCTTTGGCCCTACCAAAGCTCAGTGTCTATCAGCCTTCCAAGTTCCTTGTTGCACTTTCATGATAGTGTTGACAATGGATAGCTTCCAGCATCTCCCCCTTTTTGTTTTCTTAATAAATCTTGAATAGTGTATGACTTCTGTAAGGCTTGAGTCCTCTTAAGACTCTTCATTCTATACCTGCAGAATAGAAATAAATATATAAGAACAAGAATGAGACAAGAAATAGTGGTTATGCTGAGAGGCAAATGTAAGGGGATCCAGTGAAGGGGATTAAATTCTTTCATGTCCTTTTAAAATTGCTGCCAGGCATCTAAGGAATTAGTTTGTTAGTTTGCCTGGGATAATTGTATAATATGTTGTTGTAGTTCTAAAATATCAATGGTTGTGTTACCTTTACACCAAGCACCAAGAAGGTGATTTGTTATTGATTCCCAAAGGTGTAAGGTACTATTATAGGGAACGGGGGCTGCAAGAATATTCTTTGCCCTAAGCTGTGGATTTTATCACCCATCCACAAGACTTTAGTGCTAATAATTCTATCTCAAACTGACCATCAATTCTTTTTTGTATAGACAAGGTCTTGGTTACATTTTCCTTAACTTGTACAAATTGAGGAGTTTGAACAATTTGTACCATGGATGAAGCAGCAATTTCCACACAAATTAGTAACATTACAAGGGCAAAGAGTCCTGCTATTAACATTCCAAGAAATCTTTTTTGTCGTTTTAAGATTTTTACTAGGTCATGTAATAGTTGGTAGGTTTGATCTGATTCCCAAGGCTCGTTAGGTTAGTAGGAACCCAAGCAAAAGCAGGTTGTTTTAAAACCATGAGGGAATCTTTTTGGAATGTAGAATTAATACAATGTGATAGAGTGCAGCCTGTGCATGACACCTCATACAGATGGCTTGTTGCATTAAGGCCCATCTGCATGGGGCCTGAGAGGAGTACATAAGGATCAAATACACAAGTGGTGGCAAATACTGTGTTTTTGGGTGTTCCCCATAAGGTACGAAGGAAATTATCTAAGCTATAGTTAAAACTATATCATTTTATATGTGCAAGTGCAGCAGCTAATTTCCATTGCATATTTTGTAGGGGTCAGTTGTCATGTTGTAATTGAGATCCAAAAAATCCTCCTCCCTGCCATGAAATGGAGTGATTAGCTTCAACATATAGATAGGATGTGGTTCCCTTCCATTTTAAGGTGTGATTGTTACTATATGCAGACCCATAGGGGCTCCAATCCACAAAGGAAAAACTGTTATTACATTTGCTGCTGGTGGGGTGGTCACTATAACAGTCTTGCCAATTAATTTCTTCCTCAGTGGGGTGCCATTCATAAGACTTTTTACATAATGGCTTAGTGGGGGAATGTCTTAGTAATGTTACATTTTCTGTACCTCTTCCAGGAGCAAGTAGTGATAGTAGATGTATTTGGGCTTTTGCTTCCCTCTCCTTTGGTGTCCATTCTAGACAGAAACCTCTCTTTAATTCTACACACAAAGGAGCAGTAGTTGAATTCTGTGTCGTACAAAAGGGAAGCTGGGTGGTGACACCCATGTAATTATACTTTGTCCATATACTTCCTTGTCCCAACTGTGGTCCTCCTGGATCACCAAGGTGCTTAGGATTATTGGTGACTACACTAGGTGAGGGAACAGCCCAAGTAAGGGGTCTTACCCATAGTGGTCAGGAACTTAAGTGCAATATACTTCCCCATTTGCCCCTGGTAGTATTACCACACAACCGATGACTGCTAGCATGGCAAGAAAGACATACTCAGGTGTTCTTAGGGTTTTGGTCTCATCACAAATTCGCTCAGCTTTCTGGACCATCTTCTTAACCATCCCCCAGGTCATCTCTGGACTGTTTGTACTCCATCTTATTCTTCTCCCACTCCTTATCTTTAGCGTTTTGCTTGGGGCTGCTGCTATCTGTGGCTGGGGTAGTTGATTGTGTGCTGCTGCAGGATGCAGCTTCAGGTTCAAGGTGCTCATTAATCTGGCCAGTTCCTCCCTCAGATCCATGTTGAAGTTTAATAATTCTTAAGGGAATCCACACGGGCTTGGAGTAGTTTTCTGGAAATACACAAGCGTATCCTTGACCAAATGTTAACAAGATCTCAGGGCCTTTCCATAAACCAGACTCAGGATTTTTCCATTTAACCAAACCATTTTCCTTTGGCTTATTCTGACACCAGTGCAATTCCATGGGTGTCTTGCCATCAGCATTACAAGTGAAAAAAAATTAAGGTAATTAGGGCTTGGTGTAGTCTACTTACAGGAGATTTCTCCACCATCCCCCCTTTTTGTTTTTCAAGTTGGGATTTTAGCTGCTGATGTTGGTGTTCTATAATTTTCCACTTTTTACAAAATTGCTGGAAATGACAGCTTGTGTATGTGGGTCCATTATCAGTTTTAATAATTTTTGGAATTTCATGATGGCAAAAGCAGCTAGGCAATGATTAATGACCTGTTTTGCCATTTCCCCTGTAGATGCAGTAGCCCATAGGACCTTTGAAAAAGTGTCTACAGAGACATGCAATGCCCCAAGGCATCCAAAAGGAGTATAGTGTGTTACATCCATTTGCCAAATATGGCCTCTTATCAATCCTCAAGGGTTAATTCCTGTATTAGGCCCTTGAGGCAGATGTAACAAGTGGGACATTCCTTGATAATCTGTTTTGCCTGCTGTCCAGTGATTGAGAATTGTTTAAACAACATTTTGGCAGGCTGATGTAAAAGCTGATGAGATTCTGTGGCCTGTTTTAATAAAGCAACCAATTGATCAGCATATGCATTTCTTTTTGTTAAAGGGCCAGGTAGTGTGCAATGAGCCCTAATGTGAGTAACATAAAAAGAGTATTGTCTTTGCTGTACAATCTGCTGTACTTGTTTAAATAATATAACTAGACTTCGGTCACTGAGCCATTTTAATCAAGCAGTTTCAATTCTGTTTACCAGGCCCACAGCATAAGTAGAGTCAGGAATAATATTAAGAGGCTCTTGGAAATCCTGCAATGCCGCCATGATAGCCTCTAATTCAATTGCTTGTACAGAAGTATGACTAGTCTGGATGACTCAGTCTGAATTTATTGTATGACTAGAGGCTCAGTGCACGAAATTCATGCACAGCAGGAGGGTCCCTCAGCCCAGCCTGCACCCTCTTGCAGTCTGGGGCCCCCTGGGGGATGTCTGCCTGCTGGTTTTCTTCTGACTACTTTTAAGGTGTTCTCTGCCTTTGTTTTCTTTTGTAGTTTCCCTCTAATGCACCCAGGTATTAATTTTCTTTCAACTCGCAGTCTGCGCAGTCCAGGACCCTCAGGGGATGTCTTTCGAAGCTGGCAGTCAGACATCCCTCTTGCAGTCCAAGATCCCTCACTTCTTACCACCCACCTGCTTGCTGCTCCTTACCACTCAGCTCGCTGCTCTTTATCGCTGCTATGGAGTCGCGAGAGGCTTCCGCCACTGCCGCTGCACTTTCCAGCCATGAGCCCGGCTTCTTGCTGAGCGGTGCTCCCCCTGTGGGAGCACATTGACCACCAGGGGGCAGCTCCTGCATTGAGTGTTTGCCCCCTGATAGTCACTGCTCATGATAGTCAGTGACCAATTGTTCTGATTGTTCAGCTGTAATGGTAGCTTAGGCTTTTATTATATAGACTAGAGGCTCAGTGTGTGAAATTGCGTGTGGTAGCCCACCACTGCTCACCACAAGAGCCACCTCACCCCACCACTAGAGCCACCCCACCCGCCATGAGAGTTGCCCTGCCCTGCCGCAAAAGCTGCCCTGCCCCACTGCACCATGAGAGCCACCCCACCCCACCGTGAGAGCTGCCCCACCCTGCCCCGCCATGCCGAGAGAGCTACCCCACCCCACCGCACCATGAGAGCTGCTGCTTGTGGGGGGAGAGACCAAGAGGTGCTCAATGCACCTCATTGTGACTGGTTGTTTGGTCATCACATTCATCATGGACACTGGCTTTTTATATATAGAGAAAAGCAGCTTTACCATTAGATGATCCATCAGTAAAAACAGTTAATGCTCCAGGAATAGGTTCCTGCCTAGTATTTTTTGGTAAAATAATAGGGATGTAATATAAAAATTGTAGTAATTTGTTTTTTAGTAGGTGACAACTATGTTCCCCTGAATATCCACTTAGTCCAATTTGCCAATTCAAATCAGTTTGAAATAATATTTCTAATTGCTTCCCGGTGAGGGGAAGATAGATGCATTGGGGTTCTTATCCTCTAAGCTGCCTGCAGCACCTTCTGAGTTGAGAAATTAATTGAGCCATGAGTTCTATGTATGTAACCACAGTTTTAGAGGATTGATGCCCTAGGACAGCCGTGGGCAAACTATGGCCTGCGGGCCGGATCCGGCCCGTTCGGCTGTTCTATCCAGCCCGCTGAGCCGAAAGAGTGGAGGGTTCTCTTGCTCTCCCCTCCGCTCCTTTACTTTGAATTTATATTAGTTCACACAAACACTCCATCCATGCTTTTGTTCCGGCCCTCCGGTCCAGTTTAAGAACCCATTGTGGCCCTCGAGTCAAAAAGTTTGCCCACCCCTGCCCTAGGAGGACTCATTCAATAATATGGGAGAGTTTTTATTTTAGAAGATGACTCCAGTGGGACAATTTTCAGTAGGGTTAATATGTCCCAATAAAGGAAATTCAGGCTGTACCCATGCTACTTGGGCTGAGGAGATTGCCTGCTAATTCTTAGCAACTCCTTCCTAGCTTCATCTGTTAATGTTTGGGGTGAGGAAAGATTCGAGTCACCCCTAAGTATATTAAATAAATTTGTCATTTCTCCCTTAGAGATTTTGAGATAAGGTCTTAACCAATTAATGCCCCCTAATCATTTTTGAAAGTCATTTAAGGTTTTAAGACAATCTTTTTGTATTTCCACCTTTTGAGGCCTAATACATTGGTTTTTAATGATGGTTCCTAGGTATTTGAAAGGCATTTCTTTCTGTACCTTTTCTGGAGCAATTTTTAAGCCCCATTTAGGGAGTTTCTTTTCAAATTGGGAAAACATTGCTAAAGTCTGCTCTGCCCGTGAACTTCCTAAGAGTAAGCCATCCATGTAATGGATAATATAATATTGGCAATATTTGTCCCTTAAGGATGAATAGCTTGAGCTACATATAGTCTATGTGGCCAGCCTCTATTTGTTCTTGTATTAATTCCTGAATATGACATAAATTCTCCTTGGTTAATGGCCACTGATTCACCCATATTGGTCTATCATCTTTACATTGTACAGGATCAGCATGGGGGCGAGGAGACTGAGCAGTAGACCATTCCTAAAAAGGCTGATATCCTAATCCTCATCTTCATAGGTTTCCTTTGGCTTGAATAGGTTCTTTAATTCCCTGATTATTTTTTCCTAAGCCTTGACCAGTCTGATATTCCATTTGAGTTATTAACTGCTGTCCCTTGCCGATAATAATATAAGCTTGTAAACTTTCTAAAGCAGTGGTTCTAAACCTTTCTAATGCTGCGACCCTTTAATACAGTTCCTCATCTTGTGGTGACCCCCAACCATAAAATTATTTTCATTGCTACTTCATAACTGTAATTTTGCTACTGTTAATGAATCATGATGTAAATATCTGTGTTTTTCAATTGTCTTAGGCTCTACAGTAGCGGTTCTCAACCTGAGGGTTGCGACCCACAGGTTGAGAACTGCTAGCAGGGTCACCTAAGACCATCAGAAAACACAGATATTTAGAATCTAAAGCATCCTGTACCCATAAGTTGACTGCAATTCCAGAGACTATGTAGGGCTGAAACCATCCTGTGTGTCTGTCCTCATTTTGCCACTATGTTGTGTATTATCAGGAACTCCAACCCATCTAATAGAGCCCATAGCTTCTACCATGGACCAACTTGGAGGCCAGAATTCTTTACTAATAACACTAACATCTACTCCAGTGTCTACTAAACCTTTAAACAGTTTTCCCTCTATTCTTAAATTAATCATAGGGTGGGTTTTGCTAATTTCATGTATCTAATAGATATCTGAGATTTCAAATCCCTGTGTTCCTCTTTTCCTATTTATAGCTTCACCCTGCTGAATATAAGGTAGAAGCAGGAGATGGGCAATTCTATGTCCTGGGGTAATTTGCATAATATGTTTGCATTCTAGTATTGCCTTGATTTCTCATAGTCTGAATCTATGACTACAGGCAAAGCTGTTAGTCCTTTCAGAGTGTTTTCACTTCTTCCTAAGACTAATCCTAATGTTCCTGGTGGCACAGGTCCCCAAATTCCTGTAGGAACAGCTTGCCAAGCCATATTGAGGGTCAGAGTGACTGCTATTGTTCTGTTGAGATCTAGGCCTGCGCTTCCTGGAGTGGCTCAGATGAGGGAATTCACTGTGGGCCTTGCTGGGCATAAATCCCCTGTTGATGATGGGGCTGGGGATAACCCCTCTGGCTGTTTCCCTGCAGTTGGCCATTCCCTATGTCTTGATTTAACGGCTGCCCATTTCTATGAAATTTCTATCTACATTGACAAGCCCAGTGATTTCCTTTTTGACATCTAGGACATAAAGAGGTTGAACCAGCCTTGTTAGAATCAGGAGGTGGAATGCTCACGCCTTTTCCTTGGACGCTACCCTGTGTCCTTTTTGGTTGTCTACATTCTTTTTTGAAATGTCCTGTTCCTCCACAATTAAAACATCTTTTATTCCCCACTGTTACAGCAGCAGTTAGTAAATTTGCTTGAAAAATGCCTGATCCCACATTCTTACATGCTTGAATCATTTCTGTAATGGTACTATTTTTTCTTAGAGGCGTCAGACATTTCTTACAATAGCATTGGCACTTTCATAAGCTAGTTACTGAATTAAAATGTCTCCTTCTATTTCATGTTGTATTAATCACCTCACTGCTCAAGTGAGGCAAGCCACAAAATCAGAAAATGATTCAGTGGGTCCCTGAATACACTTACTAAAAGCTCCCTCAGGATTCCCTTGTGATGGTAAAGCCCACCAGGCTCTTCTTCCACAAAATCTAATCCTATATAATAAAGAGATAATATGCAAATTGACCATCACTACAACACACAAGATGGACGCCCCCATGTGGTCAAAGATGGCTGCCCCCATGTAGACACAAGATGGCCGACACAAGAGGACCGGCAGGGCATGGCAGTTGTGGGTGATAAGACCAGCAAGGGAGGACAGTTGGGAGGGACCAGGCCTGCAAGGGAGGGCAGTTGGGGACGATCAAGTCTGCAGGAGAGGGCAGTTAGGGGTATCCAGGCTGGAAAAGTAGGACAGTTGGGGGGGACCAGGCCTGCAGGGGAGAGCAGTTAGGGGTGACTGGACCAGCAGGGGAAGGCCATTGGAGGGGACCAGGCCCACAGAGGAGGGCAGTTGGGGGGACCTTCCCTGCAGGAGAGGGCCCTTGGGGGAACCAGGCCTGCAGGGGAGGGAAGTTCGGGTTACCAGGCTGGCATGTGAGGGCAGTTAGTGGCAATTGGGCTGGCAGGAGAGCAGATAGGCATTGATCAGGCTGGCAGGGAGTGGTTAGGGGGTGATCAGGCTGGCAGGCAGAAGCGGTTAGGGGCAATCAGGCAGGCAGGCAGGTGAGCAGTTGGGAGCCAGCAGTCCTGGATTGTGAGAGGGATATTCGACTGCCTGTTTAGGCCTGATCCCACTGAGATCGGGCCTAAACGGGCAGTCAGACATCCCTCGAGGGGTCCCAGATTGGAGAGGGTGCAGGCTGGGCTGAGCAACACCCCCCACCCCCCGCCCCGGCCCCGTGTGTGAATTTTGTGAACTGGGCTTCTAGATTTCTCATAAGCTTATTGAACATACTATAAATGATTCTGCAAGTCACTGTATTGTCCTTGTCCTGCTAACATTTCATAAGTTATTTGATCATTCAGCCCGCGATTTGCATGAGTTTCTTCTTGACAACTCTCTAAAAGTTCTCCCTTCCATAGTAAATAATCTCCTCCATCCAGGGTTGCACATGCCAGAGAGTACCAATCATAAGGAAATAGGAATGCTTTAGAAATGTTAGTGGTAGCTTTTCCGGTAAATAGACCATTTTGTACTATACTCTCATGCAAGGCCTTCATCATTTTTAAGTCAAACTTTTCATGCTGTCTTATTATTTGATTTAGGAAATGTGGGTCTGCTAACTATATAATAGGAAAAACAAGTCTCTCCTCCACCATCATGTCCTTTAATCCTTCTCAGATAGCTCTTTGCACAGGTGGTTCTATTAGTGGCGAATTAAATGTTTCAGGATCAGGACATGAAGATGGAGGGGGGAATGAAGGCCACTCCTCCAATTTTTATTTCTGCTCCTCCTTAGGAATGGAGGGGGCAAGGGGAGAAGGTTTATCCTCTTTAGCTTCTCTAAAAGATTCTAGAAAATGCAATACTATGTTCCACAAGAAGACATAATTTGGAGGCAAATTTTTCTCCTACTTATGAGCTTTTTACAAGTTCTGACTACTCTTTCCCAACATTCAACATCTAATATACCCTCTTCAGGAAACCAAATATTATGTTCTATAATAATATGCAAAAACTGTAAGAGAAGACCTTCTGACACTTTAATTCCTTTATCCTTGAGCATGCATGCCAAAAGTCTACAATAAAGTTTTTCCCCTTTACTCAAATTCTGCCCCATTATAGCCTGGCTGAAATAAAAGACGTTTCCACCCACTTACAGTTCACAGCTCCAAAGTTGGCATGGGCTTTGTGCATGGTGAATTTCCCCACCTTTTCAGTGATCTTCCCACCTTTCTGGTGAATTTCCTTTTTTCTTTGTTTTTTTGCTCAGGCGAATCTTCTTCTCCAGGTCTCTTTCAAGGTGCCATATGTGATGCCGCAACCAGCATAGCTAAGGTTCAAGGTCTGGAGAAGGGGCCAATGCACAAATCAAAGCACTAGACAAGAAATATGAATTTAGAAATCATGGGGGCCAAGCAGAAACCTTTCTCTAGTGGAGAGGCTCCCCAATGCCCTGGCCCTGTTAGCTTTTATTCAATTTTAGAATACACATCCTGCCTTCAGTTAGGCAGGAAATCCAGTAGCAGACTGACTATTTTAAATGTCAGTAAATATGAGTAAAGATTTACTTTGAGACTATTAGGTCAGGAAATTGCTTATGCCACCATTATTTCAACAAAACAGTCAATGCATGTTTTGTTAAAATAATGGCAACAAATGCCAGGGCCAAAGCTAAAGGTCCATCAGCCTTCCAAGTTCCTTGTTGCACATTCATGATAGTGTTGACAATGGATAGCTTCAAGCATTGGGTGATGCAGCACTCATAGGTTTTGGCTTTGCTCTGTGTCTCAATGTTCACAAGCATCTTTGAGATGGTGGTAGAGGTGTAACAGATGTCTGCCAAAGACAGGGAGGAGAGGAAGAATTTCATGGATTTTTGCAGGGTGCATATGGGTCCACAGTGACCCTCATTCCCAGTCAAGGTATGGCTCTGACTTGAGAACTCTGGCAGTGTGGATATTGTGAGGGACTCAACCAGCTCAGAGCCAAGCACTTCCTTCTGTTGCCTTTCAAGCTCACACCCCAGTATTGGCCCACTGATTCTGCTCTCATCCTTTTAGTCTTGTTTGCAGAAGAGCTGCTCTCTGGAGACTCAGACCATGTGCTTCTGATTCCTTTGTCCTGAACTCATATGGCCTGAGCATCCCAAAAGCATTTTGTTGAAGAATCTAGAAGCACTGTGTGGGGAGGGGCACATTCCTCCCTCTGGGATATATAAGGCTGTGTTCAGAAGCAAGCAACATCTCCAGGGCATTCAGCAGAGGGGAGGCATCCTCCCAGGCCAGCTACACTAGCCACTTTCAGGACACCCTTCTTTTGGGGTGGTCGGTGCCTGCCCAGGGCCATGGCTCCAGTTCCCCTGACTACGCGCTCCCAACCCTCCCACATGTTTCCTACTAGAAGCCCTGATTGTAGAATTTGGCTTTCCTACCCTCTACCTCCTAGCCAGGTCTGCCACTCACTGGGACTTCCTTTACTGTGGCAACCAAGTACCTGGCTACCCAGGGAAGTCCCAAATAGACCTCATAGGGCCTGTGTGTGTGTCCAGAACCACAGGGTAGATGTCTAACCCTCCCTCTCACTTCTCCTCTCTACCTTTCCGGCAGCTGGGCATCTCTGGCTCCCTCATGCTTCTCCATGTCACTTTATGCTCAGATTACTACCTCTAATTGGTCTTCCATCAGTTAATTATCAGCAATTAGTTCAATGTTCACTTCTCCTTTCAGCATCATAAATCGGTCATTAATTAGTTAATCAGGCAAACAAATAACCATAGGCTGGTGGCTGTCAAGAGACCTCAGGTACATGTGCTTGGCTTTGTCTCTCTCTGACCCCTTCCTGTAGTACCTACTGGACCTCTGGACTCACCTGATGGGGAACTCTGAGAAGAAGGTCTCCATGGGGAAATCCACCCTCCTGGATGGGTGATGATGGAGACTGAAGCTCTCTGCCCAGACAAGACAGCAGGAAGGAGGCAAGCACAGGTCTCCTAGACAAACTTAGGATTCCAAAAGCAACAACAGGTCCCATCCAGCCCAAGGTCACACAGGCTGAGAGACTGAGAGACTGGAGATGAGGAGATATTTGCAGCTCTATATCTCTGCTCATTAGGTACATTTCTGTCTTGTTACTCCAATTCCTAATCACCAGATTTCCCTGTGGGTCTGGACAGAAGGGAATATTTTCCTGAAGATACTGTTCCCAAGAAACCAGTTTAGGTTTCTTGAGTCCAGTTTTCACTAGTTCTTCCTTATAACATTTGTTGGGTTTCAGAGGACTAACATCCCAGCACCTTATCCCAACCCTGATTTAAAATTTTTCCAAATTTAAGACTGAGGGTGTAGTATGGATTAGAAAACTCGAATCTCCAAATATTGACTTGTGGTAGGGATACAGGCCCCTAATACCTACAGAAAATTTCTATTTTTCTTTTCAACAAGTTTCTTTTATATAATCTTTGAATGTTACACAATGGACTTCATGACACATTAGCCAAAAGAATTTGGTATTTCAACTTACATCACAAGTTAAGAGCTGTCATTTAGTCCCTCACTGTGAAATATTTGTTAATTATAAGAAACTTACTTAGATTATTTTACACTCTAATCGAAACTTGGAGTAGGAAAATAAATAGACTCTTCCCTGTAGCCTCCAGGAGAAACCTAGCCAGGCAAACATCTTGATATTAGCTCCCCAGGGACCCATTTCCTGTTTCTTACCTCAGGAATTGTAAGAGCATGAATGTGTTTGTTTTGTCACTCAGATGGTAATTTTACATTAGCATTAAAAAGTGCATACACATTTATCCAATGAAATTTTCTTCAGGAAACTGAAATCAAGTTTCTCAATTCATTCATTTATCCTCCCCTGTGTAAAGGTATTTTGAGTTGTAATCAACCCTTAAGTAAAATAAATTTGTAATGAGTTTGGAGATTGTCAGCCACTTTAGCGGGTAGAGAATTCTTATTGCCTAAATGTAAATGTGCTCCCAATTTTGATGCCTTTGAGGCATTAACATAGGAAAAGTAATTCATTATTTAAGTTCATGTCTACCATTTACTTTAAATCTTCATGTCTAAATTTCTGCATCTTTTAAGTTTATGTTAATTCAAAAATTATTTTTTTCATTTCTATGCTCTTCAAACTTAAGGTTTCTTTCAACATAAAATATCTCTATATATATAAAGAGCCAGGGTCTGTAACATCCAAAATGAGTGAAGGGATGACAGAACACCAGGCTGCGTGCAGCAGACTCAGGTGGGTGGGGACTGATGAGCAGGTTGAACTGCTGACCTCTCAGAGAGAGGCTGCTGGTGAGGCTGGAGAGAGAAGCAGGGTCTGATCTGCAGCCTCTGTGGCAGCTGCTGATCAGCCCTTTCCTCTCTTTCTCTGGGCCTCCTAGGCAGCCATTGGCTTCTCCCAGTACACCCAGATTTGGTTCTGATTGGTCAGTTTCTATGCCAGTCAGCGCCTGGCATAGAAACCAATCAATCAGAACCTAATCTGGGTAAACTGAGAAGGCAGAACCTAAGGTGGGGGCTGAGGAGGGGTTTTAAGGGCAAGAACTGTTTGATGTGAGGTGTAAGAAAGCAGTTCAATTTTTTAATGACTGGTTTGGCAGTATAGTGCATATGGCTGGCTATCAGTCCAGATATGGGGATTATGAATTTTTGTCTGCCAAGAGCATCTCCTCCTGCTGAAAAAGGCTCCCCCCCTTCCCCCATTTAAGCAATCCAGATAGAGAAGCAGGGTCTGATCTGCAGCCTCCGTGGCAGCTGCTGATTAGCCCTTGTCTCTCTCTCTCTCTGGGCCTCACCAGCAGCCATGACTCTCTTTCTCTCTGGACCTTTACAGCAGTCTGGGGTGGCTGCTGATCAGCCCCACCTCTCTGATCAGGCTGGAGATAGGCTCGGAGACACTGACTGGCATAGAAACTGACCAATCAGAACCAAACCTGGGTGAACTGTGAGGAGCCAATGGCTGTCTATGAGGAAGAGCATTTGATGCTAACTAGCATAGAAACTGACCAATCAGAACCTAATCTGAGTGAACACACCAGGGTTTTAAGATGACATCCCAGGAGCAAGGCAAGGGCATCATGCAGACAGGCCTTCTTTTGGAAGGTGTAGGATTGAAATACCCCAAGACCTCTAAGTTAACTCTTAACTGCACAGGACTAAATAGTGGACCAGGAATGCATATTTAAAGAGTTCATGTTAAAGCTAAAGCTGGAAGGAAATGGGTATTTCCCTGATCCAGACTTCAGATGAGACTGTAGCCCCAACCAACACCTGAACAGGAGCCTGTGAAAGACTCTGAAGGAGGAGCCATGCAGAGGTCTGGTTGAGAGAATTCCAGACAGAGAGAACAGCAGGTGCAAAGGTTCTGAGGTGGGACTGAGCTTCTAAGAAGAAAAGGAAGGCCAAGACAGGATGAAGGAAGAAGGTGATATCAGAAGGGCCATTTGGAGCAAAGTTAGAATGCCTTATGGACAGGATGACACCACATGTGGGGCCTGAACAACTGAGCTGGTGGTGTCACCATACAATAAGAAGAGGGAAATCAGTGGACAGACCTCAAGACAGCCCACATGATTTCTACCTCCTGGTATCCATAGGTAATGCCCTCTTCTTGAGTGCTGACAAGGCCTCATGACTCACTCCTAACATCAGAGGAAGAAAAAGGTGGTAAGATGTCACTTTTTTAAAAAAAAATCTTTATTGATTAAGGTATTACATATGTATCCTTATCCCCCTTTTGAGATTTCCATCTTGCTCCCAAGGCTCTCTCTTTATCCTCCTCTCTCTTTCTTCTCTCCCTTCCCTTTTCCTCTCCTCTCCTTCTTCTTCTTCCTGTCTGTCTCCCTCTGTCTCCTGTTCTGGTGAAACCAGCTTTCACATTGTGAGCTGCCTTGTGGAGAGACCCATGTGGTGAGGAGCTGAGAGCTGCCTACTGAAAAGTCAGTGAGAAACTGAGTCCTGCCAACACCTGAGTAGACTTGGTAATGGACCCTTCCCTCATCAAGCCCTCAGCTGACACTGTTGCCCATTAGACTCTGAAGCAAAGAAAGCAGAGAACCCATACCTCATTCCTGACCCACAAAACTCTGAGATCATAAGTATTTGCAGTTATTTTAGGCCCTTACATTTGGGGCAATTAATTGGCCAGAGATTAGGAGGTGAAACTGGAGGTATAGTGTTTGCTAGTCTGAAATAAAACTGTAATAGACATCTGCTTTGGGCTGGCTTTGTCTGACTGCAGAGCTTGAGACAAGGATTGAGTGCAGGAATTTTATTATAAAGGGATATTAGAAAGCATGAGTAGAGAAGAAGAGTCATGAGATAGAGAGGTGTAGATAGCAAATACTGAGAGTTTGAATGAGCACATTCCTATGGTGGGTACCTGGGGCTCAGTCCTTTCAGGGACCTCTGAGAGTGCATAGGACACACCCTTGAGGAGTGAGGGAGCTGAGTTATTGATCCACCAACAGTGATGGAGGGTCATTACCAGGGATGCTAATTCCCTATCAGTTCTGACCTGGGGCCACAGGGACCATAGAAAGCCCCCAGGCAGAGCATCTCGGGTGTTCACCAGAGCAGGGACTATGGTGAGACGAAAGAGGAGCAAAGATTGATTGTTCCCTGGGCCTCTGTTCTACAAGGTCTCAGTACATTCCTGTGACAGACCTCGTCTTAATTTAACATTTTGCTATTTCAATCATCATGAATGTTTTGCATTAATTTTCATTTTGTTAAAATACTGCCTTCAAATAATAGTCATCTGGACTATTGAGTGCTTTGCTGCCCCCTTAAATTTTGCTCCTGAGGCAAGTGCCTTACTTCTCCTCATAGTCCCAATTCAGGGTTACACGGATGAGGGCATCAGCACACACCAGAGAGAACTCAAGTGTCAGCTGCCACATCTGAGTCCTGATGGGCTTAGTTCTGCTCTAGTAACAAGCAAACCCCAAATCTTAGGGTTTTAAAGAATCAGAGATTTTTATTCCTACCTGGCTACTGTCTGGGCAAAAAGGAAAACAAAACAGTCCATAGACCCTCCTAGCATCTTGCCTTAAATTATTTTTCAAATGTGACGAAATATACATAACATAAAAGTTACCATCTAAACCACTTTTTAAATTAATAGTTTAGTGCCATTAAGTACATTCACATGCAACCATCACCACCATTTTTCCAGAACTTCACATCTTCACAAACTGGAACATGGTCCCCATCCTCCTCCCTCAACCCATGGCACCCACAATTCTACTTTCTGTCTCTATGAGTTTAAGCCGGCAGTTGGACATCCTTAGCACTGCCGCAGAGGGGGGAGAGAGTCCTGCCACCGCAGCTGCACTCACCAGCCAAGAGTCCTGCTCAGGGCTTCTGGCTGAGAGGTGCTGCCCCTGTGGGAGCACACTGACCACCAGGGGGCAGCTCCTGCGTTGAGCGACTGCTCCCTGGTTGTCAGTGTGTGTCATAGAAACCAGTCATTCTGCATTTCGGTAGATCTGCATATTAGCCTTTTATTATATAGGATGTTAAAAGGAAAAGCAATCTACAGGAGGGTGCCAAAAAAGATGGTTATCAAAAAAAGAACAGTTCTCTAGCTCTGTTAATCAATGAGCTAAGTCCCTGGACTCAAGATAACTGGAAGGAAGAAGTTCTAATTCTTTTCAGCCTAGAAATGGTTAGTGGGAGACTAGTGGCGGAATGGGGATATTTATATTTGGAGGGGCTTTACCCTCTAGTGTAGGATTTCCACATCTGCTCATTAAATATGTATTTACTCTCACTTTCTTCTCTAAGATCATGCAGCTGTTGAGGGCAGATGTTGAAATAAAACTTTGCTGAAGTAAAATTTACACAAATGGTAGAGTCTATGCAGAGATGGCCCCAATTCTTTATCTGCTTTCACGTCTTTGGCAATGTGACTGTGAGTTCCAGAGGAGTAGTTTTTTTCTCCACCTTTCAATCTGGGTGGGACTTAGGATTTTTTACTTGTTTTGGCCAATAAAATATGGTGGAAGTGACAGTGTGCTTTACCAGGCCTTGGTGCATTTCTACTGCTCTCACTCAGAACCCAAGCTCAGCCATGTAAACAAACCCAGGGGGCCTTTCAGAGAAGGAAGATCTCATTTATTCCAGCCAAGCATTTCCTAGATCAGTCACCATAGCTGAGCCCCTAATACATTAGAAAGATCAGCAGAGACACCCCCACTGACCCATAGCTGACTGCAGACTCATGAGGAGACCAGTAGAGATCAGAACACCACCCCACTACACAAACCCATTGGGAAATAAAGGAATAATATTAAACTATTTGCTTTTAGAATGACTTGTTATATAGCAACATTTAAATCTTGCGTGTGTAGGGTCCCCTAGGCTTAGCCTGCCATCAGGGCCATCTCTGCTGCCCCGCAATGCCTCACACACTCTCCTGACGCTACCGGCACCCCACCCTGTGATGCCTCTCACACTCCACAGACTCTGCAGATGCCTCACATGCTCCACGGATGCTGCGGCACCCCGCTCTGCCCACTGGGAGAGCCACTGCTCATTTGGCCTTTTATGATATAGATAGTGAATTGATACTATAATCAAAGCAAAAAGAACTGAGGAGATATTATAATAATCTGTTACTTTTTACTTTGGGCATTTGTACTGATATTTGAGGACAGCACTCACAATTATACTGTAATTCCAATACATTTTAGATAACTGTATGAAAGTGACTCCATTGAGGTTCTCTTCCAGTCAGTCAAGACAGGATGGAAGGACATGCATGTCTGTGCAAGAAAATCTGCACATAACAGGGCAGGATTCATCCTTTGATCATAAAGATTGAAGATATGGTCCTAGCTGGTTTGCCTTAATATTTAGAGCATCGGCCTGGGGACTGCAGAACCCCAGGTTCAATTCCTTTCAAGGAATGCCCATGTTTTGGGCTCAATCCCCAGTAGGGTACATGCAAGAAGCAGCCAATTAATGATTCTCTCTCATTATTGATGTTTTTATCTCTCTCTCCCTCTCCCTTCCTATATGAATTCAATAAAAATACATGTATTTTTAAAAGATTGAAGATATTCCTGAGTATAAAGATACTTATTGTGTGATAGTGAAATTGTTCACTCACTTTCCCTTTGGTGGATTTGAAAAAAAAAAATTAGAAAAGGGGAGATAGTGAATTTAGAACACTAGAAAGAGTCACATTAGTAGGGAGCACATTTAAAGTTTTTAAGGAGCCCTGACCTATATGGCTCGGTTGGTTGAGCATCATCCCATGCACAGAAAGGTTGCTGGTTCTATTCCCAGTCAGGGCACATTTCCTGGTTGTGGATTGGATCCCTGATTTTAATGTGTATGGGAGACAAGTGATCAATATTTTTCTCTCATATGGATGTTTCTCTCTTCTTCTCTCTATCTCTCCTGCTCACTCTTAAAAAATGATATGAAAAGAAAGTTTTATAGCAAAAACAGTGAGATAGTTCAGAAAAAAATCATAAAATATTCCATGTAATCTTTCACCCCAATGAATAAGGAGTCTTACACATTGACAGCATATTCCATACTTTATTAAGTACACAAATGACATAAAACATTTTTGTACAGTAAAATATTGTACCACTGTTATTGCTCCATCACATTTAAGGTCATCTCTGACTCTAACCATATAAGAGTGTATTTCTTTGTAGACTCTTCCTGGAAACATGTGTTTGATAGCGAATTTTTCCCAGTGGCTATGGTAGGCATGTGGACACACAGCTAAATAATAGAATGAAAAGATAAAACCAGGATACCAACTATAAAACATACTAGCATGTTAAAGTCTACATTATCAAGAAGAGCAGTAAAGGTAGTGCTATAGAAAATAATGATGAACAAATAAGTGAAAACTGTCATCTCAGATTTTGCTCTACAATAAAATTATGCAAATGACCTTAGAATCCAAGTATAATTTTGTCCGTAAGGATATTATGATTCATGGCAATTTTTTCAGTAAAACTATAGAAAAATTACTTGGAATGAAATATGTCATAAGATAATAAACAATGCTAAAGTAATTCATGTTAACCTATGAGATAACTGAGAATTTCCAATTATATCTAATCCAAAGATTGGCTTCATTTGTGTCAGAACTTCTGGCTCTGAGGATTAGCACTCTGCATTCCTGGGCAATTGTTCAGCCTAGTACAGCTGGCCCTTGAAGAGCTTACCTGCCAAGGAATCTTTCCAGGGCCCCTTTTATGTCCTTGTTCCTGAGACTGTAGATGAAGGGGTTCAGCATGGGTGTGACCACAGTGTACATCACCGAGGCTATTGCACTTGAGTGTGAACTCTGGGAAGCAGCAGAGCTGAGGTAAACACCTAGGACTGTACCATAAAATAAGGAGACAACTGAGAGGTGAGATGCACAGGTAGAAAATGCTTTATACTTCCCCTGAGCTGAAGGGATCCCACATATGGAAGAAAGTATCTTAGAGTAAGAATACAGGATCCCAGCAAGTGGACCAACACATAGCAGCCCAGCTGAAAAATATATCATAATGTTGTTAAGAAAGGTGTCAGAACAGGCAAGTTGGAGCACCTGATTGAGCTCACAGAAAAAGTGTGGAATTTTCAAATCTGAGCAGAAGGACAGCCTCAACACCATTAAGCTATGTAGCAAGGAATTCAGGACACTTATGATCCAGGATACCAGAATCAGCATTCCACAGAACTGGGGGTTCATGATAATAGTGTAGTGCAGTGGGTGGCAGATGGCCACAAATCGATCATAGGCCATCACGGTCAGGATAAAGTTGTCTAACCCAGCAAAGAGTATGAAAAAACAAATCTGTGTGATGCAGCCTTCATAGGTGATTACTTTGCTCAGTGTTTGGATGTTCCACAGCATCTTTGGGATGGTGGTGGAGGTGAAACAGATGTCTACCAAGGACAGGTTGGAGAGTAAGAAGTACATGGGTGTCTGGAGGTGGGAATCTGAGCTGACAGCCAGGATGATGAGCAGGTTTCCAAACACAGTGATCAGGTACATGGAGAGAAAAAGCCCAAATATGAGGGGCTGCAGTTCCCGTGCCTGTGAAAGTCCCAAAAGAAGAAATTCTGAAATTTGTGTACCATTGTCTGGTTCCATGTGTCAGAGGTGACTATTAGAAAATAGAAGAAATGAATAACTAACTGTCACATTAGTAAGCATTTGTACCTGAGAATAAGTGACACATTTTAGAATCAAGAAAATAATTTCCATTTTTTGTGTTTGATGCGGTCCTCATTATGGTATCTCCATTGTCATTTGTCACTGGAATTTTCTTTTCCATCAACCTGTTCTTCAAGCATAATGTATATTGATGTTTTACTGAGGACATCTTTTGTGGAATATTTATTGACTATAGACCATGTTCCGGGCACTGTTCAGAGTATGGGATGCTGAAAAAAAAAGTCTCTATAAACTAATGATGGAGAAAGAATATTATCAAATTAAAAAATAATAAAACAGATCCAATGTTGCAGCTGCTAAAACAAAAAGTAAATCACATTAATGGAGAAAGTGGACACATGGTGCTCTCTTTTATAGAGTTTAGCCAAGACAGGCCAACAGAGGACACTTAACAGATACCTCATGGAAGACTAAGTGGGAGACTGAGGGGGGAGTGTTTGCCAGGAAGAAGGTACAGCCAGTGCAAAGGCCCTGAGGAAGGAGATTGTTTAGAAAATCAGGGCTCAAAATGAGCCAGAGTGTCAAGGGGAATGAGCATGGCAGAGCAGGAGCAGAGATGATGTCAGAGGATATTAAGAAACAAGGTGGCCTACGTTTTCCTCCTGTTACTTCAAGTCATGGAGAGTGCCTTGTGCACACTATGTAAATGTTGCACTTTATTAATCTGGTTGCAAAAGCATCTTGTGAATTGAAAAGGATCTCCTCCTTAGTATCTCCTCCAGGTAATAGAGTCACCTTGGAATATATCAGTCCAGGCTCCCCTGCTCTGAGGACTACTCTCAGTTTGCATGGTACACACACACACACACACACACACACACACACACACACACACACAATGCAGAACACCATGGACTCTTCATCTGTGTTATTTCCATGTCCTTCTCCCTCCCACACTATGTAGGCTATGAGCAGATACAAGTCCAGGTGTCCAGATCAAGTAGCTTTTCCAAAAAGAATTTAGAAATAGTTTTTAGATATTCATATAGTAAGCCTTCTATGGACAAATAAGCTTGGAGTTTCATATTGCTATGCACATTTTCTGTCCTGTAGTTAAAGAAATATAAACAGTAGTTTAAATGAACATAGAGGGAGAAAGAGCAATAAAATGGATATTAGGAAGAAGAGAGATTTAATTAGCTCAGGTGGTCCCTGAGAGACAATGAGTAAGAAAAATCTTCTTTGGATTCTGGAACACTTCCAACAATAATTACATACCCTTTAAAGCCAAGCAAAACTAATAAAGGAGAAAATTTAATTTGACTAAAATACAGAGGCAGAATCCATGGACACAGAGAGTAGGGGAGGGTGAGGGCATGTGCTGGGGAGGTGGGAATGACCGGGGAGAGGTCAATGGGGGAAACAGGAGACTGATGTAATACTTTAAACAATAAACAATTAAATTTTAAAAAAATAATAAAAAAATAATATATTTATAGATATATGATGTAACTACCCCAAGTGAAAACTGACCAAAAAAATTAACCAACAACTCACAAAAGGAAATATATAAAAGCAACACCAGTTGGATATTTTTAATACCAAGCAGAAGAAGACTGGTTTTTCCTATGCCTCTTCTATATTTATTTGACCAATAAGTTTTTATATGGTTGATGATAGATGCGAGAAGCCCTTTCTCACTTTTCTTATGTGGCATCTCTGCTTTTCTTGACTTTGGGTTTTGATCTCATTTTTTACAAATCAATAGGCATAGTCTAATTCTGGTTGTGGTCTTCATCCAACATGCAAAGGCCTCCCAGGACATGATCAATAAGTCCTGCACATGCCATGATGATCATCCTGCTACACTGAGTAACTTTCTTCATATGATTTTAGCCTGAGCACATTGTAATGCAAACATTTATTTCATTGTACTCTGTCTTCACCATCACAGTGCCAGATCCAGACAAGCAGGGCTTCACCTGTTTTGTTCACCTTTGTATTTTCACAACTGTGTGTGAATATATGCGCACTTATATAGGAACACCTTTATGTAAATGTGAAGTTATAAAATGAAAGGCATGACAGAGGGAATGAAACCTGGTTAAACAGAGTGAATTGCAAGCAACTGTATTAAAGAAAACTGAGTGGCGCATCAAAAACTAACCAAAACAAGATGTAATGAATAGCAATAATTTAGGGTTACCAACATGAATTAGTAGTCAAATTGGCAGTGGCACAGACATAGAAGATAATCTATAATGTTTCTAGAAATTGTGACAAACAGCACATGCTCCATTGTTATTTGTTGAGTGAATCAGGAATTAGGTCTAGTTTACTGGTATAAGTACATTGAACACATGGTAAGGTTACATTCCAGTACATTTGGAAACATTGAATTGTTGAATAAAAACTGGAAAAATATCAACCTGGAAGAAAGTGAAGTTGTTCTCCTACATCAGTTACATCATAAAAAATCAGAGGGATTGCCTACTCACTGTTAAGTGTAACCAGTTCAGGTAAAATGATATAAAACTGCATATTAATAAGTGTGGGTGGGCAAAACCATTGTAATTAAGTCAGGAGACTTAGAAGTAATGAGACAGACATATTTAACTAAATAAAATGTAAAAAAATTTTATGGCCAAAATATCCCTTAAAGTCAATTGAGAAATTTACATTAATTTTTAATTTTTAATTCCATAGAATTTATTGGGGTACCATTGGTTAACAAAATTATATAGTATTCAGGTGTACATTTCTATGATATATCATATGTATATGTGTTCATCATCCCTAGTCAAGTCTCCTCCCATCACTGTTTATCCTCCTGTTTACCTCCTCTACCTTTGCCACCATAATAAGTTTAGAAATAATTTGAAAGGCTGATAATGAAAGAATAATAGGCATATAAAATAACATTTAAATTAACGAGACCATCAAATATATGAATCTTTGATCAAACTCAGAAAAAGTTCAGAAAACAATAAAAAAATTCACATCTCTCAGCCTGGGAAAAACCTTAAAAAGGTGTCACATTGACTGGGATTAGAACTTGCAAACAGGTAGCTAAGGGGTACTCTATTTTCTTTTCTGGAAGAACTGTAAAGTGTTACAACATTGGGAAACCAATCTGAGAACAGCTATAAATATTATAAGTACATATATTCTTTAAGTCGTGGTTTCTCAGTCTCTGCACTATTGACATTCTGGGCCAGATCATTTCCTGTGGTGTGGTCTCTCCTGTGCATCCCTGGACTCTACCTACACTTTCCTTGTGAGAGACAGAAATGTCTCAGTACATTGCTGAATGTCCCTTGGGGGAACAATACTGCCACTGGTTGAGAACCAGAATTTTAATGTAACAACCTCAAAATATTTTTGTATAATTGTTATAGTAGCAATGTATTAAGAAAGTATATGGAAGGCTTTCAAGTGTGAATAACAGCCATTTCATAAAATATTATGTGCACATGGTAATCATGACTTGGCATCACATTATTTGATTGGAAGAAAGGTTATAACGTATTGTTGAGTAATAAGGAAGAGTGGGCACATAGGAAAAAAGAGTGTACAACACATAATGAGGATTTCTGAATGGCACAGGATGCTATGTATGCATTTATACAAATGCATATGCGTGTATATGTATGCATAACACAGAAGAGAAGTTTTTTTAAAACTAAGAACTTATGGAATACAGATTATCACAGGAATGAAATTGGGTTAAGTATAGTGGTTACAAAAGAACTGTATGAAACAAAATTAAGTGAGAATCAAAGTAATCTATATAAAGACAGTTAATAATAACTTAATAACATCAACATGGATCACTAATTCCAACTTAAATTTCCAATAACTTTTAAATAAAAGAATAGGATAGAATGGCTTTTTAAAAAATATATTTTTATTGATTTCAGAGATGAAAGAAAAGGGAGAGAGAGACAGAAACATCAATGATGAGAGATAATCGTTGATTGGCTGCCACCCGCAGACCCACCAATGGGGATCAAGCCTGCAACCCGGGCCCTAACCAGGAATCAAACCATGACCTCCTGGTTCATATGTTGATGCTCAACCACTGAGCCATCCCAGCTGGGCTAGAATGGATTTTAAATTTGGAGGAAAGCAGTAACTAAGTTATAGTTTCTTCTTATTTAAAGACTCCCGGTGCATGAATCCTGCATCAGTGGAGTCCCTCTGCCTGGCCTGCAGGATCTGGTAAAACCAGCTCTCAGGCATCCCCTGAGGGGTCCTGGATTGCAAGAGGGCACTAGCCAGGATGAAGGACCCCACTGATGCACGATCAGGGCCAGAGAGGGACACGGGAGGTTGGCCACCAGGGGAGGGACCATCGGAGGGATCCAGGGCATGTCTGGCCCATCTTGCTCAGTCCTGATCAGCCAGACCCCAGCAGTAAGCTAACCTACTGGTCAGAGCTTCTGCCCACTGGTGGTCAGTGCACATCATAGGAAGTGGTTGAGCGGCCTTAGCATATCAATAGCATATTATGCTTTAATTCATTGAACGGATGACTGGACGACCAGACACTTAGCATATTAGGCTTTTATTATATAAGATGTTGGATTCAATTATGCTAATGAAGGTAAAGTTAATATTTAGTAAATAAAAAAGAGAATGCCTTCCAGAGGATGGTAGAAGATGATGCCTGTTTTATAAATAGAGCTAACAACAAAAGGCCAAAAAGAACAAAAAGGAGGAAATGGAGCTGTAAAACAAGCTGGCAATGTCTGTAGCATTATTTATTAGTACTATGTACACAGAAGAACATTCACCTTCCTTTTTGTTGAGAGAAAGGATTCACAAGTGAAAAGTATAAAGGTAAGAGCTGAATCTTTTCAACAAGAAAAGTAAAAATTAAAAAAGCAATGGAGAGACTACAATATGACAGAGTGACAGATTTGAGCCCACACTATTAATAAACACTCACAATTTCCCACATATACACCCATGAAGGTACTCAATAACAAACAACAAAGTGGGTGAAAGAAACCTCCAATTCCTTATTTAGAAGAGTGCAATCAAAAACAGGAATGACCCCACTACACTAACATCAGGACTTTATAGATGATGTACAAGAGAGAAAACAAATGAAAAACAAACTCACAAATATATTCAGATCACAGGTGATGAAGTAATCGAAAAGTTAAACTATTTAGCATACCTCTTGTTACTTATCAAATATATTCTTTTTTCATGTGAATTGAATACCAGAGTGAAAGAAGATCCCGAGAAATGTATGTCTCCTAAACTACTGTTGTAAGGTAATTTTTGCAAGAAATATATTGGACCTAGATCTTTCTCATGAATGGATACGTAGTTGAATACACACCATGATAAAAATAAAGAACTGCTCTCACTTGACTGGACATCCCTCCATACCTACTACTCTATTTTCCTACTCCCTTTAGTTGCAAAACTCAGTGTACATAGTCTACTTTTATTTCAATCACTTTATGCCTTGGATTACCATCTCAAATTGGTCTTCCAACAGTTAATTATCAGCAATTAGTTCAATGTTCACTTCTCCTTTTAGCATCATAAATCAGTCATTAATTAGTTAATCAGACAAACAAATAACCATAGGCTGGTGCCTGTCAAGAGACCTCAGGTACATGTGCTTGGTTTTGACTCTCTCTGACCCTTTCCTGTAGTACCTACTGGACCTCTGGACTCACCTGATGGGGAACTCTGAGGGGAAGTCCAACATCATGTATGGGTGATGATGGAGAGTGAAGCGCTCTGCCCAGACAAGACAGCAGGAAGGAGGCAAGCACAGGTCTCCTAGACAAACTTAGGATTGCAAAAGCAACAACCAGGTCCCATCCAGCCCAAGGGCACACACGATGAGAGAATGAGAGACTGGAGATGAGGAGATATTTATAGCTCCCTGTGTCTGCTCATTAGGTGCATTTCTGTCTTGTTACTCCAACTCCTAATCACCTGATTTCCCTGTGGGTCTGGACAGAATGGAATGTTTTCCTGGAGAGTCTGTGTTCCCAAAAGACCAGCTTAGGATTCAAGTGAGTCCAGTGTTTACTGGTTCATCCTTATAACATTTGTTGGGTTTCAGAGGACTAACATCCCAGCACCTTATCCCAACCTTGATTTAAAATTCTTTCAAACTTAAGACTGAGGGTCTAATCAAGACTAGAAAACTTGAATCTCCAAATATTCATTTGTGATAGGGATATAGGCCCTGATATCTACATAAAATTCTATTTTTCTTTTCAACAAGGGGGAGAACTACGTTCCTTTGATATAAACTTTGAGTGTTACACGGTTGACTTCATGACACATTAGCCAAAAGAATGGCATTTCAACCTTATATCACAAGTTAAGAGCTGGCATTTAGCACCTCACTAAGAAATATTTGTTAGTTATAAGAAACATATTTAGATTATTTTACACTCTAATCTAAGCTTGGAATAGGAAAGTAAATATACTCTTCCCTGTAGCCTCCAGGAGAATCCTAGCCCTGCAAACATCTTGATATTAGCCCACTGAAACCCATTTCATCTTTCTGACCTCAGGAATTGTAAGAGCATGAATGTGTTTGTTTTAAATCACTCAGGTGGTAATTTTACATTAGCATTAAAAAATGAATGCACATTTATGCAATGAAAATTTTCTTTAGGAAACTGAGGTCAAGCGTCTCAATTCATTCATTTATCCTCCCCCGGATAAAGGCATTTTGAGTTGTAATTCCCCTTTAAGTAAAAGAAATGTGTAATCAATTTGGAGATATTCAGCCTCTTTAGCTGGTAAAGAATTTCTTATTTCATAAATGTAAATGTGCTCCCAATTTTGATGCCTTTGAGGCATTAACATAGGAAAAGCAATTCATCATTTAAGTTCATATCTACCATTTACTTTAAATCTTCATGTCTATATTTTTACATCTTTTCATTTTATGTTAATGCAGAAATTCATTCTCTTCATTTCTATATTCTTTATTTAGTATTATTTATTTATTTAATTTTATTGGGGTGACATGAGTCAACATGAACATAGAGGTTTCATGTGTAGATTACTAATTTACAAAATCTGTACATAGGACCATGTGCCCACCACCAAAGTTAAATCTTCTCCTGTCACTTCATATTAGGACCCCTTTCCCCCCCACTCCCCTCCCGCTTGCAGCTACCACACTGCTGTTTGTGTTCATAAGTTTCAGTTTCATGTTCAACATATGAGTTAAATTATATAGTTCTTAGCTTTTTCTGTCTGACTTATTCACCTAGCATAATGTTTTCAAGGTCCATCCATGTTGTTGTAAATGACGCTATTTCAACCTTTCTTATGGCCGTGTAGTACTCCATTGTGTATATACCACATCTTCTTTATTCAGTCTTCTATCATAGGGCACTTTGGCTGTTTCCAACTCTTGGCCACTGTGAATAATGCTGCAATGGACATAGGGGTGCATATATCTTTGCGAATAAATGATTTCAAGTTTTTCAGGTGTATACCCAGAAGTGGAGTTGTTAGGTCGTATGATAACTCTGTTTTTAATTTTTTTAGGAATCTCCAGACTGCTTTCCATAGTGGTTGTACCAGTCTGCACTCCCACCAGCAGTGAATGAGTATTCCCTTCATACCACAGAGCTACGATAAAACAGCAAAGTATTGACAGAGAAACAGATACACAGATCAATGGAACAGAACAGAGAGCCCACCTATAAAACCACACGTATATGGACAGATAACTTTTGAAACAGGAGCCAGAAATGCACTTTGGAGTAAAGATAGTCTCTTCAATAAATGGTGCTGGGAAAACTGGAAAGCCACATGCAAACGAATGCAACTGGATTGCAGTTTGTCTCCTCTATCTTCTTTAAATTTCTCTTAAGTTTACTTTCAACATAAAATATGTGCTTATAAATGGATCTGTTTGTGTACATACAAGTGGGCTAGTTTGTTTGAAATAAAAATGTATATGAATAAGCACACATATACATACACACTTTACCTTGGAAGATTTTATTTGGGCTCAATGAAATATGACCATTTATATCATTTATTGCTTGCAACATCCATTTGAAGTTATATTTACTAATCCCAAGGCACAAGTTGCAAGCAATAAATGAAATATATGGCCATATTTTATTGGAAATTTAGGCTCAGGTATATTAAATGTTTAACAATTACTATAAGAAGCTACTAAAGTTTATTGTGTACTTTCTTGACATATACAAATGGAAAATGAGCCCTAGCCAGTTTGGCTCTTTGGCAGGGGTGGGCAAACTTTTTGACTCGAGGGCCACAATGGGTTCTTAAACTGGACCGGAGGGCCGGAACAAAAGCATGGATGGAGTGTTTGTGTGAACTAATATAAATTCAAAGTAAAGGAGCGGAGGGGAGAGCAAGAGAACTCTCCGCTCTTTCGGCTCCGCGGGCCGGATAGAACAGCCAAACGGGCCGGATCCGGCCCGCGGGCTGTAGTTTGCCCACGGCTGGAATAGAGTGTCGGCCCAAGGACTGAAGGGTCCTGGGTTCGATTCCAGTCTAAGGCACATACCTCAGTTGCAGGCTCATTGCCCGGCCCTGGTCAGGAGGCAATCAATCAATGTGTCTCTCTCACGTGGATGTTTCTCTCTCTATCTCTCCCAGTCCCTTCCACTCTCTCTAAAAATCAAAGGAAAAATATTACATATATATATTATATCTCAAATGGAAACATGAGGTATGGACTGCAATTTTTGTATGTCTTTAGTCATCAAATTGTGAATTTTAATCATGTTCCATTTACAATATGTAATTATACTTCAAAAAAAAACTAGAAGGAAGAAAGCCAGGATCTAGAGCTCAGGTAGCTGGAGGTATCTCTTCTACCTGAGAAAAAAATCTAAGTTTCAAAAAGGAAGGAACACTTCCAAGCTCCTTCTATGAATCCAGCATCACCCTAATACCAAAACCAGATAAAGACAACACAATGAAAGAGAACTACAAGCCAATATCCCTCATGAACATAGATGCCAAAATCCTCAACAAAATTCTAGCAAATTGGATCCAGCAGTACATCAGAAAGATCGTACACCATGACCAGGTAGGATTTATCCCAGGAATGCAAGGATGGTACAATATCTGCAAATCAATAAACATGGTACATCACATAAATAAATTCAGAGATAAAAATCACATAGTCATATCAATTGATGCAGAAAAAGCATTTCACAAAATCCAACACACGTTCTTGATAAAAACTCTCAACAAGGTGGGAGTAGAAGAATCATACCTCAACATAATAAAAACCATATACCTACAGCTAACATCATACTCAATGGGCAAAAACTAAAACCATTTCCCCTAAGAACAGGAACAAGACAGGGATGCCCACTCTCACCACTCCTGTTCGACATAGTACTGGAAGTATTAGCCATTACAATTAGACAAGAAGAAGAAATAAAAGGCATCCAAATTGGAAAAGAAGAAGTAAAGCTGTCCTTATTTGCAGATGACATGATATTGTACATAAAAAAAAACACGAAAGATTCCACCAAAAAGCTAATAGACTTAATAAATGAATTCGGCAATGTAGCAGGATACAAAATTAATGCCAAGAAATCCATGGCATTTCTATACACCAATAGTGAACTTACGGAAAGAGAGACTAAAAAAGCAATCCCATTTACCATCGCACCAAAAAAAATTAAGATACCTAGGAATAAACTTAACTAAGGAGGTAAAAGACCTATACACAGTTAACTACAGGACACTGAAAAAAGAGATTGAGGAAGACGTAAACAGATGAAAGAACATACCATGTTCATGGATTGGGAGAATCAACATCATTAAAATGTCCATACTATCCAAAGCAATCTATAGATTCAATGCACTCCCCATTAAAATACCAACAGCATATTTCACAGAACTAGAAAGAACTCTCCAAAAATTCATCTGGAATAAAAAAAGACCGCAAATAGCCACAGCAATCCTGAGAAAGAAGAACAAAGTAGGTGGGATATCAGTACCAGATTGCAAGCTGTATTACAAAGCCACTGTTCTCAAAACTGCCTGGTACTGGCATAAGAACAGACATATAGACCAATGGAATAGAATAGAGAATCCAGATATCTACTCAAACCACTATGCTCAATTAATATTTGACAAAGGAGGCATGAACATACAATGGAGTCAAGACAGTCTCTTCAATAAATGGTGTTGGGAAAATTGGATAGATACAAGGAAAAAAAAAAAGAAACTAGACCACCATCTTACACCATACACAAAAATAAACTCAAAATGGATACAGGACTTAAACATAAGATGGGAACCCATAAAAATACTAGAGGAATCCACAGGCAGATAAATCTCAGACATATGCCAAAGCAATTTCTTCATCACTCCTAGGGCAATGGGAACTAAAGAGAAAGTAAACAAAATGAGACAACATCAAAACAAAAAGCTTTTGCACAGCAAAAGAAACCATCAACAAAACTACAAGAAAGCCCACCTTATGGTTATCACTGATAAAGGTTTAATCTCCAACATCTACAGGGAACTTATACAACTTAATAAAAGGAAGATAAATGATCCAATAAAAAAAATGGGCAAAGGACCTAAATAGAATCTTTTCTAAAGAAGACAGAAGGAAGGCCAAGAGACACATGAAAACATGCTCAAAGTCACTAATCATCAGAGAGATGAAAATCAAAATGACAATGTGGTACCATCTCACACCTGTCAAAATGGCAATCATTAACAAATCAACAAACAACAAGTGCTGGCAAGGACGCAGAGAAAAAGGAACCCTTGTGCACTGCTGGTGGGAATGCAGACTGGTGCAGCCACTGTGGAGAACAGTATGGAGTTTCCTCAAAAAACTAAAAATGGAGCTCCAATTTGACCCAGTGATCCCACTTCTCAGAATATATCCCAAGAAACTAGAAACACAAATCAGAAAGGATATATGCACCCCTATGTTCATAGCAGCACAATTCACCATAGCTAAGATTTGGAAACAGCCCAAATGCCCATCAGCAGATGAGTGGATTAGAAAACTATGGTACATCTATACAATGGTATACTACGCTGCTATAAAAAAGAAGGAATTCTTAACATTTGCAGCAGATGGATGGACCTGGAGAGCATTATGTTAAGTGAAATAAGCCAGGCAATGAAAGAAAAATACCACATGATTTTATTCAATTATGGAAAATAAAGAACATTATAACCTGATAAACAAAAAGATACATACAGAGGCAGTAAAGCATGGAACAGACTGTCAAATTACAGTGGGAAAGCAAGGGAGTGTTGGGGAGGCGGGGAAAGAGATCAACCAAAGGACTTGTATGCATGCATATAAGCACAACAAATGGACACAAGACACTGGGCGGGGTGGGGGGTTGGGGGGGAGGATGAGGGCATGCAACAGGGGGTAGAGGCTGGGGGAAGGTCAATGGGGAAAAAAAAGAAGATATATGTACTACTACATGTAATACTTTAAACAATAAAAATATTTTAAAAATATGTTTCATGGATATTGAAACAGTAGAAGTAAAATAAAGCAATCACACTCAGTACACTTTCTTTTCTTTAAAATAGAAGATAAAGGTAGATATAGAAACAGGGTAAACTGATGATATACTGCTTCAAGGGAGAAGATCAGCATGGCCACACACATCATGAATGAGACTTAAAAACACATGAAGAGACTCACAACTGACTATAGACTCATAAAGAGATTGGCAGAGTTCAGAAAAGCTCCCCACCACACAATCACACTTGGTAGTAATGGCATCATATTAAATAATTTGCTTGTAGGATGGCTTGTCATATGGCAATAGCTTAATGATATAATAATCAAAGTAAATATAAGTGAGCACAGTGGTTATCTGCTGTTGATTATTACCCACACTAGTTCTTTTTTTCTGAATTATAAACTGCTTTAATTAAATGATAAATATTGAACTTTGTAGCCTATTAACAAATAATACACCTCCTTTTTATATTTTTATTGATTTCAGAGAGGAAGGGAGAGGGAGAGAGAGATAGAAACATCAATGTTGAGAGAGAATCACTGACTGGCTGCCTTCTGCACACCCTACACTGGGGACCGAGCCCGAAACCCAAGCATGTGCCCCTGACTGGAATCGAAACCAGGACCCTTCAGTCTGCAGGCCAACGCCCTAACCACCAAGCCAAATTAGCCAAGGCAATACATCTCCTTTTCAAGCACCCATGGAACATTGACAAAAGTCAGTTAACTTCTTAGCCACACATTTCAAAAGATCAGAAGAAAAAATTCAGATACATTCTCTACCTACAAGGCCATAAAACTCAACTAAAAACTTTTTTGGGGAATTTTTAAAGCAATCTCCTCAATTACAACTTGGTCAAAAAAGAATTATTCAGAATACTATTAAACAATTACAATGAGCCCAGCCAGTGTGGCTCAATGGTTGAGCATCAACCCATGAACCTGGAGTTCGTGGTTCAATTGGTTTGATTCTAGTCAGGACATATGCCTGGGCCTCCAACTTGATCCCCAGTATGGGGTATGCAGGAGGCAGCCCATCTATAAAATTAAGTTGAATTCATTAAAAGAACAATACAAACTTCATGAGAGGAGATTAAGTTAATAACAAAGGCAAAGACATGAATTAATGGATTTAAAAACAGAAAACAGAATTTATAAATTCAAACCATACTGATATCTAATAAATATAATCAAGAAAAAAGTTAGGAAACACAAACAAAATTAGAAATTTTAAGGGGGAATAACACTTTTTTATCTTCAAATATGTATTTTTTTATTTTAGAGAGAGAAAGGAAGGGAGAGGGAGAGATAGAAACTTCTATCTGTTGCCTCCTACATGGGGATAGAGCCAGAAACCCAGGCATATGCCCTGACAGAGAATCAAACCTCTCAGTGCATGGGACAATGCCCAGCCAATTAAGCCACAGCAGCTAGAGCACTTAACATTTTTAATTTTATTTATTTATATTCTTATTCTTATTTCTTAAAAGATAGCATTCATTGTCACTGTATTTCAGACAACTGCATTTAAAAACTCTCATTGGGGGTTCATGTCCCTGTAACCAGGAGAGGTGGAAAGAACACATATGTTTGTGTAGGAAAACTGGTGACCCTGTTTTATACAACTAAACAAAAATGCAATTTCACTTTAGAGTCATTCTTTGATTTTAAAGGATGAATAGAATCCTGAGCATAGTAGAGATATACTGTATAATGGATGAAACTGATAATGATCAGTTGTCATACTTTCCAACCTTATAAAAAATTTAGAGGGTGGGACTCTATATTCTTTATAGTAATCAAAGAGCCACATTATAGGAAGCACTGAAAATTTGCAAGGGGACACATTAAGTTAACCCAATAAAATATAAACAACAAGTAATCATCAATCATATGTATAAACCCCTTTACAAATGGGCATCATTCCTCCATACTCCAATGAATAGATGCATAGCATGAAGAATAAACATTTTATTTGGTAATACAATGCGTGATTTAAAAATTTGCTTCATCATATTGAAATTCATCGTGCTTTGAGGTGGTATTAGGTCAACCTATTTATTATAATTCATCTTTCAATGAAGACTCCTCTTGGAGACATGCAGTGGTCGGCAAACTCATTAGTCAACAGAGCCAAATATCAACAGTACAACGATTGAAATTTCTTTTGAGAGCCAACTTTTTTAAACTTAAACTTCTTCTAATGCCACTTCTTCAAAATATACTCGCCCAGGCTGTGGTATTTTGTGGAAGAGCCACACTCAAGGGGCCAAAGAGCCGCATGTGGCTCGAGAGCCACAGTTTGCTGACCACTGGAGACATGCATTTGATAATCATTTTGAAAGTGGCTAAGGTAGTGATATGAACACTGAGCTTAAAGAGAACAGGAATCTAATAAGGAGAATAAAATACAGTGACAAGCTGTTAAACACTCTGGTATGTCAGAGTCTACGTTATCAGGAACACCAGTTGAGATAGTGATATACAAAAGAATGTTACTCATAAAAGTGAACAGCAGAGGTCTCAGATTTTCCTCTCATACAAAATGGTATAAATTGCATTGGTCATTAAGTGCAGCTTTTCCATAGGAATAGTGCAATTCAGGATGACTCTTTAGAAAAAAAAAATTATTTGGTATGGTATATGTCATTTGAGAAAAATTATTCTAAAGACATCCATGTTGTTTCATTAGGTAAATAGAATTTTCCAAATATATATCTGATCTATGATGGAAATAAATTTAGGAAAGTAGAAAAACAACAAAGAGAAACGCTGTTGAATATCTGAGAGAGCAGAGAACTTAATTGAGCTACATATGTTGAATAGAGAAGATGAGGTCAAAGAAACAGAAATTGCATGAAATAAATGGAAAGAGCAAGTTCTACTTCCATGGACTGAAGATCATCATGATGTGTGACTCTGAGCCTTTGACCTCTGCCATCACGGGCAGGTCTTCAGTCTTAGGACAACTGGCCTGTTTGTAGTTTCCTTCACAAAGAATGTCTTCAGAGCCTGTTTGGTGTCTTCATTCCTGAAACCGTAGATGAAGGGGTTCAGCATGGGTGTGACCACAGAGTACATGACCCAGGCTGTGGCACTTGAGTGTTTCTCAGGAATGCTAATTGAGTGCTGACCATGGTGGCAGTGGTATGAAGAAAGGGAAAGCATGTCTGAAGGAGAGAGTGAGTAGGGAATTCTATTTTTCATGGGTGTGTGGGTAGATCTGCAAACAAGGTGACATTTGAACAGAGACCTCAAAAGTGAGCAGGAAGAAATCTGAGATGTCCTAAATTAAATAACACTGAGCCAGTGAGTGAGATAAAAAGATTATGGTAGTCAACCGGGTAAAAGCTGGGGACTAAGTTACAAAAGATTGCTTACATTCTTGACTGTAAATTGGAACTTTGAATCAATTTCTGTAGCGACCACTAGATGCCCCTGCATCCTGCACGTGCATGGGCTTTCAGGACTGCTGCTTGTAACCAATCAAAAGTAGTAAATATTTCTTCCTTGTGTACCTGTCCTAGAACTGCCTCACATTACCTTCTCCTGTGACACTCTCCCCCTTTGGCACCCACCACCAGCATCGGTAGCCAATGTAAATTCCTTTAAAACAACTTACATCTTTCTTCCTCAAAACATAAAGTGTAAAGAGCTGTCCACTCCGGCACAGTGGACATGTCTTTTCTGCATCACTCTGATGCTGGTGGTTTAGATTTCATGCCCCAAAACCTGGTCCTATGCTGGCTGGCATCTGGCTCAATAAAGCCTTTTTTGTATTTAAAGAAAAGCTTTCAGCCCTCAAAAAATTTTTTTAACACAAGAGAGGAAGGGAGACACAAGGCTCTGCCGAGGGATTGGCCAGTGCAAAGGCCCTGAGGAAGGTTCTTGTTTCAAATGTTCAAAAAAAAAAAAGTGAAGCCCATTTGCAAGGTGGCTGAGCATGGGGAGAGTGAGGAGAAGTGGTGGCAGACACATTGAGGAGTGAGGGGGCCTCTCTGCTACTGCTGACACCTCAGGCACAGGGACTTCCTCATACATATACCACTTATGCTCTTATTATTCTTGTGGCAAAGGTGTCCTGTGAATGGAAACAGATCCCCTCCTTAGTACCTCCTCTTTTTGTTTTTAAAATATATTTTTGTTGATTTCAGAGAGGAACGGAGAGTGATAGAGAGATAGAAACATCAATGATGAGAGAGGATCATTGATTGTCTGCCTCTTGCAGGCCCCCTACTGGGGGTGGAGCCTCCAGGCCGACCTTTTAACCACTGAGCCAAACCAACTAGGGCCTTAGTACCTTCTCTGGATTGAGTTCTGGCCCCATAGTGTTAGAGCCACCTTCCAATGTATGAATGCAGCTATCCCTGCTCTGAGGACCTCTCACATCCACAAACCACACACAAACACACATACACACACACACACACACACACACACACACACCACCACCACCACCACACCATGGCCCAGTTATTCCCATGTCTCTCTCACCCCAGTCATACTGAGTATGCCAGGAATGGATTCAATATAAGTTGGCCAGATCTGTGATCTTCCACCTGTCAAATATAGAAATGTTTCCAGAAATTCCAAATATTAAGCCTTTCATAGAAAAATAAACTTGGGGCTCCATACTGGGGTGGGCATTTTATTCCCTGTATTTAATCATACATTTAAAAAAATCTGTTCACTAAATGTAGAGGAGAAAGGATTGGGGGCAAAAAAACTGAAATGGAGGAGGAGGAATAGAGATTTAACAAACTCAGGTGAGAGACGGTAAGGAAGAAAACTCTTGTAGGGTCTGGCTGCATTTAAACCTTTCACACATTCCATTGGTGCCAGCAAAAATAAGCTTGTCCAAAAGACAGACATGCCTTCCTTATTGTACATCTTCATAATGAGTAAAGGGCTAAACCACCTTCTCAAACACATAATGTGTAACAAAAGTTGGACATTTGAAGTAAAAGATTTGTTTTTTTGTACCTATTCCAATAGGTACAGACCAATTTGTTTTTATGGGGTCCATTTTGGGATGAGGTTAATCCCCTTCTCCCTTTTCTTATGTGGCACCTTTTGAATGATTTCTTGGGCTTTGGGTTTTCATCTCTTCTTTGACACACCAAGCAGGCACACTCTGGTCCTGGTTCAGGTCTTCATCCAACATGCACAACCTCCCCAGACCATGCTTTACAAATCCTGCCCACACCATGACAGGTCTATCTCTTTATATTGAACTAGAGGCTCGATGCATGAAATTCGGGCAAGAGTAGGCCTTCCTTCCTCCAGCTGCCAGCACCAGCTTCTCTCTGGCACCTGGGACCCGGCTTCCCTTGTAGCCCCGGCACCAACGTCCAGTCTAATTAACATATTATACTTTTATTATTAGACTAGAGGCCCAGTGCATGAAATTCGTGAACTTGAGGGGGGTCCCTCAGCCAGGTCTGTGCTCTCTCACAGTCCAGGAGCCCTCGGGGGATCTGAGGGGTGGACCTAAGCTGTCAGTCGAACATCCTTAGCACTGCTGAGGAGGTGGGAGAGGCTCCTACCACCGCTGCTGTGCTCGCCAGTGGTGAGCCCAGGTCAGGGCTTCTGGCTGAGTGGCACTCCCTGCGTGGGAGCGCACTGACCACCAGGGGGCAGCTCCTGCATTGAGTGTCTTCCCCCTGGTGGTCAGTGTACATCATAGCAACCAGTCAATCCACAGTTCAGTCGATTTGCAAATTAGCCTTTTATTATATAGGATGGCTTTCTTCATGTGATTCTTCCTGAGGACAGTATTTTAAACACACATTTATTTTATTGTTCTCTGCCCTCGCCATCATACTGCATGATCCAACACAGCAGGGACCTCACCTGCTTTGTTCACGTTTTTATCTTTTCACAAAGGTATGTGAATAGATGTGAACTTATCTAGAAACAAAACTAAAAATGTGAAAAATGATAAAACGAGAAAATGAATTGAAATCAGGTTAAAATGAGGAGTTTCAAAACAACTAATCAAGGAAAACTGAATAGAGAAATAAACATTAACTGAAACATGACATCAAGTAGCAATAATTTAATAATATCACTTTGGGTTAACAAATCATAAAGAATTAGATCTAAAAGAATATAATATACTAGTGGCCCAGTGCACGAAATTTGTGCACATTAAAAGGGCATTAATTAGAGGAAATAATTTAATATTACTATTTGCTCTTTCTCTATAATAGAAGTGTCAGAGATGAAAGAAAATTAGTAAAATGTATATGAAAACCTTTCTCCTGTCAGAGTCTGGGGCGTACCATGGGACCCAGAGTCAAGTCCCCACCCACCCACATGTGCCTCAAAATCACGTGAGACCCAGACCCGGCCAGCCCCTACCCCCATTGGGCTAGATCCAGACCCGGCCAGTCCCACCCTTGTCAAGCCCCGCCGGGCAGGGAACGTAGCCTCAGGTCCCCTGGCCAGGCGCCAGGATGGGGGCCATGGCCTGAGGTCCCCCAGCCCAGACTGGGGCAGGGGCCATGCCTTGAGGTCCCCTGTCAAGCCCCACCAGGTGGGGGATACGGCCTGAGATACCCTGTCAAGCCCTGCTGGGTGGGGGGCATGGCCTGAGGTCCCCCATCAAGCCCTGCCAGGTGGGGGTGCAGCCTGAGGTCCCCCAGCCCGGCACTGGGAGCGGGGCACAGTCTCAGGTCCCCCGTCAAGACCCGCTTGGTGGGGGTGTGGCCTGAGTTCCCCCAACCCAGTACTGGGGGTGCACCTTGAGGTCCCCCATCAAGCCCCCTGGGTGGGGAGCACAGCCTGAGGTCCCCTGTCAAGCCCTGCCAGGCAGGGGGGCGCAACCGCAGGTCCCCTGGCCCGGTACTGGGGCAGGGTTGCAGCCTGAGGTACCCTGGCCTGGTGCCAGGGTGGGGGGCACGGCCTGAAGTCCCCTATCAAGCCCCATCTGGTGGGGGGAGCAGCCTGAGGTCCCCTAGCCCAGCACCGGGATGGGAAGCGCACCTTGAGGTCCCCCATCAAGCCCTGCCGGGCAGGGGGGCATGGCCTCAGGTCCCCTGGCCTGGCACCGGGGAAGGGGGCGAGGTCTGAGGTCCCCTGTCAAGCCCCACCTGGTGAAGGGCACGGCCTGAGGTCCCCCGGCCTGGTGCCAAGGCAGGAAGGTGTGGCCTGAGGTCCCCTGTCAAGCCCCACCAGGCGAGGGGTGCAGTCTGAGGTCCCCTGTCAATCCCCACCTGGTGGGGGGCACGGCCTGAGGTCCCCTGGCCTGGCTCTGGGGCGGGGGGAGCAGCCTGAGGTCCCCTAGCCCAGCACCAGGACAGGAAGTGCACTGTGAGGTCCCCTGTCAAGCCCTGCCTGGTGGGGGGCACGGCCTGAGGTCCCCTGTCAAGCCCTGCCAGATGGGGGACATGGCCTGAGGTCCCCTGTCAAGCCCCACAGGGGTGGGGGAGGGTGTAGCCTCAAGTTCCTGCTGATTGTTCGTTAAGGCTCCTTATGGGAACTTGGCCTCAGCTGTGGGTGCAGCCATCTTTGTGACAGAGTGATGGTCAATTAGCATATTCCCTCTTCATTAGATAGGATAATGTTCCTAGAATGTTCTGGCACAGAACAGGACTATTGCAATAAAGAGTATCAACTACTGATTACATTAGTGTTCTTTCTATAGACCCTTGAGAACAAATATGAATGCTGTACTAATCATGTTTTATTTTCTGTATTTTTTCCAGCTTTATTGATATATAATTGATCTATGACATTGTGTAAGTTTAAGGTGTACTGAGTGTTCATTTGATACATTTTAAAACTGCAATATGATTACCATCAAAGCATTAGTTAACACCTTCATTAGCACACATAATTAACAATGTTTCTGGTCAGAACATTTAAGATTTATTTTTATAGCAACATTCAAGTATATAGTACAATAGTATAACTATACTGACCATACTGTCCATTATATCCCTAGAACTTATTCATCTTGTAACTGGAAGTTTGTACCCGTTCACCAACATCTCCCCATTTTCCACAGGTTGAGAACCGCTGCTCTAGAGCCTAAGACCATCGGAAAACACAGATATTTACATTATGATTCATTAACCATAGCAAAATTACAGTTATGAAGTACCAACAAAAATAATTTTATGGGTGGGGGTCACTATAACATGAGGAACTGTATTAAAGGGTTGTGGCATTAGAAAGGTTGAGAACCACTGATTTAATCAATTTACCTTTAAGGTTATTATTGATAGGCACTTATTTATTGCCATTTTAATTCTTTATGCCTATATTTCTCTTTCTCTCTATTTCTTCTGCTCATTACAGCAGTCCCTTTAGCATTTCTCGCAGTGCTGATTTGGTGATGACAATCTCCTTTAGCTTTTTTTTTTTTTTTTGGTCTGGGAAGCTTTTATTTCACTGTATATTTCAAATGATAGTCTTATTGGATATAGTAATCTTGGTTTTACATACTTGCTTTTCATTAGCTTAAATACTTCATGCCATTCCCTTCTGGCCCTTACAGTTTCTGACAACCTTATTAGAGCTCCTTTGTAGGTATCAAATTGCTTTTCTCTTGCTGCCTTTGAGATTCTTTCTTTGTCTTTAATTTTTGGCATTTTCATTATGATGTGTCTGGATGTTGGCCTTTTAGGTTCTTCTTACTTAGGATTTTCTATGCATCCTTAACAAATGTGCCTTTTTTCCTTCACCAATTTAGGGAAGCTTTCTGCATTGTTTTTTCAAAAATGTTCTCTATTTCTTGCTCACTTTCTCCCTCTTCTAGCATTCCCATTATGTGAATATTTTTACATTTTATGTTGTCCACAGCTCCCTTAAGCTGTCCTCCTTTTTTTTAATAGTTATTTTTATTCTCTGATTAAGTGATTTATTCTACCCTGTCTTCTAATTCACTGATCTCATCCTCAGCTTCCTCTAATCTTCTTTGTATTCCTTCCACTGTGTTCTTTATTATAGCTGTGTCATTCTTCATAGTTACTACATCTTCTCTCAAGCTGTTGAGCATCTTTGTCATCATTATTCTGAACTCTATGTCTGATAAATTTCTTATCTTCATTTCATGTAGAGTTATGTTATTCTTTCATTTGAGGCTCATTTTATTTTGTATGCTCATTTTGGCTGCCTGTTTTTGTTTGTGACTGTATTAGGTAGATCTGCTATGTCACTCAATCTCTAGTACAGGACAGTGTGAGACACTGTTTCTGACTGTCCCTGCATACCCTGTTTGGAGCTATCAGCAATGCACCACTTGTGGTACCCTCTTCTGTGGCTTCTTGCCTTTGGAAAGAAGTGCATCGAGGTCTACTTTTCCTAGCCCTGAGCCCCAAATTAGATCAGACAAAGATTCAAAGCCTTCAGAGACCCACCTCTCTCTGCAGTCTGATTGCATTATCTTGATTAGCCTCAAGCTATCACCAAAAGGGGGTGGTGGGGTGAGAGGTTTTCTAACAAGGTGGGACAATTGCTTCTGCCTTCAGTCTGATTGGTGTTCTCAGTCTCTTATTGGGACTCAGAAGCTTCATGAGGTGGAGCAAGTTGGTTTTTCAATAGGGTGGGACAATTGCCTCCCCCCAAGAAAAACAGCCTGAATAGCAAAGATTTGCCTGAGAAAGATGTCCTCCTCAGTGTGAGGGAATGACTCAGCATAGGAAACAGAAGTATCTGCCTTTGGAGGTCTAACCCAAGAGTTCCTAAACCTGGGCAGTAGTGGCAGCAGTGATGGCGGCAGCGGCAGTGCTCCAACTTGCTCCGCACATTGGACTCCACTGTATAGTGGGAGAGAGAGCCTCCAGCAGCGGCCAGCCACACGGCCGGACGATACCAGCAACTCGGGCCCCTGGGCAGCACTGCGCTCACCGAGGGGTGGCACAGGCACTCAGAGCTGGAGAGGGAGAACTACATAACCAGACAACAGGAGAAGAGAGACTATGGGGAGACAAAAAAACAGCCCGCATATGAAAGAAAAGCAGGCATCACCAGAAAAGGAAGTAAACGAAATGGAGGCAAGCAACCTGTCAGAGAAACAATTCATAGAAATGGTCATAAGGTGGCTGAAAAGAATGGAAGACAAATTCAACAATATGTGTAAGAACTAAGAGGAAATGAAGAAGAACCAAGAGGAAATGAAAAATGACGTTGCTGCTGTAAAGAACTCAATAGAAAGCATAAAGAGTAGACTAGAAGAAGCAGAGGACTGCATCAGTGAGGTAGAAGACAAGGTAGGAAAAATACCTAAGTAGAGCAGCTTCTAGAAAAAAAGAAATTAAAAAGCAGGAGAAGAGCCTAAGGGAACTTTGGAACAACACAAAACAAAACAACATCCGCATAATGGGGGTACCAGAAGGAGATGAAACTGAGCAAGGAATAGAAAACCTGTTTGAAGAAATAATGACAGAAAACTTCCCTGATATAAGGAAGAAAAAACCCACACAAATACAAGAAGCTCAGAGTCCCAAGCAAAATGAACCCCAAAAGACTGACACCAAGGCACATTATAATTAAATTGGCAAACACCAACGACAAAGTAAGAATCTTAAAAGTGGCCATAGAGAGACAGAAACTTACTTACAAAGGAACCCCAGAAGACTAGCGACTTTCTCAACAGAAACTCATCAGGCCAGAAGGGAATGGAATAAAATATACAAAGTCACGCAAAGGAAGGGTCTGAATCCAAGAATACTGTACCCAGTAAGGCTTTCAATCACAATGGAAGGTGAAATCAGGAGCTTCACAGACAAAAAAAGACTAAGGGAATTTATTACCACCAAACCAGCAATGTAAGAAATGCTAAAGGGTCTGCTGTAAAAAAAAGAAATAGGAAGCGAAGAAGGAATACAGGGGTAAAGAATAGGAATGGCGACAAATAAGTACCTATCAATAATAACTTTAAATGTAAATGGATTAAATGCCCCAATAAAAAGACACAGGGTAATGGATTGGATAAGAAAACAAGACCCGTATATCTGCTGTCTACAAGAAACCCACCTCACAAAAAAAGATGCAAACAGACTGAGGGTGAAGGGATGGAAAAGGTTTTTCAGGCGAATTGAAATGAAAAAAAAAGCTGGGGTAGCAATACTTATATCTGACAAATTAGATCTCAAAGTGAAGGACATAAAAAGAGATAAGGAAGGCCACTTCATAATACTAAAGGGAGCAATCCAACAAGAAGAAATAACTCTGGTAAACATATATGCACCCAATACAGGAGCAGCCAAATACATAAAAAAACTCCTGGAAGATATCAAGGGAGAGATTGACAGCAATACAATCATAGTAGGAGACTTTAATACCCCACTATCACTATTGGACAAATCCTCTAAACAAAAAATCAGCAAAGAAACATCAATTCTAAATAACTCACTAGACCAGATGAAATTAATTGACATCTTCAGAACATTTCACCCCAAAGCCACAGAATATACATTCTTCTCAAATGCACATGGGTCATTTTCAAAGATAGACCATATGTTGGGACATAGGCAAAGTCTCTTCAAATTCAAGAAGATAGAAAACATATCAAGCATCTTCTCAGATCACAATGGCATAAAACTGGGAATCAACTATAATAAAAACAATCCAAAAAAAATCAAACACATGGAGATTAAACAGCATGCTATTAAACAATGACTGGGTTACCAGAGAGATCAAAGAAGAAATAAAAAACATTATGTCAACAAATGACAATGAAAACACAGCAATCCAAAATCTATGGAACACAGCGAAAGCAATCTTGAGAGCGAAGTTCATAGCTCTACAAGCCTACTGCAAAAAAAACAAGAAACAATGGTAATAAATCACCTAACCCTACAACTCAAAGAGTTAGAAAGAGAGCATCAAGAAAAGCCTAGTGTAAGCAGAAGGAAGGAAATAATAAAGATCAGAGTGGACATAAACGACATAGAGACCAAAAAGAAAATACAAAAGATCAACAAAACCAAGAGCTGGTTCTTTGAGAGGATAAACAAGATTGATGAACCTCTAGCCAGGCTCACCAAGAAGCAAAGAGAGAGGACCCAAATAAACAAAATCAGAAATGAAAGAGGTAAAATAACAACAGACCCCACCGAAATACAAAGGATTGTTAAAAAATACTATGAACAACTCTATTCCAACAAACTGGACAACCTGGAGGAAATGGACATATTCCTAGAAAAATATAACCTTCAAAACTCAATCAGGAAGAATCTAAACATCTCAATAGGCCAATAACTATGGAAGAAATTGAAACAGTCATCAAAAAGCTTCCAGCAAACAAAAGCCCAGGGCCAGATGGCTTCACAGGGGAGTTTTACCAAACATCCAAGGAAGAACTAAAACCTATCCTCCTCAGACTATTCCAAAAAATTCAAGAGGAAGGAACACTTCCAAGCTCCTTCTATGAAGCCAGCATCACCTTAATACCAAAACCAGATAAAGACAACACAATGAAAGAGAACTACAGGTCAATATCCCTCATGAACATAGATGCCAAAATCCTCAACAAAATTCTAGCAAATTGGATCCAGCAGTACATCAGAAAGATCATACACCATGACCAGGTAGGATTTATCCCAGGAATGCAAGAATGGTACACTATCCGCAAATCAATAAACGTGATACATCACATAAACAAATTGAGAGATAAAAATCACATAGTCATATCAATTGATGCAGAAAAAGCATTTCACAAATCCAACACACTTTCTTGATAAAAACTCTCAACAAGGTGGGAATAGAAGGATCATACCTCAACATAATAAAAGCCATATATGAAAAACCCACAGGTAACATCATACTCAATGGGCAAAAACTAAAACCATTTCCCCTAAGAACAGGAACAAGACAGGGATGCCCACTCTCACCACTCCTGTTCAACATAGTACTGGAAGTATTAGTCATTGCAATTAGACAAGAAGAAGAAATAAAAGTGAAGCTGTCCTTATTTGCAGATGACATGATATTGTACATAAAAAACCCAAAAGACTCCATCAAAAAAGTATTACACTCAATAAATAAATTCAGCAATGTAACAGGATACAAAATTAACGCTAAGAAATCTATGGCATTTCTATACACCAATAGTGAACTTACAGAAATCGAGACTAAAAAAGCAATCCCATTTACCATCGCACCAAAAAAAATTAAGATACCTAGGAATAAACTTAACTAAAGAGGTAAAAGACCTATATGTGGAAAACTACCGGACACTGAAAAAAGAGATCAAGGAAGACGTAAACAGATGGAAGAACATAACATGTTCATGGATTGGGAGAATCAACACTATTAAAATGTCCATACTATCCAAAGCAATCTATAGATTCAATGCACTCCCCATTAAATACCAACAGCATATTTCACAGACCTAGAAAGAACTCTCCAAAAATTCATCTGGAATAAAAAAAGACCCCAAATAGCCACAGCAATCCTGAGAAAGAAGAACAAAGTAGGTGGGATCTCAATACCAGATTTCAAGCTGTATTACAAAGCCACTGTTCTCAAAACAACCTGGTACTGGCAAGAACAGACATATATTCCAATGGAATAGAATAGAGAATCCAGATATCAACCCAAACCACTATGCTCAATTAATATTTGGCAAAGGAAGCATGAACATACAATGGAGTCAAGACAGTCTCTTCAATAAATAGTGTTGGGAAAATTGGATAGATACAAGGGAAAAAAAATGAAACTAGACCACCATCTTACACCATACACAAAAATAAAATCAAAATGGATACAGGACTTAAACATAAGATGGGAACACATAAAAATATTAGAGGAATCCACAGGCAGATAAATCTCAGTCATATGCCAAAGCAATTTCTTCACCAATACTGCTCCTAGGGCAATGGAAGCTAAAGAGAAAATAAACAAATGGGACTACATCAAAATAAAAAGCTTTTTCACAGCAAAAGAAACGATCAACAAAACAACAAGAAAGCCCACTGTATAGGAGAACATATTTGCAAATGTTATCACTGATAAAGGTTTAATCCCCAACATCTACAGACAACTATGCAACTTAATAAATGGAAGATAAATGATCTAATAAAAAAATGGGCAACAGTCCTAAACAGAATCTTTTCAAAAGAAGACAGAAGGAAGGCCAAGAGACACATGAAAACATGCTCAATGTCACTAATCATTGGAGAGATGCAAATCAAAACGACAATGTGGTATCATCTCACACCTGTCAGAATGGCAATCATCAACAAATCAACAACGACAAGTGCTGGCAAGGATGCAGAGAAAAAGGAACCCTTGTGCACTGCTGGTGGGAATGCAGACTGGTGCAGCCACTGTGGAGAACAGTATGGAGTTTCCTCAAAAAACTAAAAATGGAGCTCCTATTTGACCCAGTAATCCCACTTCTAGGAATATATCCTAAGAAACTAGAAACACGAATCAGAAAGGATATCTGCATCCGTATGTTCATAGCAGCACAATTCACCATAGCTAAGATTTGGAAACAGCCCAAATGCCCATCAGCAGATGAATGGATTAGAAAACTATGGTACATCTACACAATGGAATACCTCGCTGCTGTAAAAAAGAAGGAATTCTTAACATTTGCAGCAGATGGATGGACCTGGAGAGCATTATGTTAAGTGAAATAAGCCAGGCAATGAAAGAAAAATACCACATGATCTTACTCATTTATGGAAAATAAAGAACATTATAACCTGATAAATAAAAAGAAAGATACAGGGGCAGTAAAACACCCACCAGACTGTCAAATTACAGCGGGAATGGTGGGGAGTGTTGGGGAGGGAGGGAAATAGATCGACCAAAGGACTTGTATGCATGCATATAAGCACACCAATGGACACAAGACACGGGGGTGGGGGGGGGGCGGTGGGATGAGGGCATGCGACAGGGGGTAGGGGAGGCTGGGGGAAGGTCAATGGGGGAGGAAAGGAGATATATGTACTAATATATATAATACTTTAAACAATAAAAAAATATTAAAAAAGAGTTCCCAAACCTGGTTTCTGCTTGCACAGGTCCAATCAGGTCTGCCCTCCCACTGCCAGAACCCAAGGTGAGTGGCAGCACACAAAATTTTGTGTGTTGGCCCTTTAAGTGGGTGCCTGCATTTCCAGCCATCTCTCCATGGCAAACAGCAACCCTGCTGCTTTTCACAGGCAGATGTTATGTAGGCACCTTTCTCAGTTCTGGTTCTCTGGTTGGGGTGCCCAGCTTGGGGTTTAGACCCCAGAGTTCTCAGTGGAAACTCCCCACATTTGAGATATTTTTCTGGACCTTCAGCTGCTGTCTGTGGGAGCCAGACCAGCCCTTTTGCACCTCCACACTTGAATCAGTCTCTAAGTGGTTTCTATTTTCTATTCTTGGTTATCAGGGTTCTCTCCAGCTAGTCTTCAGTTGATTATTCAAGGTGATTTTTCTGTATTTTAGTTATAAGCCAAGTTTGGTCCTGGGAGTATGTATGGCAGTTGTCTACAACTAGGATATTGACATGGATAGAGTCAAAATACACAACTTTTTTCACATTCTTGTTTAGTCATGTAAACCAGGGTCACTAGTTTTCCTACACAAATTAAATGTTCTTTCCTCCTCTCCTGGTTACAGGAAAATGAATCGCAATGACCGTTTTTAAATACAGTTGTCTGACATAAACTAAAAAAACCACAGTAACCATGAATGACTTCTTAAAAAATGATAACATATGCCAGCTAGAATCAGAAGTATGTTATTACTGTCCTCACACCTATTCACTTTGATTATTGTATCAGTAGCTATAACAAGCTGCATGACAAGCCATCCTACAAAAAATATTTAATATAATTCCATTATTATCAAGTGAGGTTGTGTGGTTGGGAGTTGTTCTGAGCTCTGCCCACATCCTTATGTGTATATAGTCATCTGTGAGTCACTACATGTTTTTCTAAGGCTTATTCATGATGTTGTGTGTGGCCATGGGGTTTTTCTCCCTTGAAACAATATATGATCACTTTACCCTAATGTTATATGTGTATGTTTATCTTCTATTTTATGTTTTTTGGACCGAATGTGAATTGCTTTATTTTATTTCTACTATTCCTATATCCATGACACTTTGCTTTCTTCCCAAGTATAAGAGATTCCTCCTATAATTTCTCAAAATGAATCAGCTATGTAAGCTCTAGATCCTGGCTTTTTTTCTTCTATGTAGTTCATTGAAGTATAATTACATAATATAAACTAAACATGATTAAAATGCACAATTTGGTGTATAAAAGCCATATAAAAATTATAGTCCAAACCTCATATTTCCATTTGTATATAAGTCAACAGAATGTACAATAAACTTTAATGGCTTCTTAATGTAATTGTTAAACATTTAATCTATCTGAGCCTCAATTTCCTTATTTCTGAAGTTAATGTGGGTTAGTAAACATGGCTTCAGATGAATACGATATGTGGATATATTTTGTTGAGCACAAATAAAATGTTCAAAGATAAAGTCTGTGTATGTATGTGTGTTTATTCATATACTTAGTTATTTCAAAGAAACATACACACTTGTATGAATACAAACACAGATTCATTTGTAATCTCATGTTTTATGTTGAAAGGAAACTTAAGAGGAAGTTGAGGAGTATAGAAATAAAAAGAAAGAATGTTGGAATTCATATAAAATGAAAAGATGTAGAAATTTAGAGAGGAAACCAAGATGGCGGCATAGGTAAGCACCTAAACTGCTGCCTCGCACAACAATTTCAAAACTACAACTAAAAGACAGAACGGACACCATCCAGAACCACAGGAAAGCTGGCTGATTGAAAATTCTACAACTAGAAGGAAAGAGAAAAGCTCATAGAGAATTGGAGGTACGGCAAAGGGTCTTTGTGCGCTCAGAGGGAAGGGCGACTGAGAGCCTGGCTGACTTTCTCTGGCGGAAGGGGGAAGGAAGCCCCCGACCACACTTAACCCCAGTTCTGACTGCACAGAACCCCAGTCCTGGGCGAAACCCGTGGACCCAAGCTCATACAGGGGGAGTCTGGACTGTCAGGTAGAGAGAAAGGCACCCGGAGACTCACTCGGAAACCCGGGGGAGACCCAGCGCGCGCCAGTATGCACAAAGGCTGCGGAGGTTGCCACAGGCTTTCCCTAGTGGAAGGGAGTCAGAAGCTCCTGACTGCACTGAGCCCCAGTTCTGACTGCACTGAACCCCAGTTCCAGGCGAGCCCCTGGGGACCAACGCTCTTGTGGGGGGAATCTGGACTCTCGGGAGGAGACTCGGGAGCCGAGGAAGGCAGAGGTCTGAAGGCGAGCACATGCGCGGAAGGGCAAGGCTGACTGGAAGCCAAGGCTGTCTGCTCCTCCCTCAGACTCCACCCCATCCAAGCTGAGCACAGAGGCTATTGCAATTTGGCAAGTCTAATACTATAAGGCTGTCTCCAGCACCGAACTTCTCCCAGCGTAGACACAGCTGATCCTTACAGCCAGCTGGCCAGCAGGTCAATTCCTCCCAGTGATACCAACAACAATCAAGACTTAACTGCAACAAGGCTGTACACACAGTCCACAAAGGAGTGCACCAAGAGTGTCCACCTCAGGTTAACTGGGGAGGCTGACCCACTGGGCCATATAGGAAACCTAGCACACAAATCTACCCTACCAACTCAGGGAAGCAGTGAAAATGCGGCATCAAAGAAACAGATAACAAACGAAAGAAATGGAGGAAAACAAATGACTGGATATAGAATTCAAAACCACTGTTATATGGCTTTTCAAGAATATCTTAGAAAAGGCCGATAAATATAACGAGACCCTCGAAGATATGAAAAAGGACCAACTAGAAATTAAACATACACTGACTGAAATAAGAAATATTATACAGAGACCCAACAACAGGCTAGAGGAACACAAGAATCAAGTCAAAGAATTAAAATACAAAGAAGCAAAAAACACTCAACCGAAAAAGCAAAAAGCAAAAAAAAAAATCCAAAAAGTTGAAGATAATGTAAGAAGACTCTGGGACAACTTCAAGCGTACCAACATCAGAATTATGGGGGTGCCAGAAGAAGAGCGAGAACAAGATACTGAAAATCTATTTGAAGAAATAATGACTGAAAACTTCCCCCACCTGGTGAAAGAAATAGACTTACAAGTCCAGGAAGCACACAGAACCCCAAACAAAAGGAATCCAAAGAGGACCACACCAAGACACATCATAATTAAAATGCCAAGAGCAAAAGACAAAGAGAGAATATTAAAAGCAGCAAGACAAAAACAGTTAATTACCTACAAGGGAGCACTCATACGATTGTCAGCTGATTTCTCAACAGAAACTATGCAGGCCAGATGGGAGTGGCAAGAAATATTCAAAGTGATGAATAGCAAGAACCTACAACCAAGACTACTCTACCCAGCAAAGCTATCATTCAGAATTGAAGGGCAGATAAAGAGCTTCACAGATAAGAAAAAGCTAAAGGAGTTCATCACCACCAAACCAGTATTATATGAAATGCTGGAAGGTATTCTTAAAGAAGAGGAAGAAGAAAAAAGTAAAGATAAAAATTATGAACAACAAATACATATCTATCAACAAGTGAACCTAAAAATCAAGTGAACTAAAAACCTGAGGAACAGAATAATCTGGTGAATATAATAGAATCAGGGGCATAGAAAGGGAGTGGACTGATAATTCTCAGGGGGAAAGGGGTATAGGGGTGTTCAGGAAGAGACTGGACAAAAATTATACACCTATGGATGAGGACAGTGGGGAGGAGGTAAGGGCTGAAGGTGGGGTGGGAACCGGGTGGAGGGGAGCTATGGGGGGAAAAAGGAGAAACAATTGTAATAATCTGAATAAAGCTTTATTTAAAAAAAAAAGATGTAGAAATTTAGACATGAAGATTTCAAGTAAATGATAGACATAAACTTAAATGATGAATTACTTTTCCTATGTTAATGCTTCAAATACATTAAAGTCTGAAGCACATTAACATTTATGCAATAAGAAATTCTCTACCAGATAAAGAAGTAGAATATTTCCAACTGATTGTAAGTTACTTCTACTTAAGGGGGATTACAACACAAGGTTCCTTTACCTAGAGGATACTAAATGAATGAATTCAGACACGTAATCTCAGTTTTCTGAACAAAATTTCATTGGATAAATGTCTATATTTACTTTTCAATACCAATGTAAAATTTCCACTTAGTAATTTGAAACAAACACATTTATGCTGTTACAATTCATGTGGTCAGAAACAGGAAATGGGTCTCATTGGGCTAAAATGAAGATGTTTGCAAGGCTATGTTTCTTTTGGAGACTACAGAGAAGAATCTACTTATTATCTTATTTCATATTTAGATTATAGTGCAAATAATCTAAATATATTTCCTATAGTTAAATACTTCACAGTGAGGGACTAAATGACAGCTTTAACTTGTGATATAAGGTGGAAATACCAAATTATTTTGGCTAATGTGTCATGAAGTGCAGTGGGTAATGCTCAAAGTTTATATCAAAGGAATTTAGTTCCCTCCCTTGTTGAAAAGAAAAGTGGGAATTTTATGTAGATATCATGGGCTTCTGTCCTTACCACAAGTCAATATTTGGAGATTCGAGTTTTCTAATCCACAAAGAAATATCTTAAATCAGGGTTGGGATAATGTGCTGGTATCCCAGTCCTCTGAAAGCCAACAGATTTTGTGAGGACCAGCGAATAGACATGGATTCACTTGACGTCTAAGCGGTCTTTTGGGAACACAGAACCTTCAGAAAAAATTCCCATCCTGTCCAGATCCACAGGGAAATCATATGATTAGGAGTTGGAGTAACAACAAAGAAATGTACCTAATGAGCAGCTATAAGGAGCTGTAAATATTTCCTCATCTCCAGTCTTTCATCATGTATAACTATGGCTGCCTGGGACCTGGTTGTTGCTTTTGGAAACCTAAGTTTGTCTAGGAGAACTGTGCTTGCCTCCTTCCTGCTGTCTTGTCTGGCCAGAGAGTTTCAGTCTCCATCACCAACCATCCAGGAGGTTGGACTTTCCCATCAGACGGTCCCCTCAGAGTCTCCAATCACGTGAGTCCAGAGGTCCAGTTGGTACAACAGGAAAGTGTCAGAAAGGGTCAAAGCCAAGCACATTTATCTGAGGTCTCTTGACAGCCATCAGCCTATGATTGCTGATTTGCATGATTAATTAATGATGCTAAAAGAAGAAATGAACATTGAACTCAGCAATACATTGGTAATTGTTGACAATTAACTGGATGGAAGCCCAATTAGAGGTGGCATTGGGAGGCATAAAGTATTTCAAATAAAAGTAGAAAGTATACAGTGAGTTGTGCAATTAAAGGGAGTAGGAAGGTAGAAAGCTAGGTATAGAGGGATGTCCAGTAAAGTGAAGGCAGTTTTTCTTTATTTTTATCATGGGGTCTATTCCACTACATTTCCATATTGATGAGAAAGATCTTTCTCCAATATATTTCTTGCAAATATTACCTTGCAACAGTAGTTCATGAGACATACATTACACACTATCTTCTTTCACTCTGGCATTAATTCACATGAAAAAGAATTTATTTGATAAGTGAAAGGAGGTATGCTAAATAGCTTAACTTTGCAATTACTTCATTACCTGTGACATGAATATATTTGTGGGTTATTCATTTGTTTTGTCTATTATAAATTGTCTGTACTAGTCTTGACATTTGTATAGTGGGGCCAGTGTGTTTTTATTCCTGTTTTTTTATTGCATTCTTCTAAACAAGGAATTGGACATTTCTTTCACACGATTTATTGTTTGTCATTGAGTACCTTCTTAAATGTATATGTGAGGAATTGTGAGTAGTTATTGATATTGTGGGCTCAAATTTGTCACTCAGTCATTTTGTATTCTCTCCATTCCTTTAGTATTTTTCCTTTGCTTACTGAAAAAAAAAGTTCAGCTGTTACTTTTATATTCTTCACATGCGAATCTTTGCTATCAATGAAAATGAAAGTGAATATTATTCTATGTACTTAATGTTAGTAAATCATCCTATGCACATATTACCAACTTGTTTCACATCTCCATTATTCCTTATTGTTCTTTTTGGCCTTTGTGGTTAGCTCTGTGTCCTAAATTTGCATCATCTTCTTCCATCCTCCGGAAGGCATTTTCTTTTGTATTTACTAAAGAGTACCTTTACCTTCCATCAGCATATTTGAATCCAATATCTTTATATAAGAAGAAATTATAACTTAGATGCTGCTTTCCTCTCAAATTTAAAAGCCCTTCTATGCTATTCTTTTATTTCCAAGTTATTGGAAATTTAACCCAGAATTAATGGTCCATGTTGATATTATTAACTTATTGTTTTCTGTCTTTATATAAATTAATTTGATTCTCACTTAATTTTGTTTCACACAGTTGTTTTGTAACCCTTATACTTCACCTAATTTCATTCCTACTGATAATCTGTATTCCATAAGTCTTAGCTTTAAAAAACTTATCATTTCTTCTTTGAATACATACACATTCATGTACATTTGTAGAAAGGCAGAAATAGCATCCTGTGCCCAGTAGAAAATGTCTTTCTATGTTGTACAGTCTTTTTTTCCATGTGCCCACTCTTCCTTATTACTCAACAATGCCTTATGGTCTTGCCTCCAATCAACTAGTGTGATGCCTATTCATTATTACCATGTTTACATAATATTTTATGATGTGGCTGTGCTATTCACACAAAGCCTTCCATATACATTCTCAATGAATTGTTATTATAACAATTATACAAAAATATTTTGGAATTGGTATATGAAAATTCTGGTTCTCTAACAGCTAGGCAGTGTTTTTCCCCCAGGGGACATTGAGCAATATCCAGAGACATTTTGGTCTGTCACTTGGTACGTGTAGGTAGGGTCTAAGGATGCACAGGAGAGACCACACCACAGACAATGATCTGTCCCAGAATGTCAGTAGTGCAGAGATTGAGAAACCATGGCTGAAAGAATATATGTACTTGTAATGTTTATAGCTGTCTCCAGGTTGGTTTCCCAATGTTGTGACACTTTACTGTTCTGCCAGGAAAGAATATAGAGTACCCCTTAGCTACCTGTTTGCAAGTTCCAACTCTGGTCAATGTGACACCTTCTTAAGTTTTTCCTCAGGCTGACAGATGTGAAATAATTTTTTATTGTTTTTTGAGCTTTTTCTGAGTTTGATTAAAGATTCATATATTTAATGGTCTTGTTAACTTGAATATTATTTTTATGCCTATTATCCTATCAGTCTTTTAAATGATTTCTAAAAATTATTATGTTGAGAGAGGTAGAAGAAGGTAACAGGGAGATAGATGGTAATGGAAGGATACTTGACTTGGAATGATGAACACACAATACTATATACATATGATGTATTATAGAACTGTACACCTGAAACCTATATAATTTTATTAATCAATGTCAACCTAGTAAATTGCATGAAATTTAAAATAAAATTTGGAATTATCATAAATATAAATTATTTTTTCTCCATGGACTTTTGGGGGATGTTTTGGCCATAACAATGTTTTATGTTTTATTTAGTTACACATGCCTGTCTTATTACTTCTGAGTCTCCTAACTTAATTACAATGGTTTGGCCCACTGTTACATGTTAATATGCAATTTTCTATCATTACACCTGAATTGGTTATACTTAACTGTGAGTATGTAATTTCTCTGAATTTTTGTAAAGTGACTGAGGTAGGGGAACAACTTCACTTTCTTCCAGGTCAATATTTTTCCAGCTGTCAATCAACAATTCTGTCGTTCCAAATATATTGAAATGGAAGCTTACCATGGGTTCAGTGCACTTATATACTGACACCTAATTCCTGATTCATTCAACAAACAATAATGGAGCATCTGCTGTTTGCCACAATTTCTAGAAGGATTATATATTATGTTCTATTTTTATGCCATTGCCAATTTTAATTACTAATCTATGTTGATAACCCTAAATTATTGCTATTTATTACAGCTTGTTTTTGGTTAGTTTTTGATGTTCCACTCAATTTTCTTTAATACAGTTGCTTGGAATTCACTCTGTTTAACCAGGTTTCATTCTCCCTGTCATTCCTTTCATTTCATAACTTCACATTTACTGAAATGGGTGCCTATATAAGGGCACATATATTCACACACATTTGTGAAAATACAAAGGTGAACAAAACAGGTGAAGCACTGCTTGTCTGGATCTGGCACTGTGATGGAGAAGTCAGAGTTCAATGGAATAAATGTTGGCATGACACTGTGCTCAAGCATAAATCATATGAAAAAAGTTACTCAGTTTAGAAGGATGGCTCCTCATGGCAGGGTTTATTGATCATGTTCTGGGAGGCCTTTGCATGTTGCATAAAGACCAGAACCAGAATTAGACTGTGCTCATTGATTTGTCAAAAATGAGATCAAAACCCAAAGTCCAAGAAAAACAGAGATGCCACATAAGATAAATGAGTAAGGGGTTTCTCTCATCTGCCATCAACCATACAAAAACTGATTCATCAATAAATATTGAAGAGACAAAACCAGTCATCTCTGCTTGATGTTAACATTTTCAACCTGTGTTGTTTTGTATATTTCCTTTGTGAGTTATTGTTTTATTTTTGGTCAGTTTTCACTTGGGGTAGTCACACCACATATCTATAACTACAAATTGGGCAAATTTATTTTTTCTACTTTGTTATTGTTTGACCTCAAAAGGATGTAATTAAGTTGGAAAGCAGCCAGAACACTAAGGAGATTTTTCTTCCTCATTGTCCTTCAGGGACCACCTGAGCTAATCAGATCTCTTTTCTTCCTCATGTTCATTTTATTGCTCTCTCTCCCTCTATGTTTATTTAACGTACTTAAGTATAGGACAGAAAAAGGGCATAGCAGTATGAAACCCCAGGCTTATTTGCTCATGAGAGACTTAATATAAGAATAGCTAAGTAATATTTATAAATTCTTTTTGGAAAAGATACTTAATCTGGACACTTGGACTTTTATCTTCTCATAACCTACATAGTGTGGGGGTGAGAAGGTCATGGAAATAACATAGATGAAGAGGCCATCGTGTGCTGTGTTGTGTGTGTGTGTGTGTGTGTGTGTGTGTGTGTGCACGCACGTGCCCTGTAAATGAGAGCAGTTCTCAGAGGAGAGGTGCCTGGACTGATATATTCCAATGTGACTAAAATATCAGCGGAAGACAACAAGGACATCCTTTTAAACTCATGGGATGATTTTGCAACCAGATTAATAAAGTGCAAAATTTACATATTGTGCACAAGTTTCTCCTTGACTTGAAGTTTCAACACCAACACACAGGATTCCTTATTTCTCAATATTCTCTGATATCATCTCTTATCTGCTCTGCTGTGCTCATTTCATTTGACGCACTGGCTCATTTGATCCCTGATTTTCTAAACAATCTTCTTCCTTGGGGCCTTTGCACTGGCTTTCCCTTCTGCTTGACAAACAGTTCTCCCTCAGTCTCCTAGTTAGCGGTCTTTGAAGTACTTGCTCAAGTGTCATTTGTTGGCAAGTCTTGACTAACCTCTATTAAAAAAGAGCACCTTCTATACTCTTTCCATTTGATGGGATTTATGTTTTATAGGAACTGCACCATTGAATATGTTTTGTTAATATATATTTGATTATATTCTCAATCATTAGTGTATAGAGATTGTTTTTCAGCAGCCCATACTCTGAACGGTGCCTAAAAAATGGTCCATAGTCACTCTATATTCCTCGAATACATGAAAGAGATCCTCAATAAAACAGCAACATACATTGTATTTGAAGAACAGGTTGAGGTAGAAAAGGAAATTCTAACGACAAATACCAATAAAGATACCATAATGGGGACCAGATCATACCAACAATGGAAATTATTTTCCTGATTCTAAAATATATATGTCATTTATTCTCAGTTACTAATGCCTGCTAATGTGAAAATTAGTTATTCATTTTTTTTTTCTATTTTCTGGTAGTCAACTGCAAAACATGGAACCAAGCAATGGTACACAAATTTCACAATTTCTTCTTCTGGGACTTTCACGAGCACTGGAACTACAGCCCCTCATGTTTGGGCTTTTCCTCTCCATGTACCTGATCACTGTGTTCGGAAACCTGGTCATCATCCTGGCTGTCAGCTCAGACTCCCACCTCCACACACCCATGTACTTCTTCCTCTCCAACCTGTCCTTGGTAGACATCTGTTTCACCTATACCACCATCCCAAAGATGCTGGTCAACATCCAGACACAGAGCAAAGCCATCACCTATGAAGGCTGCATCACACAAATGTATTTTTATATACTCTTTGTACTGTTGGACAACTTTATCCTGACCATGATGGCCTATGATCGTTTTGTAGCCATCTGCCACCCCCTGCACTACATGGTAATCATGAACCCCCGGCTCTGTGGACTGCTGGTTCTGCTGTCCTGCATCATGTGTGCACTGCATTCCTTGTTAGAAAGCTTAATGGTGTTGCGACTGTCTTTCTGCTCAGACTTGGAAATCCCTCACTTTTTCTGTGAACTCAATCAGGTGCTCCAACTTGCCTGCTCTGACACCATTCTTAACAACATTATAATGTATTTTTCAGCTGGACTGCTAGGTGTTGGTCCCCTTGCTGGTATCCTTTACTCTTACTCTAAGATCCTTTCCTCCATACGTCGAATCCCTTCAGCTCAGGGGAGGTATAAAGCATTTTCTACCTGTGCATCGCACCTCTCAGTTGTCTCCTTATTTTATGGTACGATCCTAGGAGTTTACCTCAGCTCTGCTGCTCCCCAAAATGCACACTCAAGTGCAACAGCCTCGGTGATGTACACTCTGGTCACACCCATGCTGAACCCCTTCATCTACAGTCTCAGGAACAAGGACATAAAGAGGGCCTTGGAAAAATTCCTTGGCAGGTAAGCTTTTCAAGGGCCAATTTTACTAGATTGAAGAATTGCCCAGGAATTCAGGGTGCAAATACTCAGAGCTAGAAGTTTGACACAAATCAAACAATATTTTGACCATATGTATTTGGAAATTCTCATTTATCTTATGGTTTAACATTAATTAGTTTAGAGTAATTTATTCTCTTATGACATATTTTATTATACGTAATTTTCTATTGTTTTCCTAAAAGAATAGTTGTGAATTATACTACCCCAATGGACAAAATTATACTTGGCTACTAAAGGTATTTGCATAATTTTATTTTAGAGGTAACTCTGAGACCACAGTTTTCACTTCTATTTCATCATTATTTTCTATAGGTGCTCTTCTTGATAATGTAGACTTTAACATGCTAGCATGTTTTATAGCTGGTCTCCTGGTTTTATATTCTTCATTCTATTATTTAACTCTGTGTCCACATGCCTATCATCGCCACTGGCAAAAATTGTCTATCAAACACATTTTTTTTCAAGAAGAGTCTACAAGGAAATATACATTTTAATAAATAGATTGATCTAATATTGTTAGAGTCAGAGATGACTGTAAATGTGATGAAGCAATAATAGCCATACAATTTTTTACTGGACAAAAATGTTTTTCATGGCCCACATCTACTCAATAAAGTGTGAAATTTGCCTCCTATTTGTAAGGCTCCTTATTCACTGGGGTGAAAGATTACATGGAGTATTATGATTTTTTTCTGAACTATTTCACTGTTTCTGCTTGAAAACTTTCTTTTTCATTGATTTTTTTTTAAAAGTGAGAGGGAGAGAGAGAAGAAAAAAAAATCTATATGAGAGAGAAACATTGATCAGTTGTCTACTGTAAGCATTCAAACCGTGGGTCAAACCCACCACCTGGGCATGTGCCCAGACTGGGAATAGAACCAGCAACATTTCGCTGTATTGGACAAAAGTCAACCAACTGAGCCATACAGGCCAGGGTTCCTTGAAAACTTTAAATGTGCTCCCTACTAAGGTGACTCCTTTAATATCTCCCCTTTTCTAAATTTTTTTCAAATCCACCAAAGGGAAAGTGAGTAAACAATCTCAATATCATACAATATACAGTATAGCTCCTTTACACTTGGGAATATCTTCACTCTTTATGATCAAAGGATGAATCACACAGGAGATAAAATTCTGCCTAGTCATGTGAATAAGACCCACAAAATTTCCTGCACAGACATGCGTGTCCTCCACCTTGTCCTGACTACCTGGAAGGGTTCATTTTTATACAGTTATCTAAAATATATTGGAATAACAGAATGATTGTAAATGCTGTCCTCAAATATCAGTACAAATGCCAAAAGTAAGAAGTAGATTATTAAAATTTCTCTCAGTTCTGTTCACTTTGACTATAGTTTTAATTCACTACATATCCTATCTAATAAAAGAGTAATATACAAATTGACCATCAAACCAACACACAGGCAGCCCCCATGGGGTCAAAGATGGCTGTCCCATGTGGACACAAGATGGCCACCACAAGATGGCCGGCAGAGGAGGGCAGTTGGGGTCAACCAGGCTGGCAGGGGAGGGCAGTTGGGGATGACCAGGCCTGCAGTTGGAGGGCAGTTGGGGGGGACCAGGCTGGCAAGGGAGGGAAGTTAGGGGTTACTGGGCCAGCAGGGGAGGGCAGTTGAGGGAAACCAGGCCTGCAGGGGAGTGGTTGGGGGGTGATCAGGCTGGCAGGCAGAAGCAGTTAGGGGCAATCAGGCAGGCAGGCAGGTCAGTGGTTGGGAGCCAGCAGTCCTGGATTGTGAGAGGGATGTCCGACTGCTCATTCCCACCGGGATCGGGCCTAAATGGGCAGTCGGACATCCCTTGATGGTCCCAGATTGGAGAGGGTACAGGCTGGGCTGAGGGACACCCCCCCATGTATGAATTTCATGCACCGGGCCTGTAGTATATATATATAAAAGTGCAGCGACCCAAATGGCGGAATGACTGGAATGACTGGTTGTTATGACATGCACTGTGGTGGCCAACTGGCCCAATCTGGGTTCCAATTGACCCTCCCCAAACCTCCCAAGGTCCTTCCCCCTGCCAGCCCCACCCTTGATCGGGTCCTCCCACCCTGATGGGGGCAGAACTGGCTGGCCAACCTCCCTGGGTCCCTCCCGTCCAAGCCAGCTGGCCCCTAAATAGGCCTCAAACGCTAGCCAGGCCTAGGGACCCCACCCATGCACTAATTCATGCACTCTGCCTCTAGTTGCTATATAACAAGCCAACCTAAAGGTAAATCTTATATAATAAAGATATAATATGCAAATTAACCCTCACACCCTCACAAGATGGCTGCCTATAACCAGGCGGGCCGGGGGGTTAGTGACGGACAACCAAATGACTGAACAGTAGGCTGTGTGGGGTGACCAGTCCAGCGGGGGGGGGGGGGGGGGCGGGGGAGGGCATGAGGGCCAACCAGGCCAGCAGGGGGCAGTAAGAGGTGACCAGGCCAGCAGGGAAGGGGCAGTTAGGTGCAACCAGGCTGGCGGGGGAGGGGGGGTGCAGTTGGGGGCAACCGGGCTGGCAGGGGGCAGTTGGTGGTGATTAGGCTGGCAAGGGGGGCAGTGAGGAGCAACTAGGTTGGTGGGGGGGGGGGGTAGTTGTGTGCGATCAGGCCAGCATGCAGAGGCAGTTAGGGGCCACCAGGCAGGCAGGCAGGTGAGCAATTTGGAGCCAGTGGTCCAGGATTGTGAGAGGGATGTCCGATGGCCAATTTAGGCCCAATCCCTGGGCCTAAACTGGCAGTCGGACATCCCCCAAGGGGTCCTGGATTGGAGAGGGTGCAGGCTGGCTTGAGGGGACCCTCCCTGCCCCAGTTCATGAATTTCATGCACTGGGCCTCTAGTGGTTTAATACAATTCCTTTATTTTCCATTGGGTTAGTGTAGTGGGAAGATGTTCTGATCTCTGCTGGTCCCTCATGAATCTTCAGTCAGCTATGGGTCAGCTGGGGTGTCTCTGCTGACCTTGGCTGGGCTTTCTAATGTATTAGGGGCTTAGCTACTACTGTGACTGACGTAAGGAAGGTGTGGCTGGAATAAATTAGCTCTGTCCTCATGTCCTCTCCTTCTCTGGAAGGTCCACCTGGATTTGTTCACATGGTTGAGGCCTGGTTTTGAAAGAGAGCAGCGGAAATGCACCAAGGCCTGGTAAAGCACACTGTCACTTGCACCATATTCTATTGGCCAAAACAAATAAAAAATCTGAAGTCCAGCCCAGATTCAAACATGGAGAAAAAGACTACACCTCTGGATCTCACAGTCACATTTGCCAAAGACATGAAAGCAAACAAAAAACTGGCGCCATCTCTGGAAAGTGTCTATCACTTGTGTATATTTTACTTCAGAAAAAAATTATTTCTGCCACCGCCCTAAATGGCTAAATGATCTTAGGGAATAGAGTGAGAATAAATATATGTTTAATGAGCAGATATGGAAATTTTACACTAGACGGTCAAGCCCTCCAAATATAAACATGCCCCCTCCGCCACTTGCCTCCTGCTTACCATTTCTAGGCTGAAGAAAAATAATTTTTTTTCCTTCCAGATATCTGGAGTCCAGGGACTTAACTCATTGATTAACAGAGCTAGAGACCTATTGCTTTCTTGATAATTATTTTTTTGGCACCCTCATGTAGACATTGCTTTTCTTTTTATTGACCTTATCTTAACATACTAACAATGATTTCCAATCTGATACTTTTATTTGTTGGGGGTGTGGGTCCTGATGGAAGGAGGCAGCATTTGAAATGCACACACAACAGAGAAATTGTTATTTTAAAGAGGAGAGAGAGTTGTTAATGTTATGCTCAGTGAGAGAAGCCAGTCACAAAAAGACAAATACTGCATGGTTTCACTTTCATGACATATCTAAAGTAGTCAAATTCATAGAAACAGAAAACAGAATGATTATTTCCAGACCTGGAAAAGGGGGACTGGGGAGTTAGAGTTTAGTGGGTAGAGTGTTTCAGTTTTGCAAGAAAAGGAAAAAGCTTTGGGGGTTGATTGCACAACAATGTGCATATAATTAACACTACTGAACTGCACACTTAAAAATGGTTACAATGTTAAATTTTGTTATGTGTTTTTTACCACTGCAAATCCTATATTATAAAGAGTTAATATGCAAATAGTCATCACGCCCTCACGCTGTAACAGCTCAGACACGCAACACTGGAGAGAGAGGAATGGGGACCAGCCAGGCACAAATGAGCTTGCGAGAGAAGAAGGGGGACCAGCCAGGCTGTGGCCCAGGAGAGGGACAAGCCGCCCGACACACAGTCCTAGGCACCAGAGGCTGGGGCTGCAGTCTGGGAGAGAGACAAGTTGCATGCCCCATGATCCCCATAGTCCCGGGTGCCAGTGGCTGCACCTGCACCTGTGGCTCGGGAGAGGGACAAGCCGCCCACCCTGCAGTCCTGAACACCAGCGGCTGCATCTGCACCTTCAGCCTGGGAGAAGGACAAGCCACCCACCCCGCAGTCCTGGGCACCAGTGCCCGTGGCTGCTCCCTGGGAGAAGGACAAGCTGCTCACTGATGATCCCCTGTGGCTGCGGTCAGCCTGTGCGAAGCCTGCCAGGGTTCTGGGTGCATGTGGCCAGCCAGAGGGAGGGAAGCCTGGGTCCTGAGTACCTGTGACCAGCCAGAGGAGGGAATCTTGGGTCCCAGGTGCAAGGCAAGGCAGAGGTGGTTAGGGGCAATCAGGCCAGCAGGGTAGCAGTTAGGGGCGATCAGGCCAGTAGGGGAACAGTTAGAGGCAATCAGGCAGACAGGCAGAGGTGGTTAGGGGCAATCATGCAGGCAGGCAAGAGGCACTCGGACATCCCCCAAGGGGTCCTGGATTGGAGAGGGTTCAGGCCGGGCTGAGGGACCCCACTCCATTCATGAATTTTGTGCACCAGACCTCTAGTTTTTAATAAAAGGAAGGAAATTCTCACACATGCTACAACATGGATGAGCCTTAAGGACATTATGCTGAGTGAAATTAACCAGTTATAAAAGGACAAATACCATGTGACTTCACTTTTATAAGATCCTCAGAGGAGTCAAACTCATAGAGACCAAAAGTAGAATTGTGGGTGCCATGGGCTGGAGAGGAGGATGAGGAATGAATGTTTAATGGGGACCAAGTTCCAGTTTGTGAAGATAAGAAAATTCTGGAGATGAATGATAGTGATGGTTGCATATGAATATACATAATGGCACTAAACTGTCAATTTTAAAAGTGGCTAACATGGTAACTTTTACCTTATGTTTATTTTACCACATTAGAAAAAATAATCTAAGGCAAGATGACAGGAGGAGCTGCACACTGTTTTCTTTTCCTTTTTATCCAGACAATAGCCAGCTAATAAGAAAAATATCTGATGCTTTAAGCCCTAATATTTGGGGTTTGCTTGTTACTAGAGCATAACTGAGACCACCATGACTCAGATGTGGCAGCTGACACTTGAATCTACTCTAGTGTGTGCTGATGCCCTCATCAATGAAGACCAGGGCTGGTTCCAGGATAAGAAGCAAGGCACTTGCCTCAGGAACAAAATTTAAGGGGGCACCAAAGAACACAAGAGTCAAAATAGCTATTATTTGAATGCAGTGTTTTAAAAAAAAATCAAAATTAATGCAAGACATTCATGGTGATTAAAATAGCAAAATGTTAAATTTAGATGGGATTACTGGGAATGACTCTCCATCACTTTTGGTGGATCAGTACCCCAGCTCCCTCACTTCTCAACTGTGTGTCCTACACTCTCTCAGAGGTCCCTAAAGGGACTGAGCCCCATGTCCCCACCATAGAAATGTGCTCATTCAAACTCTCAGTGTTTGCTATCTACACCTCCCTATCTCACATCCCTTCTTTTCTACGCATGCTTTCTAAGAACCCTTTCTAATGAATTACCTGCACTCAACCCTTGTCTCAGACTTTGCATTCAGGGGAGACCAGCCCAGGGCAGATGGCTATTACAATTTCATTTCAACCGGGCAAACACTATAACCCTGATTCACCTCCTAATCTCTGACCAAATCTGTTGTGTCAGTGATTTACTGCTGTGCATCAAATTGCCCCAAATGTAAGGGCCTAAAATAACAGCAAATAGTTATGATCTCACAGATTTTGTGGGTCAGAAATGAGGTATGGCTTCTCTGGGTTCTTTGCTCCAGGGTTTCTAATGGGCCACAGTGTCAGCTAAGGGATTGATGAGGGAAGGGTCTACTCCTCTCCAACCTGTCCTTGGCAGACATCTGTTTCACCTGTACCACCATACCAAAGATTACAAATTTCTTCAACTTAAGGAGGGATTAAAATGCAAAATGCTTTCACCCAAAGGAGGCTAAATGAATGAATTGTGACACTTAATCTGTTTCCTGAACAAAATTTCATTGGATAAATGTCTGTATTCACTTTTAAATCCTAATGTAAATTACTAACAAAGTGATTTTAAAAAAACAACAACACACATTTATGCTCTTACAATTCCTAAGGTCAGAAACAAGAAATGGGGTCTTGGTGAGCTAAAAAAAAAAGGTATTTGCAGGACTAGGTTTCTTCTGGAGGCTACAGGGAAGAATCTATTTACTTTCCTATTCCAAGCTTAGATTAGAGTGCAAATATTTTAATTATATTTTTATAATTAATTAATAGTTCATAGTAAGGGACTAAATGACAGCTCTTAACTTGTGATGCAAGGTTGAAATGCCAAATTATTTTAGCTAATGTGTCATGAAGCCCTGTGTGTAACACTCAATGTTTATATAAAAGGAACTTAGTTGATGAAAAGAAAAATAGTAACTTTCTGGGGATACTGGGACTATGTCCGTATCACAAGTCTGTATTTGGAGATTTCAGTTTTTTAATCCAGGCTAAAGCCTCAGTATTAAATTTGGAAAAAAATTAAATAAGGCTTGGGTTAGGTTCTAGGAGGTTAGTCCTCTGAAAGCCAATAAATGTAATGAGCAAGAACCACTAAAAACTGGACTCACTTGAGTTCTAACCTGATCTTTTGGGAACACAGAATCTCCAACGAAACATTCTCTGCTGTCCAGACCCACAGGGAAATCAGGTGATTAGGAGTTGGGGTAACAAGACAGAAATGCACCTAATGAGCAGACATAGGGAGCTGTAAATATCTCCTCATCTACAGTCTGTCAGTGTGTGTGACCTTGGGCTGGATGGGACCTGGTTGTGTTACAGAAAACCGGAGAAGAACCAAGCAATACTTAGAGAGATGGAGTTACATTTATTACACGCGGGTCCAGAGGAAAATGTCTCTCAAATTCTGGGCCCCAACATGGAGGAATTTTCCCTATTTATATGTTTTTACTTTCTTTGTCTCCCAAATATGCGGTGTTTCCGGCCCCCTTTGCAAGTTCTTAAAGAGCCCCTATGTGCTGGGGCCTTGAGACCTCAACCAAAGGCCTGGCCTGGTGCCAGCACTGATAATTTCATCTGGGGAAGGTTTAATGGCCTCTCTGAAGTGGGAGTACTCTTATTTTCCTTATTATTTAAGCAAGCAAGCAAGCATTTACAGAAGCCAAATAGCAGGGTTAAAATTTCAAACAGCAGTTTTTATATAAGATGGATGCTTCAGTTGTTGCTTTTGAAATCCTAAGTTTGTCTATGAGACCTGTGTTTGCCTCCTTCCTGCTGTCTTGTCTGGATCTGGACAGAGAGCTTCGGTCTCCATCATCAACCATCTAGGAGGTTGAACTTCCACACAGAGACCTTACCCTCAGAATTCTCAAACAGGTGAGTCCAGAGGTCCAGTAGGTACTACAGGAAAGGGTCAGAGTGAGTCAAAGCCAAGCACATTTATCTGAAGTCTCTTGACAGCCATCAGCCTATGGTTGTTTGATTGCCTGATTAACTAATTAATGAGTAATTTATGATGCTAAAAGGAGAAATTAACATTGAACTCAGCAACAATTGGTAATTGTTGACAATTAACTGATGGAAGCTCAATTAAAGTTGGCAATGGGAGACATAAAGTATTTCAAGTAAAAGTAGGACATGTACAATGAGTTTTGCAACTAAAGGAAGTAGCAACATAGAGTAGTAGGTATGGAGAATGTCCAGTAAAGAGAAGGCAGTTCTTCTTTATTTTTATCATGGGGTCTATTCCACTACATGTCCATGTTGATGGGGAAGATCCAGATCCAATATATTACTTACAAATATTACCTTACAACAGTATTCATGAAGACATACATTTCACATTTTTCTTTCACTCTGGTAATTCAATTCACATGGAACAGATTTTATTTCATAAGTAAAAATTGGTATGATAAATAGTTTAGCTTTGCAATTACTTCATTACCTGTGATCTAAATATATTTGTACATTATTCATTTGTTTTCACTCTTTTAAATTGTCTGTACATCTTGACATTTGTATAGTAGGTCTGAGTTTTTTTATTCCTGTTTTTTATTGCATTCTCCCAAACAAGAAATTGGAGTTTTTTCCACCAACTTTGTTGTCATTGAGTACCTGCATTTGAGAAGGCTAACCCCTATTTTGTAAAACTACTGTTTGAAATTCTCTGCTATTTAGATAGTTCCTTATTCTGTAAAGTCAACTCTGCTATGTTTTAGACAGCCTCTTATTCTGAAAAAAATAACTTTGCTTTCTAGCCTGCTTGAATAATAAGGAAGATAAACTTAATTGTCTGACCTTGTAGGCCAGAGACTAGATGCACCCATACTCTCATGCCATGCCAGATGTATTTTTCAATTGGATAGAACTGTGTTATTTTCAAGGCCACAACACAGTGAAATAACAACTAAGCACACATAGGGCTGGCTCTTTAATAAAAAGGAAAGTTCTGCTTATTTGCTGTGCTTAGAATTTGAATTCATTTTTCTCTAAGCCCACCAGTGTAAATTAAAAAGTGTAATTCCAAACTCTCTAAGCATTGCTTGATTTTTTTCTGGTTTTCTGCAACACATGTATGTATATGTGGGGAATTGTGAGTGTTTATTAATAGTGTGGGCTCAAGTGTATCACTCAGACATATTGTATTTTCTCTATTGCTTTTTTGTTTTCACTCTTCTTAATGAAAAAAACATTCAGCTGTAACTTTTATATTCTTCACTTGTGAATTCTTCCTATAAAACAAAAATGAAAGTGAATTTTCTTCTGTGTACATAGTACTAATAAATCACCTTACATACATATTGCCAACTTGTTCCACATATTCATTATTCCTTACAAGAGGCCTGGTGCACAAAATTCATGCACCAGGGGGAGGGTATCCCTCAGCCCAGCTTGCACCCTCTCCAATCTGGGACTCCTCAAGGGACTCCTCAAGAGATGTCCAACTGCCCGTTTAGGCCCAATCCCAGTGGGATTGGGCCTAAACGGGCAGTCGGACATCCCTTTCACAATCCAGGACTGCTAGCTCCCAACCACTGACCTGCCTGCCTGCCTGATTGCTCCTAACCGCTTCTGCCTGCCAGCCTGATCACCCCCTAACCACTCCCCTGCCAGCGTGATTGATGAATAACTGCTCCCCTTCAGGCCCGATTGCCCTTAACTGCCCTCCCCTGCCAGCCTGGTCACCCCAACTGCCCTCCCCTGCTGGCCCGGTAACCCCTAACTGCCCTCCCCTGCCAGCTCAGTCACCCCTAACTGCTCTCCCCTGCTGGCCTGGTTCCCACCAACTGCCCTCCCCTGCAGGCCTGGTCCACCCAACAGCCCTCCCCTGCTGGCCTGGTCCCCTCCATTTGCCCTCCCCTGCAGGCCTGGTTCCTCCCAACTGCCCTCCCCTGCTGGACTGATCACCTACAACTGTTCTCCCCTGCTGGCCATCTTGTGGTGGCCATCTTGTGTCCACATGGGGGCAGCTATCTTTGACCACATGGGGGCAGCTTTATTGTGTGTTGGAGTGACGGTCAATTTACATATCACTCTTTTATTAGATAGGATTGTTCCTTTCAGGCTTTTGTGGTTAGCTCTATTTCCAAAATTTGCATTATCTACTGTCTTCTGGAAAACAATCTATTTTATATTTGGTTAAAGATTACCTTTACCTTACATTAGCAAATGGAATCCATATATCTTTATATAAGTAGAAATTATAACTTAGACTCTTCTTTCTCCCTGATATTAAAAGCTCTTCTTTAATATTATTTTATTTCCAAGTTTTTGGAAATTTAATCTGGAATTAGTGGCCCATGTTGATATTATTCAGTTATTAGTATTTCCTACAATTGTTTTATAACCATTATACTTAACCTAATTTCATTCCTACTAATAATCTTTGTTCCATAAGTTCTTAGTTTTTTAAAACACTTCTCTTCCTATTTAGGCACACATACACACTCATATGCTTTTGTACAAATGTATAAATACCAACCTGTGCTCATCAGAAATTCTCTTCATGTGTTGTACAGTCTTTTTTTTCTGTGTCCACTCTTCCTTATTACTCAAAAATACCTCATGGTCTTCCCCTTAAACAACTAGTGTGATGCCAAGTATTTATTACCATGTGCACATAATATTTAGGATATGGCTGTGCTATTCAGACATTGAAAGCTTTCTATATACTTTCTTAATATATTACTACTACAACAATTATACAAAAATGTTTTGAGATTGTTACATTAAAATTCTGGTTCTCCACTAGAGGCAATATTTCCCCCCAGGTCACATTGAGCAATATCCAGAGATATTTTTCCCTGTCACATGGAGATGTAGGTAGAGCCCAGAGATGCCCTAAACATCCTGCAATGCACAAGAGAGACCACACCATAGGCAATAATCTGGCTCAGAATGCCAATAGTGCAGAGATTGAGAAACCATAAGTTAAAGAATATATGTACTTGTAATAGCTGTCTTCAGATTGGTTTCCCCATGTTGTAACACTTTACAGTTCTGCCAGAAAAGAAAATAGAGTACCCCTTTGATACCTGTTTATAAGTTCCAACCCTGATCAATGTGACACCTTTTTAAGCTTTTGCCCAGGCTGACAGATGTGAAAGAATTTTTTGTTGTTTTCTGAATTTTTTGAATTTGATCAAAGATTAATATACTTGACGGTCTTGTTACTTAGAATTTTATTTTTCTATGCCTATTATTCTTTCATTATCAGCCTTTTAAATGATTTTTAAACATTATTATGGTATTGGAGGTAAAAGAGGGTAAAGGGGTATAAATGGTGATGGAAGGAGACTTGAATTGGGGTGCTGAAAACAGAATACAATATACATAAGATATGTTATAGAATTGTACACCTGAAACCTATTTAATTTTGTTAATCAATGTCACCCCAATAAATTCAAGAATAATTTTAAAATAACATAAAAATTAATATAAATTATTATTTCCCAATTGACTTTGGGTGGTGCTTTAGCCATAAAAATATATTACATTTTATTTAGTTAAATATGTCTTTCTTAATACTTCCGAGTCTCCTGGTGTAATTACAATGATTTGGCCTATCCATAAATATTAATATGTAGTTTTCTATATATTCACCTAAAAAGGATTGGTTACACTTCCAGTGAGTAGTCAATTTCTCTGATTTTTTGTATGGTGACTAAGGTAGTAGATCATCTTCATTTTCTTTCAAGTCTATATTTATTTTTCCAGCTTTTGTTCAGCAATTCAATGTTTCCAAATATATTGAAATGCAACCTTCTCATGTGTTCAATGTACTGATATACTAATAAGTACAGACCTAACTCCTGATTCATTCAACAAATAATAACTGAGCATCTGCTATTTGCCACAATTTCTAGGAACATTAAAGACTATCTTCTATCTATGCCTTTGCCAATATAATTGCTAATCCATGTTGGTATCACTAAACTATTGTTATTTTGCACCTTATTTCTATTAGGATTTTTTTTTAAGAATTCCAAGTAAGTTTATTTTTTAATGGTACATTGCTGATAAAATTCTTAAATGTAACCTAAACCCTTTTTCATTAAATACTCCCCATTTAGTTAGGAACAACATCAAAATGTTCATCATGTGGATCAGCAATGTAATAAAAGCTGGCTCTTCTAAATAGTAGCTCAAACAGAAAGCTTTCTCTAACTTTAGTTTTCTTTCATTCTTCATCTTCTTATAATAAAACCCCACTCTCATCTGTGTTTCACTAAACAAAATCTGCATGATGAGGTAAATATATATACATCTGAAATGAATTCCTATTTCTGCTTGATTTTCTCAAAAATTTAATACTTCCAGTGAAAGCAAAATTAAACAAAATATACATATCCACTCAGCAAAAATCAAACCTGAAAAATATTCAAGAAGTAGAAAATTCAAACTTCACGAGCATCTCTTCAAAGTATTTTGCCTTCAGTTAGTACACTAGGGACAATCAAATTATAGGGAGGATCTCACCACGATGAAAAGGTGATCCTAAAAATATGTAGTTTAAAAAAGATGGTGCAACTGTGGTAATGCCCATGCTCAGTTATTAATACAGAACAGTTCATGTAAATGGTAGGCTGGAAAAGTATATGTAACTGATTTGCAAAGGTTTCTCTGAACTACATAAAGTTTTATGTGGCAACCTCCCTGCTTGCTAAAAATAAGAACGAAATCACAATTTTTTGTGGCAGTGAAGCCACATGCCTTTAACATGTTCATCCTATATATTTTATTCAAATGAAAAAAAAAACCTAACTTGGTATGAATTTACCTGACTTAATTTCAGAAAGCAGCAAGCAGTCTTTCATTAAGTATAAGAAAGACTTTATATTTGAATGATAAATCTATGAGAAAAGAATAGAAAAATTAAAAAGAAATATAAACTCAAGAAAGTCTTAGGGAATTTTCCTCAAGTGTTAACTCTAGCAAGGATACCAAGCCTTCAAAGACAATAAATTAAGTAATGAGAAACAGCCTCAATTTGATATCTGTATAATGCTCAGATGTGGCCACTGTTTTCTTTAAAAAACTTATTTAAGTACAGATAATGGCTGATAACTCAAACTCCTGCATAGTTCTTTGTCCATAAGCAGGGAGCATTTAGAGCTAAGTCTTAAAGAAGTCATGGGGTGTTGTACTATATGTGGGAGAGAACACGCCAGGAACTGCAACTTTTATCTTAGTAAAAGACCCCAATCAAATTTTCAACCCTGAGTTTGAGTCTCAAGCATGTTAAACCTGATGTATATATATGATTAAGGCTTAATCCTATAGTTCTTATATTCAGAAGCATTAACATTGTGAATATCCTTAACGCATTTTATTATTCTATGTGTTACATGACACTGGTGAGGAGTCACTATGTTCTGGGCAATTATTATCCTGAACACTACAACCCCCAAGTCAGGAAAGGTATTCTTATATAGGAAAAAAAACTTGAAGTTTCCAGATTGTTTCACAATACATTTCATTAAGAATTGTACTGTATGGCAATGCTGATTTTTTAAAAATCCTCCCCCTAACCCCCGCTTCAGTTGAGAATGGTGGTGATTATTTGCTTAACACTTGTTTTCTTATGTAGCAGATACTTTCTATGGCTGTATTCACTTGAATAAAGAAACCAAAGATGACTCCCTGAATTTTCCAGTGTTTGATCATAGTACACCTCATCAAATGGTTGCTTCAGTGGTCTCAAGTCTGGAATTCAGAACTGCTGCCCTATCCTGTAAATTTATTTAGAACAAGATAAGGCATGGCCAATAAATAAGCTGTAATTTACATCTTTAAATTCATAGCGTTGGCCATGGGAAAATGACATCTTATATAATAAAAGGGTAATATGCACATCGACTGAATGGTGAAATGACCGGTTGCTATAACGTGCACTGACCATCAGGGGGCAGATGCTCAATGCAAGAGCTGACCCCTAGTGGTCAGTGCACTCCCACAGGGGGAGCACCACTCAGCCAGAAGCTGGGTTCACAGCTTAGGACTGGTGAGCACAGCGGCGGTGGTGGGAGCCTCTCCAGCCTCTCCAGCAGCACTACGGGGAATGGGCCTCAGCTGTCAGTTGGACATCCCCTGAGGGCTCCCAGACTGCTCAGGGCACAGGCAGGGCTGAGGGACGCCCCTCCCCACTGAGTGCACGAATCTCATATACCGGGCCTCTAATGTCTACATAAAGGTGTAGATCCTTGGAATCAGAGGAGACTATGGGAGTAACACTAAAGATGCAAAAGCCATAAACAGAGAATTAACTTTCCTTATTGTTTGGGCTACCTGGTGTTCAAAAAATGTATATAAATATTTAAAACTAGAGGCCCGGTGCATGAAATTTGTGCACAGGGGGTGGGGGTGGGGGTTAAGGGGTGGGTCCCTCAGCCCGACCTGCACCATCTCCAATCTGGGATCCCTCAGGGGATGTCCTACTGATGGCTTAGGCCCGCTCCCCGTGGTTCTCTGCTCTCTGCAGACCTGCCTGCTTATTGCCGCCGCAGGCCCTGCTGTCTGCTCTCTGCAGAGGCCTGCTTGCCACTCGCCACCATGCCAGGGATAAAGAGAGCCCTGCTGTCTACTCTCTGGCTCGCCGCCATAGCCAGGGGCAAGCAGGACCCTGGTTTATGCTCTCGGTATGGGGCAAGCAGGGCCCTGCTTCTGCTCTCTGTGGGGGCCCACTTGCACCTGGCCAGTGGGCAGCGAAGGTTAAAAGGATGACTCCAGCTGGGCTGAGGGGACTGTGCACCGCCATATTGTGGCTATGGGCACTTCCATCTTTGTGACAGAGTGACGGTCAATTTGCATACTTCCTCTTTATTAGATAGGATAGTATTCTTTAGAAATTAGATCAAAAAACAGGAAGAAAAGTGTGTTTTCAGATACTTTTCTGCTTCATTCCAATAATTTTCTATACTCATAGAAGACAAAGGAAGAAGGGAGGAAATGAGCATATTAAATAAAATAGTGAATAGAGAATGCAATATTTTTTAAATAAAGACTTAACCTCAATGGAAAGATTTCTATTTTTCCACTGCTATAGAGCTAGTCAGCCAGAAAGGTGCATATAACATGTCTGCATATTCAATATTAAAAATAAATAAATGCCAGGTTCTGATTCAGACAATGACTTAAGAACCAAAGAAAGAAAATGAAGAAATTTCAAGACTAAAAATATCAAGAGTGCTAACTTTGGCAGCACGTATCCTGCAATTGGAAGGATACAGGAGGAGGACATGCAAACTTGCAAAGCACTCCATAGTTTTTAAAATAAACTAGTTTTTAAAAATCAATGTTTTACATTATGGCAAGAGCACAGGGCTAGTGATTTTTCCTTTGAAGACAGCGGCAAGGAAGTGAATTGGAGCACCTTGTTTGGACCTGCTGCCTCCCCCACCACCACCCCAAATGCAGCCTCAGTGGTCCATCCTGCAGAGGGGGCCTTCTATTCATTTTTTATTGAATTCAGTTGCTTGGAAATCACTTCTGTTTGACCAGGTTTCATTCTCCCTGTCATTCCTTTCTTTTCATAACTTCACATTTACATCAATGTGTTCCTATGTAAGGGCACATATATTCACTTTTGTGAAAGGTCAAAGGTGAATCCCTGCTTGATGGTGAAGACAGAATACAATGAAATGAATGTTTGCATGACAATGTGCTTAGGCTTAAATCATATGAAGAAAGTCGCTCAGTATAGAAGGATGGACTGTTGTGGCATGAGCAGGATTTATTGATCATGTCCTGGGAGGCCTTTGCATGTTGGATGAAGACCAGAACCAGAATTAGACTGAGCCCATTGATTTGTCAAAAGGAGATCAAAACTTAAAGTCAAAGAAAAACAAAGATGCTACATAAGAAAAGTGAGAAAGGGCTTGTCTCATTTGCCATCAACCATATAAAAACTAACTGGTCAAAAAAATACAGAAGAGGCACAGGAAAAAAACTATCTACAGCTTGATATAAAAAATATTCAACCTGTGTTGTTTTTGTATATTTCCTTTAGTGAGTTACTGGTTTATTTTTTGGTCAATTTTCACTTGGGGTAGTCAATCTGTAAGGTGTTTCACACCATATATTTACAACTACCTTAGTTTCATGGACAATTTTATTTATTCTTCTCTGTTAAGTTTGCTTAGCCTCAAGGGGGTATAATTGGAAAGCAGCCAGAATCCAAAGAAGGTTTTTCTTCCTCATTGTTTCTCAGGGACCAACTGAGCTAATTGGATCTCTTTTCTTCCTCATGTACATTTTATTGCTCTCTCGCTTCTAATGTTTATTTAAACTATTTTTATGTTTTTAAATACAGGGCAGAAAAATGGACATAGCAATATGAAACCCCAAGTTTATGTGTCCATGGGAGACTGATGATAGGAATATCTGGGTACTTTTCTAAGTTCTTTTTGAAAAAGATCCTTGATCTGATCAGCTTGACTTATGTCTACTCAATGCCTACATAGTGTGGGAGGGAGTGAGAAGGACAGGGAAATAACACACATGAGGAGGCCATGTGTGTGTGTGTGTGTGTGTGTGTGTGTGAGAGAGAGAGAGAGAGAGAGAGAGAGAGAGAGAGAGAGAGAGAGAGCACAGTCCTCAAAGTAGGGGTGCCTGGACTGATATATTCCAAGGTGACTTATAATATCAAGAGAAGGTACTAAGGAGGAGATCCTTTGCAATTCACAGGATGCTTTTGCAACCAGATTACTTAGTGAAAGATTTACACAGTGTGCACAAGGCACTCTCTGTGATTTGAAGTTACAACAGCAACACACAGCCACCTTGTTTCTTAATATTCTCTGACACCATCTCTTCTCCTGCTCTGACTTGCTCATTCTCCTTGACACATTGGCTCATGTTGAATTTTGATTTTCTGAAACAATCATATTCCTCAGGGCACTTTCACTGGCTGATCCTTCTGCCTAGCAAACACTTGCCCCTCAGTCTCCAGGCTAGTCTTCTTTGAAGTGTCTGTTAAAGACTCAGCTGTGGCAAGTCTTGGCTAAACACCATCCTATATAATAAAAGCCTAATATGCAAATCAACCAAACACCAAAACAACCGGTCGCTGTGACACACACTGACCACCAGGAGCAGCCCCCTGGTGGTCAGTGCACTCCCACCCGGGAGCACCTCTCAGCCAGAAGCCGGGCTCACAACTGGCGAGTGCAGCAGCAGTGGTGGGAACCTCTCTAGCCTCCACTGCAGGCAGGTGGTAAGGAGGGAGGGGTCCTGGACTGCAAGAGCCCCAGACTGCGAGAGGGATGTCTGACTGCCGCCTTATACCTGAGATCGGGCCTAAGTCGGCAGGCAGACATACCCTGAGGGGTCCTGGACTGAGGCCTCGCTGAGGGACCCTCCCCCTAGTGCACAAATCTCATGCACTGGGCCTCTAGTAAAAAATAATATTCTCTATCTACTCTTTCCATTTAATGTGATTTACTTTTCTTTTTATCAGCTGCACCATTGAATGTTACATATTTTTTTCATTTGATTATATTATTGCTCCATCATTAGTTTTAGACATTTGTTTTTAAGGATCCCATACTGAAGCAGTGCCTAGAACATGATTTATTGTCAATATATATTCCACAAATGCATGAGAGATATCCTCAATAACATAGTCATATATATTATTCTTGAAGAGCAGGTTGATGGTAGAAAAGGAAATTCTAATGAGAAATGACAATAGAGATACCATAATGGGGACCAGATAACACATCAAATATGATAATTATTTCCTGATTATAAAACATGAACGTGTCATTTATTCTCAGGTACTAATGCTTGCTAATGTGAAAATTGGTTATTCATTTTTTCTTTCATTCTCTTTTTTTTTTTCCATTTGGTAGTCACCTCTGACACATGGAACCAGGCAATGGTACTCAAATTTCAGAATTTTTTCTTCTGGGACTTTTTTTTTTTTTTTTTTTTTTTTTTTTTTTTTGCTATCCTCCAGGTTGCTTTATTCATTTTTTTAAAAATTTCTTTATTGATTAAGGTATCACATATTTGTCCTCATCCCCCCATTTCCATCCCAAACCCCTCCCCACGCATGCCCCCACCCCCACCCCCACCCCCATTGTCCGTGACCACTGGTTAGGCTTATAAGCATGCATATAAGTTCTTTGGTTGATCTCTCCCCCTTTCCCCCACCCTCCCCTACCTTCCCTCTGAGGTTTGACAGTCTGATCGATGCTTCCGTCTCTGGGTCTGTTTTTGTTCATCAGTTTATGTTGTTCATTATTTCCCCTAGATGAGTGAGATCATGTGATACTAGAAATATACTTATAAGAACCAAAAATGAGACAAGCAATAATGGTTATGCTGAGAGGCAAATGAATCAGTCTGTAGTGAGTTTCTTTCTCGGCCAACAGTTCTTTTGAGTCCCAATTTCAACGTCTAACAGTTCCTTATGTGTACATGTCAGCAATGATATTTCAGTTCCGGATGGTGGACAAATGGTGGTAATGCAGGTCCGACCCTCTCTGGTTTGGTCCTGGGCAACCTGCAGCAACGCACAGCTGCTGACTGTTAGTATGGCAGGGCGTCGTCAGCGTCTTCCATCTCTGGACTGTTTCTCTTCTGTCTTCATGGCTGGAGCAGTCCTGTCAATTCCTCTCTGTTGCAGGAATCCACATGGTCTTGGAGTTGTTTTCTGAAAATATACAAACATATTCTCGACCAAAAGTTAATAAAGGAATCCTTTCTATAAATTTGACTTGGGATCCTTTTTCATTTTTTGCCCAAATGATTTTCCTTTGGCTTGTTTTGACACCATGTGTGTTTTTCATGGGTGTCTTGCTGTTAGCATTACAAATGAAAGTTAATTTTCTAAAGTAAAAATTTTCTAGACGTAATTTACTTACAGGATATTTTTCCTTACATGATATTCTTCTACTATCCCCCCTTTTATGATTTAAATATTAGGAGGCTTTTGGAAATTTTATAAGGTAGTCTTGATAGCTTTTAAATCTTAATTTTTTTGTGCTAAAATATGACTGCTTTAGGTTCATTAGATGTTACACAATTTTACCATGACATGAACTACCAATAAAAATTTTTGTTAACACTTTAGGAACAGCTTTTTGTCCAGTACCATTAATTTTTCTAGAATATTTGCTTATTTCACTTAGCCAACTTAAATTAGTCTGAGAACTTGACTACTATTGTACTGTCAAATTTAATACTCTAACAACAATCTTATTTTACCCTGTAAATATTAGTGGAAAGGATTATTTGCCTTCTTGAGTAGGCCCTGAGCATTCCTGGTGCTATGTTGGATTTAGATATCAAAAACCCACTTCCCCACACCATGGGTACAAGACAACTCAAACAAGTCTTGTTGCAGTGAGAGGGCAGCTGCTGTCGGCCAAGTCTCTGTCTGTTACCTGGGTTCCGATTTGAGCTGGGCATGGGAAGCCAAGCAGCCATGGGGGCAGAAGACCTCCCTCAGAAGGGGTGAGGGTTCAGGCCCCTGCAAAGTTGGGGGGGGGTGAGGGTCTGTGCCCCACCTCTGTTGACCCCCAAGTTCTCTCATTGAAATTGGGACTCAAAAGAACTGTTGGCCCAGAAAGAAACTCACTACAGACTGATTCATTTGCCTCTAGCATAACCATTATTGCTTGTCTCATTTTCGGTTCTTATAAGTGTATTTCTAGTATCACATGATCTCACTCATCTAGGGGAAATAATGAACAACATAAACTGATGAACAAAAACAGACCTGGAGACAGGGAAGCATCGATCAGACTGTCAAACCTCAGAGGGAAGGTAGGGGAGGGTGGGGGAAAGGGGAAGAGATCAACCAAAGAACTTGTATGCATGCATATAAGCCTAACCAGTGGTCACGGACAACAGGGGGGGTGGGGGCATGTGTGGGGAGGGGTTTGGGATGGGATTGGGGGGATGAGGACAAATATGTGATACCTTAATCAATAAAGAAATTTTTTAAAAATTAACAGAAACAAGATGGAAAAACAACAATAATGTAGTGATATCAACATGGATTAGTAATTACATTTACAATGGCATAGACATAGAAGATAATCTATAATTTTTCTAGAAATTGTGGCAAATGGCAGGTGCTCAGTTATTATTTGTTGAGTGAATAAGGAATTAGGACTCTGTATATAAGTACATTGAACCCATTGTAAGGTTGCATTTCAATATATTTGGAAAGATCGAATTGCTGATTGAAAGTTGGAAAAATAAATATCATCCTGTAAGAAAATGAAGTTGAGCCCTTCAATCATGTTACAAAAAAAAAAACAGATGTCTACTCACTATAGGAGTAACCAACCTCTCTTAGGTTAACAGATAGAAAACTGCATATCACTATTTATGGGTGGGCCAAACCATCATAATTATGTCAAGAGACTCAGAAGTAATAAGGCAGACATACTTAATTTTTTAAAAATGTAAAACTTTTCTTTGGCCAAAACACCCCAAAAAAATAAATTGACAAATATTAATTTTTACTTATTTTACTTATGTTTTAAATTTTTCATTGAATTTATTACGTTGACATTGGTTAATAAAATTATATAGGTTTCAGGTGTACAGTTCTATAATACATCATATATATATATATATATATACATATATATATATATATATATATATATATATATATATATATATATATATATTGTATTGGGTGTTCAGCACCCCACATCAAGTCTCCTTCTATCACCATTTATGCCCCTTTCACCCTCCTCAACCTCCCCCACCATAATATTTTTTAAAAAATCATTTAAAAGGCTGATAATGAAAGAATAAACAGCATATAAAAATAGTATTCACATTAACAAAACAATCAAACTTATGAATGTTTGATCAAATTCAGGAGAAGTCCAGAAGACAATAAAAAAAAAATTAATACCTGTTAAGTCGGGAAAAAACTAAAATGTCACACTGACTGGGGTTGAAACTTTCAAGCAGTAGCAAAGGGGTAATATTTTTTTCTTTTCTGGCAGAACTGTAAAGTGTTACAACATTGGGAAACCAATCCGAAGACAGCTATTAGAAGTACATGTATTCTTTAAGTCATGGTTTCTCAGTCTCTGCACTATTGACATTCTGGGCCAGATCATAGGCTGTGGTGTGGTCTCTCCCATGCATTGCAGGATATTTAGAGCATGCCTGGACTCTACCTAAACTTCCCTTGTGACAGCAAAAAATGTCTCTGGATATGGCTGAATGTCCCTTGGGGGAACAATACTGCCGCTGGTGGAGTACCAAAGTCCTAATGTAACAATCTCAGAATATCCTATCTAATAAAAGAGTAATATGCAAATGAACCATCACTCTGCCACACCCACAAGCCACACCCACCAGCCAATCAGGAGGGAATATGCAAATAAACCCAACCAAGATGGCTGCAGCCACAGAGAGCAGGAGGGAGGCTTGGGTTTCCCTGGCAATGGAGGAAGCCAAGCTTTCTGCCTGCCCTTGCCGGCCCAGGCCTCCACTCAAGGCTACAAAGTTTCAATCATAGAAGATACATAAATCCAAACAGAAATAGTGGCAGCCACAGAGCTGGAAAGAGTAGGAGGCTAGGGTTGCCCCTGGCGATGGAGGAAGCCAAGCTTTCCACACACCCTGGCCGGCCCAGGCCTCCGCTTAAGGCTACAAAGTTTCAATTATAGAAGATACATAAATCCCAAAAGAAATGGCTGCCGCCACGGAGCAAACAGAAGGCTTGGCTCCACTCCAGGCTACAAAGTTTCAATTGTAGAAGACAAATAAACCCCAGATACCAGGGCTTCCGCTTGGGTCACCAGGGGGCGTGGCCGGCCTGCAAACCACCGCAGGCCCCTCGCCCAGGCCGCACCACGCCCCAAGGGAACTCCCACCCTGATCCGGGACACCCTTCAGAGCAAACCACCTGGCCCTCACCCTTGCACCAGGCCTCCATCCTATCTAATAAAAGAGTAATATGCAGACTGACCATCACTCCAACACACAAGATGGCTGCCCCCATGTGGTCAAAGATCCTGCCCCCATGTGAACACAAGATGGCCACCACAAGATGACCAGCAAGGGAGGGCAGTTGGGAGGGACCAGGTCTGCAAGGGAAGGAGAGTTGTGGGTGATCAGGCCATCAGGGGAGGGCAGTTGGGAGGGACCAGGACTGCAAGGGAGGGCAGTTGGGGACAATCAAGCCTGCAGGGGAGGGAAGTTAGGGGTGACCAAGCCGGCAGAGGAGGAAAGTTGGGGGCAACCAGGCATGCAGGGAAAGGCAATTAGGAGGGACCCAGGCCTACAGAGGAGAGCAGTGGGTTGCGGAGGGGGGTAGGGACCAGGCCTGCAGGGGAGGACAGTTGGGGGGGACCCAGGACTGCAGGGGAGAGCAGTTGGGGGGGACCAGGCCTGCAGGGGAGGGCAGTTGGGGGGATCCAGGCCTGCAGGGGAGAGCAGTTGGGGGGGACCAGGCCTGCAGGGGAGGGCAGTTAGGGGTGACCAGGCCTGCAGGGGAGGGCAGTTAGGGGAAAACAGGCTGGCAGGGGAGCAGTCAGGCATCAATCAGGCTGGCAGGGGAGTGGTTAGTGGGTGATCAGGCTGGCAGGCAGAAGCGGTTAGGGGCAATCAGGAAGGCAAGCAGGCAAGCAGTTGAAAGCCAGCAGTCCTGGATTGTGAGAGAGATGTCCGACTGCCCGTTTAGGCCCGGTGGGATTGGGCCTAAACGGGCAGTCGGACATCCCTTGAGGGGTCCCAGATTGGAGAGGGTGCAGGCTGGACTGAGGGATACCCCCCCATGCACTAATTTTGTGCACCGGGCCTCTAGTTTTTGTATAATTGTTATAATAGCAATGTATTGAGAATGTATATGGAATAGTATAGCGACATCATAAAACATTATGTGCACATGGTAATAATGAATTGGTATTACACCAGTAGAGTGTAGGGAAGACCATAAGATGTTGTTAGTAATAAGGAACAGTGGACACAGAAAAAAGAGTGTACAACACATAAAGAGAATTTCTGATGGGCACAGGATGCTATTTATGAATTTACATAAAAGCAAATGAGTATGTATATGTGCATAACATAGGAAGAGAAGTTTTTTAAAATTTAAGACTATGTAATACAGATTATCAGCAGGAATGAAATTAGGTTATGCATAGTGGCTACGAAATAATTGCATGAAACATTACGTGAAAGTCATACTAACCTATATAAAGATAGAAAACAATAACTTATCATCAAGATGGGCCCTAGATCCACAACTGCGGCACCCACGGAACAGCTGCGAGCGCCAGAACAACGCTCCCCAATTGGCGCAAACACACGGGTTCAGAGGAGCTCTACACTCCACCACGGAAAGGTCAGATTTCGCCTAGGATAAGGTGAGGTCTCTGGTCCCAGCACGAGAGAGGAACGCGCGTTTTGCGGGAGCTGGAGGACCAGGGAAGTCTGTGCATAGAAAAATCCGTGGCTGTTGGGGCTGGCGTGATCTGTGAATGTGGAAGGGGGTCCTCAGAGCTGCTAACAGAAGGGCTCTCTAAAAAGCAACCCATTTTGATCTGAAGTGCAGGGACACCCTAAGAATTTCAGGGGTGTGCTAGACTTACGCGCAGCCACGGAGTGCGCACACTTGGGCTTTTTCCTCTTGAAATTCTTGCTTCTGATTACTAAGCCCAATTCATAGGTTCACCCAGTTGGAAACACACTGGGAGACTGCAGGGGAAAGTTGTTTTTCTGGCACCTGGGGATCGGAGTGGGGATTGACCATTGGAGAGCCAGCTCTGAGGCAGCCCACTCCCACAAACAGGTAGTGAGTGCCACAGGAAAAGAAGGCTCTAACACTCCCTAGAGAGGCCATAGATAAACCCGGAAGTCAATCCAGAAACACTGCCACCCAGGGGCTGAATCACAAATTGACTCTTGTGTAATCAAAAATAAAGGAATACGAATTAAGACACACCGCCTGCTTAAAATCAGGACTGGCTTACATCACTGAAGAGCAGTGGAACGCAGGGAACTGCAATACTGTCCGGACTGAGAAACAGGCGTGCCAAACAGAACAACAGAGGAAATGAACAACCTTCACTACTCCACATTTTATTTTTATTTTTTATTTTTTTATTTTAATTTTTTGCATCTTTTACTCAAGAAACTAATTTTTTTCCTCACTTGATTTTACCTTTTTAATTATTACATTTTTATTTTCAATCCGTATTATTACTACTGCTATTTTATCTTTTTTTTTTTTAAGTGTCATTTTATTTTCTCTTCATTTTGTTTTGGGATTAATGTTCTACATTCTATTTTTATCTTTCCTTTAGCATCATTTTACTCTATCTCAAATCTACCTTTATGCCATCACTCTCTTCCTCACTTTTCCCTTTTCAGTGTCCTGTTTATCTTACCCCTTCCCTGCTTTAGATTTTCCCTATTATTTCTGTTTACCCCCTTTTAAAATTTCACCCTACTTATATATCTAATCTCCAATCCCCTGCTCCAAGTCCATACACACCTCTCTCTTCGCTGTCTTAACTATCCAAAAAATTGTTTTTCTCTCTGCCCTTTTGTTGTTGTTCGCTTGAATGTAGATTATATCGAATTTTTATGCTTTTTTGTGAGATTGTTTTGCTTATTCTTCTTTTGTTTATTTTTTTGTTTGTTTAGTGCTTTTGTTTTCCCTTGCCTCACTCAATATTAGTTGGTGTTGTAGTTTGTATTAATCCCCAGGTACTTGTACCTGGCATTTGCTGGGATAAGTGATTGTTCTATTGGAGTTTTATCCCCAATATATATAGTCTGTTTCCCTTTCTCTCTTAGTCTCTTTCTTGTCTCTCTTACTTTTTTTTCTACTTTTTTTCCCTTTTCCCAATTTCATTTTGACACCCCCTTTTTTTCTTCTTCTTCTTTCTTTCTTTTTCCTCTTCTTCTTTCTCTACTATCCCCTAATTTGCCTTTCTCTGGTGGTCACCTTTATTGGAGGTTATTAATATCGTGAATACATTTCTGTTCAGTGCCTTGTGTGTTGTACCTGGTAGTGCTGTATTTTGTGCCTTTAAATCGACGCAGGAGAGAGAGAACTACATAACCAGACACCCTGAGAAGAGAGACCATGGGGAGACAAAGACACAGCCCGCATATGAAAGAAAAGCAGGCATCACCAGAAAAGGAAGTAAACGAAATGGAAGCAAGCAACCTTCCAGAAAAAGAATTCAGAGAAATGGTCATAAGGTGGCTGAAAAGAATGGAAGACAAATTCGACAATATGAGCAAGAACCAAGAGGAAATAAAGAAGAACCAAGAAGAAATGAAAAATGACATCGCTGCTGTAAAGAACTCAATAGAAAGCATCAAGAGTAGACTAGAAGAAGCAGAGGACCGCATCAGTGAGCTAGAAGAGAAGATGGGAAAAAATACCCAAGTAGAGCAACTTCTAGGAAAAAAAATTAAAAGGCAGGAGGAGAGCCTAAGGGAACTTTGGGACAACACGAAACAAAACAACATCCGCATAATAGGGGTCCCAGAAGGAAAGGAAGCTGAGCAAGGAATAGAAAACCTATTTGAAGAAATAATGACAGAAAATTTCCCTGATATAGAGAAGAAAAAACCCACACAAATCCAAGAAGCTCACAGAGTCCCAAGCAAAATGAACCCCAAAAGATCGACGCCAAGGCACATTATAATTAAATTGGCAAACACCAACGACAAAGTAAGAATCTTAAAAGCGGCAAGAGAGAGACAGAAAGTTACATACAAAGGAACCCCCATCAGACTAGCAACTGATTTCTCAACAGAAACTCATCAGGCCAGAAGGGAATGGAATGAAATATACAAAGTCATGCAAAGGAAGGGTCTGAATCCAAGAATACTGTACCCAGCAAGGCTGTCAATCAAAATTGAAGGTGAAATCAGGAGCTTCACAGACAAAAAAGGACTAAGGGAATTTATTACCACCAAACCAGCAATGCAAGAAATGCTAAAGGGTCTGCTGTAAAAAAAAAAAAAGAAATAGGAAGCGAAGAAGGAACACAGGTGTAAAGAATAGGAATGGCGACAAATAAGTACCTATCAATAATAACTTTAAATGTAAACGGATTAAATGCCCCAATCAAAAGACATAAGGTAATGGATTGGATAAGAAAACATGACCCATATATCTGCTGTCTACAAGAAACCCACCTCAGAAAAAAAGACGCACACAGACTGAGGGTGAAGGGATGGAAAAAGGTTTTCCAGGCAAATGGAACTGAAAAAAAAGCTGGGGTAGCAATACTTATATCTGACAAATTAGATCTCAAACTGAAGGACATAACAAGAGATAAGGAAGGCCATTTCATAATACTAAAGGGAGCAATCCAACAAGAAGAAATAACTCTGGTAAACATATATGCACCCAATACAGGAGCACCCAAATACATAAAAAAACTCCTGGAGGATATCAAGGGAGAGATTGACAGCAATACAATCATAGTAGGAGACTTTAATACCCCACTATCACCATTGGACAAATCCTCTAAACAAAAAATCAGCAAAGAAACATCAATCCTAAATGACTCACTAGACCAGATGGAATTAATTGACATCTTCAGAACATTTCACCCCAAAGCCACAGAATATAGATTCTTCTCAAGTGCACATGGGTCATTTTCAAAGATAGACCATATGTTGGGACATAGGCAAAGTCTCTTCAAATTCAAGAAGATAGAAATCATATCAAGCATCTTCTCAGACCACAGTGGCATAAAACTGGAAATCAACTACAATAAAAACAACCCAAAGAAATCAAACACATGGAGACTAAACAGCATGCTATTAAACCATGACTGGGTTACCAGAGAGATCAAAGAAGAAATAAAAAACATCATGACAACAAATGACAATGAAAACACTCCAATCCAAAATCTATGGGACACAGCGAAAGCAGTCTTGAGAGGGAAGTTCATAGCTCTACAAGCCTACTGCAAAAAACAAGAAACAGGGGTAATAAATTACCTAACCCAATAACTCAAAGAGTTAGAAAAAGAGCAACAAGAAAAGCCCAGTGTAAGCAGAAGGAAGGAAATAATAAAGATCAGAGCAGAGATAAACGACATAGAGACCAAAAAAACAATACAAAAGATCAACAAAACCAAGAGCTGGTTTTTTGAAAGGATAAACAAGATTGATGAACCTCTAGCCAGGCTCACCGAGAAGCAAAGAGAGAGGACCCAAATAAACAAAATCAGAAATGAAAGAGGTGAAACAACAACAGATCCCGCCGAAATACAAAGGATTCTTAAAAAATACTACGAACAACTCTATTCCAACAAACTGGACAACCTGGAGGAAATAGACATATTCCTAGAAAAATATAACCTTCCAAAACTCAATCAGGAAGAATCTAAACAGCTCAATATGCCAATAACTAAGGAAGAAATTGAAGCAGTCATCAAAGAGCTTTGGCAAACAAAAGCCCGGGGCCAGACGGCTTCACAGGAGAGTTTTACCAAACATTCAAGGAAGAACTAAAACCTATCCTCCTCAGACTATTCCAAAAAATTCAAGAGGAAGGAACACTTCCAAGCTCCTTCTATGAAGCCAGCATCACCCTAATACCAAAACCAGATAAAGACAACACAATGAAAGAGAACTACAAGCCAATATCCCTCATGAATGTAGATGCCAAAATCCTCAACAAAATTCTAGCAAATCGGATCCAGCAGTACATCAGAAAGATCATACACCATGACCAAGTAGGGTTTATCCCAGGAATGCAAGGATGGTTCAATATCCGAAAATCAATAAATGTGATACATCACATAAACAAATTGAAAGATAAAAATCACATAGTCATATCAATTGATGCAGAAAAAGCATTTGACAAAATCCAACACCCTTTCTTGATAAAAAGTCTCAACAAGGTGGGAATAGAAGGATCATACCTCAACATAATAAAAGCTATATATGATAAACCCACAGCTAACATCATACTCAATGGGCAAAAACTAAAACCATTTCCCCTAAGAACAGGAACAAGACAAGGATGCCCACTCTCACCACTCCTGTTTGACATAGTACTGGAAGTATTAGCCATTGAAATTAGACAAGAAGAAGAAATAAAAGGCATCCAAATTGGAAAAGAAGAAGTAAAGCTGTCCTTATTTGCAGATGACATGATATTGTACATAAAAAACCCGAAAGACTCTATCAAAAAACTAACAGACTTAATAAATGAATTCGGCAAGGTAGCAGGATACAAAATTAACGCCAAGAAATCTATGGCATTTCTATACACCAACAGTGAACTTACAGAAAGAGAGACTAAAAAAGCAATCCCATTTTCCATCGCACCAAAAAAATTAAGATACTTAGGAATAAACCTAACCAAGGAGGTAAAAGACCTATATGCGGAAAACTACAGGACACTGAAAAAAGAGATAGAGGAAGATGTAAACAGATGGAAGAACATACCATGTTCATGGATTGGTAGAATCAACATCATCAAAATGTCCATACTACCCAAAGCAATCTATAGATTCAATGCACTTCCCATTAAAATACCAACAGCATATTTCACAGACCTAGAAAGAAGTCTCCAAAAATTCATCTGGAATAAAAAAAGAACCCGAATAGCCACAGCAATCCTGAGAAAGAAGAATAAAGTAGGAGGGATCTCAATACCAGATTTCAAGCTGTATTACAAAGCCACTGTCCTCAAAACAGCCTGGTACTGGCACAAGAACAGACATATAGATCAATGGAATAGAATAGAGAATCCAGATATCGACCCAAACCACTATGCGCAATTAATATTTGACAAAGGAGGCATGAGCATACAATGGAGTCAAGACAGTCTCTTCAATAAATGGTGTTGGGAAAATTGGACAGATACATGCAAATAAATGAAACTAGATCACCAACTTACACCATACACAAAAATAAACTCAAAATGGATACAGGACTTAAATATAAGAAGGGAAACCATAAAAATACTAGAGGAATCCACAGGCAGCAAAATCTCAGACATATGCCAAAAGAACTTTTTCAGTGATATTGCCCCTAGGGCAATGGAAGCCAAAGAGAAAATAAACAAATGGGACTACATCAAAATAAAAAGCTTTAGCACAGCAAAAGAAACCATCAACAAAACAACAAGAAACCCCACTGTATGGGAGAACATATTTGCAAATGGTATCACTGATAAAGCTTTAATTTCCAACATCTACAGGCAGCTTATACAACTTAATAAAAGGAAGATAAATGATCCAATAAAAAAATGGGCAACGGACCTAAATAGAATCTTTTCGAAAGAAGACAGAAGGAAGGCCAAGAGACACATGAAAACATGCTCAAAGTCACTTATTATCCGAGAGATGCAAATCAAAACGACAATGGGATACCATCTCACACCTGTCAGAATGGCTATCATCAACAAATCAACAAACGACAAGTGTTGGCGAGGATGCGGAGAAAAAGGAACCCTCTTGCACTGCTGGTGGGAATGCAGACTGGTGCAGCCACTGTGGAGAACAGTATGGAGTTTCCTCAAAAAACTGAAAATGGAACTCCCATTTGACCCAGTAATCCCACTCCTAGGAATATATCCTAAGAATCCAGAAACTCCAATAAGAAAGGATATATGCACCCCTATGTTCATAGCAGCACAATTTACAATAGCTAAGATTTGGAAACAGCCTAAGTGCCCATCAGCAGATGACTGGATCAGAAAACTATGGTACATCTACACAATGGAATACTATGCTGCCATAAAAAAGAAGGAATTACTACCATTTGTAGACACCTGGATGGAATTAGAGAACATTATGCTAAGTGAAATAAGCCAGTCAATGAAAGAAAAATACCACATGATCTCACTCATTTAGGGATAATGAAAAACATTATAAACTGATGAACCAAAAGATAGTTACAGAGGCAGTAAAGCATCAAACAGAGTGTCTAATTACAGCGGTAAGGTTAGGGAGAGGTGGGGGAAATAAGAGATCAACTGAAGGACTTGTATGCATGCATATAAGAGTAACCAACGAATGCAAAACATTGGGGGTGAGGGCAGGTATGGGAGTGGGGTGGGGGGGGGCAATGGTAAGATATGTACACATATAATACCTTAATAAAAATTTGAAAAAAAAAATAAAAATAAAAAAAGACAAAAAAAAAAAAAAAAAAAGATGGGCCACTAATTCCAGATTAAATTTCCAAAAACTTGGAAATATAAGAATATTATAGAATGGCTTTTAAATTTGGGGAAAAGCAGTGTCTAAGTTATAATTTCTTCTTATATAAAGTTATTAGATTCAAATATGCTAATAGAAAGTAATGCTAATCTTTAGTCGAATACAAAGGAGAATGCCTTCCAGAGGACAGTAGAAGACGATGCAAATTTTGGAGATAGAGGTCATGAAAAAGGCCAAATGGGACAATAAGGGATAATGGAGATGTAAAATAAGTTGGCTATATGGGTATAGGGTGATTTATTAGCACTAAGTACACAGTAGATCATTCACTTTCATTATTGTTGAGAGCAATGATTCACACATGAAAAGTATATAAGTAACAGCTGAATTTTTTTCAGTAAAAAAAGTGAAAAATAAGAAGAAACTGAGAGAATATACTATGACTGGGAGATTTGAGCCCCACTATTAATAAACACTCACAATTCCCCATGTATACACACGTGAAGGTACTCAATGACAACAAATTTGGTAGAAAAGACTACAATTCCTTGTTTAGAAGAATGCAATAAAAACAGGAATGAAAATACACTGGCTGCACTACACAAATGCCAGGACTTGTACAGACTATTTACAACAGACAAAACAAATGAATAATTAACCCACAAATGTATTCAGGTCACAGGTAATGAAGAAATTGCAAAGTTAAGCTATTTAGCATACCTCTTTTTACTTATCAAATAAATTCTGTTTCATGTGAATTGAATAACCAGATTGAAAGAAGACAGTGTGAAATGTATATCTCATGAACTACTGTTGCAAGGTAATATTTACAAGAAATATATTGAATCTGGATTTTCCTCTTCAGCATGGAAACATAGTGGAATAGACCCCATGATAAAAATAAAGAATTACCCTTACTTTACTGGACATCACTCCATAGCTAGCACTCTATTTTCCTGCTCCCTTTAGTTATAAAACTCATTGAATATGATCCACTTTTACTTAAAATACTTTATGTCTACCATTGCCACCTCTAATTGGGCTTCCATCTGTTAATTGTTAACAATTAGCCATGTATTGCTGAGTTTAATGTTCACTTCTCCCTTCAGCCTCATAAACTACTCATTAATTAGTTAATCAGATGAACAACCATAGGCTGATGGCTATCAAGAGACCTCAGGTAAATGTGCTTGGCTTTGATTCTCTCTGACCCTTTTTTGTAGTACCTGCCAGATCTTTGGACTCACCTGATTGGGAAATCTTAGGGGACAGCCTTTGTGTGATATTCCAGCCTCCTGGACCATTGATGATGGAGACTAAAGCTCTCTGTCCAGACAAGACAGCAGGAAGGAGGCAAGCACAGGTCTCCCAGATAAATTTAGGATTACAAAAGCAACAACCAGATCCCATCCAGCCCAAGGTCACACACACTGAGAGACTGGAGATGAGGAGATATTTACAGCTCCCTATGTCTGCTATTAGGTACATTTCTGTCTTGATATTTTGACCTCTAATCACATGATTTCCCTGTGGGTTGAGACAAAATGGAATGTTTTCCTGAAGATTCTGTGTTCCCAAAAGACAAGTTTAAAAGTCAAGGGAATCCCAGTTTTTTACTAATTCTTCCTTATAAAATCTGTTGGTTTTCAGGGGACAAACATCTCAGCATTTTATTACAACCCTGATTTAAAATTTTTCCAAATTTAAGACTGAGTATCTAGCTTGAATTAGAAAACTTAAATTTGAACATATTGACTTGTTGTTGGAACATAGGCCCTGATATCTACATAAAATTCTATTTTTCTTTTCAACAAGGGGAGAACTAACTTCCTTTGATATAAACTTTGAGTGTTACACAATGGGCTTCATGACACATTAGCCAAAGCAATTTGGCATTTTGACCTTATATCACAAGTTAAGAACTGTCATTTAGTCCCTCCCTATGAAATATTTGTTAATTATCAGAAACATATATCTTTTTACACTCTAATCTAAGCTTGGAATAGGAAAGTAATTAGACTCTTCCCTGTAGCCTCCAGAAGAAAGCCCTGCAAACATCTTGATATTATCCCACTAAGATTCATTTCCTGTTTCTGGTCTTAGGAATTGTAAGAGCATAAGTATGTTTGTTTTAAATCACTTGTGATATTTTTACACTAGCACTAAAAATTGAATACAAACATTTATCCAATGAAATTTTTGTTCAAGAAAATGAAATTAAAGTCTCAATTCATTCATTGCCCCTGGGTAAAGGCATTTTGAGTTGTAATCCCTCTTAGGTAGAAATTTATAATCAATTTGGAGATATTCAGGCTCTTTAGCTGGTAGAGGATTTCTTAAATAGATACAAAATGTGCTTCAGATTTTAATTCCTTTGATGCATTAACACATGAAAGGTAATTCGTCATTTAAGTTCATGTCTAACTTTTACTTTAAACCTTCATGTCTAAATTTCTATATCTTTTCAATTCTATGGTCTTCAACTTTCTCATAAGTTTACTTTATACATAAAATATCCTATATAAAAAAAGCCTAATATGCAAATTGATGGAATGGCAGAACTACCAGTCGCTATGATGAGCACTGACCACCAGGGGGCAGACACTCTATGCAGGAGCTGCCCCCTGGTGGTCAGTGCGCTCCCACTGGGGGAATGCTGCTCAGCCAGAAGCCAGGCTCACAGCTGGCAACTGCAACAGAGGTGGCAGGAGCCTCTCGCACCTCTGCCGCAGGCAGGCAGTAAGGAGTGAGGGATCCCAGACTGCGAGAACCCTGGACTGAGAGAGGGATATCTGACTGCCAGCTTAGGCCCAACCCCTGGGATTGGGCCTAAGCTGGCAGTTGGACATCCCCCGAGGGATCCTGGACTGCAAGAGGGCACAGGCTGAGCTGAGGGACCCCCACCCTCAGTACACAATTTGAATGCACTAGGCATCTAGTATCCTATCTAATAAAAGAGTAATATGCAAATTGACCATCACACCAAGACACAAGATGGCCGCCCCCATGTGGTCAAAGATGGCTGCCCCCATGTGGCCACAAGATGGCCACCACAAGATGGCCTGCAGGGGAAGGCAGTTATGGGCAGTTAGGGGAGACCAGGCCAGGAAGGGAGGGCAGTTGGGGGCGGTACCCAGGCCTGCAGTGGAGGGCAGTTGGGGGGGACCAGGTCAGCAGGGGAGGGCAGTTGGGGGGGGCAGGCCTTCAGGGGAGAGCAGTTGGGGGGGACCAGGCCTGCAGTGGAGGACAGTTCGGGGGGACCCAGGGCTGCAGGGGAGGACAGTTGGGGGGGGACCCAGGCCTGCAGGGGAGGGCAGTTGGGGGAGACTGGGCCTCCAGGGGAGGGCAGTTAGGGGTGACCAGGCCAGCAGGGGAGGACAGTTTGGGGTGACCGGGCCAGCATGGGAGGGCAGTTAGGGGCAATCGAGCCAGCCAGGGAGCAATTAGGCATCAATCAGGCTGGCAGGGGAGTGGTTAGGGGTGTTCAGGCTGGCAGACAGAAGCGGTTAGGGTCAATTAGGCAGAGGCAGGCGAGCAGTTGGGGGCCAGCACTCCTGGATTGTGAGAGGGATGTCCAACTGCCCGGGGTCCCAGATTGGAGAGGGTACAGGCTGGGGTAAGAGACACACACCCCCACCGTGCATGAATTTTGTGCACCAGGCCTCTAGTATTTAATAATTACATTAAAAAGCCATTAAAGTTTATTATGCACTTCTTGAATTATACACAAATAGAAACATGAGGTATGGACTTTAATTTTTGTATGGCTTGTATTCATCAAATTTTACATTTTAATCATGTTTAGTTTATAGTATGTAACTATACTTTGATAAATTATTTAGAAGGTAAAAAGTCTAGGATCTAGAACTGAGATAGCTGATTCACACTGAGAAATGGCAGGAGGTATCTCTTTTACCTAAACAAAAAGCAAATGCTCATGGATATAGGAAATGTAGAAGTAAACTAAAGCAATTCACATTTGGTGCTCTTTGTTCCCCCTTAAAAATATAATATAAAACCCTGGTACAGAAACAGGGTAAACTGATCAGATATTGCTTCAAGGGAGAAGAGCACAATGGTCACACACAACATCATGAATAAGCCTTAGAAATACATGTAGAAACTCACAGATGACTATAGACTCATAAGGAGATGGGCAGAATTCAGAACAACTCCTACATCAAAACAAAAAGCTACTGGACAGTAAAAGAAACAACCAATAAAATGGAAAGGGAGCCTACTGTTTGGGAGAGCATATTTGGCAATGATACATCTGGTAAGGGGTTAATATCCAAAATATATGAGGAACATATGCAGCTTAACAAACGAAATACAATCCAATTAAAAAATGGGAAAAGGGGGAGAATGGTGCCCAACAGGATGGCAGTGAGAGAGAAAGTATGAGTGAGTGAGGGAGTGGAAGGGGAGTGTGTGGACATTTGGTGTGTGTGTGGGGGGGGGGGGGGACAGTTATATTCCACAGGACTTTTGGAGGCTGGCGGACGAGGCTCACCTAGCCGGGCAGCCTCTGCTACTGCTGCAATCTCTCCCGGGGCAGCCTTCCCTACCACAGAGGCTGTGCCATCTTGAAGGGGAGAGCTGCTGTAACTGGGAGTCCAGCCTTACCTCCATAAAGGGGGCCCTTGGATGCCACCTGGGACCCTACAGCCACACCAGCTAGGGACCTGCTGCCTCGGCTGAGAACCCATAAACACCAAGATTCCAGCCTCCCAAGCCATGGGCTCCTAAAAAGTTTGTCTTGGGGAGAGACAAAATGGTGGCCAAATAGGTGGACATGTCCTATGCCTTCTCATGGAGCAGATAGAAGAAACAACTAAATTGAATAAGATCCATCAAGAAATGGTGAATTAAACACAGCTGGTGAGGTAATCCATGGATGGAAAAGACAGAGGACGCCTGGAGAATGGTAGGATTGGGGATCTGGGTTGGAGAGAGAGAGATGCACAACTACCAGCACGAGAGGGTCAGAAGGAAACTTCACTGCCCCAAGTCTGCGTCCCTTGGGGACATGCGTAACACTCGACTGTGGAAGGGGGTCCAAAGGGCTGCTGGAAGCCAGGGAATCTGGGTCTAAGTCCACAGCCATTGGGAGGCTGCACCTAGAAAGGCAACTGAAGTTCTGCACGCAGTGCCGAGGGGGAGAAATATACACAGCGGCATGGTTGCTCTGTCTTTATACTTTGCTTGCTTTTACTCACTAAACCCAGTTCATAGGATCTTTCAATTACAAACACTCACCGAGGTTGTGGTGCAGGTGGAGGTTCAGTTTTGTGGAGGCCGTGGAGCAAGACAGGGAGAGGTGACAGGAATCCAGGATGGGACAGTCTAGTCCAGCCGTGGGCAAACTACGGCCCGCGGGCCGGATCCAGCCTGTTCGGCTGTTCTGTCTGGCCTATGGAGCCGAAAGAGCGGAGGGTTCTCTTGCTCTCCCCTCCGCTCCTTTACTTTGAATTTATATTAGTTCACACAAACACTCCATCCATGCTTTTGTTCCGGCCCTCCGGTCCAGTTTAAGAACCCATTGTGGCCCTCGAGTCAAAAAGTTTGCCCACCCCTGTCTAGTCCCTCCAACTTTAAACAGCTGTTTTTCTCCTGAAGAACCAGCCCCTCCTAGCAGTGCAGTCACACCCAGCCTTGAGCTCTGCAGGGAAACAAGGAATCTGAATACCCCCAGGTAGCCCGCAGGGTCGGGGTTGAGGGGCCATTTGGTCCTGGAAACTAATACAGTAATACCCCCACTTAGAGCCTGTGTCAGAAATAGACGCTTCTGTAAATATGACTTAAAGCAGGCAGACAAACCAAGTGTGCAGATTGGCCCTGCATGTGTGAATCCAAGGCTGTGGAGACAGACACAGAGGAGTGGTGGATCACTGGGAACTTCAACACGGTGCTGATTACCTAACAGGAAACTGAGAAGTGAAAGATAGGACAGTAGAGAGGGTTCTTAAACCAGCCCCCCTGGACATTAAAACTCAGCTGAAGTGAATGACACTTCACTACTTCACTTTTTTATTTTTTATCTTTTACTTAAGAAAGAAAAGGGAGGAAAATATTTTTCCTTTATTTTATTTATTTATTTTTAACATTTTTTTTTGGATTAGTGTTTTTCATTCTATTTTTTATCATTATTTTTTAAATATATTTTATTGATTTTTTACAGAGAGGAAGGGAGATGGATAGAGAGTTAGAAACATCGATGAGAAAGAAACATTGATCACGTAACTCCTGCACACTCCCTACTGGGTATGTGCCCGCAACCAAGGTACATGCCCTTGACCGGAATCATACCTAGGACCCTTGAGTCCGCAGGCCGACGCTTCATCCACTGAGCCAAACCGGGCTTTTTATCATTATTGTACCTTATCACATTTTTTCCTTTTTGCCAACCTTTTCTGCCTCACTTCTCTCTGTTTCATCTTGTTTCTCTTCTCCTGTTTCTGCTTTATTTTTTCTCTCTCCTTTTACCTCTTGTAAAAATGGATTTTCTTTATCTGCTTTATTGATGATTTACTATTATAGTAGTCTCTGTTGGCTTACTCATATATCTAATTTTCTCTTCCCTGTTCCAAATCCATGCGGCCTTCTCTTTTCTATTTCTTCACTAGCCATTTTTTTTATACTTTTGTTTTTCCTCTCCTCTCTTGCTCTCTTCTTCTCCTAATTGCTTAATTAGTTCCACTCATCAAATTCAAGCCTATTTGCTCTCTACTCTATTCTCCTTTACCAAAAATTGATGAATATATAGCTAGATAGATAGATTTAAGAAAGAGAAATTTTTTCATTTTTATTATTTATTTTTTGAGTGTTGTTTTTTTTTTTAACTTTTTTCTTAGCCACTTATTCTCTTTCTCCCTCCTCTATACAGAACAGTGGCCATTCCCCCATTCATTCAATTCATTTACCTTACTTTCTGGAAATGTGCTCTACCTCTTCAGATTCGGTTTCCCTCCCTTTCTTCTGGGAGTTTATTGTATGCATTTTTTGGTTTATTTATTTGTTTTGTGGAGTATTCTCCCCATATATGTAAATTCTTCTCGCCTTCTTTTTTCTTCTTTTTCTTTTCTCTATTATGTTTTTTTTTTCTTTTCTCAATATCATTTTTGTGCTCTTTTGTCTCCTCTAATTCTCTTTTCTCTGGTGGTCACCTTTACTTGGGCTTATCAGTATTGTGAATACATTTGTGTTTTGTTCCCTCTGTGTTGTGTCTTTTGAGTTGTATTTTGTGCCTTTAAGTCAACATGGTAGAGAGTGAGCCACATAACCAGACACCCTGAGAAGAATGAAAATGGGGAGAAAAAGAAACAGCCCCAATACAAAAGAAAAGGAAGCATCACTGAAAAAGGAAGTAAACAAAATGGAGACAAGCAATTTGTCAGAGAAAGAATTCAGAGCAACAGTCATAAGGACACTGAAAAGGATGGAAGACAAATTCAACAACATGCATAATAATCAAGAGAAAATGAAGAAGAACCAAGAAGAAATGAAGAATGACATCACTGCAATAAAGAACACAATAGAAAGCATCAACAGTAGACTAGAAGAAGCTGAGGACCACATCAGTAAGCTAGAAGACAAGGTAGGAAAAAATACCCAAGCAGAGCAGCAACTAGGGGAAAAAAAAAAAAAAAAAAAACACTTAAAAAAACAGTAGAAGAGCCTAAGGGAGGTTTGGGACAACAAGACAACATGAAATGAAACAACTTCCACATAATAGGGGAGCCAGAAGGAGAGGAAACTGAGCAAGAAATATAAAACCTGTTTGAAGAAATAATGACAGAAAACTTCCTTGATATTGATTCCGGTCAAGGGCATGTACCTTGGTTGCAGGCACATACCCAGTAGGGAGTGTGCAGGAGTTATGTGATCAATGTTTCTTTCTCATCGATGTTTCTAACTCTCTATATTGGGAAGAAAAAACTCACACAAGCCTAAGAAGCTCACAGAGTCCCAAACAAGATGAACCTAAAGAGACCAACAACAAAACACATTGTAATTGAATTGCCAAACACCAACAACAAAGTAAGAATCTTAAAGGCTGCCAGAGAGAGACAGAAAGTTACCTACAAGGGATCCCCATCAGACTATCAACTGATTTCTCAATAGAAACACATCAGGCCAGAAGGGAATGGAATGAAATACACAAAGTGATGCAAAGCAAGGATATGAATCCATGAATACTATATCCAGCAAGGCTAACATTCAGAATTGAAGGGGACATCAGGAGCTTCACAGACAAAAAAGAACTAAGGGAGTTTATTACCACCAAACCAGCAATGCAAGAAATGCTAACGGGAGTGCTATAAAAAAGAAGAAATAGGAAAGGAAGAAGGAACAGAGGCATAAAGAATATAAATGGCTACAAACAAGTACCTATCAATAATAACTTTAAATATAAATGGATTAAATGTCCCAATCAAAAGAAATAGGATAGCTGAATGGAAAACAAAGAAACAAAAAAAAAACATGACCCATATATCTCCTGTCTACAGGAGACCCACCTAAGAACAAAGGACTCACACAAACTGATAGTGCAGGGATGGAAAAAAAAGTTTCAGGTGAATAGAAATGAAAAAAAAAAAGCTGGGGTAGCAATACTTATATTTGACAAATTAGACCTCAAAGTGAAGGCCATAATAAGAGACAAGGAAGGCCACTTCCCTTTAGGGAGCAATTCAACAAGAAGATATATCTCTGGTAAATATATATGCACCCAATACAGGAGCACACAAATATACAAACAAACAAACAAAAAAACTTCTGGAAGATATCAAGGAAGAGATTGACAGTCATAGTAGGGGATTTTAATACCCCTTGAGACCACTGGATAAATCCTCTAAAGAAAAAAATCAAAGAAACATCAATCCTAAATGACTCACTAGATCAGATGGACTAAATTGACATCTTGAGAACATTTCACCCCAAAGCTAGAGAATATACATTCTCTTCAAGTGCACATGGAACATTTTCAAAGATTGGACACAGGCAAAGGCTCTTTAAATTCAAGAAGGTAGAAATCATATCAAGCATTTTCTCAGATCACAATGACATAAAATTAGAAATCAACTTCAATAAAAACAATGAAAAAAATTAAACACTTGGAGGCTAACTCACATTCTAGTAAACAATGATTGTGTTACCAAAGAGATTAAAGAAGTAATAAAAAGTATCCTGGTAACAAATGACAATGAAAGCACAACAATCCAAAATCTATGGGACACAGTGAAAGCAGTCCTGAGAGGAAATTTCATACTAGCCCTACAGGCCTACCTCAAAAAAATAAATAAATAAAAATAACAAAAAAATGGTAATAAATTATCTAACCCTACAACTTAAAAAAATAGAAAGAGAGCAACAAGAAATGCCCAGAGTAAGCAGAAGGAAGGAAATAATAAAGATCAGAAAGGAAATAAATAACATAGAGAAAAAAAAAGATCAATAAAACCAATAAATGGTTCTTTGAAAGGATAAACAAGATTAATGAACCTCTAGCACATCTCACCAAGAAACAAAGAGTGAGGATCCAAATAAACAAAATCAGAAATGAAAGAGGTGAAGTAACAACAGACCACATAGAATATAAAGGAGAGTAAGCCATGGCTGGTTTGGCTCAGTGGATAGATCATGGGCCTGTGGACTGAAGGGTCCTGGGTTCGATTCTTGTCAAGGGCACATGCCCGGGTTGTGGGCTCGACCCCCAGTGTGGGGTGTGCAGGCGGCAGGCAAGAAATGATTCTCTGTCATCATTGGTGTTTCAATTTCTCTCTCCCTCTGACTTCCTCTCTGAAATCAATAAAATATATATAATAAATACTATTAGCAACTCTACTCAACAAACTGGAAAACCTAGATGAAATAGACACATTCTTAGAAAAATACAAGCTTCCAAATCTCAATCAGGAAGAATCAAAAAACCTGAATAGGCCAATAACTACAGATGAAATTGAAGCATTAATGAAAAATCTTCTAGCAAACAAAAGCCCTGGTCTGGACAACTAAAAAAGGAAGTGCTACCAATCATTCAAAGAAAAACTAAAACCTATCCTCCTCAGACTATTCCAAAAATTTCAGAGGAAGACACACTTCCAAGTTTTTTCTATGAAGCCTGCATTACCCTAATTCCAAAACCAGATATTGACACAACAAAGAAAAAAACTACAGGCCAATATCCCTGATTAAAATAGATTCTAAAAATCTCAACAAAATTCTAGCAAGTCAGATCCAGCATTACATTAGAAAGATTATATACCATGACCGAGTGGGATTTATTCCAGGTATGCAAGAATAGTACAATATATGCAAATTAATAAATGAGATGCATCACATAAACAAATTGAGAGACAAAAATCACATAATAATATCAATCAATGCAGAGCAATGATGTGACAAAATCCAACACCCTTTCCTGGTAAAAACCCTCAGCAAAGTGGGAATAGAGGGATCATAACTCAACATAATAAAAGCCTTATATGAAAAACCTATAGCCAACATCATACTCAATGGGCAAAAACTAAAACCATATACCCTAAGAACAGGAACAAGACAGGGATGCCCACTTTCACCACTCTTGTTCGACAAAGTTTTGGAAATGATAGCCATAGCAACCAAACAAGAATAAATAAAAGGCACCCAAATTGGAAAAGAATAAGTAAAACTGTCCTTATCCCTAGATGACATGATATTGTACATAGAAAACCCCAAGACTCCATCAAAAAACTACTAGACTTTATAAATGAATTAGGCAAGGTAGAAGGATACAAAGTTAACACTGTGAAATCTATGACTTTTTTATACACCAACTAGAGGCCTGGTGCATGAAATTCATGCACAGGGGTGGTGTCCCTCAGCCAAGCCTGCACCCTCTCCAATCTGAGACCCCTTGAGGGATGTCCTGGTGGAATCTGGCCTAAACAGGCAGTTGGACATCCCTCTCACAATCCAGGACTGCTGGCTCCCAACTGCTCACCTGCCTCAGCCTGATTGCCCCTAAGCACTTGTGCCTGACAGCCTGATCACCCCCTAACCACTCCCCTGCCAGCCTGATCGACGCCTAACTGCTCCACGGCCAGCCCGATTACCCGCAACTGCCCTCGCTTGCTGGCCTGGTCACCCCTAACTGCCCTCCCTTGCAGGCCTGGCCCCCCAAACTGCCCTCCCATGCAGGACTGGTCTCCCCCAACTGCCCTCCCCTGCTGTCCTGGTCCCCCCCCCCAACTGCCCTCCCCTGCAGGCCTGGGTTCCCCCCAACTGTCCTCCCTTGCGGACCTTGTCCCCACCCCCAACTGTCCTCCCCTGCAGACTTGGCCCCCCCGCTGCCAACTGCCCTCCCCTGCTGGCCTGGTCTCTCCCAACTGCCCTCCTCTGCTGGCCCAGTCACACCTAACTGCCTTCCCTGCTGGCCTGATCGCCCACAACTGCCCTCCCCTGTATGCCAAGGTCCCCCACAACTGTCCTCCACTGCAGGTCTGGTCCCTCCCAACTGTCCTCCCCTGCAGGCCTGGTCCCCCCCAACTGTCCTCCTCTGCTGGCCTGGTCCCCCCTAACTGCCCTCCCCTGCAGGACTAGTCCCCCCCCAACTGCCCTTCCCTGCATGCCTGGTCCCCCCCAACTGTCCTCCCCTGCAGGCCTGGTGCCCCCCAACTGCCTGCCCCTGCTGGCCCGGTCATCCTAACTGCCCTCCCTGCTGGCCTGATCACCCACAACTGCCCTCCCCTGCATGCCTGGTCCCCCCCAACTGCCCTACCCTGCAGGCCTGGTCCCCCCCAACTGACCTCCCCTGCAGGACTGGACCCCTCCAACTGCTCTTCCTTGCTAGCCTGGTCTCCCCCAACTGCCCTACTCTGCCGGCATGGTCACCCACAACTGCCCTTCTTTGCTGGCCTGGTCACCCTTAACTGCCCACAACTGCCCTCACCTGCAGGCCATTTTATGGTGGCCATCTTGTGTCCACATGGGGGCAGCCATCTTTGACCACATGGGGCAGCCATCTTGTGTCTTGGAGTGACAGTCAATTTGCATATTCCTCTTTTATTAGATAGGATAATGAACTCACAGAAAGAGAAACTGAAAAAACAATCTCATTTACCATTGCACCAAAAAAATTAAGATACTTAGGAATAAACTTAACTAAGGAAGTAAAAGATCTATACTTGGAAAACTACAGGACATTGAAAAAAGAAATAGAGGAAGATATAAAAAAATGGAAGAACATACCATGTTCATGGATTGGTAGAATAAACATCATTCAAATGTCCATACTACCCAAAGCAATTTATAGATTCAATGCAATCCCCATTAAAATACAAATGGCATATTTCACAGACCTAGAACAAACTCTCTAAAAATTCATTTGGAATTTAAAAAAGAACCTGAATAACCACAGCAATACTGAGAAAGAAGAACAAAGTTGGAGGGATCACAATACCAGATATCAAGCTATATTACAGAGCTACTGTTCTCAAAACTGCCTGGTACTGGCACAAGAACAGACATGTAGACCAATGGAACAGAACAGAGAACCCAGAAATTGACCCAAGCCATTATGCTCAATTAATATCTGACAAAGGAGGCAAGAGAATACAATGGAGTCAAGACAGTCTCTTCAATAAATGGTGCTGGCCCATCGACAAAACAACAAGAAAGCCCACTGCGTGGGAGAACATATTTGCCAATGCTATCAATGATAAGGGTTGAATCTCCAACATTTACAGGGAACTCATATAACGTAACAAAAGGAAAATAAACAATCCAATCAAAAAAATGGGCAAAAGACCTAAATAGACACTTTTCAAAAGAGGACATACAGAAAGCTGAGAGATATATGAAAATATGCTCAAAGTCACTAATCACCCAAGATATGCAAATCAAAAGGACAATGAGGTACCATCTCACACCTGTCAGAAAAGCTATTATCAACAAATCAACAAATGACAATTTCTGGCTAGGATGTGGAGAAAAAGGAACCCTAGTACACCACTGGTGGGAATGCAGACTGGTGCAACCTATGGAAAATAATATGGAGTTTCCTCCAAAAATTAAAAATGGAACTGCCATTTGACCCAGTGATCCCACTTGTAGGAATATAGCCTATGAAACCAGAAACGCCAATCAGTAAAAATATATGCACCCATATATTCATAGCAGCACAATTTACAATAGGTAAGATCTGGAAACAGCCTAAGTGCCCATCTGTGGTACATTTACACTATGGAATACTATGCAGCCGTAAAAACAGAAGAATCTTTTACCCCGTGAAACGGCATGGAGGAACCTGGAGAGTATTATCCTAAGCGAAATAAGCCAGTCAGAGAAAGATAAGTATCAAATGATCTCACTCATTTGTGGAATCTAATGAACAAAATACTGATGAACAAAAAGATCCATAGACAAAGAAGCATAGAATAGATTGATGACTCTCAGAGTGAAGGTGGGGATGGGGGATGGGTGAGGGAAATGGATTAAGTGGAAAACTTATATGCATATGTGCAAAGCCAGTGGACACAGATAATAGTGTGGTGAAGAGCTGGGAGGGACAGTGTTGGGTAGAGGGAGTCAATGGGGAAAATAGAGGGGACATCTGTAATAATTTCAGCAATAAAGGTAATTTTTAAATATATATATTATTTAATTTTTAAGGACACATATAAAAGATTTGAAGACGGCATTTTTCAGAAGTACAGCATATGATGTTATTCATGAATCCTCATATGCAATAAGTGAATAATGAATTTATAACAGTGTCCAGAATGAATACCCTATTTGTTCAAAATTACATGCAACTATGTTTTTTTATTCAGAAGATATCAATCTACCTGCACCTGACTCTAACACAGAGACACTGCCTCACTGCTCAGAGTGTTCCTCAGAGCAGGACCTTCAGCCTCAGCATCACACAGGACATTGATTCTCAGAATCTAAAGCCCATTAGGACCTGATTTTTTTTTTAAAAAAAAAGAATGATTTAAAGCCTTTGTTGCTGTCTTTGTTCCTGAGACTGTAGATGAAGGCATTCAATATGGGTGTGACCACACAGTACATCATGCAGGCTGTTATACTTGAGTGTGCATTGTGGGTTGCAGCAGAGCTGAGGTACACTCTTGGGCTCCTTCAATAAAATAAAGAGTAAACTGAGAGGTGAGATGCATAAGCAGAGGATGCTTTATACCAGTACTTCCCCTGAGTTGATGACATTCCATGTGTGCAGGACACTATTTCAGAGTGTGAGTAAAGGATTCCAGCGAAAGGACCGACATGCAGGAGAGCTGAAAAATAGATCACCATGTTATTTAAAAAGATGTCAGAAAGGCAAGTTTGATCATCTTATTGAGTCCTCAGGAGAAGTGAGGGATTTCCAAGTCCATGCAGAAGGACAGGCATTAAGTATTGAAGCAAGGAATTCAGGATACTCATGATCCAAGCCATCACAACCAGCAGTCCACAAAGCCGAGGGTGGTGCAGAGGAAGGCAGATGGCCACAAACTGGTCATAGGTCATCATGGTTAAGAGAAAAACATCCAACCCAACAATATATCCTATATAATAAAGAGCTAATATGCAAATGGCAGTCACGCTAGCACGCCGTGATGCCCTCACATCATCACAATCCATCACCAGAAGCTGCATGCACAGCAGGTGCATGCACAGGTGGGCAGGGACTTGATGCTACACACGCAGCACAGAGGCAGGTCCCTGCTGCTCCACACAGCTAGGCCTAGGGGTCCCGCAACTCTGCGCAGCATGGAAGCAGGACTTCTGGCTCTGGCCTACCTCTTTGGGGCAATCCATCGAGCACCCCAGATGGATGGACGGGGCCTACCTCATTGGGGTGATCGATGGCAGAGCTCCCGCAATATGAGAGGGCACAGGCCAGGCTGCCAGGCTGGGGGACCCTCCCTCTCTGAGTGTACAAATTTTGTACACCAGGCCTCTTCTGTATATATAAATACATCTGGGTTGTGATGCCACAACCAGCATGGCTAGGGTTCAAGGAAAGGGACCAACACACAAATAAAAGCATTAGACAAGAAATATGAATTTAGAAATCATGGGGGCTAGGCGGAAAATTTTCCCTAGTGGAGAGGCTCCCCAAAGCCCTGGTCTGGTTAGCTATTATTCAATTTTAGAATACACATCTTGCCCTCAATTAAGCAGGCAATCTGTTAGCAGACAGACTATCTTAAAGGTCAATAAATATTAGTAAAGATTTACTTTGAGACTATTAGGTCAGGAAATTGCTCAGGTCACCAATATCTCAACAGAAAAATCAGTGCATAGCTTTGGCCCTGGCAAAGCTCAAGGTCCATCAGCCTTCTGAGTTCCTTGTTGCACTTTCATGATAGTGTTGACAACGGATAGCTTCCACATCTCCCCCTGTTTGTTTTCATAATAAATCTTGAAACGTGTATGCCGTCTGTAAAGCTTGAGTCCTTTTAAGACTCTTCATTCCACATCTGCAGACTAGAAATAAACATATAAGAACAGGAATGAGACAAGCAATAGTGGTTATGCTGAGGCAAATGTAAGGAGATCCAGTAAAAGAGATTAAATTCTTTCGTTTCTTTTTTAATTTGCTGCCAGCCATCTAAGGAATTGTTTTGTAAGTTTGCCTGGGATAATTGTACAATATGCTGTTGTAATTCTAAAATATCAAAGGCTGTGTTACCTTTACCCCAAGCACCAAAATGTTAATTTGTTATTGATTCCCAAGGGTGTAAAGTACTATTATAGGGAACAGGAGTAACACAAATCTGGGAAAAATTATAATGATACTGCAAGGATATTCTTTGCTGGATTTTATCACCCATCCACGAGACTGTAGAATTTAGTGTTGATAATTCTATCTCAAACTGGCTATCAATTCTTTTTTATATAGACAAGGTCTTAGTTACATTTTCCTTAACTTGTACAAACTAAGAAGTTTGAACAGTTTGTACTATGGAAAAAGCAGCAATTCCCACAGAAGTAAGTAACATTATGAGGGCAAAGAGTCCTACTATTAAAGATTCCAAGAAATATTTTTTGTTGTTTTAAGATTTTTACTAGGTCATGTAACAGTTGGTAAGTTTGATGAGATTCCCAAGGCTCGGTTAGGTTAGTAGGAACCCAAGTGAAAGCAAGTTGTTTTAAAGTCATGAGGGAATCTTTTTAGAATGTAGAATTAATAAATGGGATAGTGTGCAGCCTGTGCATGACACCTCATACAGGTGGCTTGTGGCATTAAGGCCCATCTGGATGGATCCTAGGAGGAGTACCTAAGGATCAAAAACAAAAGTGGTGGTAAATATTGTCTTATTGGGAGTTCCCCATAAGGTACGAATGAAATTATCTAAGCTATAGTTAAAACTATACCATTTTATAGGTGCAAGTACAGCAGTTAATTTCCATTGTGTATTTTGTAGGAGCCAACTATCATGTTGTAATTGAAATCCAACAAATCCTCCTCCATGCCATGAGATGGAGTGATTAGCTTCAACATATAGATAGGATGTGGTCCCCTTCCATTTTAGGGTGTGATTGTTACTATATGCAGACCCGTAGGAGCTCTAATCCACAAAGGAAAAACTGTTATTAAGTTTGCTGCTAGCAAACTGTTATTAAGTTTGCTGGTGGGGTGGTCACTATAACCATCTTGCCAATTAATTTCTTCCTCGGTGGGGTGCCATTCATAAGGCTTTTTACATAATGGCTTAGTGGGGGGATGTCTTAGTAATGTTACATTTTCTGTACCTCTCCCAGGAGCAAGTAGTGATAGTAGATGTATTTGGGCTTTTGCTTCCCCCTCCTTTGGTGTCCATGCTAGCCAGAAACCTCTCTTTAATTCTACACACAAAGGAGCAGTAGTTGGATTCTGTGTCATACAAAAGGGAAGCTGGATGGTGACACCCGTGTAATTATACTTTGCCTATATACTTCCTTGTCCCAACTGTGGTCCTCCTGGATCACCAAGGTGCTTGGGATTATTGGTGACTACACTAGGCAAGGGAACAGCCCAAGTAAGGGGTCTTACCCATGGAGGGTCAGGAACATAAGTGCAATATACTTCCCATTTGCTCCTGGTAGTATTACTGCACAACTGATGACTGCTAGCATGGCAAAAAAGATGTTCTCAGGCGTTCTTGGGGTTTTGGTCTCCTCACAAATTCGCTCAGCTTTCTGGACCGTCTTCTTCACATCCCCCAGGTCATCTCTGGACTGTTTGTCATCCATCTTGTTCTCCTCCCACTCCTTATCTTCAGCATGTTGCTTGGGGCTGCCACTATCTGTGGCTGGGGTAGTTGATTGTCTGAAACTGCAGGGTGTGGCTCCAGGTACAAGGCCCTCATTAATCTGGCCAGTTACTCCTTGGATCCATGTTGAACTTTAATATTTCTGCGGGAATCCACACGGGCTTGGAGTAGTTTTCTGGAAATACATAACCGTATTCTTCACCAAATGTTAACAAGAGGGTGGGGCCTTTCCATAAACCAGACTCAGGATTTTTCCATTTAACCAAACCATTTTCCTTTTGCTTATTCTGACACCAGTGTAATTCCATGGGTGTCTTCCATCAGCATTACAAGTGAAAATATTTAAGGTAATTAAGGCTTGGTGTAGTCTACTTACAGGAGATTTCTCCACCATTCCCCCTTTTTGTTTTTCAAGTTGGGATTTTAGCCAATGATGTTGGCATTCTATAATTGCCTGTCCTTGGGAATTATATGGTATTCCTGTAATGTGATGAATTTTCCACTTTTTACAAAATTGCTGGAAATGACAGCTTGTGTATATGGGTCCATTATCAGTTTTAATAATTTTTGGTATTCCCATGATGGCAAAAGCAGCTAGGCAATGATTAATGACCAGTTTTGCCATTTCCCCTGTAGATGCAGTAGCCTATAGGACCTTTGAAGAAGTGTCTACAGAGACATGCAATGACCCAAGGCATCCAAAAGGAGTATAGTGTGTTACATCCATTTGCCAAATATGGTCCCTTAATCCTCAAGGATTAATTCCTGTATTAGGCCCTTGAGGTAGATGTAACATTCCAGTGGGACATTCCTTGATAATCTATTTTGCCTGCTGTCCAGTGACTGAGAATTGTTTAGACAACATTTTGGCAGGCTGATGTAAAAGTTGATGAGACTCTGTGGCCTGTTTTAATCAAGTAACCAATTGATCAGCATATGCATTTCCTTTTGTTAAAGGGCCAGGTAATGTGTGTGAGCCCTAATATGAGTAACAGAAAAAGGGTATTGTCTCTGCTGTACAATATGCTGTACTTGTTTAAATAATATAAAAATACTTCGGTCACTGAGCCATTTTAATTGAGCAGTTTCAATTCTGTTTACCAGGCCCACAGCATAAGTAGAGTCAGAAATAATATTAAGAGGCTCCTGGAAATCCTGCAATGCAGCCTTGATAGCCTCTAATTCAATTGTTTGTACAGAAGTATGACTGGTCTGGATGAATCAGTCTGAATTTATTGTATGACTAGAGGCCCAGTGCACGAAACGTGTGCACTGCAGGGGGTCCCTCAGCAGTCTGGGACCGCTTGGGGGATGTCTACCTGCTGGTTTTCTTGTGACTACTTTGAAGATGTTTTCAGCCTTTGTTTACTTTTGTAATTTCCCTCTAATGCAGGTATTAATTTTCTTTCTCTTCGCAGTCCTCACAGTCCTTGCAGTCCAGGACCCTCAGGGGATGTCCACCTAAGCCAGAAGTCGGACATCCCTCTTGCAGTCTAAGATCCCTCACTTCTGACCACCCACCTGCTTGCTGCTCCTTACCACTCAGCTTGCTGCTCCTTAGTGCTGCTGCAGAGTCGGTAGAGGCTTCAGCCACCTCCGCTTGCCAGACGTGAGCTCGGCTTCTGGCTGAGCAGCACTCCCCCTATGGGAGCCCACTGACCACTAGGGGGCAGCTCCTGCATTGAGCGTCTGCCCCCTAGTGGTCAGTGTACATCATAGTGACCAGTAGTTCTGATTGTTCTGCTGTAATGGTCACTTAGGCTTTTATTATGTAGACTGGAGGCCCAGTGTGCAAAATCGCCCATGGTAGCCCACCGCTGCTTACTGCAAGAGCCACCCCACTCTGCCATGAGAGCCGCTCTGCCCCACCCTGCCCCTAGAGCCACGCAGCCCCGCCCCACTGCACCACGAGAGCTGCCCTGCCCCACCACATTGCAAGAGCTGCTGCTCTCAGGGTTAGGGAGTGAGAGGTGCTCAATGCTCCTCATTGTGACCGGATGTTTGGTCATCACAGTCATCACAGATACTGGCTATATATATATATATATATATATATATATATATATATGCAGATTTACCATTAGATGGTCCATCAGTAAAAACAGTTAATGCTCCAGGAATAGGTTCCTGCCTAGTATTTTTTGGTAAAATAATAGGGATGTAATATAAAAATTGTAGTAATTTGTTTTTTAGTAGGTGACTAAAAATCCCATGAATATCCACTTAGTCCAATTTGCCAATTCAAATCAGTGTGAAATAACATTTCCAACTGCTTCCCAGTGAGGGGAAGATAGATGCATTGTGGTTTTTCTCCTCTATGTTGCCTGCAGCGCTTTCTGAGTTGAGATATTAACTGAGCCATGAGTTCTATGTATGTATCCACAGTTTTAAAGGATTGATGCCCATTCGATAATAGTAGGAGAGTTTTTATTTTGGAAGATGACTCCAGTGGGACTATTTGCAGTAGGATTAATCTGTCCCAATAAAGGCAATTCAGGCTGTACCCATGCTACTTAGGCTGCTAAATTCTTTTTAACTTCTTCCTAGCTTCATCTGTTAATGTTTGAGGTGAGGAAAGATTAGAGTCACCCCTAACTATATTAAATAAATTTGTCATTTCTCCCATAGAGATTTTTAGATAAGGTCTTAACCAATTAATGTCTACTAATAATTTTTGAAAGTCATTTAAGGTTTTAAGGCAATCTTTTCATATTTCCACCTTTTGAGGCCTAATACATTGGTTTTCAATTATGGTTCCTAGATATTTGAAAGGCATTTCTTTCTGTACCTTTTCTTGATCAATTTTTAAGCCCCTTTTAGGGAGTTCCTTTTCTAATTTGGAAAACATTGCTAAAGTCTGCTCTGCCCATGAACTTCCTAAGAGTAAGCCATCCATGTGATGGATAATATAATATTGGGAATATTTGTCCCTTAAAGGCTAAATAGCTTGATCTACATAATTTTGACATAAGGTGGAGCTATTGACCATTCCTTGAGGCAAAACTTTCCATTGATATCTTTTCAGAGGTTCTATATTATTAATAGGTGGCACTGAAAAGGCAAATCTTTGTTTATCTTGAGGTACCAAGGGAATAGTGAAAAAACAATTCTTAAGATCTACTACTATAAAAGACCAATCTAGAGGGATTTGTGAAGGTGCTGGGAGTCCGAGCTGTAAGCTCCCATGGTATGCATAGTAGTGTTAACCGCTCTAAGATCATGCAATAATCACCACTTTCCTGTCGTCTTCTTAGGTATTGTAAATATAAGAGTATTCCAAGGACTATTGGAAGGCTCTATGTGGCCAGCACCTATTTGTTCCTGTATTAATTCATGAGTATGACCTAATTTCTCCTTAGTTAATGGCCACTGATCTACCCATATAGGTCTATCATCTTTCCATTGTATAGGATCTGCATGAGGTCCAGGAGATTGAGCAGTGACCATTCCTAAAAAGGCTGATATCCTAATCCTCGTCTTCCTGGGATTCCTTTGGCTTGAATGGGCTCTTTGATTCCCTGATTATTTTTCCCTAAGCCTTGACCAGTCTGATATCCCATCTGAGTTATTAACTGCTGTCCCTTGTCATTAATAATGCAAACTTGTAAACCTTCTAAAGCATCCTGGCCCCATAAGTTGACTGCATTCCAGAGACTATGTAGGGCTGAAACCATCCTGTCTGTCCTTCCACATCTTGCCACTTTGGCAGTGCAGCACTATGTTGTGTATTATCAGGAACTCCAACGCGCCCCCTCCACCCCCACACCTAGCAGAGCCCATAGCTTCTACCATGGACCAACTTGGAGGCCAGAATTCTTTACTAATAACACTAACATCCGCTCCAGTATCTACTAAACCTTTAAACAGTTTTCCCTCTATTCTTACATTAATCATAGGAAGTGTTTTGCTAATTTCATGTATCCAATAGATATCTGAAATTTCAAATCCCTGTGTTCCTCTTTTCCTATTTATAGCTTCACCCTGCTGAATATAAGGTAGAAGTAGGAGCTGAGCAATTCTTTGTCCTGGAGTAATTTGCATAATATGTTTGCATTCTAGTATAGCCTGGATTTCTCCCTCATAGTCTGAATCTATGACTACAGGCAAAGCTGTTAGTCCTTTCAGAGTGTTTCCACTTCTTCCTAAGACTAATCCTAATGTTCCTGGTGGCACAGGTCCCCAAATTCCTGTAGGAACAGCTTGCCAAGCCATATCAGGGGTCAGAGTGACTGCTATTGTGCTGTTGAGATCTAGGCCTGTGCTCCCTGGAGTGGCTTGGATGAAGGAATTCACTGTGGGCCTTGCTGGGCATAAATCCCCTGTTGATGATGGGGCTGGGGATAGCCCCTCTGGCCGTTTCCCTGTGGTTGGCCATTCCCTATGTCTTGATTTAACAGCTGCCCATTTCCATGAAATTTCTATCTACATTGACAGACCCAATGATTTCCTTTTTGACATCTAGGACATAAAGAGGTTGAACCTGCGTTGTTTGAATCCTGAGGTGGAATGCTCACACCTTTCCCTTGGGCACCATGCTGTGTCCTTCTTGGTTGCCTACATTCTTTTTTGAAATGTCCCGTTCTTCCACAATTAAAGCATATTTTATTCCCCGCTATTACAGCGGCAGCTAGTAAGTTTGCTTGAAAAATGCCTGATCCTACATTCTGACATGCTTGAATCATTTCTGTAATGGTACTATTTTTTCTTAGAGGCATCAGACATTTCTTAAAATAGCATTGGCATTTTCATAAGCTAATTGCTATTTCACATTGTATTTGTCATCTCACTGCTCCAGTGAGGTGAGCCACAAAATCAGAAAATGATTCAGTGGGTCCCTGAATACACTTACTAAAAGCTCTCTCAGGATCCCCTTTTGCTGGTAAATCCCACTAGGATCTTCTTCCACAAAGTCTAATTTGCTCATAAGCTTGTTGCGCATACTGTGGCTGATTCTGCAAGTCACTGTAATGTCCTTGTCCTGCTAACATTTCATACGTTATTTGATCATTCAGCCCACGATTTGCATGAGCTTGTTCTTGACATCTCTCTAAAAATTCTCTCTTCCATAGTAAATAATCTCCTCCGTCCAGGGTTGCACAAGCCAGAGAATACCAATCATGAGGAGACAGGAATGCTTCAGAAATGTTAGTCATAATTTCTCCAGTAAATGGAGCGGTAGGACCATTTTGTACTATGCTCTCACGCAAGGCCTTTATCATTTTAAAATCAAATTTTTCATGCTGTCTTATTATTTGATTTGGGAAATGTGAGTCTGCTACCTGTGTAACAGGAAAAGCAAGTCTCTCCTCCACTGTCATGTCCTTTAATCCTTCTCAGATAGCTCTTTGCATAGTTGATTCTATTAGTGGCAAATTAAATGTTTCAGGATCAGGACATGGAGGTGGAGGGGGGCATGAAGGCCACTTCTCCAATTTTTCTTTCTGCTCCTCTTTAGGAGTGGAGGATGCAAGGGGAGGAGGTTTATCCTCTTTAGCCTCTCTAAAAGGTTCTAGCAAATGCAATACCATGTTCCACAAGGAGAAATAATTTGGATGCAAGTTTTTCTCCTACTGATGAGCTTTTTTCAAGTTCTGACTACTCTTTCCCAACATTCAACATCTAATGTACTCTCTTCAGGAAACCAAGTATTATGTTCTATAATAATATGCAAAAACTCTAAGAGAAGACCTTCTGACACTTTAATTCCTTTATCCTTGAGCATGCAAGCCAAAAGTCTACAATAAAGTTTTTCTCCTTTACTCGAATTCTGCCCCATTATAGCCTGGCTGAAATAAAAGATGTTCCTGCCCACTTATGGTTCACAACTCCAAAGTTGGCATGGGCTTTGTGCATGGTGAATTTTCCCATCTTTTCAGTGATCTTCCCACCTTTCTGGTGAATTTTCTTTTTTCTTGGTTTTTCGCTCAGGGGAATCTTCTTCTCCAGGTCCCTTTTCAGGCACCAGATGTGATGCTGCAACCAGTATGGCTAGGGTTCAAGATGTGGAGAAGCGGCTCATGCACAAATAAAAGCACTAGACAAGAAATATAAATTTAAAAATCATGAGGGCCAGGCAGAAACCTTTCTCTAGTGGAGTGGCTCCCTAAAGCCCTGACCCTGTTACCTTTTATTCAGTTTTAGAATACACATCTTACTGTCAGTTCAGCAGGGAATTCAGTAGCAGACAGACTATATTAAAGTAAATATTTACTTTAGTAAATAGGTCAGGAAATTGCTTGAGCCGCCATTATCTCAACAAAACAATCAGTGCATAGCTTTGGCCCTGCCAAAGCTCAAGGTCCATCAGCTTTCTGAGTTCCTTATTGCACTTTCATGATAGTGTTGAAAATGGATAGCTTCCAGCACTAGATGATGCAGCATCAATAGGTTTTGACTTTACTCTGTGTCTTGATGTTCACTAGCATCTTTGAGACGATGGTAGAGGTGAAACAGATGTCTGCCCAGGACAGGGAGGTGAAGAAAAAGTACATGGGTGTGTGCAGGGTACCTATAGGTCCACACTGGCCCTCATCACCAACTAATGTATGTGCCTGACTTGCGAGCTCTGGCAGTGTGAATATTGTGAGGGAAAGAGCCTGCTAGAGCCAAGCACTTCCTTCTGTTGCCTCTCAAGCCCACATCCCAATACTAGCCCACTGATTCTGCTCTCTTCCTTTTAGACTTGTTTGCTGAAGAACTGCTCTCTGGATACTCAGACCATGTGTTTCTGATTCCTTTGTCCTGAACTCATGTGGCATGAGTATCCTGAAAGCATTATGTTGAAGAATCTAGAAGCATGGTGTGGAGAGGGGCACATTCCTCTCTTGGAGATAGGTAAGGCTGTGTCCAGAAGCCCAGCAGTATCTCCAGGGCATCCGGAAGAGGGAAGGCATCCTCCCAGGCCAGGCTAGACTAGCCACTTCCAGGACACCCTTCTTTTGGGGTGATCTGGTGACTGCCCAGAGCCATGGCTCCAGCTTCCGTGATGACCCATTCCCCACCCTCCCACATGTTTCCTCCTAGGAGCCCTGATTGTACAATTTTGATTTCCTACCCTCTACCTCCTAACCAGGTCTTCCACTCACCAAAACCTCCTCCACTCTGGCAACCAAGGGCCTGGCTACCCAGGGAAGTCCCAAATAGACCTGATAGGCACTGAGTGTGTCCAGAACCACAGGGTGGATGTGTTACCCTCCCTAGCACTTCTTCTGTCCTCCTATCCACCATCTGGGCATCCCTGGTTTCCTCCTGTATCTCCATGTCCAAGGCAGTACAAGGATCTTCTAAGTCATTGTGCTTAACTGAGCACTGACTCCTGCTCAAGCTACGGAGGAGACAGAGTGACCACCACTTAGAAGCTTGTATTTATTGAGGCCTTTATAGGCCTTAATAAATGAGTCCATCCATCTCCCAATAGTCCAAGAAAGAGGAACTCATGTTCTCATTCCTGTTTTATAGATAAGGAGACTAGAGCTAAGACAGGTGAGGCTGCTCACCCAGGGCTACACCTCTAGACAGTGGCAGAGTTAGGGCCCAACACCTGACCACTCTGGTCTCTGCTCTCGTGAGAGCCATAGACAACGTTCCAACTTTCCACTATGTCCAGAGAAGAGAGACAGGAAATAGCAATTGAGCAAGAATATACTATTCAATGAAAAGGGCAATGAAGATCTCAAAAGAGAGTAGCAGGTGGGAGATGGGCTTGGGTGGGTGTGAATGATTCACTCAGACTCATATAATCTAGAAAAGCTGTTATACCCCTGGTCACAATTTATTACAGGGAAAGAATACTGATTAAAATCAGCAAAGGACAAGGCACATGGGTGGGACTCAGAGAATACCAGGCAGGAGCTTCCAGGTGTCCTCTCCTAGTGGAGTGCCAGCTCTGAACTCGCCTAGCCAAAATCTGGGACAACATGCAGTGAGTATTTCCAACCAGGGAAACTTGCTCAATCCTTGCTGTCCAGGTTTTTTACTGGGAGTTCCTCACGTGGGCCTGACTGACCACTCATGTGACTGACCTAAGCTCCTTCAGAGGACAAGCTGGCAGTGCATTGCTGGTATAAGGCCTCCACCATAAATCACACTGTGAGCCTGACTCTCTGACATGGTCTAAGGTCTGAGGTATATAGACACTCTTATCAGGCAGGACACTCCAGGGCCTTAAACATGGACTCCCTAGAGAAAGGCAAGGCAAAAGCATCATGCAGACAGGTCTTCCTTTGGAAGGTGCAGGATTGGAGCATCCCAAAACCACTGAGTAACTCTTTCCTGTGGACGACTAAATATTGAATTAACAATGCATATTTAAAGAGTTGATGTTAAAGCTAAATCTGGAAGGAGGAGAAACCAAGATGGCGGCATAGGTAAACACCTAAACTGCTGCCTCGCACAACAATTTCAAAACTACAACTAAAAGACAAAACGGACATCATCCAGAATCACAGGAAAGCTGGCTGAGTGGAAATTCTACAACTAGAAGGAAAGAGAAAAGCACACAGAGACTCAGAGGGGCTACAAGAGGCTGAGGTACAGAGACGCGCATGCGGAGAGGATGGGTGGCTGAGGACCTGGCTGGCTTTCTCAAGCAGGAGGGAGACAGAAGCTCTGGACTGCACTGAACCCTAGTTCCTGGCGAGACCCTGGGGACCCAGACTCATACGGGGGAAATCTGGACTGTCAGGAAACGAGAAAAGCACACAGAGACTCAGGGAAGCTGCAAAAGGCAGAGGCCTGGAGGCATGCGAGCGCAAGCTGAGAGGACTGACTGCTGAGTGCACAGCTGGCTTTCTCAAGCGGGAGGGAGACAGAAGCTCCTGACTGTGCTGAACTCCAGTTCTGGGCGAGAATCTGGGAACCCAGACCCATTTGGGGAGAAACTGGACTGTCTGGCAGTGGGCGAAACTCGAAGGTGGCTTTCTCTCAGAGGTATTTGCAGCGATTACCGAGGGACACTGAGACCCAGGGGCCACATAGGGCAGGGCTGACAGGAAGCCAAAGCTGTCTACTCCGCCCTGAGACTCCACCCCATCCAAGCTGAGCACAGAGGCTTTTGCAATTTTGCAAGTCTTATATCATAAGGGTGTCTCCAGCACAGAAGTTCTCCTGGCATAGACACAGCTGATCCTCACAGTCAATTGGCCTGGAGGTTAATTCCTCCCAGTGATACAAACAACAATCAAGACTTAACTACAACAAGGCTGTGCACACAGTCCACAAAGGGGTACACCAAGAGTGTCCACCTCAGGTAACTGGGGAGGCTGAGCCACTGGGCCTTATAGGACACCTAGCACACAAAGCTACTCTACCAACTCAGGGAAGCAACGAAAATGCGGATACAAAGAAACAGATCACAAATGAAAGAAATGGAGGAAAGCAAATGACTGGATATAGAGTTCAAAACCACAGTTATAAGGTTTTTCAAGAATTTCCTAGAAAAGGCTGATAAATTTAGCAAGACCCTCGAGGATATGAAAAAGGACCAACTAGAAATTAAACATACACTGACTAAAATAAAAAATATTATACAGAGACCTAACAGCAGACTAGAAGATTGAAAGAATCAAGTCAAAGAGTTGAAATACAAAGAAGCAAAAAACACTCAACCGGAAAAGCAAAAAGAAAAAAGAATCCAAAAATGTGAAGATAGTGTAAGGAGCCTCTGGGACAACTTCAAGCGTACCAACATCAGAATTATGCAGGTGCCAGAAGAAGAGAGAGAGCAAGATACTGAAAACCTATTTGAAGATATAATGACAGAAAACTTCCCCCACCTGGTGAAAGAAATAAACTTACAAGTCCAGGAAGCCCACAGAACCCCAAACAAAAGGAATCCAAAGAGGACCACACCAAGACACATCATAACTAAAATGCCAAGAGCAAAAGACAAAGAGAGAATATTAAAAGCAGCAAGACAAAACAGTTAGTTACCTACAAGGGAGCACCCGTATGATTGTCAGCTGATTTCTCAACAGAAACTATGCAGGCCAGATGGGAGTGTCAATAAATATTCAAAGTGATGAATAGCAAGAACCTACAACCAAGATTACTCTACCCAGAAAGTTATCATTCAGAATTGAAGGTCAGATAAAGAGCTTCACAGATAAGAAAAAGCTACAGGAGTTCATCAACACCAAACCAGTATTGTATGAAATGCTGAAAGGTATTCTTTAAGAAGAGGAAGAAGAAGAAAAAGGTAAAGATAAAAATTACAAACAACAAATACATATCTATCAACAAGTGAATCTAAAAATCAAGTGAATAAAAAATATGATGAATAGAATAAACTGGTGAATATAATAGAATTAGGGGCATAGAAAGGGAGTGGACTGACAATTCTCAGGGGGAAAGGGGTGTGGGGGGTGTGGGAAGAGACTGGACAACACCTGGACAAAATTTGTACACCTATGGATGAGGACAATGTGGGGGAGGTAAGGGCAGAGGGTGGGGTGGGAATTGGGTTGAGGGGAGCTATGGGGGAAAAAAAGAGGAACAACTATAATAATCTGAACAATAAAGATTTATTAAATTAAAAAAAAAGCTGGAAGGAAGTTGGTGCTTCCCTGATCCAGACATCAGATGAGATTGTATAGGAGCCTTTGAAAGGAAGAGCTATGCAGATGTCTGGGGGAAGAGAGTTCCAGGCAGAGGGAACAGCGGGTGCAAAGGCCCTATGGTGGGACTAAGCTTCCAAGAAGAAAAGGAAGACCAAGACAGGATGAAAGAAGGAGATGACGTCAGAAAGGCCATTTGGAACAAGGTTAGAATGCCTTATGGACAGGATGACACTGCCTTTTAGGGCATGAACAACTGAGCTGGTGGTGGAACCATACTCAAAGAAGGGAAAAATCATTGGACAGACTCCAAGACGGCCCTCATGATCCTTGTCGCCTGGTATCTGTGTGTATTCCCCTCCTTGAGTGTGGGCACTTTTAACAGTAGAGTAAGACAATGGTGATGGGATGTCCTTTTCAAGATTTACAGAAGATTGACATTTCCAACTTGCTTCCATATTACTCTCTCTCTCTCTCAAAAGACCATATAAAAACAATGTTTTAAAGCAGAAACAGTGAAATAGTTCAGAAAAAAATCATAAAATACTCCAAATAATTTTTCACCCCAATGAATAAGTAGCCTTACACATGGATAACATATTCCACACTTTATTGATTAGATGTGTGCCATGAAAAACATTTTGTACAGTAAAAAATTGTATGGCTATTGTATGGCTTCATTACATTTTAGGTTATCTGTAACTCTAACCATAGAATACCAATCTATATATTAAATGTGTATTTCTTTGTAGAAATGTATTTGAAAATCAATTTTTGCTAGTGGCTATAATAGGCATGTGGACACACAGCTGAATAATACAATGATAATATAAAACCAGGAGACTATCTATAAAACATACTAGCATGTTAAATTCTTCATTATCAAGAATAGCAGTAAAGGTAGTGCTATAGAAAATGATGATAGCCCAGCCAGCATGGCTCAGTGATTGAACATCGACTGTATACCAGGAGGTCACAGTTCTCTTATGGTGGAAGCATGTGCCCGGGTGGCAGTCTCAGTCCCTAGTGTGGAGGCAGCTGATTGGTGTTTCTCTCTCAACATTGATGTTTCTATCTTTCTCTGGCTCTCCCTTCCACTATCTGAAAACAATTAAAATATTTTATTTAAAGAAAAGAATAATGAACATATAAGTGAAAACTGTGGTCTCAGATTTTGGTCTAAAATAAAATTATACAAATGACCTTAGCATCCAAGTATAATTTTGTCCACAGGGGTAGTATAAATCATGACTATTCTTTCAGGAAAAAAATAGGAAAATTACATGGAATGAAAAGTGTCATAAAATATTAAATTATGCTAATGTAATTCATGTTAACCTATAAGATAAATGAGAACATAAAATTACATATGGTCCTAATATTGTCAGAACTTGTGACGCTGAGGATTTGAACCCTGCATTCCTGGGCAATTGTTCAGCCTAGTACAGTTGGCCCATGAAAAGCTTACCTGCCAAGGAATCTTTCCAGGGCCCTCTTTATGTCCTTGTTCCTCAGACTGTAGATGAAGGGGTTCAGCATGGGTGTGATCACGGTGTACATCACTGAGGCTGCTGCACTTGAGTGTGAGCTGTGGGAAGCAGCAGAGCTAAGATACACTCCTAGGGCTGTACCATAAAATAAGGAGACAACTAAGAGGTGAGATGCACAGGTAGAAAATGCTTTATACTTCCCCTGAGCTGAAGGGATTCAACGTATGGAGGAAAGTATCTTAGAGTAAGAGTAAAGGATCCCAGCAAGGGGACCAACAGATAGCAGCCCAGCTGAAAAATACATTATCATGTTGTTAAGAAAGATGTCAGAACAGGCAAGTTGTAGCACCTGATTGAATTCACAGAAAAAGTGGGGTATTTCCAAGTCTGAGCAGAAGCGCAGACCCAACACCATTAAGCCTTCTAGCAAGGAATTCAGGATACTCATGATCCAGGACACCAGAACCAGCAGTGCACAAAGCCGGGGATTCATGATGACCATGTAGTGCAGGGGGTGGCAGATGGCCACAAACCGGTCATAGGCCATTACAGTCAGGATTAAGTTGTCCAACCCAGCAAAAAGTATGAAAAAATACATCTGTGTGATGCAGCCTTCATAGGTGATGACTTTGCTCTGTGTCTGGATGTTCCACAGCATCTTTGGGATGGTGGTGGAGGTGAAACAGATGTCTACCAAGGACAGGTTGGAGAGGAAGAAGTACATGGGTGTGTGGAGGTGGGAGTCTGAGCTGACAGCCAGGATAATGAGCAGGTTTCCCAACACAGTGATCAGGTACATGGAGAGGAAAAGCCCAAATATGAGGGACTGTTGTTCCCGTGCCTGTGAAAGTCCCAGAAGAAGAAATTCTGAAATATGTGTACCATTGTAGGGTTCCTTGAGTCTTAGGTGACTACCAGAAAATAGAAAAAATTAAAAACAATTTCACATTAGCAAGCATTAGAAACTGAGAATAAATGACATATTTATGTTTTAGAATCAAGAAAATAATTTCCACTTATGGTGTTTGACTTGGTCCCCATTATGGTATCTCTTTTAGCATTTGTCATTAGAATTTCCTCTTCTGCCATCAACCTGTTCTTCAAACATAATGTATATTGCTGTTTTATTGAGGATATATATCATGCATTCAGGGAATATATATCGACTACAGACCATGTTTCAGGCACTTTTCAGAGTATGGGATGCTGAAAAACAAAGTCTCTACAAACTAATCATGGAGAAAGTATATAATCAAATAAAAATAATAAAACATATCCAATGGTGCAGCTGCTATAAAGAAAAGTAAATCACATTAAATGGAGAGTGGATAGAGGGTGTTCTTTTTTATAGAGTATAGCCAAGACTTGCCAGAGATGACACTTAAACAGTTACCTCAAAGATCACTAACTGGGAGACTGATGCCTAAGTGTTTTCCAGGCAAAAGGAACAGCCAGTGCAAAGACCCAGAGGAAGATAATTGTTTAGAAAATCAGGGCTCAAAATGAGCCAGAGTGTCAAGCAGAATGAGCACAGCAAAGCAGGATCAGAGATGTCAGAGAATATTTAGAAAAATGATAGCTTGTGTGTTGCTGTTGTAACTTCAGGTCATGGGGAGTGCCTTGTGCACACTATGTAAATCTTGCACTTTATTAATCTGGTTGCAGAAGCATTTGTGAATTGAAAAGGATCTCCTCCTTAGTATTTACTCTTGACATTAGAGTCACATTGGAATATATCAGTCCAGGCACTGCTCTCAGTTTGCAAGATACACACACACACACACACACACACACACACACACACACACACAAAACAAACAAACAAACAAACAAACAGCACACCATGGCCTTTTCCCCACTGTTATTTCTGTGTGCTTCTCACTCCCATACTATTTAGACTATGGGAAGATACAAGTCTAGGTGTCCAGATCAACTATATTTTCCAAAAAGAATTTAGAAATAGTATTTTGATATTCTGATAGTACACCTACCATAGACAAATAAGCTTTGGGATTTATATTGCTACACACATTTTTTTCCTGTAGTTACAGAAACATAAACAATAGGTTAAATAAACAGAGGGAGAGAGAGCAATAAAATGAGCCTGAGGAAGGTCAGAGATTTAATTAGCTCAGGTGGTCCCTGATAGACAATGAGGAAGAACAATCTTTGGGTTCTGGATGCTTTCCTTCCTAATTATATCCACATTAAAGCCAAGCAAAAATAATAGAGAAGAAAAAATAAATTTGTCAAAAATACAAAGGTATTTATAGATATATGATGTAACTACCCCAAGTGAAATATGACCAAAAAAATAAACCAATAACTCACAAAAGGAAATATATAAAAACAACACAGGGTGAATATTATTTAATATCAAGCAGTAGAAAACAGGTTTTTGCTATGCTTTTTCTATATTTATTTGATCAGTGGGTTTTTATATGGTTGATGGTGAATGAGATAAGACGTTTCTCATTTTCTTATGAGGCATCACTTTTTATCTTAGTCTTTGGGTTTTGATCTCATTTCATCTTCGTCCAACGTGCAAAGGCCTCTCAAGACTTGATCAATAAAGCCTGCACATGCCATGACAATCCATCCTTCTACACTTGAGTAACTTTCTTCATGTGATTTAACCCTGAGCACCTGGTCATACAAACATTTTTTTCATTGTGCTCTGACTTCACCATCAGAGTGCCAGATCCAAACAAGCAGGGTTTCACCTGTTTTTTTTCAGCTTTGTATTTTCAAAATTGTTTGTGAAAAATGTGTACTTATATAAGAACACCTTTAAGTAAATATGAAGTTATGAAATGAAAAGAATGACAGGGAGAATGAAACCTGGTTAAACAGAGCAAATTGCAAGCATCTGTGTTAAAGAAAATTGAGAGGAGCATCAAAAGTTAACCAAAACAAGGTATAATAAATAGCAACAATTCTTGGTTACTAACCTGCATTAGTAATCAAATTGTCAATGGCACAGACATAGACGATAATCTATAAAGTCTCTAGAAATTGTGGCACATAGTAGATGCTCCTTTGTTATTTCCTGAATGAATCAGGAATTAGGTCTCAGTATATAAGTGCACTGAACCCATGGGAAGTCTGCATTTCAATATACTTGGAAACATTGAATTGTTTAATAAAAGCTGGGAATATATCAACCTGGATGGAAATGCAGTTGTTCTCTTCCCTCAGTCACATTACAAAAAGTCAGAGGGATTGCCTACTCACTGCTAAGTGTAACCAATCCTTTTCATGAGAAATGATAGTACACTGCACATTAATATGTATGGGTGGGCCAAACCATCATAATTAAATCAGGAGACTTAGTAGTAATGAGACAGACATATTTAACTAAATAAAATGTGAATCATTTTTATGGCCAAAACATCCCCCAAAGTCAATTGAGAAATAATAATTTATATTAAATTTTATTTTTAAATTTCATGGAATTTATTGGGGTAATATTGGCTAATAAAATTATATAGGTTTCAGGTATACAATTTTATCATACATCAGATGTTTATTGTATTGTGTGTTTAGCATCCCAAGTAAAGTCTCCTTCTATCATTCATTTATCTCCCTGTTACACACTTCCATCTCCCCCACCACAATCATGTTTAGAAATCATTTAAAAAGCTAATAATGAAAGACTAATAGGCATATACAAATAATATTCAAATTAACAAGACCATCAAATATATGAATCTTTGATAAAAGTAAGAAGAAGTTCAGTAAAAAAACAAAAAAATTCTTCCACATCTCTCAGCCTGGGGAAAAATTAAAAAGGTGTCACATTAACCAGGGTTGGATCTTGCAAACAGGTAGGTAAGTGGTACTCTATTTTCTTTTCTGGCAGAACTATAAGTGTTAAAACACTGAGAAGCCAATCTGAAAACAGCTACACATATTACAAGTACATATATTCTTTAAGTCGTGATTTCTCAGTCTTTGCATTATTGACATTCTGGGCCAGATCATTGTCTGTGGTGTGGTCTCTCCTGTGCATCCCTGGACTCTACCTACCTACACCTTCGATGTGACAGACAAAAATGTCTCTGCATATTGCTCAATATTCCCTGGGGTAACAATATTGCCTCTGGTGGACAACCAGAATTTTAATGTAACAATTCCACAATATTTTTTTATAATTTTATATAATTGTTATTCACACTTTCAAAGTGTGAATAGCAAAGCCACATCATAAAATATTTTGTATACATGGTAATAATGAATTGGCATCACATTAGTTAATTGGAGGAAAGGTTATAAGGTATTGTTGAGTAATAAGGAAGAGTGGACACAAAGACTGTACAACATATGAAGATAATTTCTGCTGGGCACAGGATTCTATTTATGCATTTGTACAATTTCATATGAGTGTGTATGTATTCAAAGCACAAAAGATACCTTTTTTTAAAAAACTAAAAATTTGTGGAATAAAGATTGTCAAAGGAAAGAAATAAGATTAAGTATAGTGGTTACAAAAAATCTGTATGAAACAAATTTAAGTGAGAATCAAATTAATCTATATAAAGACAGATAATAAAAATAATTTACTAATTTCAACATGGGTCACTAATTCCAGCTCTAATTTCCAATAACTTGGAAATAATAGAATATTATAGAATGACTTTTTAAAAATATATTTTTATTATTTTTAGAGAGGAAGGAAGAGGGTGAGAGAGATAGAAACATCAATGATGAGAGGGAATCAGTGATTGACTGCCCTCTGCATACCCTCTACCAGAGACCAAGCCTGCAACCCAGACCTACCAGGAATACAAAGGTGACCTCCTGGTTCATAAGTCAACACTCAACCACTGAGCCATGCCGGCCAGGTAGAATGGACTTTAAATTTGGAGGAAAGCAGTATCTAAGCTATAGTTTCTTCTTCTACTAAGATATTGGGTTCAATGATAATGGAAGGTAAAGGTAATCTTTAGTAAATAAAAGAGAATGCCTTCCAGAGGATCATAGAAGTTGATGCCTGTTTTGTAAATAGAGCTAACAACAAAAGGCAAAAAAAAAAAAAAACAATAAGGAACAATGAAGATGTGAAACAAGTTGGCAGTATGTGTGTAGGGTGATTTATTAGCACTGCGTACACAGAAGAACATTCACTTTCATTTTTGTGATAGCAACGATTCGCAAGTGAAGAATATAAAAGTAACAGCTGAATTTTTTTCAGTAAGAAAAGTAAACATTCAAAAGCAATGGAGATGATCTCACTCATATGTGGAATCTAAGTAAAAAAAATAAACAGATCAACAGAATGGATCCAGAGACATTGAAACATGGAACAGGGTGTGGAATCTCAGAGAGAAGGCTTGGGAGGTGCGGTGGGTGGGAGGTAATCAACCAAAAACCTTGTATGCATATATGCATAACCCATGGACACAGACAATAGGGGGGCGTGAAGGTCTGGGGCGGGGGGGGGGGAGTTAAGGAAGGCAGGCTGGAACGGGTCAATGGGGGATAAAAAGGGACACATGTAAGTCTTCCAACAATAAAGAATTTTTAAAAAAAATAAAATAAAATTTAGAAAAAGCAATGGAAATAATGCAATACAACTGAGTGACAGCTTTGAGCCCACACTATTAATAAACACAATTGCCACATATACACACATGAAGGTACTCAATAACAAATAACAAAGTGGGTGAAAGAAACCTCCAATTCCTTGTTTGGAAGAATTAAATCAAAAACAAGAATAAAAATACTCTGACCTCACTACACAAACGTCAAGACTTTACAGATGACTTAAAAGAGATTAAACAAATGAATAACTAACCCACAAATGCATTCAGGACACAGAAAATGAAGTAATTGCAAAGTTAAACTATTAAGCATACCTCTTGTTATTTATCATATATTCTTTTTCATATGAAGTAAATACCAGAGTGAAAGAAGATCCTGTGAAATGTATGTCTCATGCACTGTTGCTGTAATATTTCAAGAAATATATTGGACCTGGATCTTTCTCATCAATGGAAACATAGTTGAATACAGGCCATGATAAAAATAAAGAACTGCCTTCACTTGACTGGATATCCCTCCATACCTACTGCTTTATTTTCCTACTCCCTTTAGTTGCAGAACTCACTGTACACATTCTACTTTTACTTGAATCACTTTATGCCTCAGATTACTAACTTTAATTGGTCTTCCATCAGTTAATTATCAGCAATTAGTTCAATGTTCACTTCTTCTTTTTGCATCATAAATCAGTCATTAATTAGTTAATCAGGCAAACAAGCAACCATAGGCTGGTGCCTGTCAAGAGACCTCAGGTACATGTGCTTGGCTTTGACTCTCTCTACCCCTTTCCTCTAGTACCTACTGGACCTCTGGACTCACCTGATGGGGAACTCTGAGGGGAAGGTCTTCATGGGAAAGTCCAACCTCCTGGATGGGTGATGATGGAGACTGAAGCTCTCTGCCCAGACAAGACAGCAGGAAGGAGGCAAGCACAGGTCTCCTAGACAAACTTAGGATTCCAAAAGCAACAACAGGTCCCATCCATCCCAATGTCACCCACGCTGAGAGACTGGAGATGAAGAGATATTTACAGCTTCCTATGTCTGCTCATTAGGTGCATTTCTGTCTTGTTACTGCAACTTCTAATCACCTGATTTCCCTGTGGGTCTGGACAGAAGGAAATGTTTTCCTGGAGATTCTGTGTTCCCAAAAGACCAGCTTAGGATTCAAGTGAGTCCAGTGTTTACTAGTTCATCCTTATAACATTTGTTAGGTTTCACAGGACAAACATTCCAGCACCTTATCCCAACTGCGCTTTAAAATTTTTCCAAATTTAAGACTGAAGATGTAGTATGAATTACAAAACTTGAATCTCCAAATATTGACTTGTGGTAGGAATACAGGCCCCTAATATCTACAGAAAAATTGCTATTTTTCTTTTCAACAAGGGGGAGAAATAAGTTTCTTTGATATAATCTTTGAGTGTTACACAATGGGCTTTATGGCACATTAGGCAAAATAATTTGGCATTTCAACTTATATCACAAGTTAAGAGCTGGCATTTAGACCCCCACTAAGAAATATTTGTTAGTTATAAGAAACATATTTAGATTATTTTACACTCTAATCTAAGCTTGGAATAGGAAAGTAAATATACTCTTCCCTGTAGCCCCAGGAGAATCCTAGCCCTGCAAACATCTTGATATTAGCCCACTTAAACCCATTTCGTCTTTCTGACCTCAGGAATTGTAAGGGCATGAATGTGTTTGTTTTAAATCACTCATGTGGTAATTTTACATTAGCATTAAAAAATGAATACACATTTATCCAATGAAAATTTTCTTCAGGAAACTGGATTCAAGTGTCTCAATTCATTCATTTATCCTTCACTGGGTAAAGGCATTTTGAGTTGTAATCCCCCTTTAAGTAAAAGAAATGTGTAATGAGTTTGGAGATATTCAGCCTCTTTAGCTGGCAAAGAATTTCTTATTTCATAAATGTAAATGTGCTCCCAATTTTGATGCCTTTGAGGCATTAACATAGGAAAAGCAATTCATCATTTAAGTTCATATCTACCACTTACTTTAAATCTTCATGTCTATATTTTTACATCTTTTCATTTTATGTTAATTCAGAAACTCATTCTCTTCATTTCTATATTCTTTATTTAGTATTATTTATTTATTTAATTTTATTGGGGTGACATGAGTCAACATGAACATAGAGGTTTCATGTGCAGATTACTAATTTACAAAATCTGTATATAGGACCATGTGCCCACCACCAAAGTCAAATCTTCTCCTGTCACTTCATATTAGGACCCCTTTTCCCCCCACTCCCCTCCCTCTGGCAGCCACCACACTGCTGTTTGTGTTCATAAGTTTCAGTTTTATATTCAACATATGAGTTAAATTATATAGTTCTTAGCTTTTTCTGTCTGACTTATTCACCTAGCATAATGTTTTCAAGGTCCATCCATGTTGTTGTAAATGACGCTATTTCATCCTTTCTTATGGCTGTGTAGTACTCCATTGTGTATATATACCACATCTTCTTATTCAGACTTCTATTGTAGGGCACTTTGGCTGTTTCCAATTCTTGGCCACCATGAACAATGCTGCAATGAACATAGGGGTGCATATATCTTTGCATATAAATGATTTCGAGTTTTTCAGGTGTATATCCAGGATTGGGGTTGTTGGTTTGTATGACTGCTCTGTTTTTAATTTTTTGAGGAATCTCCAGACTGCTTTCCAAAGTGGTTGTACCAGTCTACACTCCCATAAACAGTGAATGAGGATTCCCTTCATACCACAGAGCTATGATAATCAAAACAGCATGGTGATGGCAGAGAAACAGATACACAGATCAATGGAACAAAATTCAGAGCCCAGCTATAAAACCACACGTATATGGACAGATAACTTTCGACAAAGGAGCCACAAGTGCACTTTGGAGTAAAGATAGTCTCTTTAATAAATGGTGCTGGGAAAACTGGAAAGCCACATGCAAACGAATGCAACTGGATTGCAGTTTGTCTCCTCTATTTTCTTTAAATTTCTCTTAAGTTTACTTTCAACATAAAATACTAGAGGCCCGGTGCATGAAATTCGTGCACAGGGGGTCCCTCAGCCCAGCCTGTACCCTCTCCCATCCAGGAGCTGTCAGGGGATGTCCTACTGATGGCTTAAGCCCACTCCCCGTGGTTCTCTGCTCTCTTTGGGGCCTGGGGGCTTCACCAGAGCCATGGAGATGAAGCCCTAGTGCCCTGCTTTCTGCTCTCTGTCTGCCGAACCTAAGGGCTTCACCACTGCTGCACGAATGAAGCCCCCATCCCTGCTGTCTGGGCTCTGTCTGCCGGGGCCTGGGGGCTTCCCCACTGCCACCATGCTAAGGAAGCCCCCATGCCCTGCTGTCTGGGCTCTGTCTGCTGGGCCTGGGGGCTTTGCCGCCACCACCGCTGCTGCGCAAAGGAAGCCCCCATGCCCTGCTGTCAGCTGGGCCTGGGGGCTTCGCTGCCACCGCTGCTGCTGTGCAAAGGAAGCCCCCATGCCCTGCCCTCTGCACTCTGTCTGCTGGGCCTGGGGGCTTGGCCACCTCTGCCAGGCTAAGGAAGCCCCCATGCCCTGCTGTCCAGGCTCTGTCTGCCAGGCCTGGGGGCTATCCCACTGCTGCCGCACTAAGTAAGCCCCCATTCCTGCTCCCTGCCTGCTGCCCCCCTAACCCCCTTCAGGGCTAACAGGACCAGGGACTCCCACAGGGCTGAGGGGACTCTGGGCGCCACCATCTTGTGGCTGTGGGTGCCACCATCTTTGTTGGGTTAATTTGCATACTCACTCCTGATTGGCTGGTGGGTGTTGTGGAGGTATGGTCAATTTGCATGTTTCTCTTTTATTAGTGTAGATGAGCTTATAAATGAATCTGTGTTTGTGTACATATAAGTGGGCTAGTTCATTTGAAATAAAATTGTATATGAATAAGCACACATATGCATACACACTTTACCTTGGAACATTTTATTTGGGCTTAATGAAATATGGCCATATATCTCATTTATTGCTTGCAACATTCATTTGAAGTTATATTTACTAATCCCATGGCTCATGTTGCAAGCAATAAATGAGATATATGGCCATATTTCATTGGAAAATTAGGCTCAGGTATATTAAATATTTAACAATTACTATAAGAAGCTACTAAAGTTTATTGTATACTTTCTTCACAAATACAAATTAAAACATGAGCCCTAGCTAGTTTGGCTCTTTGGATGGAGTGTCAGCCCAAGGACTGAAGGGTCCTGGGTTCGATTCCAGTCTAAGGCACATACCTCGGTTGCAGGCTCATTGCCCAGTCCTGGTCAGGGTGCAAGTGGGAGGCAATCAATAGATGTGTCTCTGTCATGTGGTTGTTTCTCTATCTGTATCCCCCTCCCTTTCACTCTCTCTAAAAATCAAAGGGAAAATATTTCATTTAAAGATTAATATATATATTAATACACACACATCCAGTCTAATAAAAGAATAATATGCAAATTAACCATCACTCCGCTACACCCACAAGCCATGCCCACCAGCCAATCAGGAGTGAATATGCAAATAAACCCAACCAAGATGACTACCGCCACAGAGAGCAGGAGGGAGGCATGGATTTCCCTGGCAATGGAGGAAGCCAAGCTTTCCGCCTGCCCTTGCCAGCCTAGGCCTCCACTCAAGGCTACAAAGTTTCAATGATAGAAGATACATAAACCCAAACAGAAATGGCGGCAGCCACGGAGCTGGAAAGAGCAGGAGGCTAGGGTTGCCCCCAGCAATGGAGGAAGCCAAGCTTCTGCAGCCCTGGCCGGCCCAGGCCTGCGCTTAAGGCTACAAAGTTTCAATTATAGAAGATACATAAACCCCAACAGAAATGGCTGCTGCCAAGGAGCAAGCACAAGGCTTGGCTCTGCTCCAGGTTACAAAGTTTCAGTTGTAGAAGATAAATAAACCCCAGATGCCAGGACCTCCACTTGGGTTGCCAGGGGGCATGGCCAGCCTGCAAACCACCACAGGCCCCTCGCCCAGGCAGTCCCATGCCCCAAGGGAACCCCCACCCTGATCTGGGACACCCTTCAGGGCAAACCAGCTGGCCCCCACCCGTGTACCAGACCTCTATCCTATCTAATAAAAGAGTAATATGCAGATTGACCATCACTCCAACACTCAAGATGGCTGCCCCCATGTGGTCAAAGATCCTACCCCATGTGGACACAAGGTGTCCACCACAAGATGACCAGCAGGGGAAGGCAGTTGGGAGGAACCAGGTCTCCAAGGGAGGGCAGTTGTGGGCAATCAGGCCAGCAGGGGAGGGCAGTTAGGGTTGACCAAGCTGGCAGAGGAGGGAAGTTGGGGGCAACCAGGCCTGCAGGGAAAGGCAGTTGGGAGGGACCCAGGCCTGCAGGGTAGAGCAGCTGGGGGGGACCAGGGCTGCAGGGGAGGGCAGTTAGGGGTGACCATGCCTGCAGGGGAGGGCAGTTAGGGGTGGCCAGGCCTGCAGGGGAGGGCAGTTAGGGGCAAACAGGCTGGCAGGGGATCAGTTAGGCATCAATCAGGCTGGCAGGGAGTGGTTAGGGGGTGATCAGGCTGCCAGACAGAAGTGGTTAGGGGCAATCAGGAATGCAGGCAGGCGAGCAGTTGGGAGCCAGCAGTCCTGGATTGTGAGAGGGATCCCAGATTGGAGAGGGTGCAGGCTGGGCTGAGGGACACCCCACCCCATGCACGAATTTCATGCACCGGGCCTCTAGTATATATATAAAGTGGAAACGAGGTATGGACTGCAATTTTTGTATGCCTTTAGTCATCAAATTGTGAATTTTAATAATGTTCCATTTACATTATGTAATTACACTTCAAAAAAAAACTAAAAGGAAAATAGCCAGGATCTAGAGCTCAGGTAGCTGGAAGTATCTCTTCTACCTGGGAAAAAAAAAATCTAAGTTTCATGAATATAGGAACAGTAGAAATAAAATAAAGCAATTCACACTCGGAACACATTCTTTTCTTTAAAATAAAGATAAAGGTATATATAGAAACAGGGTAAACTGATGATATACTGCTTCTAGGGAGAAGATCACCATGGCCACACACATCATGAATGAGACTTAAAAACATATGAAGAGACTCACAACTGACTATAGACTCATAAAGAGACTGGCAGAGTTCAGAAAAGCTCCCCACCACACAATCACACTTGGTAGTAATGGCATCATATTAAATAATTTGCTTGTAGGATGGCTTGTCATATGGCAATAGCTTAATGATATAATAATCAAAGTAAATATAAGTTAGCGCAGTAGTTATCTGCTGTTGATTATTACCCACACTAGTTCTTTTTTTCTGAATTATAAACTGCTTTAATTAACTGATAAATATTGAACTTTGTAGCCTATAAACATATAATACATCTCCTTTTTTAATACTTTTATTGATTTCAGAGAGGAAGGGAGAGGGAGAGAGAGATAGAAACAACAATGCTGAGAGAGAATCACTGACTGGCTGCCTCCTGCACACCCTACACTGGGGACCGAGCCTGCAACCCAGGCATGTGCCCCCGACTAGAATCAAACCCGGGACCCTTCAGTCCACAGGCCAAAGCTCTATCTACTGAGCCAAACCAGCCAGGGCAATACATCTCCTTTTTAAGCACCCATGGAACATTGACAAAAGTCAGTTAACTTCTTAGCCACACATTTCAAAAGATCAGAAGAAAAAATTCAGATACATTCTCTACCTACAAGGCCATAAAACTCAACTAAACAAAAACTTTTTGGCGGAGTTGTTAAAGCAATCTCCTCAATTACAACTTGGTCAAAAAAGAATTGTTCAAACTACTATTTAAATGATTACAAGGAGCCTTGCCAGTGTTGCTCAGTGGTTGAGCATCAACCCATGAACCTGGAAGTCCTGGTTCAATTGGTTTGATTCTGGTCAGGACACATGCCTGGGCCTCCAACTTGATCTCCAGTAGGGGGCATGCAGGAGGCAGCCCATCAATGATTCTCTTTCATCATTGACGTTTCTATCTCTCTGTCCCTCTCCCTTCCTCTCTGAAATCAATACAAATATATTTAGAAAAAAAGAAGATTACTATGACAGCTCTATATGTCAAAACAGGGTGTGACCAACATTGTACTCAGTTGAAAAATATCCTTAAAGTGTTTTAGTTAAAAAATAAAGCATGAAATTAAGTTGAATTCATTAAAAGAACAATACAAACTTTATGAGAGCAGATTAAGTTAATAACAAAGGCAAAGACATAAATTAATGGATTTAAAAACAGAAAAACAGAATTTATAAATTCAAACCATGCTGGTATCTAATAAACATAATCAAGAAAAAAAGTTAGGAAACACAAACAAAATTAGAAATTTTAAGGGAGAATAACACTTTTTTTCTTAAACTATGTATTTTTTTTTTATTTTAGAGAGAGAAAGGAAAGGAGAGGGAGAGATGGAAACTTCAATCAGTTCCCTCTTACACTGGGGATAGAGCCAGAAACCCAGGCATATGCCCTGACAGAGAATCAAACCTCTCAGTGCATGGGACAATGTCCAGCAAATTGAGCCACAGAAGCTAAAGCACTTAACATTTTTAATTTTATTTATTTATATTCTTATTCTTATTTCTTAGAACACAGCATTCATTGTCACTGTATTTCAGACAACTGCATTTAAAAACTTTCATTGGGGGTTCATGTCCCTGTAACCAGGAGAGGTGGAAAGAACACATATGTTTGTGTAGGAAAACTGGTGACCCTGTTTTATACAACTAAACAAAAATGCAATTTCACTCTTGAGTCATTCTTTGATCTTAAAGGATGACTAGAATCCTGAGCATAATAGAGATATATAATGGATGAAACTGATAATGATCAGTTGCCATACTTTCAAACCTTATAAAAAATTTAGAGGGTGGGACTCTATATTCTTTATAGTAATCAAAGAGCCACATTATAGGAAGCACTGAAAATTTTCAAGGGGACACATTAATTTAACCCAATAAAATATAGAGAAACAACAAGCAATCATAAATCATATGTATGAACCCCTTTACATCATTCCTCCATACTCCAATGAATAGATGCATAGCATGAAGAATAAACATTTTATTTGGTAATACAATGCATGATTTAAAAATTTGCTTCATCATATTGAAATTCATCTGTGATTTGAGGTGGTATTAGGTCAACCTATTTATTAAAATTCATCTTTCAATGAAGAATCCTCGTGGAGACATGAATTTGATAATCATTTTGAAAGTGGCTAAGGTAGGGATATGAACACTGAGCTGAAAGAGAACAGGATTCTAATAAGGAGAATAAAACACAGTGACAAGCTATTAAATACACTGGTATGGCAGAGTCTACATTATCAGGATCACCAGTTGAGAGAGTGATATACAAAAGAATGTCAGTCATAAAAGTGAACAGCAGAGGTCTCAGATTTTCCTCTCATACAAAACGGTATAAATTGCCTTGGTCATTAAGTGCAGCTTTTCCATAGGAGTAGTGCAATTCAGGATGATTCTTTAGAAAAAAAAATTATTTGGTATGGTATATGTCATTGAAAAAATTATTCTAAAGACATCCATGTTGTTTCATTAGGTACATAGAATTTTCCAAATATATCTGATCCATGATGGAAATAAATTTAGGAAAGTAGAAAAACAACAAAGAGAAACGCTGTTGAATATCTGAGAGAGCAGAGAACTTAATTGAGCTACATATGTTGACTAGAGAAGATGAGGTCAAAGAAACAGAAATTGCATGAAATAAATGGAAAGAGCAAGTTCTACTTCCATGGACTGAAGATCATCATGATGTGTGACTCTGAGCCTTTGACCTCTGCCATCACGGGCAGGTCTTCAGTCTTAGGACAACTGGCCTGTTTGTAGTTTCCTTCACAAAGAATGTCTTCAGAGCCTGTTTGGTGTCTTCATTCCTGAAACCGTAGATGAAGGGGTTCAGCATGGGTGTGACCACAGAGTACATGACCCAGGCTGTGGCACTTGAGTGTTTCTCAGGAATGCTAATTGAGTGCTGACCATGGTGGCAGGTGGTATGAAGAAAAGGAAAGCATGTCTGAAGGAGAGAGTGAGTAGGGAATTCTATTTTTCATGGGTGTGTGGGTAGACCTGCAAACAGGTGACATTTGAACAGAGACCTCAAAAGTGAGCAGGAAGAAATCTGAGATGTCCTAAATTAAATAACACTGAGCCAGTGAGTGAGATAAAAAGATTATGGTAGTCAACCGGGTAAAAGCTGGGGACTCAGTTACAAAAGATTGCTTACATTCTTGACTGTAAATTGGAACTTTGAATCAATTTCTGTAGCGACGACTAGATGCCCCTGCATCCTGCACGTGCATGGGCTTTCAGGACTGCTGCTTGTAACCAATCAAAAGTAGTAAATATTTCTTCCTTGTGTACCTGTCCTAGAACTGCCTCACATTACCTTCTCCTGTGACACTCTCCCCCTTTGGCACCCACCACCAGCATCAGTAGCCAATGTAAATTCCTTTAAAACAACTTACATCTTTCTTCCCCAAAACATAAAGTGTAAAGAGCTGTCCACTCCGGGACAGTGGACATGTCTTTTCTGCGTCACTCTGATGCTGGTGGTTTAGATTTCATGCCCCAGGACCTGGTCCTATGCTGGCTGGCATCTGGCTCAATAAAGCCTTTTTTGTATTTAAAGAAAAGCTTTCAGCCCTCAAAAAATTTTTTAACACAGAGAGGAAGGGAGACACAAGGCTCTGTGGGAATGTGTATGCTCTGCCGAGGGACTGGCCAGTGCAAAGGCCCTGAGGAAGGTTCTTCTTTCAAATGTTCAAAAAAAGTGAAGCCCGTTTGCAAGGTGGGTGAGCATGGGGAGAGTGAGGAGAAGTGGTGGCAGACACATTGAGGAGTGAGGGGGCCTCTCTGCTACTGCTGACACCTCAGGCACAGGGACTTCCTCATACATATACCACTTATGCTCTTATTATTCTTGTGGCAAAGGTGTCCTGTGAATGGAAACAGATCCCCTCCTTAGTACCTCCTCTTTTTGTTTTTAAAATATATTTTTGTTGATTTCAGAGAGGAACGGAGAGGGATAGAGAGATAGAAACATCCATGATGAGAGAGAATCATTGATCTTCTGCCTCTTGCAGGCCCCCTACTGGGGGTGGAGCCCCCAGGCTGACCTTTTAACCACTGAGCCAAACCAACTAGGGCCTTAGTACCTTCTCTGGATTGAGTTCTGGCCCCATAGTGTTAGAGCCACCTTCCAATGTATGAATGCAGCTATGCCTGCTCTGAGGACCTCTCACATCCACAAACCACACACAAACACACACAGACACACACACACCACCACCACCACACCATGGCCCAGTTATTCCCATGTCTCTCTCACCCCAGTTATACTGATTATGCCAAGAATGGATTCAATATAAGTTGGCCAGATCTGTGATCTTCCACCTGTCAAATATAGAAATGTTTCCAGAAATTCCAAATATTAAGCCTTTCATAGAAAAATAAACTTGGGGCTCCATACTGGTATGGACATTTTATTCCCTGTATTTAATCATACATTTAAAAAATCTGTTCACTAAATGTAGAGGAGAAAGGATTGGGGGCAAAAAACTGAAATGGAGGAGGAGGAATAGAGATTTAACAAACTCAGGTGAGAGACTGTGAGGAAGAAAACTCTTCTAGGATCTGGCAGCATTTAAACCTTTCACACATTCCATTGGTGCCAGCAAACATAAGCTTGTCCAAAAGACAGACATGCCTTCCTTATTGTACATCTTCATAAGGAGTACAGGGCTAAACCACCTCCTCAAACTCATAATGTGTAACAAAAGTTAGACATTTGAAGTAAAAGATTTGTTTTCTGTACCTATTCCAGAGTCATTTGATCAATTTGTTTTTATGGGGTCCAGTTTGGAATGAGGTTAATCCCCTTCTCCCTTTTCTTATGTGGCACCTTTTGAATGATTTCTTGGGCTTTGGGTTTTCATCTCTTCTTTGACACACCCAGCAGGCACACTATGTGTGGGAACCCCTTTCACGTCCCACATGGTTCAGGGTTCCAGTTCAGGGTTCGGGTTCTGGAGAAGGCCGCACACAAATGAAAAAAGACTTGGAAAGGTATTAATTTGGGAATATTGGGGGCCAGGAGGGAGCCCACCTCTAGTGGGAGGACTACCCCTTGCTCTCAATCCCTTTTATTGAGACTATGGGATACGCCCATAACCTTTAGGCAGGAAATTCCAATAACAGAAATTTACATGAAACAAACAGAGGTGGAGGCTGCTTCAGCTAACAATGTTTCAACTAAACAGTGAGCGAACTAGCTCTGACCTTTCAGAGCAATCAGTGAGTGAACTAGCTCTGACCTTTCAGAATAATGAAGATTGTTGACAATGATCAGTTTCCGGCAACTATGGTCCTGGTTCAGTTCTTCATCCAACATGCAAAAGCTCCCCAGACCATGCTTTACAAATCCTGCCCACACCATGACAGGTCTATCACTTTACATTGAACTAGAAGCTCGATGCACGAAATTCGTGCAAGAGTAGGCCTTCCTTCCCCCAGCTGCCAGCACCGGCTTCCCTCTGGCACCTGGGACCAGGTTTCCCTCGCAGCCCCAGCAGCAATGTCCGGTCTAATTAGCATATTACACTTTTATTATTATAGACTAGAGGCCCGTTGCACAAAATTCATGAACTCGAGGGGGTTTCCCTCAGCCTGGTCTCTGCTCTCTCACAGTCCAAGAGCCCTCGGGGGATGTAAGGGGTGGGCCTAAGCCATCAGTTGGACATCCTTAGCACTGCTGAGGAGGCGGGAGAGGCTCCCGCCACTGCTGCTGTGCTCGCCAGCTGTGAGCCCAGGTCAGGGCTTCTGGCTGAGTGGCACTCCCTGTGTGGGAGTGCACTGACCACCAGGGGGCAGCTCCTGCGTTGAGCGTTTTCCCCCTGGTGGTCAGTGCACGTTATAGCAACCAGTCATTCCTTTGTTTGGTCGATTTGCAAATTAGCCTTTTATTATATAGGATGGCTTTCTTCATGGGATTCTTCCTGAGGACAGTATTTTAAACACACATTTATTTCATTGTTCTCTGCCCTCACAATCATACTGCATGATCCAACACAGCAGGGACCTCACCTGCTTTGTTCACGTTTTTATCTTTTCACAAAGGTATGTGAATAGATGTGAACTTATCTAGAAACAAAACTAAAAATGTGAAAAATAATAAAATGAAAAAATGAATTGAAATCAGGTTAAAATGAGTAGTTTCAAAACAACTAATCAAGGAAAACTGAATTGAGAAATAAACATTAACTGAAACATGACACCAAGTAGCAATAATTTAATAATATCACTATGGGTTAACAAATCGTAAAGAATTAGATCTAAAAGAATATAATATATAATGTTCCTAGAATGTTCTGGCACAGAACAGGACTATTGCAATAAATAATATCAACTACTGATTACTTTAGTGTTCTTTCTATAGACCCTGGAGAACAAATATGAATGCTATACTAATCATGTTTTATTTTCTTTATTTTTTCCAGCTTTATTGATATATAATTGACCTATGACATTGTGTGAGTTTAAGGTGTACTGAGTGTTCATTTGATACATTTAAAAACTGCAATATGATTACCATCAAAGCATTAGTTAACACCTTCATTGGCACACATAATTAACAATGTTTCTGGTAGAAACATTTAAGATTTATTTTCATAGCAACTTTCAAGTATATAGTACAGTAGTATAACTATAGTCACCATACTGTCCATTATATCCCTAGAACTTATTAATCTTATAACTGGAAGTTTGTACCCTTTGACCAACATCTCCCCATTTCCACAGCCCCCAGACCCTGGTAACCACCACCCGACTTACAGTCCATATATTAGTGAGATCATATAGTACTCGTCTTTCTTTGTGCAACTTATTTTACTCAGCATAATGCCCCCAAGGTCTAGCCATGTTGTCATAATAGGCAAGATTTCCTTCTTTAGACTCATGGCCCTTTCTCCATTAAAAAAAAAAAAAAAAAAAAAATTGCCAAAACCGGTTTGGCTCAGTGGATAGAGCGTCGGCCTGTGGACTCAAGGGTCCCAGGTTTGATTCCGGTCAAGGGCATGTACCTTGGTTGAGGGCACATCCCCAGTAGGGGGTGTGCAAGAGGCAGCTGATCGATGTTTCTCTCTCATCGATGTTTCTAACTCTCTATCCCTCTCCCTTCCTCTCTGTAAAAAATCAATAAAATATATTTTTTTTAAAAAATCCTCAACCAAGAATATTTCCCAGTTGATTTTTAGAGAGAGTCGAAAGGAAGGGGAGAGACAGAGAGAGAAACATCGATGTGGGAGAGGCACAAGCACATCAAGTGGTTGCTTCCCACACAGGCCCTGACCAGAGCCTGGGACGAAACCTGCAACTGAGGCATGTGGCTTTGACTGGAATTGAACCCGTGACCCTTCAGTCCACAGGCAGACACTTTATCCACTGAGCCAAACTGTCTAGGGCCCTTTCTCCATTTTTAAAGCAAGCAGTGTAGCATTTAAAAATCTTGCTCTGATACCAACTATATATTCTTCTTCTCTCTTCCACGTTCAGAGGACGAAGGAGATTACATTAGCCTGACCTACATAATTATTGACAAACTAGAGGCCCAGTGCATGAAAATTCATGCACTGGATGGGGGGGGGGGTCCCTCAGGCTGGCCTGCCCCCTCTCACAGTCCGGGAGCCCTCAGGGATGGATGCCCCAATCACACTGCTGCTGCCACTGCCAGCAATGCAAGCCTCGGCTGGCCCTGGTTACCTGAGCCTCGGGAGGCCCTGGGTGGCTGGGCAGCCGCCATCCGAGGCTTGCCTGCACCTCGGTCTGGCCCTGGGCAGCTGGGGTGCTGAGGAGACTGGGGGACTCCAGAGGCAGGTGCGCAGAGTGGCCGGACCTGCCTGGGGCAGTTCCAAGCGTGCTGTGTGCCTGCTGCCCTGGCGGAGATGAGGGGACTGGGCGCCGCCATCTTTGGCTGTGGGCACTGCCATCTTTGAGTGCATGGCAGTCAATTAGCATATCCCCTCCTAATTGGTCTGTGAGGCCGGCCGGGAGAGAGCGGGCTGCCTACCCACCTTCCATGCAGCACTGCTGGGCGGCCCAGAGGCCCATTCTATGCCCCGGCCTGTGGCATCGGCCATGCTCACTGCATCTCCTTGTGGGGACTCAGACACCATGACTCAGGCAGAGGGGGCACTCAGGGGTGTGGGGACCCAGGTGCTACCAAGGGCCCAGAGGTCAGCTGAGACCTGCCCTTCCATGCCAGATGCTCATGCTTTGATCACCAGACAGGCCTAGGGACTGCACCCATGCAAGAATTTCATGCACCAGGCCACTAGCATAAAATAATTGAAGAAGGCATTTTTTAGGGATTTGTTATATAATGTCATTCATGAATCCTTATATGAAACTAGAGGACCAGTGCACGGAATTTGTGCACAGGTAGGGTTCTTAGCAGCTGCCGGCTGCCAGCCGGGGCCCACCTTCCCCGGCCACTGGCCAGGGCCTTCCTTTGTTCCAAGCTGTCCAATGGTGGTCAGTACATGTGAGCAGTCAAGCTCCCGGTCGGTTGAACTCCCGGTCCGTCAAACTCCTGCCTAAGGAGGCAATTTGCATATTAGTCTTTTATTATGTAGGATAAGTGAACAATCCTATATAATAAAGAGGTAATATGCAAATTGACCATTATGCCTTCGCACAAGATGGCCAGCCCTATGTGGTCACAAGATGGCCACTACAAGATGGCTGGCAGGGGAGGGCAGTTGTGGGCAATCAGGCCAGCAGGGGAGGGCAGTTAGGGGTTATCAAGCCAGCAGGGGAGGGCAGTTGGGGGTTACCAGGCTGGTGGGGGAGAGCAGTTAGAGGAGACCAGGCTGGCAGGGGAGGGCAGTTGGAGGGGAACAGGCCTACAGGGGAGGGCAGTTGGGGGCAATTGGGCCAGCAGCAAAAGGCAGTTGGGGGCAATCGGGCTGGCAGAGGAGCAGTTAGGCGTTGATCAGGCAGGCAGGGGAGTGGTTAGGAGGTGATCAGGCTGGCAGGCAGAAGCAGTTAGGGGCAATCAGGCAGGCAGGCAGGCAAGCGGTTGAGAGCCAGCAGTCCCGGATTGTGAGAGGGATGTCCAACTGCTGATCCTAAACCGGCAGTTGGACATCCCCCGAGGGGTCCAAGATTGGATAGGGTGCAGGTTGGGCTGAGGGACACCCCCCCCTTCCCCAGTGCACGAATTTCATGTACTGGACCTCTGTTAAATGTACAATAGGTTCCAGAATGAGTGAAATCCCTTCTTATTCAAAATTACATGCAACTATGACTCTAACACAGAGCCACAGCATTGCTGTTCAGAGTGGTCCTCAGACCAGGACCTATAGCATCAGCATCACACAGGACATTGATTTTCAGAATCTCAAGACCATCAGGACCTGATAATTTAGATTTTGCATTCAAACTAGACTCCTAGGTGACTCATATGCACATAGACATTCTAATAGGTGTGAGATGATATCTCATTGTGTTTGAGATAGTGCTAGAGAACTTGGAAAAGTGTGGTCTAGAGTAGGGGTTCTCACCTTTTCATGTTGGCAACCAAGGCAGTCTAATTACATGTGTTGGGTATTGTTCAGCAGCATCTTTCAGACATTGCCAAATAGCCCTTGAGGCACAGTCACCTCTGGTTGAGAACCACTGCCCCACAGTGAAAGCTTTTGGAAGCATCTTGACGGAATTCCAATTAAAACCCCATCTCTTATCAGTTTGAGCCTTTAGCAGATCAGCAAACTTCCTTTAGGCCCCATTTCTACAATGGGGAAGAGAGTTCATAATAATACTACCTCACAGAATGTACTTTCCTAAAAATTAAACCAGACAATTCCTATAAAATGCTAAGCTCAGGTCATGTAGTATAAAAATATCTAATATCTAAATGTAACAGTTATAATCCTATATATAAAGGGTAATATGCAAATTGACCCTAAGGGCAGAACGACTGGGAATGACTGGTCACTAAGACATGCACTGACCACCAGGGGGCAGATGCTCAACACAGGAGCTGCCCCCTAGTGGTCAGTGCACTCCCACAAGGGGAGCTCCACTTAGCCACAAGCCCAGCTGACAGCTGAGAATGCAGAGGAGGTGGTGGGAGCCACTCCTGCCTCTGCGGCAGTGCTAAGGATGTCTGACTGAGGCTTAGGCCTGCTCCCTGCAGGGATCGAGCCTAAGCCATCAGGTGGACATCCTCTGAGGGGTCCTGGACTGTGAGAGGGCACAGATTGGGTTGAAGTACCCCCGAGTGCATGAATTTTTGTGCACCGGCCTCTAGTTCATAAATATTTTATGAAGCACTAAATGATAGCTCTTAACTTGTGACGTAAGTATAAAATCCCCAGTTATTTTGACAAATGTGTCAGGAAGTCAAACAGGGAGGTACATAGTATTGCATATCAAAGGAATGCAGTTCTGTCTGGTTGAAGAGGAGAATAGCAATTTTCCAGAGATATAAGACCTGTGTCCCACCCCAAATCAGACTTAGAAGAAAATATGAAGTCAGGAATGGGTAAGGTTAGACCTCTGGAAAACAGAGCTCAACAGAAGGAGTCATAAAAAGTTAACTTCCAACCTGGTCTCTTGGGATGAGAGAATCATTAGGAAAAATTTCCTCTTTGCTTATTCCAGAGGCCCAGAGGGAAATCATGTGCTTAGATGTAGGAATAACATGAGGGAAATGTGCCTGATGAGTAGGTATAGAGAGAGCTATAAATCTCTCTCCTGTGCAGTCTCCGGCTTGTACAACGCTGGGGGGCAGGACATGGCTGTTGCTTTTGATTCCTAAGCTGGCTCAGGAACTGATGCTTCACTCCTTCCTGCTGTCTCATGTGGGGCAGAGCTTCCTTCTCATCATCAACCATCCAGGGAACAATTCAGACTTCCACAGAGACCCCATCCAAGTGAGTCTGGGAGGCTGGTAGGTACATCAAGAGAGGGTCAGAGAGGATGAAACCTCAGAACTTTTACTGGAGTCACATAGGAGTCCAAACAGCCTAGTTCAGAGACAAGGTATCTTTGTGTCTGTATTCTTGGTTAGTAACCAATTGGTAATTAATTTAGTTAATATAATAAGAAATATGTGGGTGTTTGAATCTATACTATAAGGACCATAGTTGACAATTAAGTGCTGGGAATGGGAGTGCTGTTGGATGACACGGTGGAATGAGTGAGATGCATAAAATGATTGCAGTAAAATGAAAACATATCTGAGATTTGTTTTGCGGGAAGAAGGTAATAGAAAATTATGTCAGAAGAACAGTGCAGGGGAGTGAGAGTGTTTGTATGAAATTTCAAAGATGGTGTGCATTTGAGCATGTTTTGTGTTTATTGAAAAGATCCTGACCAGTCAGGGAGTTGGTCCCTTGCAATAGCGATTTGTGAGACATACATTGTAACATCTTCTCTCGTGCTGGATATTCACATGAAAAAAGGTATTTAATAAATCTGAAGAGGAATACTAAATAGTTTTAGTTTAAATTAATTACTTTATTATTGGCAGGGCTGCATATATTCTTGGATTTGTTACCCATTGAATTTCTCTGTTGGAACATTTGACAAGAGTTCCTACCCCACACTCAGCCTTTTCCCTCAGTGGTTTCTACTTTTAATGAGAAATTCTGGCATGCATTCGGGGAATATAAGTTGAGGACTGACCAACTTCCTAGGCAAAGATATAGGGTGCTGAGAAAAAAGTCACCGTAGTCATATAGATGGAGAAATAAAGGTCACCCATTGTACCTTAACTCTTAATGCCACAGAGGCAGCACAGTCAGTTTACACATATGTAGTGAAGCCTTCACTGTACCAGCAAAAGGGGGGTGGATATCTCCAAATATAGTTAAAATTCCTTTACTACTTCATGCCTGTGTTTAACATGAAATGACCCAAGGGAAGCTTCTGTCAAACAAGTTTTATTGAATAAATATCTACATTGAATCCTGTAACTGCTGTAAAGTATTCCCACAGTAGTTGCTTAAAACAAACAAACATAGGCTCTTACAGGCTGGATGTCAGAAGCTTGAAATGAGACTCGGCGGCTAATACCAAGATCTGTGCAGGGCTGGGCTCCTTCAGGCTCAGTGGAGGATCTGTTTCTTTCTAATGATTGTTAGTGTGGCTGGCTGCCTGCGTTGCTTGGCTCATGTTCCTTCCTCCATCTTCAAGCCAACTGGGTAGCATTTTCAAAATCTTTCTGAGACCAAATCTTTTGTCTCTCTCTTCAACATTAACAGGACCACTGTGCTTACCTTTGTCCAACCTGAATGAGCCTGGCTCATCCTCTATCATAAAGTCAGCCGATTAACAAGCCTGTTCCATCTGCTACCCCAATCCTCCCCCTTGTCATATAAATATCATATTCAAAGTTACTGGGGTATGATGTGTTCATTTTAGGAGGCCCTTACTCTGCCTGCTACAAAGTCTTTTTCATAAATGCATTGTTTTGTATCAATGAAAGGTCCTTATATATATAAGAAACTAACAGTATTTACCATAACCTCTACAATAAGTGAATACACTATTCCTTCAAAGTTATATGCAAAGATGATTTTTTGTTTTGGACGACCTAGAACCATTTACACCTGACTCTGACAGAGAGCCACAGCCTAGCTACTCACACACTGGTCCACAGACCAGGAGGACCTGCACCATCAACACCACCTGGGAGCTTGTCAGAAATGCAGTCCCTGGACTCATTTGAGACAAATCAGAACCTGCATTTGCACTACAAACTTTGGTGACTTGTATGCACTAAGAAGTGGAGAGGTGCTGGCCTAGAACAGGTGTTCTCACCTTGTCACTGTTAACATTGGGGACAGGATAATAATTCCATGTGAGGGTGCTTTCCTTTGGATCGTAGGCATTTAGTGGCCTCCATCAGACATTGCCTAGCAGCCCCAGGGAGAAATCATTTCTGGTTGATAGACGCTGCCCTAGAAGTATCTAACATAATTAAAATGAAGGCCCTTCACTTAATCACATATTAACTTTAGGCAGATCACTAAACTTCTCTAAGTCTCCTTTCTGCAATGGATAATAGAGCTCATAAATGTGCTTTCTCATCAATAAGTTGCTTATAAAACTTAAAGAAGACAATCCATATAGGGTGTAAGCCTCAGTTTACAGTGCATAAAAAGATCTAAATAATTTTTTTTAGAATTAACAATCATTTTTATAATGAGGGACCAAATGACAGTCTTAACTTGTAATGGAAGTACAAAATTCCTTATTGTTATGGGGAAAATGTCAGAAAGCCAACAAGTGTAGTGCCCAAGGTTTATTGTCTAAAGAATCAGCTCTACCCTTGTTGAAAATGAGAACAGAAATTTTCCAGAGATACCAGGACTGTGTCCCCAACACAATTCAATGCTGAAGCCAAAGAGACCTAATGCAGACAGGTTCCTCAATCTTAGATTTGGAGGACACAACTCAGAGTAGAGATGGGATGCTAGGAGATTAGAGATCTGGATGAGAGGAGAGTTCATGGAGAAGGAGTAAAGGGGAAAAAAACTGAATTCACATGACTTGTAACCTGGTCTGTTGGAAACAGTGAATCTTTAAAGATTTTCCTTTCTGTCCATTTCTGTTATTTCCCAGGGGAATCGTGTGCTTAGAGGTGGGAGTAACAACAGGGAAATGTGCCTGAGGAGCAGGTACAGGGATTTATAAATATCTTCTCCACTCCAGTCTCTCAGCGTGTGTAAACTAGGCTGAGAGGAGCATGGTTATTTTATTTGTCATTGTTCTTTGTTTGGAGGCCTAATTCTGGCTGGAGACTGATGCTTCACACCTTCCTGCTGTCTTGCCTGTGAACAGAACTTTAATCTCTATCATCAACCATTTTGGGAGGAACTCAGACTTCCCCACAATGACCTGCCTCTAAGAGATCTAATTCAGTTGAGTCCAATAACCCACAAGACACTGCATGAGAGGGTCACAGGGAATGGAAGCCAGGAACATTTACCTGTTGTCACCTGAGAGTCCATTCTACTTAGTCCAGAGGCAAGAGATTGCTGTGTTTGTTTGCTTGATTGATCAACAGATTTATTTCAATGGCTACATAAGAGTTTGTAGAGTAAGAGCTACTCACACTTTTAATAGTCTTTCACACTCTTCATCATTAAATTGCTGTCATATCAATGCTATAAAATGTTTAAATTATTTATTTCAAAATGTGGTTCTGATCAGGGGTGATTTTGTCCTCTATGAGACTCTGAGTTATATCCAGGGAGATTTGTGACTGTCACACTGGAGAGGGGTTGGTGGAGGCAGGGGTACTCTAAACCAGTGATCACCAACCTTTCGGACCTCATGGACCATCAGTGGTCCATGGACCACCGGTTGGTGACCACTGCTATAAACAACCTTCAATTCATGAGACAGATCTCACCACTGAGAAGGATCTGCCTCAGAATGTCAACAGTGCTGAGGCTGAGAAACTCTGAATTAAATAACATCATTATTTGTAATAATTATAGCTGGCTTCAGGTTGTTCTCTAAAATTGTAACACTTTACTTTCTGCCAATAAAATTAGAGGACCCCCTTTTGCTACCAGTTGGAAAGTCCCAACTTCAATCAACATGACTGCTCTTCCAGTTTTCCCCCATGTAATGTGTGCAAAAGTCATTTCTTGTTGTTTTTTCAAACTATTACACGGTTCCAGCAAACTTTATTTCTTAGATCACCATTTTGATTTACCTATTATTAATATATGCTCATATGTTACTTTCCCATTTTTGTATAATATTTCAAGTAGTTTCTATAGATCATTGTTACTCAATTGACTTCTGTAGTATATTTTTACCATAATTTTTTAAATTTTATTTCAATAGATCTACTTTCTTACTACTGAGTTTTTTGCTTTATTTGAGATGGTTTTGCCCACCTGCCCACCTGTAAATGTTACATGTAGTTTCTAATGTTCATAACAAATGTATTGGTTATTCTCACTCCAAGTTTGTATTCTCTGATGTTGTCAGATGTCTGAGGGCGAGGATCAATTTCATATTCCTTCAGATCAATAGCCATTTATGCCAGCTTTCATGTCACAATTCAGTCTTTTTCAACTAAATTGAAGTGTAACCTTCCCATATGGTAAATGTTCATATGCATGGAGACCTAATTCCAGATTAATGAAATTAACAGTTAACTCAGCACCTTCTCAAACATTATGTTCTTTTAGCTCTAAGTCTTTACAATTTAATTGTTAGCACACACTGATATTACTAAATTATTGCCATTTTATATCATGTTTCAGTTAGTATTTAATCCTCCATTTCATTTTGCTTACTATTGCTGTTTTGAAATAACTCATTTTAACCTGGTTACATTATCACTTCACCTTTTTTTCATGTTATCACTCTTCACATTTTTTATTTTGTTTCTATGTAAGTGCACATCTCATCACATACATCTGTGAAAAATTTATGTGAACAAAGCAGGTGAAATTTCTGCTCTTTTGGGTCATGCCATAAAACAACAAGGACATAAAACAGTGAAATAAATGTGTTAAAAATAATGTCCTCAGGAAGAAACATATGAAGAAAGCTATTCCGTATAAATAGGTAGAATTATCATGGTGTGGGCAGAATTTATAAGGCATAGTCTGGGGAGGATTTTCATGTTGGATGAAGTCCTGATCCAGGAACAGAGTGGTGCACCCTGGGTGTATCAAAAAAGAGATGAAAACCCAAAGTCTCCAAATAAGATAGAATTGGTGCCACATAAGGAAAGAGATAAGGGGCCTAACCTCACCCACTATTGGACCACATAAAAACAAATTGGTCAAGTGACGTTGGAAAAGGTACAGAAAACAAATCTTTTACTGCATTTATCTGCCAGAACCAAGATGATTTTCTTTCTCACAGTATCTTGGGGATCACCTGAGCTTATTAAATCTCTATTCCTGCTCATCCATTTCATTTCCCTCCCCCAATCTCTCCTCTGCATTCATTGAACAGATTTCTTTATGTTTTATTAAATACAGGGCATAAAATGTTCATCAAATATGGAACCTCAAATTCATTTGTCCATGGGAGGCTTAAGAATCGGAATATCCAGAAACATTTCTACATCTGACAGGTGAAAGATCACTGATGGGGTCAACTTGTGTTCTATCCATTCCTAGCATCATCAGTATGGCCGGAGCTGAGACAGACATGGTGGAGGTGGTGGTGGTGGTGGTAATGGTGGTTGTGTGTGTGTGTGTGTGTGTGTGTGTGTGTGTGTGTGTGTGTGTGATTTGTGAATGTGAGCAGACCTCAGACCAGGGGTAGCTGCACTCATACACTCCAAAGTGGTTCTTACAACATGGGGCTCAAACTCAATCAAGAGCAGGTACTAAGGAGGGGATCTGTTTCCATTCACGGGACACCTTTGCAACAAGAATAATAGAGCGTAAGAAGCCATGGGGATGAGGAAGTCCCTGTGCCTGAGGTATCAGCAGTGGCAAAGAGGCCAGCTCACTTCTCAGTGTGTCAGCCACCACTTCTCACTCTCCCTCCTGCTCATTCACCTAAACTGGCTTCATTTTTCTGACTTGAACATTTGAAAGAAGCACCTTCCTCAGCCTTTTCACTAGCCAGTCCCTCTGTAGGGTTCACACTTCCCCACATCTACTTATATAGCTCTTCCTCTCTCGAGTCAAAAAATTTTGAGGGCCACATACTTTCTTTTAAAAAAACGTTTATTGAGCCGAATGCCAGCCAGAAAAGGATCAGGTGATTGGGCATGAAGTCTAAACCACCAGCAGCAGAACAGGGTAGAAAAGTCATGTCCATTAACCTGGAGTTGACGGCTCTTTACACTTTATGTTTTGGGGAAGAAAGAGGTACTTTTTTGAAAGAATTTTCATTGGGTACTGATAGCGGTGGGGACAGCAGAAGAAGGTAAAGAGGGGCAGTTCTAGGACAGGTACCAAGGAAGAAATATTTACTACTTTTAATTGATTACAGGCAACAGTCCTGAAAGCCCATGCATGTGCAGGATGCAGCGCCATCTAGTGGTCACTACAGAAGTTGATTCAAATTCCAACATACATTCAGGAAAGCGAGCAGCCTTTTGTAAGTGGGCCACAGGTTTTACCTAGTTGATGTCTATTGTCTATTTCTCTCACTCTCTGGCCCAACTGTTATTTAATTTAAGACATATCCGATTTTCTCCTTCTCACTTTTGAGGTCTCTATTCAAATGTCACCTTGTTTGCAGATCTACTTACACACCCATGAAAAACAGAACTCCCTACTCACTCTCTCCTTTTCTTCATACCACTGCCCCACCTAAAGTAACTTATCATTTTATTATTTGCTTCTACATTCTTTCTCCCTCGTTGGATTATAGAGACTTGTTCTTCAGCACCCTATTCTCACAGCCTGGACAGTGCCTAAACATGGTCAGCACTCAATTTACATTCCTGAGAAACATGAAGAAATTCTCTATAAAACTGTAGAATACATGACCCCCTCAGAGGCATTGGGACAAACACTCCATATCAGGGGTGGCAATCGATATTCCCTACAGGGGACTATATCCACATATAAAATATTAAAATTAATGTCTGGTCTACAAAATATGAATTGTAGCATTTCAAGTATGTGAGCAATGCAACACTGTGTGAAATTTATTCATGTTATTTTAATCTTTCTCGGTAGTCACCTCCAAGACATGGAACTTGTGAATCATACACAAATTTCAAAATTTTTTCTTCTGAGATTTTCAGAGAAACCAGAACTACAACCCCTCACATTTGGGATTTTCCTCTCCATGTACCTGATCACTGTGTTTGGAAACCTGCTCATCATCCTGGCCATCAGCTCAGACTCCCACCTCCACACACCCATGTACTTCTTCCTCTTCAACCTGTCCTTGCTAGACATCTGGCTTATCTCCACTACCATCCCGAAGATGCTTGTGAACATCCAGACACAGAACAAAGTCATCACCTATGCAGGCTGCATCACCCAGTCATATTTTTTCATACTTTTTGCTGGGTTGGATATATTCCTCTTGACCGTGATGGCCTATGACCGGTTTGTGGCCATCTGCCACCCCCTGCACTACAGAGTCATCATGAATCCTAGGCTCTGTAGATTGCTGGTTCTGATATGCTGGATCGTGAGTGTCTTGCATTCCTTCCTACAAAGCTTAATGGCATTAGGACTGTCCTTCTGCATGGACGTGGAAATCCCTCACTTTTTCTGTGAACTAAATCACTTGATCAAACTTGCCTGTTCTGACACAATTTTAAATAACATAGCGATGTATTTTGCAGTTGTCCTGCTTGTTGGTGGTCCTTTCGCTGGGATCCTTTACTCATATTCTAAGATAGTGTCCTGCATACATGGAATGTCATCAGCTCAGGGGAAGTACAAAGCATTTTCTACCTGTGCGTCTCACCTCTCAGTTGTCTTCTTATTTTATGGTACTATGCTAGGAGTGTACCTCAGCTCTGCTGCTTCCCAGAGCTCACACTCAGTTGCAACAGCCTCGGTGATGTACACAGTGGTAACACCCATGCTGAACCCCTTCATCTACAGTCTCAGGAACAAAGACATCAAACAGGCTCTGAAAACATTCTTTGTGAAGGAAACTACAAACTGGTCAGTTGTCCTAAGACTGAAGATGTGCCCATGTTTGCAGAGTCAGACATTGTGATAATCGTCAGACTACCAAAGTAAAACTTGCTCTTTCCTTTTATTTCCTGGAATTTCTATTTCTTTGACCTCATCTTCTCTATTCAATTTATGTAACTCAATTAAGTTCTCTGCTCTCTCAGATATTCAACAACTCTTCTCAAATATTTATTCTTCATACTGTACATCTATTCATTGGAGTATGGAGGAATGATGCTTATTTGTAAGAGAGTTTATACATATGATGGAAAATTGGTTGGTGTTTTTCTTTTGTGTGTGTGTGTGTATTTGAACATGATCTGTTTTATATTTTATTTATTTTTTTATTTTTTTTTTTTATTTTTTTTAAATTGTTGAAGTATTACTAATAGCAGTACATATGTCTCCCCCTTTTTTTTCCCATTGACCTTCCCCCGGCCTCCCCTTCCCCCCAGTACATGCCTTTACCTGCCCCCCCCCCCCGCAGTGTTTTTTATCCATTGGTTATGCTTATATGCATGCATACAAGTCCTTTGGTTGATCTCTTAGAGCACCACCACCACCACCCCCCGCAACCTCCTTTGCCTTCCCGCTGTAGTTTGATAGTCTGTTCAATGCTTCTTTGCCTCTGTATCTATTTTTCCCCCATTTCATTCCTTTAAAAAATCTTGCCTCTGCAGACTAGAAATAAACATATAAAAACAAAAAATGTTTGAGTCCCAATTTCCATGTCCAACAGTTCTGAGTCCCCGTTTCAATGTCAAACAGTTCCTTAAGTGTACATGTCAGCAATGATATCTGGATGGTGGGCACATGGTGGCAATGCAGGTCTGACCCTCTCTGGTTTGGTCCTAGGCAACCTGCTGCATCGCACAGCTGCTGACTGCTAGCGTGGCAAGGCGTCGTCAGCGTCTTCCATCTCTGCAATGTTTCTCCTCTTGTCTTCCTGGTTGGAGCAGACCTGTCAATTCCTCTCTGTTGCAGGAATCCACATGGTCTTGGAGTTGTCTTCTGAAAATATACAAACATATTCTCGACCAAAAGTTAATAGAGGAATCTTTTCTATATAATTGATTTGGGATCCTTTTTATTTTTGCCCAAACGATTTTCCTTTGTCTTATTTAGACACCATGTGTGTTTTTCATGGGTGTCTTGCTGTTAGCATTACAAATGAAAACTAATTTTGTAAAGTAAAAGTTTTCTAAATGTAATTTACTTATAGGATATTTTTCCTTACATGATATTACCCTACTATACCCCCTTTTTTGATTAATGGAGGCTTTTGTAACTTTTATAATGCAGTCTTGATGACTTTAAATTTTAATTTTTTGACAAAAATATGACTGCTTTAGTTTCATTGCATGTTCAGGAATTTTACCATGAGATGAACTACCAATAGAAATTTTAGTTACCACATTAGGAACAGCTTTTTGTCCAGTACAATTAAATTTTCTTGAATATTCACTTATTTCAATTAGCCTATTTAAATTAATCTGAAAACTTGATTATTATTTTACTGTCAAATTTAATACTCTACCAACAATCTTAGTTTACCCTGTAAATATTAGTGGAAAGGATTATTTGCATTCTTGAGTAGGCCCTGAGCATTCCTGGTGCTAGGCTGAATTTAGATATAGGGCAGCTGCTGTCGGCCAAGTCTCTGTCTGTTACCTGGGTCCCAATCTGAGCTGGGCCAAGTCCCTATCTGTCACCTGTGTCCTGATCTGAGCTGGGCGTGGGAAGCAAAGCAGCCATGGGGGCAGGAGACCTCCCTCAGACAGGGTGAGGGTTCAGGCCCCTGCAAGGTTGGGGGGGTGATGGTCTGTGCCCCACCTCTGATGATTCCCAAGTTCTCTCCTGATGGCCCCTCTGCGACTGTGCCTGTCTTAGGTTGTTCCTTCCCTGAGGAATCTTACCCGTCTCTGGCTAACCAGTCATCCTCCGGGGCCAAGCAGGGTGATGTGAGGTTCAGTTCTGTCTCCTTGGTAGCCTATGCCCCCGTGGCCTCCACGCCCAGCACCTGCCTTTGGATCCCCTGGCCTGCTGGCGGGGCCTCAGCACTGATCACATATCTCGGGGAACTCAGGTTTCTTCTCCAGGGAGGGCCCAGCTCACACGATTGGGTGAGAGACAGATCCATGGTACCAGCCACTACGAGGCTTCAAGCTCAGCATGAACAGAAAGCTCAGGCAACAGCTGAGGGCAATTAGATTGTGAGAAGAGGGTCCCTCTTGCCACAAAAGGCAAGAGGGGCCACTATAGAATGCTCAAGTGCCTTCCCAGCGCCTTAATTTCTTCTGAAAGGGATTATATCCTTTCATATCCTTTTTTTTTTTTTTTAATTGCTGCCAAACATTCCAAGAATTAGTTTGTAAGTTTGTTTGGGATAATTGTACAATATGCTGTTGTAAAATATCTAAAATTTTAATGACATTGTAGAATAATATCATGTAAGGATATTCTTTGCTCTAGGCCATGGCAATTAAATTTCAAACTGGCTGTCAATTTCTTTTTGTAACCTTATATAAACTTTGTCAGGGAGGCAAAAACACAAATTATTCCCCCATAACCCCCCACCCCCTACTTATGTCCCACCCCCTTGTTGTCTGTGTCCATTGATTAGGCTCATATGCATGCACACAAGTCCCTTGGTTGATCTCTCCCCCTTACCCCCACCCTCCCCTACCTTCCCTGTGGTATGATGTGGTGTTTGACGTTTCTCAGTCTCTGGATTTGTTCTTGTTCATCAGTTTATGCCGTTCATTATATTCCACAAATGAGTGAGATCATGTGATACTTATCTTTCTCTGCCTGGCTTACTTCACTGAACATAATACTCTCCATCTCCATCCATGTTGTTGCAAATGGTAGGAACTCCTTTTTTACTGCAGCATAGTATTCCATTGTGTAGATATACCACAGTTTTTTAATCCACTCATCTGCTGATGGGCATTTAGGCTGTTTCCAAATCTTAGCTATGGTGAATTGTGCTGCTATGAACATAGGGGTGCATATATCCTTTCTGATTCGTGTTTCTAGTTTCTTGGGATATATTCCTAGAAGTGGGATCACTGGGTCAAAAGGGAGTTCCATTTTTAGTTTTCTGAGGAAACTCCATACTGTTCTCCACAGTGGCTGCACCAGTCTGCATTCCCACCAGCAGTGCAAAAGAGTTCCTTTTTCTCCGCATCCTCGCCAGCACTTGTCATTTGTTGATTTGTTGATAATAGCCATTCTGACAGGTGTGAGATGGTACCGCATTGTTGTTTTGATTTGCATCTATCTGATGATTAGCGACTTTGAGCAGGTTTTCATATGTCTCTTGGCCTTCCTTCTGTCTTCTTTAGAAAAGTGTCTATTTAGATCAGTTGCCCATTTTTTGATTGGGTTGTTTATCTTCTTTTTGTTGAGTTGCATGAGTTCCCTGTAAATGTTGGAGATTAAACCCTTATCGTTGATATCATTGGCAAATATGTTCTCCCATGCAGTGAGCTTTCTTGTTGTTCTATTGATGGTTTCCTTTGCTGTGCAAAAGCTTTTTATTTTGATGTAGTCCCATTTGTTTATTTTCTCTTTGGCTTCCATTGCCCTAGGAGCAGTATCAGTGAAGAAGTTCCTTCAGCATATGTCTGAGATTTTTCTGCCTGTGGATTCCTCTAGTATTTTTATGGTTTCCCGTCTTATGTTTAAGTCCTTTATCCATTTTGAGTTTATTTTTGTGTATGGTGTAAGTTGGTGATCTAGCTTCATTTTTTTGCATGTGTCTGTCCAATTTTCCCAACACCATTTGTTGAAGAGACTGTCTTGATTCCATTGTATGTTCGTGCCTCCTTTGTCAAATATTAATTGAGCATAATGATTTGGGTCAATTTCTGGGTTCTCTATTCTATTCCATTGATCTATATGTCTGTTCTTGTGCCAGTACCAGGCTGTTTTAAGAACAGTGGCTTTGTAATACAGCTTGATATCTGGTGTTGCGATCCCACCTACTTTGTTCTTCTTTCTCAGGATTGCTGCAGCTATTCGGGGTCTTTTTTTATTCCAGATAAATTTTTGGAAAGTTTGTTCTAGGTCTGTGAAATATGTCATTGGTATTTTAATGGGAAGTGCATTGAATTTATAGATTGCTTTGGGTAGTATGGACATTTTGATGATGTTGAGTCTACCAATCCATGAACATGGTATGTTCTTCCATCTGTTTATGTCTTCCTCTATCTCTTTTTTCAGTGTCGTGTAGTTTTCCACATATAGGTCTTTTACCTCCTTAGTTAAGTTTATTCCTAGGTATCTTAATTTTTTTGGTGCGATGGTAAATGGGATTGCTTTTTTAGTCTCTCTTTCTGTAAGATCGTTATTGGTATATAGAAATGCCATAGATTTCTTGGCGTTAATTTTGTATCCTGCTACATTGCCGAATTCATTTATTAAGTCTAGTAATTTTTTGATGGAGTCTTTAGGGTTTTCTATGTACAGTATCATGTCATCTGCGAATAAGGACAGTCTTGCTTCTTCTTTTCCAATTTGGATGCCTTTTATTTCTTCTTCTTGTCTGATTGCAATGGCTAGTACTTCCAGCACTATATTGAACAGGAGTGGTGAGAGTGGGCATCCCTGTCTTGTTCCTGTTCTTAGGGGAAATGGTTTTAGTTTTTGCCCATTGAGTATGATGTTGGCTGTGGGTTTGTCATATATGGCTTTTATTATGTTCAGTTATGATCCTTCTATTCCCACCTTGCTGAGAGTTTTTATCAAGAAAGGGTGTTGGATTTTGTCAAATGCTTTTTCTGCATCAATTGATATGACTATGTGGTTTTTATCTCTCAATTTGTTTATGTGATGTATCACATTTATTGATTTGCGAATATTGTACCATCCTTGCATCCCTGGGATAAATCCTACTTGGTCATGGTGTATGATCTTTCTGATGTACTGCTGGTTTCAATTTGCTAGAATTTTGTTGAGGATTTTGGCATCTATATTCATGAGGGATATTGGCCTGTAATTCTCTTTCATTGTGTTGTCTTTATCTGGTTTTGGTATTAGGGTGATGCTGGCTTCATAGAAGGAGCTTGGAAGTGTTCCTTCCTCTTGAATTTTTTGGAATAGTCTGAGGAGGATAGGTTTTAGTTCTTCCTTGAATGTTTGGTAAAACTCCCCTGTGAAGCCATCTGGCCCTGGGCTTTTGTTTGCTGGGAGCTTTTTGATGACTGCTTCAATTTCTTCCATAGTTATCGGCCTGTTGAGATTTTTAGAATCTTCCTGAGTGAGTTTTGGAAGGTTGTATTTTTCTAGGAATGTGTCCATTTCCTCCAGGTTGTGTAGTTTGTTAGAATAGAGTTATTCATAGTATTTTTTAACAATCCTTTGTATTTCGGTGGGGTCTGTTGTTATTTCACCTCTTTTATTTCTGATTTTGTTTATTTGGGTCCTCTCTCGTTTCTTCTTGGTGAGCCTGGCTAGAGGTTCATGAATCTTGTTTATCCTTTCGAAGAACCAGCTCCTGGTTTTGTTGATCTTTTATATTGTTTCTTTGGTCTCTATGTCATTTTTCTCTGCTCTGGTCTTTATTATGTCCTTTTTTCTGCTCACTGTGGGCTTTTCTTGTTGCTCTCTTTCTAATTCTTTGAGTTGTTGAGTTAGATCATTTATTAGCATTTTTTCTTGTTTTTTGAGGTAGGCCTGTAGAGCTATAAACTTCCCTCTCAGGACTGCTTTCATTGTGTCCCATAGCAATTGCATTATTGTGTTTTTATTGTCATTAGTCTCCAGGATGTTTTTAATTTCTTCTTTGATCTTGTTGCTCACCCAATCATTGTTTAATAGCATGCTATTCAGCTTCCAAGTGTTTTAATTTTTTGGAATGTTTTTATTATAGTTTATTTCTAATATTATGCCCTTGTGGTCTGAGAAAATGCTTGATATGATTTCAATCTTTTTAAATTTGGGGAGACTTTGCTTGTGACCCAGTATGTGGTCTATTTTTGAAAATGTCCCATGTGCACTTGAGAAGAACATATATTCCTTGGCTTTGGGGTGAAATGCTCTGAAGATGTCAATTAGGTCCATTTGATCTAGTGCATCATTTAGAATTGCTGTTTCTTTGCTGATTTTTTGTCTAGAGGATTTATCCAGTGATGTCAGTGGTGTATTAAAGTCTCCTACTATGATTGTATTATTGTCAATCTCTCCCTTGATGTCTTCCAGGAGTTTTTTTTATGTATTTGGGCACTCGTGCATTGGGTACATATATGTTTATCAGAGTTATATCTTCTTGTTGAATTGCTCCCTTTAGTATTATGTAGTGGCCTTCCTTATCTCTTGTTATGGCCTTTACTTTGAGGTCTATTTTATCAGATATAAGTATTGCAACCCCAGCTTTTTTCTCATTTCCATTTGCTTGAAAAATGTTTTTCCATCCCTTCACTCTCAGTCTGTGTGAATCCTTTGCTCTGAGGTGGGTCTCTTGTAGACAGCAAATATATGGGTCATGTTTTCTTATCCATTCAGCGACCCTATGTCTTTTGATTGGTGCATTTAATCCATTTACGTTTAATGTTATTATTGACAAGTACATGTTTGTTGTCATATTTTTCCTTAGTGTTTGTGTTTCTTTTTGCCTTTCTCTTTCTTCTTTTTACAGCAGTCCCTTTAGCATATCTTGCATTGCTGGCTTGGTAGTGATAAACTCTCTTAGCCCTTTTTTGTCTGTGAAGCTCCTGATTCCACCTTCAATTTTGAATGATAGCCTTGCTGGGTATAGTATTCTTGGATTCAGACCCTTGCTTTGCATCACTTTGTATATTTCATTCCATTCCCTTCTGGCCTGGTGTGTTTCTATTGAGAAATCAGTTGCTATTCTAATAGGAGATCCCTTGTAGGTAACTTTCTGTCTCTCTCAGGCAGCCTTTAAGATTCTTACTTTGTCATTGGTGTTCGCCATTTTAATTATGATGTGTCTTGGTGTCGGTCTTTTGGGGTTCAACTTGTTTGGGACTCTATGTACTTCTTGAACTTGCATAGTTTTTTTCTTGCCAATATCAGAGAAGTTTTCTGTCATTATTTCTTCAAACAGGTTTTCTATTCCTTGCTTCTCTTCCTCTCCTTCTGGTATCCCTGTTAAGCGAATGCTGTTTAGTTTTGTGTTGTCCCACAGCTCCCTTAGGCTCTCCTCTTGCTTTTTAAATCTTCTTTCCAGTTGCTGCTGTGTTTGTGTGTTTTTTCCTACCTTGTCTTTTAATTTGCTGATGCGGTCCTCAGCTTCTTCTAGTCTACTGTTTAAGCCTTCTAATGTGTTCTTTATTGCAGCTATGTTGTTCTTCATCTCCTCTTGGTTTCTTTTCATGTTGGTGACATTTTCATTCAGCTCCTTATAGTTCTAATTGAGTTGTGTGTATTTGTCATTGAGTTGTGTGTATTTGTCATCCATCCGTTTAAACATCCTTATAACCATTACTCTGCATTCTTTCTCTGATAAGCTGCTAGACTCAAATTCATTTAACTCCCTTTCTGGTGATTCCTCTTTTTCTTTCCTTTGGGAGTTGCTTTTGTGTCTCCCCATGTTTTCCTGTAATGTTTTAATTGTAGATACAATTGCTTTGCTACCCAGGTTCTTTTGGTGATGGTGCTACTGGTGTAATCTCTCAGTTCTCCTGGGCTTGGTAATCTAGTGTAGCTCCCTACTTGAACTATTTGGGTTCTCTTGATATAGGCCTGCAAGCTTGAGAGGCACTACTGCCGTGTCTAGAAGTCAGCAGCCGTGGAGGGGAGTATCCCAATTTTTGCTGTCTTGCACCTTTAATTGAAATCACGCGTGCCCAGTGGGGACTCACAGTGGCACCAAGGAACTGTCTGTTGGGGTGATGTGGCTCAGGGGGGCTGCCCTCTGGACAGGTGTGATTGTGATGCCCAGAGTTCTGTAGTTATGGGGTGGGTAGACTCAGCTTTCGCTGCTGCACCTGTGGTGGATAGGCGCTTACTCCCAGTGGCGGCTCACAGGAGCACCTGCAGTAAGTTCACCAGCGAGGCACACTGAAGCACTCTGAAGGGCCCTGGCGGTGTAGCAGTGTAATTGAGGTTCCTAGCTTCTAAAGATTTCTCTTTAGGGCAGATCTTATGGCCTCAGGGAGTATTCAGATTCCATGGTGTTATTCAGGGTGAGATCTGGGTGTGGCTATATTGGTTGCCTGGAGACTGGAGGGAGGGGCTATCTCTCAGGAGAAAATGGCAACCGGGGCTTAGATATGACTTAGCACCAGACTCCCTTCCACCTCTCCTGGACTGTCCGCTGCCTACACTCCCCAGATTCCACAAGCCCACCCCTTCTTCTGCACCTCTGCCACAGGTAAGTGTCTTTATCCTAAAGATCCTACGAACTAGGTTCAGTGTAGAAAGGCGCAGGCCCCAGCGCAAGGAGGGACCGCGTCTCTGCAAGTTCCTCTCTTCCCGGCACTGTGCGGTCCAGCAGCTCTTCAGGGCTGCCTTTGAGCTCAGATCCCAAATCCAGACTCCAAGGTCTACAATCCCCTACCTCCCGCAGTCCCGTGGACCCCCCCCCCCTTTTTTTTTCTTTTTTTTTTCCAGTCAGACGCTTAGCCTGTCCTCAGGGACGCGGCTTGGCGCCATGTAGTTTCTCTCCCACCTTCTGGTAACAGAGGTCCGGCAGATTCTACTGCCTAGATCTTTGATTTTACCTTTATCGGGGGGATCTCTGCCCTTCCCGGCTGCAAACTGTCTCACCAGCTGCGCCTCCTTCACCAATTCAGGCTGGATTCCACTCGTTTCAGCTGCTCCCTCTATTTGCTCCGGGACAAGGCTCAGGACACGTCCGTCTATTCTGCTGCCATTTTGTCTCCCCTCGGTTGGTGTTTTTCTATGTTTTATTGAATTGTCTTTGTGTTTCTGTTTGAAAACTTTCAGTGCTATCTATAATGTGACTCTTTTTATTACAATAAATAATATAGATTTTCCCCTTCTAAGCATGAAGGGATGGTGAATGATCATTATCAGCTGCATCCATTAATTCTCTCTATTATGCACAAGATTTTATTCATCTTTAATAATTAAAGAATGAAGAGATAATTCGCATTATCATCAGATTTATTTCATTTTTTAAAAAACTTTATTGTTGCAAGTATTACATGTGTCCCCTTTTTTCTTCAGTTGACCCCTTATAGCCTGAATGCCCCCCCTCCCGCCCCGGGCCTTCACCACCCTATTGTCTGTGTCCATGGGTTATGCATATATGCATACAAGTCCCTTAGTTGATCTCTTCCCATTCACCTACCTTCCCTCTAAGATTTGACAGTCTGTTCTGTGCTTCTACATCTCTGGATCTGTTTTGTTCATCAGCTTATTTTGTTCATTAGATTACACATATGAGTGAGATCATGTGATACTTGTCTTTCTCTGACTGGTTTATTTCTGTTAGCATAATACTCTTCAGGTCCCTCAAATTCTGAATCATAGGGTAAGAGATCTTTCTTTTTCACTGCCGCATAGTATTCCATGGTGTAAATGTATCACAGCTTTTTATTCACTCATCGACTGATGGGTACTTGGACTGTTTCCAGATCTTAACTATTGTAAATTGTGCTGCTATTAACAAATGGGTGCATACATTTTTTCTTATTGGTGTTTCTGGTGTCTTGGGATATATTCCTAGAAGTGAGGTCACTGGGTCAAATGACAGTTCCACATTTAATTTTTTGAGGAAACTCCATACTGTTTTCCATAATGGCTGTAACAGTCTGCATTCCCACCAGCAGTTCCCTTTTCTCCACATCCTCACCAACACTTGTCATTTGTTGATTTACTGATGCCATTCTGACAGGTGTGACATGGTACCTCATTGGCATTTTAATTTGCATCTCTCTGATAATTAGTGACTTTGAGCATTTTTTCATATGTCTTTTGGCTATCTGTATGTCAGCTTTAGAGAAGTGTCTATTTAGGTCCTTTGCCCATTTTTAAATTGGATTATTTGTCTTCCTTTTGTTAACATGTATGAGTCCCTTATGTATTTGGATATTAACCCTCAGATGTATCACTGTCAAATATGTTCTCCCATAGAGTGTGCTCCCTTTTCATTTTGTGATGGTTTCTTTTTCTGTACAGAAGCTTTTTATTTTGATGTAGTCCCATTTGTTTATTTTCCCCTTAGTTTCCTTTGCCCAGCCTAGGAGATATATCCATAAACATGTTGCTATGAGAGATGTCTGAGATTTTGATGCCTATGGTTTCTTCTAAGATTTTTATGGTTTCATGTCTTACATTAAAGTCATTTATCCATTTTAAGTTTATTTTTGTGTATGGTGTAATTTGGTGGTCTAGTGTTATTTTTTGGCATGTATCTGTCCAATTTTCTCAATACCATTTATTGAAGAAACTGTCTTGACTCCATTGTATACTCATGCCTCCTTTGTCAAATATCAATGAGCATAATGGCTTAGGTTGATTTCTGTTCCATTGATCTGTATGTCTGTTCTTGTCCCAGTACCATACTGTTTTTATTACAGTGGCTTTGTAGTATAACTTGATATATGGTATTGTGATCCCTCCAACTTTGTTCTTTCTCAAGATTGCTGTGGCTATTTGGGGTCTTTTTTTGGTTCCATATAAATTTTTGGAGTATTTTCTCTAGGTCTGTGAAATATGCCATTGGTATTTTAATAGAGATTGCATTGAATATATAGATTGCTTTGGATAGTATGAAATTTTAATAATTTTAATTCTACCAATTCATGAACACAGTATATTCTTCCACTTGCTTATATCTTCTTCTATCTCTTTTTTTGTAGTTCTCCAAGTACAAGTGTTTTATCTCCTTGGCTAAGTTTATTCCTAACTATCTTGAATTTTTTTGCTGCTGTAGTAAATAGTATTGTTTGTTTAGTTTCTTTTTCTGATAATTCATTTTCTATATGTAAAAATGCCATGAATTTCTGGGTGTTAGTTTTGTATCCTGCTACATTGCCAAATTCATTTATTAAATCTAGTAGATTTTTGGTGGAGTCTTTGGGGTTTTCTATGTACAATAACATGTCATCTGCAAATAATGAGACTTTTACTTCCCCCTTTCCCATTTGGATGACTTTTATGTTTTCTTCTTGTCTTATTACTGTGGCTAGGACTTTCAACATTATGTTGAATAAGAGTAATAAAGCAGGCATCCCTGTCTTGTTCCTGTTCTTAGGGAAAGTGGTTTTAGTTTCTGTTCATTGAGTATGATGTTTGTTATAGATTTTTCAGATAAGGCCTTTATTACATTGAGGTATGATCCCTCTATTCTCATTTTGATGATAGGTGTGTTTTTTTCTTTTTTTATTTCAGGAAAAATGATTTTAAATATAATAATGTTACATGCAATTAACATTAATATCTCAAGAAAAACTACTTTAAATATGATAATGTTACATGCAATAAACACCAATTATTCAAGAAAAATTATCTTATATATATTAATATTACATGCAATAAACATTAATATTTCAAGAATAAAAGAATTTTAAGTATAATAATATTACCAAAACTGTACTAACATAGTCTGATATCACAAAAGTTGTAGGAAATGTTTAAAAATCTGCAAATAACAGGATTACTTCCCTTATATTCTAGTATATATTTTCTCCCCCTGGCTCTATTTTTGTTCAAACGAGTGAGATTATATGATATTTATCTTTCTCCAACTGGGTTATTTCATCCCTTCACTTTCATCCTATGTATGTCTTTTGTTCTGAGGTGGGTCTCTTATAGACAGCATAGAGTTAAGTCATGTTTTTGGACCCATCCAGCTACCCTACACCTTTTGATTGGAGCATTTAATCCATTTACATTTAGGGTTATTATTGAGAGGTACTTATTTATAGCCATTTTAATTCTGTATGGCTAGGTTTCCTCTCAGCAATCCATTACAGCAATCCCTTTAGCATTTCTTGTAATGCTGGCTTGGTGGCAATGAACTCCTTCAGCCTTTTTTTGTCTGGGACACTCTTTATTTGACCATCTATTTTGAATGATAGCCTTACTACCATGTTTCCCCGAAAATAAGACAGTGTCTTATATTAATTTTTGCCCCCAAAGACATGCTAGGTCTTATTTTCAGGGGATGTCTTATTTTTCCATGAAGAAGAATATGGTACACATTTATTGTTAAATGAAAATAAAGGAAATTTATTACCTGTATACGGTATGGTAGTACGGTAGTTGTCAACACAAACCAGACAAACTGTGAATCCTACAGTATCAAGAATTTACTCATTTACTCAATGACAATCATGTCATCATCTTCTGGAACATCATCATAACAATCCAATTCCTGAATTTCCTGGTGAATTTCTTGTGACTCCATTTCTTTCAGAATCAGTGGACCAAATCTCTCATGTTTAGCAATAGCACTGTCTTTAAATGAGTACTTCTTGTCAAGGTAGCCTGCTCGCAGTGCATTTGCAATGCAACTGTCAGTGATTTTCTCCCATGAATTCTTCACCCAAGTCACAACTTCTTGCAGTTTAGGTTTCACAAAGTTTCCACGCTGATTTCTCTCCATTCTATTTTCAATGTAGTCATTAATTTCCATGCACAAATTGTCTTTGAATGGCTTGTTTATTGCAATATCAAGAGTTTGGAGATAGGCCGTCATTCCTGCGGGAATCATTATCTGATCTATTTTTCTTTTGTGAAGAAATGTCTTCATGTCTTTAGCGCAGTGAGTGCTGGCTGCATCCCAGACTAGCAGACCTCTTTGGCTCCCTCGCATAACAAGCGGCAGCATTAAATCGACCCACTTCCTTATAACTGCTTGTGTGGCCCAGGCTTTTTCAGTTTCAAGAATAAAAATGCCCAAAACACGTTCAATCTTTTCCTTCTTGCCCTTAGAAATGATTAAAGGTGGGATTTTAGTGCCATCCAGACGAATTGCCAAAATACAGGAAACACGTGCACTTTCTTAAGCAGTGGAGGGAATGTACGCCAAGGAGGCACCCCGCTGTTCAATTGTTGTTTGAGATGATTGGTCCATAAACACTGCAGTTTCATCCATAGCAATCATGTTGGAAAGATTGTATTTAGAGAAGTCAGCATCATCAATAAAGGACTTGAATGCAAGTACTCGCTTAATAACTTGAGTATCTTCCAACCTAAACAATGTTGTAGACTTTCTTAAAGACAGTTCACTTCACTGAAGGAAATTATCCAGCCAGTGTTGTGATGCTTTGAAGTCTTTGGGGGCTATGTCAAACTGTAGTGCCATTGCAAGGGCAAATTCTTGAATCTGAGCCCTATTCACAACCAAAGCCTTTGCTCTCCTGTCAACAACCCATTCACAGATCAGGTCTTCCAGCTCGGAAAATAATGGTTGCCGACCTGATCCACACTTGCACTTTTTAGCATTTCCCTTGTCCACTTGTTCAATGAGGTTACCATACTCTGCTCGCCATTTTCGGACCAATCGGATACTCAACATCTTCTCTTTGCAGAAAGCAGTAAGATTTTGGCCCCAAGAGTCTTCCACGATTCCTTTCTTGTACTCCATGGAGTAGCTTTTTCTTTTTGCGCTCATTTCTACCATAGGGGTAAAAAAAAAGGAATTGGGGTATCAAGGTGGGGGAAGGGGGATCACTCAAAATGACACAGGGGGGATCAGAGGGGGGAATCAAAATGGCACAGGAGAATCAGAAGGGGGATTACCATTTTAGTAACCCCTTTTGATCCTCCTGTGTCATTTTGATTGTCTCCTCTGATCCTCCTGTGTCATTTTGATTGTCCCCTCTGATCCTCCTGTGTCATTTTGATTGCCCCCTCTGATCCTCCTGTGTCATTTTAAGTGATCCCCCTCCCCCCACCCCTGTGCCACTGAACACCTTCATCAGACATCCCCCCTACCCCTTTATCAGACATTTACCCCCTGGGGCCTGCCTGGGAACTGTCACTGGGCTTGCTGGGGCCTGGATCTGGGCTGGAGCAGGGTCTGCCACTGACTGAGAACCTTCAGTTATCATGAAGGCGGCTGCGAGCATCAGGTAGTGTCACCAGAGACAGACCAGCACTCACCAACTTCGCAGTGTCCCGTCCGCTCTAATCCTCCTGTTCTACACACATCTGCGAAAGTCTCATCCTCTCTCCCACCCCATGCTCACTGCTCACTCCTACCTCCGCTCCGCCTCCACACAGCAGTGACGTCAGGTCTCCGAGTAACGTCACTGGTTGCTAGACGCCAGTTGGGGCGGCCCTAGCAACCAGTTTACGGTAAGTTAATTTTCATTCTGAGACAGAGCCTGGGGGCCTTATTTTCGGGGGGTGCCTTATATTTCACTCAGAAGGAAACCTGTAAGTAGGTCTTATTTTCGGAGGATGCCTTATATTTCACTCAGAAGGAAACCTGTAAGTAGGTCTTATTTTCGGAGGATGTTTTATTTTCGGGGAAACACCGTAGATATAGTAATCTTGGTCTTAGATCCTTGCTTTCCATTACATTGAGTACTTCATGCCATTCCCTTCTGGCCTGTAGAGTTTCTGAAGAGAAATTAGGAGTCAGCCTTATGGGAACTACTTTGTAGGTAACAGTTTTCTTTTCTCTTGCCACCTTTAAGATTCTCTCTTGGTCTTTAATTTTTGACATTTTAATAATGATGTGTCTGGATATGGGTCTGTTTGGGTTCTCCATGTTTTGGGTTCTCTGTGCCTCCTGAACTTGTTTGACTTTTTTCTTTACCACGTTAGGGAAGTTTTCTACCATTATTTCTTCAGACACCTTCTCTATTCCTTTCTGCCTCTCCTGGCACACCTGCTATTCTAATATTGTTACATTTCACATTGTCCCACAGCTCCCTTAAGCTGTCCTCCTGTTTTTTAATTGTTTTTTTTTTCTTTTTGGTTCTCTAATTGAGTGATATTTTCAACTCTGCCTTCTAATTCACTGATTTGATCCTCAGCTTCCCCTAATCTGCTGTGTATTCCTTCCAATATGTTGTTTATTTGTGTTATGTCATTCTTTATCTCAGACTGTTCTTTTTTCATAGTTACTATATCTTTTTCCTTACTGTTGAGCATTTTTAACATAATTACTCTGAACTCTGTTTCGGATAAATTTCTTATCTCTGTTCCATTTATCTCTTCTTCTGGGTAATTCACTAGTTCTTTCATTAGGGGGTTGTTTCTTTTTTTTAATATATTTTATTGATTTTTTACAGAGAGGAAGGGAGAGGGATAGAGAGTTAGAAATATCGATGAGAGAGAAAGATTGATCAGCTGCCTCCTTCACACCCCCTACTGGGGATGTGCCCGCAACCAAGGTACAAGCCCCTGACCGGAATCGAACCTGGGATCCTTCAGTCCACAGGCCGACACTCTGTCCACTGAGCCAAACCAGTCATGGCTGGGGGTTGTTTCTTTGTTTCCTCATTTTGTTTGTCTGTTTGGGTTTGTGACTATGTTTTAGGTAGATCATCTACACCTCTCAACCTCTAGTGCAGGACAGTGTTAAAGGCTGTTTCTGACTAATTGGATCAGGCAAAGACTCAAAGCCTCCAGAGACCGCCTCTGTCTACAGACTAATAGGATTCCAACTTGAATTGCCCCCAGGCAATCATCCTCAGGCATGGCAAGAGTTTTTCAACAGGGTGGGGCAGTTGCTTCTGTCTGGTGACTAATTGTTACTTTTAATCTCTTAAGTGGCCTCAGGGAAAGGTGTTTTCCAATAAAATGTGTCAACTTGTCTTCCCCTCAGGCAAGGCAGATGTCTATGTTGGAAAGATGTTCTCTGCTGTGTGAGGAAATGACTCAGCCCAGGAAACTTGGGGTACCTGCCTTCTGAGCTCTAACCCCCAAGTCCCCATTCCTGGGTTCTGCTCTCACAGCTCCAGTCCACTTCACCCTCCCTCTGCCAGAGCACAAGGTGGGTGGCTCCACAGGGAATTTTTGTGCATTGGCCCTTTAAGAAGATGCCAAAACTTTCAGCTGCCACTTTCTGGAAGACAGCACACCACTGCTTTTCACAGCTAGATATTATGTGGGTACCCTCCTAAGTTTGGTACTCTCTGCTAGGAAGCCCAGGTTCAGGATTAGATCCCAGAGTTCTCAGTGGCACCCCCCCACACACACACACACACAGCTGAGAGATCTCTCTGGGACTTCAGTTGCAATCTGTGGGTGCCCAGCTAGCTCTTTCACATCTCTGCCCCTCCTACCAGTCTCTATGCCATCTCCACCTTTGGTCCTTGGGTATCAGGGTTCTCTCCTGTGAGTTTTCCTTGATTATTCAGGAAGCCTTTCAATATTTCAGTTTTAATTCCAGCTTGTTTTGGGGAGCATGTCCATGCAGCATTCTCCTATTCTACCACCATTTTTAATCTCCTCTGAGAGGTTTTATTAAAAAAAAAGTGCTAGATTTTATCTAATGCTTTTCTTTCATCTATTGATATGATCGTGTGACTTTTGTCTTTCAATTTGTTTATGTGATGTATGTATCACGTTTATTGATTTGTGAATATTGTACCAGCCTTGCATCCCTGGAATAAATCACACTTGGTCATGGTGTATGACCTTCTTAATATATTGCTGGATCCGATTTGCTCATATTTTGTTAAGGATTTTAACATCTATGTTCATTGGTGATATTGTAGTGTCTTTATTATTTGGTTTTGGAATTAGGGTAATGCTGGCCTCATAAAAAGAACTTGGAAGTGTTTCTTCCTCTTGGAATTTTTGTAATAATTTGAGGAAGATAGGTGTTAGTTCTTCTTTGAATATTTGGTAAAACTCCCCTGTGAAGTCGTCCAGACCATGGCTTTTGTTAGCTGAGAGTTGTTTTTATTATTATTATTATTATTATTATTATTATTATTACTTCTACTTCATTAGTCATTATTGGCCTATTCAAGGTTTCTGAGTCTTCCTAATTCAGTTTTGGAATATTGTATTTTTGTAGGTATTTGTCCATTTTGTCCACAATGTCTGGCGTATTGATATACAGTTCTTCATAGTGTTTTCTTACAATCCTTTGTATTTCTGTGGTGTTAATCATTACTTCACTGCTTTCTTTACTGATTTTATTTGTTTTGGTTCTGTCTCTGTTTCTTGATGAGTCTGGCTAATGGTTCATCAATCTTGTTTATCTTTTCAAATAACTAGCTTTTGGTTTCATTGATCTTTTGTATATATGTAGTCTCTATGGCATTTATTTCTGCTCGAATCTTTATTATTTCCTTCATTTTACTTACTCTTGGCTTTTCTTGTTGTTCTCTTTTTAGTTCTTTAAGTTGTATGGTTAAATAATTTATTATTTTTGTTTGTTTGTTTTTTGAGGTAAAGCTGTAGTGCTATGAACTTCCCTCTCAGGACTTTTGCTGTGTCTCAGAGATTTTGGGTTATTGTGTGTTCTTTTTTATTTGTTTGCAGGAAGTTTTTAATTTCTTTCTTGATCTCATTGGTAAGTGTTCATTGATTAATAACATGTTATTTAACCTCGATATGCTTGAATGTTTTGGGGTGTTTTTACTATAGTGGATTTCTAATTTCATTCCACTGTGATCTGAGAAGATGCTTGATATGATTTCAATCTTCTTGAACTTGTAGAGACTTATTTTGTGTCCTAACATGTGGTCTATCTTTGTGAATGATCCATGTGCACTTGAGAAAAATGTATGTTCTGCAGATTTGGGGTTAAATGTCCTATAAATGTCAATGAAGTCCATCTGATCCAGTGTGTCCTTTAGAGTCACTGTTTCCTTGTTATTTTTTTGTCTTGAAGATCTATACAGTGAATTCAGCATGGTGTTAAAGTCCTCTACTATGACTGTTGTTGACCTCTCCCTTGAAGTCCTTTAGAAGTTTTTTTTTTAAATATAATTTAAATATAATTTATTGATTTTTTACAGGGAGGAAGAAAGAGGGATAGAGAGTTAGAAACATCGATGAGAGAGAGACATCGATCAGCTGCCTCCTGCATGCCCACTACTGGGGATGTGCCCACAACCCAGGTACATGCCCTTGACTGGAATCGAACCTGGGACCCTTCAGTCCACAGGTCAACGCTCTATCCACTGATCCAAACAGGTCAAGGCTAGAAGGTTTTTTTTAAATATATTTAGGTGCTCCTATATTGGGTCAATATATGTTTACCAGGGTTATATCCTCTTGTTGTATCGATCCAGTTAGTATTATGTGGTGACCTTTGTTGTCTCTTGTGATGGCTTTCAATTTGAAGTCTGTTTTGTCAGAGATGAGTATGGCTACTCCAGCTTTTTTTTTCTTTTCCATTGGCATGGAAAATTTTTTTCCATTCCTTCACTCTCATTCTATGTGAGTCTTTGGTTCTGATGTTCATCTCTTGTAGACAGCATATATTTGTGTCATGTTTTTGTATCTATTGAGCTATCCCATGTCTTTTGGTTGGAGCATTTAATCCATTTACATTTAAGGTTATTATTGATAGGTACTTACTTATTGCCATTTTAATTCTTTATGCCTATGTTTCTCTCTCTATTTCTTCCTCTCATTACAGCAGTCCCTTTAGAATTTCTTGTAGTGCTAATTTGGTGGTGACAATCTCCTTTAGCCTTTTTTTTTTTTTTTTTTTTTTTTGGTCTGGGAAGCTTTTATGTCACCATCTATTTCAAATGATAGCCTTGCTGGATATAGTAATCTTGTTTTTAGATCCTTGCTTTTCATTAGCTTAAATACATCATGCCAATCCCTTCTGGCCTATAGAGTTTCTGATGAAAAATCAGCTGACAGCCTTATGAGAGCTCCTTTGTAGGTATCAAATTGCTTTTCTCTTGCTGCCTTTAAGATTCTTTCTTTGTCTTTAATTTTTGGCATTTTCATTATGATAATGATGTTGGCCTTTTTGGTTCTTCTTGCTTGGAACTCTCTGTGCATCCTTAACATATGTGCCTTTTTCCTTCACCAAGTTAGGGAAGCTTTCTCCATTATTTCTTCAAACACATTCTCTATTCCTTGCTCACTTTCTCCCTCTTCTGGACTCCTATTATGTAACTATTGTTATACTTTATGTTGTCCCACAGCTCCTTTAAGCTGTCCTCTTGTTTTTTAATAGTTTTTTTTTCTTTTTGGTTCCCTGATTAAGTGATTCATTCTACCCTGTCTTCTAATTCACTGATCTGATCCTCAGCTTCCTCTAATCTGCTTGGTATTTCTTCCACTGTGTTCTTTATTAATGCTGTGTCATTATTCATACTTACTACATCTTCTCTCAAGCTGTTGAGCATCTTTGCCATCATTACTCTGTACTCTATGTCTGATAAATTTTTTATCTTCATTTCATGTAGCTCTTCTGAAGAATTATCTTACTTTTTCATTTGGGGCCTTTTTTTTTTTTTTTTTTTTTTATCCCCACTTTGGCTGCCTGATTAGGAAGATCTGCTATGTCTCCCAATCTCTAGTGCAGGACAGTGTGAGGCACTGTTTCTGACTGGCCCTGCATACCCTGTTTGGAGCTATCAGAAATCCACCACTTGTGGTTCCCTCTGCTGTGGCTTGGTGCCTTTGGGAAGAAGTGGACTGAGGTTAATTTTCCTAGCCCTGGGCCCCACATTAGATCAAAGATTCAAAGCTTCCAGAGACCCACCTCTCTCTGCAGTCTTATTGTATTGTCTTGATTAGCCTCAAGCAATCACCAAAGGGGGAGGGGGGGTGGGGGCGCAAGACGTTTTCCAAAGGGGTGGGGCAATTGCTTCTGCCTTCAGGCTGATTGTTATTCTCAGTCTCTTATTGGGCCTCAGAAATTCCACAGGGTGGAGCAAGGTGTTTTTTAATCAGGTGGGGCAATTGCCTCCTCCCAGGCAAAACTGACTGGATAGCAAAAGTCTGCCTGAGAAAGATGTCCTCCTCAGTGTGAGGGAATGACTCAGCATAGGAAACAGAGTTCTCAAACCTGGCTTCTGCTTGCACAGTTCCAGTCAGCTCTGCCCTCCCTCTGCTGGAGCCCAAGGTGAGTGGCAGCACACAAAATTTTGTGTGTTGGCCCTTTAAGAGGCTGCCTGCATTTCCAGCCATCTCTCAATGGCAAACAGCAACCCTGCTGCTTTTCACAGCCAAATGTTATGAAGGCACTTTTCTCAGTTTTGGTGCTCTGGATTGGGGTGCCCAGCTTGGGGTTAAGACCCCAGAGTTCTCAATGGGAACTCCCCAGAGCTGGAGATATTCCTCTGGACCTTCAGCTGATATTTGTGACAGCAGTCCAGCCCTTTTGCACCTCAACACTTGAATCAGCCTCTAAGAGGTCTCAATTTTCTGTTCTTTGTTATTAGGGTTCTCTCCAGCTAGTCTTCAGTTTATTATTCAGGGTGGTTTTTCTGTATTTTAGTTATAAACCAAGTTTGGTTCTGGGAGTATGTATGGCAGTGTCCACAACTAAGATATTGACATGGATAGAGTCAAAATACATAACTTTTTTCGTATTCTTATTTAGTCATGTAAATCAGGGTCACTAGTTTTCCTACACAAAATACTTGTTTTTTCCTCCTCTCCTGGTTATAGGAAAATGAATCCCAATGAGCAGTTTTAAATACAGTTGTCTGACATAAACTAAAAAAAAAAAAAAACACAAAAAACAATAGTAACCATGAATGACATCTTTAAAAAATGATAACATATGCCAGCTATAATCAGCAACATATTATTACTGTCCTCACACCTATTCACTTTGATTATTGTATTAGTAGCTATGGCAAGCTGTATGACAAGCCATCCTACAAAAAATTATTTATTATAATTCCATTATTATCAAGTGAGGTTGTGTGGTTGGGAGTTGTTCTGAGCTCTGCCCACATCCTTATGTATCTATAATCAGCTGTGAGTCTCCACACATTTTCCTAAGGCTTATAAATGATGTTGTGTGTGGTCATGGTATTTTTCTCCCTTGAAACAATATATGATCACTTTACCCTAATGTTATATATGTATGTTTATCTTCTATTTTATGTTTTTTGGACCGAATGTGAATTGCTTTATTTTATTTCTACTCTTCTATATCCATGACACTTTGCTTTCTTCCCAGGTAGAAGAGATTCCTCCTATAATTTCTCAATGTGAATCAGCTATGTGAGCTCTAGATCCTGGCTTTTTTTCTTCTAAGTAGGTCATTTAAGTACAATTACATAATATAAACTAAACATGATTAAAATGTACAATTTGGTATATAAAAGCCATAAAAAAATTACAGTCTATACCTCAGATTTCCATTTGTATATAAGTCAAGAGAATGTGCAATAAACTTTAATGGCTTCTTAATGTAATTGTTAAACATTTAATCTATCTGAGCCTCAGTTTCTTTATTTCTGAAGTTAATGTGGGTTAGTAAACATGGCTTCAGATGAATGAGATATGTAGATATATTTTGTTGAGCACAAATAAAATGTTCAAAGATAAAGTCTGTGTATGTATGTGTGTTTATTCATATACATAATTATTTCAAAGAAACATACAGACTTATATGTACACAAACACATTCATTATCTCATGTTTTATTGTTAAAATGAAACTTAAGAGGAAGTTGAAGAGTATAGAAATAAAAAGAATGTTTGAATTCATATAAAATGAAAAGATGTAGAAATTTAGACATGAAGATTTCAAGTAAATGATAGACATGAACTTAAGTGATAAATTACTTTTCCTATGTTGATGCTTCAAAAACAATCTGAAGCACATTTACACTTATGCAATAAGAAATTCTCTACCAGATAAAGAGGCCGACTATCTCCAACTGATTATAAATTACTCCTACTTAAGGAGGATTACAACACAGGCTTCATTACCTAGAGGATACTAAATGAATGAATTCAGATATGTAATCTCAGTTTTCTGAAAAAAATTTCATTTGATAAATGTTTATATTTACTTTTCAATACCAATGTAAAATTTCCACTTAGTAATTTAAAACAAACACGTTTATGTTGTTACAGTTCATGAGTTCAGAAACAGGAAATGGGTCTCATTGGACTAAAATTAAGATGTTTGCAAGGCTATGTTTCTTCTGGAGGCTACAGCAAAGAATCTAGTTATTTTCTTATTCCATATTTAGATTAGAGTGCAAAAAAATCTAAATATATTTCCTATAATTAACAAACATTTCACAGTGAGGGACTAAATGACAGCTTCAACTTGTGATATAAGTTCGAAATGCCAAATTATTTTGGCTAATGTGTCATGAAGCCCAGTGTGTAATGCTCAAAGTTTAAATCAAAGGAATTTAGTTCTCCAACTTGTTGAAAAGAAAAGTAGCAATTTTATGTAGATATCGTGGGTCTCTGTCCTTACCACAAGTCAATATTTGGAGATTCGAGTTTTCTAATCCACAAAGAAATATCTTAAATCAGGGTTGGGATAATGTGCTGGCAGCTCAGTCCTCTGAAAGCCAACAGATTTTGTGAGGACCAGCGAATAGACATGGATTCACTTGACGTCTAAGCGGTCTTTTGGGAACACAGAACCTTCAGAAAAGCTTCCCATCCTGTCCAGATCCACAGGGAAATCATATGATTAGGAGTTGGAGTAACAACAAAGAAATGTACCTAATGAGCAGCTATAAGGAGCTGTAAATATTTCCTCATCTCCAGTCTTTCATCATGTATAACTACAGCTGCATGGGACCTGGTTGTTGCTTTTGGAATCCTAAGTTTGTCTAGGAGACCTGTGCTTGCCTCCTTCCTGCTGTCTTATCTGGGCAGAGAGTTTCAGTCTCCATCATCAACCATCCAGGAGTTTGGACTTTCCCATCAGACGGTCCCCTCAGAGTCTCCAATCAGGTGAGTCCAGAGGTCCAGTTGGTACAACAGGAAAGTGTCAGAAAGGGTCAAAGCCAAGTACATTTATCTGAGGTCTCTTGACAGCCATCAGCCGATGATTGCTGATTTGCATGATTAATTAATGATTAATTAATGATGCTAAAAGAAGAAATGAACATTGAACTCAGCAACACATTGGTAATTGTTGACAATTAACTGGATGGAAGCCCAATTAGAGGTGGCATTGGGAGGCATAAAGTATTTCAAATAAAAGTAGAAAGTTTACAATGAGTTTTGCAATTAAAGAGAGTCGGAAGGTAGAGTGCTAGGTATAGAGGGATGTCCAGTAAAATGAGGGCAGTTTTTCTTTATTTTTATCATGGGGTCTATTCCACTACATTTCCATATTGATGAGAAAGATCTTTCTCCAATATATTTCTTGCAAATATCACCTTGCAACAGTAGTTCATGAGACATACATTACACACTATCTTCTTTCACTCTGGCTTTTAATTCACATGAAAAAGAATTTATTTGATAAGTGAAAGGAGGTATGCTAAATAGCTTAACTTTGCAATTACTTCATTACCTGTGACATGAATATATTTGTGGGTTAGTTATTCATTTGTTTTGTCTATTATAAATTGTCTGTACTAGTCTTGACATTTGTATAGTGGGGCCAGCCTGTTTTTATTGCTGTTTTTTATTGCATTCTTCTCAACAAGGAATTGGACATTTCTTTCACCTGCTTCATTGTTTGTCATTGAATACCTTCATAAATGTATATGTGAGGAATTGTGAGTGGTTATTGATATTGTGGGCTCAAATCTGTCCCTCGGTCATTTCGTATTCTCTCCATTGTTTTTATTTTTTTTATTTTTGCTTTGCTTACTGAAAAAAAAAAGTTCAGCTGTTACTTTTATATTCTTCACATGCGAATCTTTGCTATCAATGAAAATGAAGTGAATGTTATTCTATGTACTTAGTGTTAGTAAATCATCCTATGCACATATTACCAACTTGTTTCACATCTCCATTATTCCTTATTGTTCTTTTTGGCCTTTGTGGTTAGCTCTGTTGCCTAAATTTGCATCATCTTCTTCCATCTTCCGGAAGGCATTTTCTTTTGTATTTACTAAAGAGTACCTTTACCTTCCATCAGCATATTTGAAACCAATATCTTTATATAAGAAGAAATTATAACTTAGATGCTGCTTTCCTCCCAAATTTAAAAGCCCTTCTATGCTATTCTTTTATTTCCAAGTTATTGGAAATTTAACCCAGAATTAATGGTCCATGTTGATATTATTAACTTATTGTTTTCTGTCTTTATTTAAATTAATTCGATTCTCACTTAATTTTGTTTCACACAGTTGTTTTGTAACCCCTATACTTCACCTAATTTCATTCCTACTGATAATCTGTATTCCATAAGTCTTAGTTTTTAAAAAAACTTATCATTTCTTCTTTGAATACATACACATTCATGTACATTTGTAGAAATATAGAAATAGCATCCTGTGCCCAGTAAAAAATGTCTTTCTATGTTGTACAGTCTTTTTTTCCATGTGCCCACTCTTCCTTATTACTCAACAATGCCTTATGGTCTTCCTTCCAATTAACTAGTGTGATGCCAACTCATTATTACCATGTGCACATAATATTTTATGATGTGGCTGTGCTATTCACACTTGAAAGTCTTCCATATACATTCTCAATGAATTGCTATTATAACAATTATACAAAAATATTTTGGAATTGTTACATTAAAATGTTGGTTCTCTAACAGCTAGGCAGTGTTTTTCCCCCAGGGGACATTGAGCAATATCCAGAGACATTTTGATCTGTCACATGATCAGTGTAGGTAGGTAGAGTCCAGGGATGCACAGGAGAGACCACACCACCAACAATGATCTGGCCCACAATGTCAATAGTGCAGAGATTAAGAAACTATGACTTAAAGCAGGGGTCCTCAAACTACGGCTCATAGGCCACATACGGCCCGCCGAGGACATTTATCCGGCCCGCCGGGTGTTTTTGCTGCCGCTGCCTGTCCTGCTTAGCAGCCAACTTGTCCCGGGCCTGCAGTGCACATGTGTGGAATGTGCGCCGCACTCTCCGACTCTCCTCCTTCTCTCTATCTCTCAGTCTCGGGTGTGTTCGGATGAGTCACGAGCTTGCCTGTGCAGAGCCTGCTGCTGCCTGAGGACCGAGGTAAGAACAAGTTAGGATTTATTTTTTTTTGAAGTTAGGTCTTTTTTTTTTTTTTTTTTTTGCAGATAGGGGGCGCCTTTTTTGAAGTTAGGAGAGCTTTTTTTTTTTAAGTTGGTTAGTTGGTTGGGGGTGGTTTCTAGGGGGGTTGCATCACAGTGATAACGCAAATAGTCAGCGCTCAGTGCTAATGCAAATTGTCAGTGCTCAGAGGTAATGCAAATGGTCAGCGCTCAGAGGTAATGCCAATAGTCAGTGCTCAGTGGTAATGATAATTGTAAGTGCTCAGTGTTAATGCAAATGGTCAGCGCTCAGTATTAATGCAAATGGTCAGCGGTCAGTGTTAATGCAAATGGTCAGTGCTCAGTGTTATCGCAAGGGGGCCCCAAACTAGTAATCTGCCTAGGGCCCCATGGGAACTTAATCCAGCTCTGCAGACAGCCGAGGAGTAGGAAACCCAATTTAATTGACAGTAAGTGCATTTATATTTTGATTGCTATTCAGTTGTGTATGATGTTTTATGTTGTGTGCTGTGTAAGCCCCGGTTCACACTGTTGCGATCTCTGAGCAGTGCGAGTTCAGCCATATGCTTGTATGGCTGAACTCGCATTAAATTCGGAAGAAAAAAGGCATACGTGCCTTCTTTTTTCCTGCAGTGGAATCTGATCACATGGGTCTTCTCACCCATGTGATCAGATTCCTGTGCAAGTTCACAGATCGCAGTGCAGTTCGCACAGGGTAGTGTGAACTGGAAAGGTGGTGGAGGACCGGCTCTGTAATCATGCCAGTTCCCGCACCACACCAGTGTAAGCCTGAGGTAAAAGCAGAGTTCCACCAATATGGGCACTGGTGAGGCTGAAATGATGTGGACTGGGAAGGCTGCATTGATGGGCACTGATCAGACTGCATTGATGGGCAGTGCAGTCTATATGTCTCTGTGTGGGCAAAGTTATTGCCGGTATATTGTTTTTGTAGCGCTATGTGTGTGCATATATATATATATATATATATATTTGTATTTTACTAATAGCAATTTGGAATCCCTAGGAAACAATGATATCAAGAAAGAGAAAAATTGACTCAGAGTGTAGGATATTCAAAGAACAGTGGACTTATGATTACTTTTTCATGCAGTACAAGGAAAGAGCTGTGTGTTTGATATGCCAAAATATAGTGTCTGTGTTCAAAGAATGCAATTTGCACCAACACTATCAAACTCAACATAAAGATAAATATGATTGTTTGGTCGGAGAAGTGAGAAAAGATAAAATATTAAAACTGAAAAATACATTGACAACTCAGCAAAATACTTTTGTGAAGCAGAAGCAGCTAAATATTTCATCACTGCGAGCAAGTTTTCAAGTTGCCAAGCTAATAGCGTGCACTGGCAGACCATTCGTGGAGGGAGAATTTGTTAAAGAATGCCTTCTTTCTGTTGACAAAGAGATGTGTCCAGAGAAGGCCGATTTATTTAGTACAGTGAGTCTTTCAGGACCTACAATTACACGAAGGATTGAAGAAATGGGAGACAATTTGCATCAGCATTTGCAAAACTCCGCAAAAAATCTTTCCTATTTTTCCTTGGCACTCGATGAAAATAATGATGTTCGTGATTCTGCACAACTTCTAATTTTTATTCGTGGGACGAATGACTATTTCGAAGTCACAGAAGAGCTTGCTGCACTGCAAAGCATCAAAGGAACAACTACAGGAGAGGATATCTATGAAAAGGTTTGCCAAACTGTGAATGGTTTGGAGCTGGACTGGGCTAAACTAGCCAGTGTGACAACTAATGGTGCTCCTAGCATGGTGGGGTCTAAGAAAGGAGTAATTGCTCACATTAACCAAGAGATGGACAAACATAACCATTCTCATCCAATAGCCATTCACTGCCTCATCCACCAACAAGTGCTGTGTAGTAAATCACTGAAGTGGGACTCTGTTATGAAAATTGTGGTATCTTCTGTTAACTTCATTAGAGCTAATGCACTAAACCACAGACAATTTCAGGAATTTCTGTCTGAGCTAAATGTTGCCTGTGAGGATGTTCTGTACCACACAGAAGTCCATTGGCTGAGTCGAGGGAGAGTTTTGAAACATTTCTATGACTTACTTCCACAGATTACAGCTTTTCTGCTTTCAAAAAACAAAGGAGTACCAGAGCTCAATGATGCAGAATGGAAATGGCACCTTGCCTTTCTGACAGATGTAACAGAGCTACTCAACAGTTTCAATGTGCAACTTAAAGGAAAGGGGAAGCTCATCTGTGATATGCAATCACATGTGAAAGCATTTGAAGTAAAATTAGGCCTCCTCATCAAACAAGTGAAGGAGGGAAATTTCTGCCATCTCCCCACGACTCAAAATCTGTTAGCAGAAAAACCATTGGTTGCATTCCCAAACAAAACGTGTGGATTCACTGGAAAAGTTGCAAAAGGAGTTCCAATTTAGATTTAAAGAGCTTCATCTCCATGAACAGGACATACAGCTTTTCCGTAACCCATTTTCTATTGACATTGAAAATGTGGATACAATTTACCAAATGGAACTGGCTGAACTGCAGAATTGTGACTCTCTGAAAGACGCATTCAAGTCAAGCAGCCTTCCTAATTTCTATGCATCTATCCCCTCTGAGACATATCCTAATCTCAGGAACCATGCACTCAAAATGGCAACCATCTTTGGCAGCACTTATGTCTGTGAACAGACTTTTTCCAGAATGAAACATCTGAAATCTCCAACCAGATCTAGACTAACTGATGCACACTTGCATCACTTGTTACGACTAGCAGTGACAAATATGGAACCGGACATTGACCATCTCATTAGCCAAAAGCAGGCCCATAGTTCCCATTGAAATACTGGTAACTTTGTTGATTTAACTTTACATGTTCTTCATTTTAAATATTGTATTTGTTCCCGTTTTGTTTTTTACTTCAAAATAAGATATGTGCAGTGTGCATAGGAATTTGTTCATAGTTTTTTTTAAAAAAACTATAGTCCGGCCCTCCAACGGTCTGAGGGACAGTGAACTGGCCCCCTGTTTAAAAGTTTGAGGACCCCTGGTGTAGATGTACCATAATTGTCTGATCCAGTCATCTGCTGACGGGCACCTAGGCTGTTTCCAAATCTTAGCTATTGTAAATTGTGCTTCTATGAACATAAGGGTGCATGTATCCTTTCTGATTGGTGTTTCTAGTTTCTTAAGATATATTCCTAGGAGTGGGAATACTGGGTCAAATGGGAGTTCCATTTTCAGTTTTTTGAGGAAACTCCATACTGTTCTCCACAGTGGCTGCACCAGTCTGCATTCCCACCAGCAATGCACGAGGGTTCCTTTTTCTCCGCATCCTCGCCAACACTTGTCGTTTGTTGATTTGTTGATGATAGCCATTCTGACAGGTGTGAGATGGTATCGCATTGTCGTTTTGATTTTCATCTCTCGGATAATTAGTGACTTTGAGCATGTTTTCATGTGTCTCTTGGCCTTCCTTCTGTCTTCTTTAGAAAAGATTCTATTTAGGTCTGTTGCCCATTTTTTAATTAGATCATTTATCTTCCTTTTATTAAGTTGTATAAGCTGCCTGTAGATGTTGGAGATTAAACCTTTATCAGTGATAACATTTGCAAATATGTTCTCCCATACAGTGGGGTTTATTGTTGTTTTGTTGATGGTTTCTTTTGCTGTGCAAAAGCTTTTTATTTTGATGTAGTCCCATTTGTTTATTTTCTCTTTGGCTTCCATTGCCCTAGGGGCAGTATCAGTGAAGAAGTTCTTTTGGCATATGTCTGAGATTTTGCTGCCTGTGGATTCCTCTAGTATTTTTATGGTTTCCCGTCTTATGTTTAAGTCCTGTATCCGTTTTGAGTTTATTTTTGTGTATGGTGAAAGTTTGTGATCTAGTTTCATTTTTTTGCATGTATCTGTCCAATTTTCCCAACATCATTTATTGAAGAGACTGTCTTGACTCCATTGTATGTTCATGCCTCCTTTGTCAAATATTAATTGCGCATAGTGGTTTGGGTCGATATCTGGATTCTCTATTCTATTCCATTGGTCTATGTTTGTTCTTGTGCCAAGTAGCTATTCATCACTTTGAATATTTCTTGCCACTCCCTTATGGCCGGTAAAGTTTCTGTTGAGAAATCAGCTGACAGTCCTATGGGTGCTCCCTTGTAGGTAACTAACAGCTTTTCTTTTGCTGTTTTTAAGATTCTCTCTTTGTCTTTAACCCTTGGCATTTTAATTATGATGTGTCTTGGTGTGGGCCTCTTTGCGTTCCGCTTGTTTGGGACTCTTTGTGCTCTCTGGACTTGTAAGCCTATTTCATTCACCAGGTAGAGTTCTTCATTTCTGAGTTGTTCTTATTCATGGTTCTTATGTCCTTTTTCATGCTGATATAGTTCCCACTAAGTTCCTTGTAGTTCCCATTATGTTCCTTGTAGTTCTCACTAAGTTCTTTGAGCATCCATATAACCATTACTTTGAACTCTATGTCATAAATTACTTGCCTCCATTTTATTTAGCTCTTTTTATGGAGATTCCTCCTTTTCTTTCATTTGGGGATTTTATATTTTCTCCCAAAGCTGTCTCTTTGTGGTTGTTTCTGTGTATTAGATAGAAATGCTATGACTCCCAGTCTTCATGAGGTGGTCTTTCAAAGAAAGTATCCTGTGGGACCCAGTGGTGCAACCACCTTTATCTCCTGAATTGGATGCTAGAAAGTCACTTGTATGGTTTTTTGTTTTGTGTGTGTGTGTGTGTGTGTGTGTGTGTGTGTGTGTGTGTGTGTGTTTAGGGGTTTGGGGATGCGCTTTTCTTTTGTAACTGGGTCTTGATGGTTGTTTTGCCATTTGTGAGTGGGATCCACCCTCAGGCTCGCTGACTGTGAGACTTAACCCCAACCATATCCTGTGACCTGTTTCCCAGGTGCTGGTTGAACAAAACAAAACAAAGCAAGGAAGAAATCAAAAACAAAAGGAAGCCAAATAAAAACAACTGCAAAAGAAAAAAACAAAGAGAAGGGAGAACAAGAATAATAAATGAAGAAAAATAAAAGAATATGATAAGAAAATATGGGGAGGAAAAAATAATATGAAAGGAAAGAAGGGAGAGGAAAAATAAGAATCTCTATATATAAAAGGCTAAGCAACCATCCAACCATCCAACAGGCCAGTAGCTATGATGTGCACTGACCACCAGGGGGCAGATGCTCAATGTAGGAGCTGCTGAGCTGTGGTCACTTGGCAGTGGCTGTTCTCGGGTGATGCACCTTGGAACAAGAGAGGAGGGAGCCCAGTTCCTCATGATTCCTCTCACATTCTGGGACTACTAGGGGGATGTCGGGGAGCCAGTTTTGGCCCGCGGCCCACAAGCCAGGCCGAGGGACCCCACATTCTGGAGGGACCCCCCTCACTCCACAGACACCCTTTGAGCCGCAGCGCTGACTCAGGTGCAGCCAGCCATGGAGGGACCTTGGGAGATTGGCTCCAGGGTGTGTCTGGCCCATCTAGTCCACTTCCACTCTGTGGCCACCATCTGGGACTGCCTGCATTAGTCCCAGCACCAAGGGACTAATTAATTTTCTTTCAATGTGCACAAATCAGTGCACCAGGACACTAGTAAAGAATAACAAGAAAAACAGTGTGGGGGAAAAGGAAGAGAGAAAAAGTAAGAAAAGGGAAAAATAAGTAAAAGAAAGAAAAAATAGAATATAAAACAAAGGAGAAAAATAAGAGATGTGAAAGAAAAAAGAGAAAATAATAACAAAGCAATAAAAAGAAAATAATGAAATAAAAAAACATAGTGGAGTTTATCTAGGCAGAGTTTAGTGTGCTCCTGGGATCTCCTTTGTATCCTTCTCTTATGTTGTCTGAGGCTGTTTTGTATGTTGATTCTGGGCCTCCTGGTAGGGACTTTGGTGCTAGCTTATGTGAGAAGTTGCTTATGATTGGTTCTCAACAACCTATTTGAAGCTTGAAGTGATCCCCCTTTTGTGGCTGCCTCTACTGCGCTTGACTGTGAATATGAGGAACCAAGCTACTCTCCAAGGATGGCTTTATAGCATCAAAGGTGAGTCAGCAAACCTCCCAGGCACTTTGGGATCTGCCTTCCCAGCCTACACATTCCCATTTACTATCAGACTTAGTCACTGAAAAAACTGTTTCTGAAAGGGCTTTGGACAGAATTGGGAAGATGGGACCTCTGTGTATCTCCTAAGGGGAAGGTGCCATTCAGACTTCAGGGAAGATGGTGGGTGTGTTGCCCTATCCCAGAACCACACAACTGAGACTCTCTCATAATACAGTGTAAACTCAGTTCTCAAATTTAATTCATCCCAGAAGGCTGTTGGAGAAGAGATTTGTTTAAAAACTGAATAATTTTTCCCATCCTATCTAATAAAAGAGTAATATGCAAATTAACCATCACTCCGCTACAAAAATGGTGGCACCCATAGCAGACGCTGATAGCGCCTCCCCGGCAACACTAGCCCAGTGTCTGATCCTTGGCCACGGAGGGAGGGGAGGAGCCTCTGGCCAGAGGACTGGGCGTGGGATGCTGAGCTCGCATCTGTGCCCCGGCGGCTCCTCGAGGAGGGAGAGGAGGGGCCTCTGGGGACGTGAGCCCTGCGTCCCCGCCCCAGCCATGCAGAGAGAGGGGAGGACCCAGAAAAATGGATCTTTCCAGTTCCTGATGCTGACGGAGCCTTATGGGTGCTGGGGTCCTCCGCCTGCAGCCCCCAGTCACATCCTGGCCTCCCTAGTGCGGATGCGGCCAGTGTGGTGCCACAGCAGGGGGGTGTCCAACAGGCACGCTACAGACATCAAATCACTGCCACTGCGGCCGCCCCCCACCCCTGCACTTGTAAGTAGTATTGTCCAAGGGGGCGACTCCTGAGGCGTGGCTCCCATGGCAGCTGATGTGCACCACACCGTGCGGGGAAGCTGGACCTAAGAGCCCAAGCCCCCAAGTACCCAAGCTGCCAGGCGTCGTGGGCCTGGGCCCTGAGGATGCCCCAGGACAAGCATCTACCCAGAGGCTGCGCAGAAGGAGGGGAGGAGCCTCTGGCTAGAGGCCAGGGTGAGGGATGCTGGTATCGTTGCAGGCCAGGCTGAGGGACACCCCCCCTGCACCCCCCATGCACGAATTTCGTGCACTGGGCCTCCAGTTAGAAATAATATAAATTGAATTACTTCATTCCAGACCCCCAAATGATTCTCCGTTTTAACGTATCTTATATACAGTACATTTCTACAGTACTGTACAATCTATAAATAAACACTTCTTTTCTTCATTTATTAAACTACCTTTTACTCACTGTCAGCCCTCAATCCAGGGGTACAGTATCTTCGCTTATCCACATATCATTGCCTCCAAAATGCTGTCTCCCTATATTACCAGCTAACTGTTTTTCTTTATCCAAATCAACAACATTTCTACCTCTTCAATTGCCTATGATCTTTGTTTTGTGAGCACTTTCACACCCTTAGCAATATCAGCACACCTTGGCTAAACTTGGCAAGTCTTACCTAATCTCTATAAAATAGAATATGCTCTATCCACTCCATGTAATGTGATTAATTTTCTTGGTAAAAGTTGCACCATTGGATATGTTATATTATTATTTTTATTTGATTATACTATTTCTCCAACATTAGTCTGTAGATTCTTATTGTTAAGCATCCCATACTCTGAACAGTGACTAGAACATGGACTGTAGTAAATATATATTCTTCAAATGCATGAAAGATATCCTCAATAAAACAGCAATATACTTGTTAGAAGAACAAGTTGATTTTAGAAAAGGAAATTCTAATGAGAAATGCCTATAGATATACCCATAAGGGGACCAGATCACAAAAAAAGAACTGGAAATTATTTTCCTGACTCTAAAATATAAATGTGTCATTTATTCTTAGTTACTAATGCTTGCTAATGTGAAAATTAGTTATTCATTTTTTCCTTTTTGTTTTTTTCTTTTGGTAGTCACGTCTGACACATGGAACCAGGCAATGGTACACAAATTTCAGAATTTCTTCTTTCAGGACTTTCACAGTCACTGGAACTGCAGCCCCTCATATTTGGGCTTTTCCTCTCCATGTACCTGGTCACTGTGTTGGGAAACCAGCTCATCATCCTGGCTGTCAGCTCAGACTCCCACCTCCACACACCCATGTACTTCTTCCTCTCCAACCTGTCCTTGGTAGACATCTCTTTCACCTCCACCACCATCCCAAAGATGCTATGGAACATCCAGACACAGAGCAAAGGCATCACTTATGCAAGCTGCATCACCCAGCTGTATTTTTATATCCTCTTTGCACAGTTAGACAGCTTTATCCTGACCATGATGGCCTATGACCGGTTTGTGGCCATCTGCCACCCCCTGCACTATATGGTCATCATGAACCCCCAGCTCTGTGGACTGCTGGTTCTGGTGTCCTGGCTCATGACTGCCATGGCTTCCTTGCTAGAAAGCTTAATAGTGTCGGTTCTGCACTTCTGCTCAGACTTGGAAATCCATCACTTTTTCTGTGAATTCAATCAGGTGATCCAACTTGCCTGTTCTGACTCCTTTCTTAACATTATAATGTATTTTTCAGCTGGAGTGGTAGGTGTTGGTCCTCTTACTGGGATCCTTCACTCTTACTCTAAGATACTTGTCTCCGTATGTGGAATCCCTTCAGCTCAGGGGAAGTATAAAGCATTTTCTACCTGTGAATCTCACCTCTCAGTTGTCTCCTTATTTTATGGTACGGGCCTAGAAGTTTACCTCAGCTCTGCTGCTCCTGAAAATGCACACTCAAGTGTAACAGCCTCGGTGATGTACACCGTGGTCACACCCATGCTGAACTCCTTCATCTACAGTCTGAGGAACAAGGACATAAAGAGGGCCCTGCAAAGATTCCTTGGCCGGTAAGCTTTTCAAGGGCCAACTGTTCTCGTTTGAAGAAATGTCGGTGAATTCAGGGTGCAAAGCCTCAGAGTCAGAAGTCTGATATAAATTAATCCAATCTTTGGACTATAAGAAATTACTTCATTCCAGACCCCCAAATGATTCTCCGTTTTAACGTATCTTATATACAGTACATTTCTACAGTACTGTACAATCTATAAATAAATATTCATTTATCTTATGGGTTAACATGAATTACTTTAGCATAATTTATTCTCTTATAACATATATCATTCCAAGTAATTTTCCTATGGTTTTCCTGAAAGAATTGTCATAAAGTATGCTACCCCTGGGGACAAACTTGGCTACTCAGGTCATTTACATAATTTTATTTTGGAGGAAAATCTGAGACCACAGTTTTCACTTATATGGTCATCATTATTTTCTATAGCATTACCTGTACTGCTCTTCTTGATAATGTAGAATTTAACATGTAGTAGGTTTTATAGCTGGCCTCCTGGTTTTATAGTCTTCATTCTGTTATTCTGCTGTGTGTCCACATGTCTATCTTAGCCACTCACAACAATTGACTATTCAATACATGTTTCCAAGAAGAGTCTAATGGATACATACATTTTAATAAACAGAGTGATCTAATATGGTTAGAGTCAGAGATGACCTTAAATATGATGAAGCAAAAAATAGCCATACAATTTATTACTATTTAACAATATTTTTCATGCTGCACATTTACTCATTAAAGTGCGGAATATGGTCCTGGCCCAGTTGCTCAATTGGTTGAGCATCCTCTTGTGCACCAAGAATCCTGTGTGTTTAATACCAAGTCAGAGCATATACCTAGGTTCCATCCCATTGGGGAACCTACAAGAGGCAGTCAATTGATGTTTGGCTCTCACATTGATGCTTCTGTACCTATCTACTTATCTATCTACCTATCTATCTATCTACCTATAATCTATCTACCTATATCTATCTCTAACTCTGTCTCTGTCTCTGTATCTCTATCTCCCTTCCTCTCTCTCTAAAAAATCAATAATAGTATAATAAAAAAAAACAAAGTGTGGAATATGAAGTCCATGTGTAACATCCCTTATTCATTTGGGTGATGGATTATGTGGAGTGTTCTTTGCGTTTCTTTCTGAACTATTTTTCTGTTACTGTTAGAAAATTTTCATTGTGCTCCCTACAAATGTGACTTCTTCTAAATTAAATACCTCCCCTTTTCTAAATTTTTTTCAAATCTACCAAAGGGACAGTGAGTGAACAATCTCTCTCTCTCTCTCTCTCTCTCTCTCTCTCTCTCTCTCTCTCTCTATATATATATATATATATATATATATATATATATATATATATATATATATATACCTGAACTCAGGAATGTCTTCAATCTTTATAATCAAAGGATGACTCACACATGCCTGAGAGGATCCCACCCCCAGGAGAAAAGTCATGAGGGGCTCCTAACACCTGCCTCTCCCAGGCCCAGGGCTGCTCCCTTGGCCTTGACAAGGGCTGCACCACACTGTGCATGAACTGGATCCCAGGATCCCGGGAAAGGAGCCATTTATCCTCCATTCACCCTGGGGCTGGAGGAGGAGGGAAGGGGCCTGGAGGACACAACATAAACAAGTTTACGTCATTGCAGAAGGATACCCATGGTTACTTTATGATCTTCACACAACCTAGTGAAAAACCAGCAGTAAGTTGCCTGTCTCAAAATGCCTGGAAGTTAGATATTCTAACAGGCCTATTTTTCCCAAAATCCTGAACTGTATATTCGAGACAGTGTAAAAAGATCATTGGACAGGAAGATGTTAGAACAACTATGCACTAGACACAAAGATCCTCAAGGTGGAAATAAAATAGAAATAGATGGTATACAGTAGTTCTGTGATGACCTGGCACTCCAGCCAGCCAGCATTAGTGTGTTGATCATTGTGTGGAAGTTTAGAGCAGCAACAGTTCAAGTTCTCCAAACAAGAGGTCATGCAGGGCATGACAGAATTAGGAAGTGACAGCATAGCGGCTCAGATACCCAAGCTGGAACAGGGATTGAAATGACTAGCACGATTTAAGGATTTTTACCAGTTTACTTTTATTTTTTCAAAGAATCCAGGACAAAAAGGATTACATCTAGAAATAGCCATTGCCTACTGGAATTTAGTGCTTAATGGAAGCTTTAAATTTTTAGTTTTTGTTGAGACATCGTAAACAATCAATAGCAAAAGATAACTGGAATTTTCTTTTAGACTTCAGTACAATGATTACAGATGACATGTCTAATTTTGATGAAGAGGGAGCACAGCCTTTTCTTATTGATGACTTTAAGGTAATTGCACACCCTCAAATTGCCAGAACAAAAAGTACAACAGTGTAGCACTAAAGGAAATTTCTAGACTGTACATGGTCTGTATAATAAATACAATTTAAAAATTGCAAATCACTTTCTGTTGGCTAGACTGAACTGAATTCAGATCAATCCTCACCATTTAGACTGAGGGCTCAAACAAACCTTTAAGGATACATCTAGGACCATATCATATTTCATTCTTCTAATGGTGGTTTGGGCTTTTCCTCTAGTCTGGGCCTCTCTAACCATTTATAATTCCAACAATGTAGTTTTCATCTTATATCCATGAACCATCCTAGTATATTATCCCAGAAGCTTTATGATGATTATTTTGAGGTTTCCATTCTTGCACAAAGCACAATGTTGTCTTCATTAAAAAGCAGTTTGGCCTAAGAATTAAACATGAACATTGAAAGCTATAAAAACCTCTGAAATATATGCTTTGGGCTATTTGCCAAGACTATGCTGGTAGCACTTCCAATGGAGTCATATATTTAAGTATAGCAGATCTGCAGTGGTGTTTTGGTGTGGGAGAGTTTTTATTTCCTGAAAATGTTAATGTGAGTAGAGAATCTGAAAAAGAGAAACCTGTCAAAATAACCAAAGTGAAAAATAAAAAATGAAAACAAAGAGGATTAATCACCCAGGAGTTGAAATTTTTCTGTCATGTGAATAAGAATCACAGATTTTCCTGCACAAACATGCATGCCCTTCCACCCTGTCCTGACTACCTGGAAGGAAGGAACCTCAGTGGAGTCACTTTCATACATTTATCTGGAATACATTTGAATATATTTGGATAACAGAATCACTGTGAATGCTGTCTGCAAATTTCAGATGCCAAAAGTAAGAAGTACCAGATTATTATTACTTCCCTCAGTTCTGTTCACTTTGATTATAGGATCAATTCACTATCTATACTAATAAAAAGGTAATATGCTAATTAGACTGGGTAGACTGGACATCTTCCAGACATCCTTCTGGACAAAGCCACGGTGGCAGGGGCCAAGGCAGAGGCAGTTAGGGGAAATCATGCAGGCAGGCAGAGCGGTTAGGGGTGGTGATCAGGGTGACAGGCAGAGGCGGTTAGGGGCAATCAGGCCAGCAGGGGAGCAGTTAGGGGCATCAGGCAGGCAGGCAGAGGTGGTTAGCGGTGATCAGGCAGGCAGGCGGGTGAGTGGTTAAGAGCCAGTGGTCCCAGAATGCGGGAGGGGTCCCAAATTTTGTGCACTGGGCCTCTAGTATATACATATAAAAGGCTAAGTGACTGGCCAACCATCCGACCAGCTAGTAGGTATGATGCACACTGACCACCAGGGGGTAGATGCTCAACACAGGAGATGCCGAGCTGCAGTGACTTGGCAGTGGTGGTTCTCGGGTGACGTGCACTGAAACCAGAGAGGAGGGAGCCCGATTCCTTGGCCACATGATTCCGCCTTCAGGCATGGGCTATATTGTTGCTAGGGCACCATCAGCTCCAAATCTGGTTTACTGCCAAGGTGCAGTGACCTCAGATGCCCTTCAAGCCACAGCACTGCCCCAGGTGCAGGTGGCTGGGGAGGGACCACAGGAGGTTGGCTCCATGGCATGTCCAGCTCATCTTGCCCAGTCCCACTCCGCCAGCCACCTTCTAATTAATTTCCCTTCAATGTGCATGAATCCGTGCACTGGGCCACTAGTTGCTATAACAAGCCACTCTAAAAGCAAACAGTTGAATATAATTCCTTTATTTTCCAATGGGTTTGTGTAGTGGGAAGGTATTGATCTCTGCTGGTCTCTTCATGAGTCTGTAGTCAGTTATGGGTCTGCTGGGGTGTCTCTGCTGACCTTGGCTGGGCTTCCTAATGTATTAGGGGCTCAGCTATTGTGACTGACCTAGGGAGGGCTTGGCTGGGATAAATGAGCTCTGTCCACATGTCCTCTCCTTCTCTGGAAGGCCCACCTGAATTTGTTTACATGGCTCAGCCAGGGTTCTGAGTGAGAGCAGTGGAAATGCACCAAGGCCTGGTAAATGCACTGTCCCTTCCACCATATTTTTTTAACAAAACAAAGAAAAAATCCTAAGTCCCACTCATATTGAAAGGTGGAGAAAAAGACTACACCTCTGCATGGGAGAAGCTCACAATCACATGGACAAAGACGTGGAAAGAGAAAAGAGTGGGGCCACCTCTGCAAACAGACTACCGGGTAAATTTTAATTTAGTTAAGCTTTATTTCTTCATCTCCCCTCAACAACCCAATGATCTTAGAGAAGAGAGAGAGAGTAAAAATATGTTTAATGACCAGATGTGGAAGTTCTACTCTAGAGGGTCAGGCCCTTCCAAATATAAACATCACCCCTCTGCAGCTAGTCTCCCACTTACCATTTCTAGGCTTAAAAAGTAAAACTTTTTCCTTCCAGATATCTAGAGTCCATTAACTTAACTCACTGATTAACAGAGCTAGAGAGCTGTTGCTTTCATGATACTATTTTTTTCACATCTTCATGTAGACACGGCTTCTCTTTTTATTGAACTAATCTTAACATATTTAAAATGATTTCCAATGTGATAGTTGTACTTGTTGGGGATGGGTTTCTGATGGAAGGAAATGGCATTTGAAATGCACATGCAATAGAGAAATAAGTATTTGAGAGAATAGAGTTGCTGACATTATGCTGAGTGAAAGAAGCCAGCCACAAAACGACAAATACTGCATGATTTCACTTATATGACATATTTGAAGTAGTGAAATTCATAGAAACAGAAAATACAATGGTTGTTGTCAGGCATGGAAGGAGAGGGATGGGGAGTTAGTTAGTGTTTAGTTGGTGTAGAATTTTATTTTTGCAAGAACATGAAAAAAAGGTTTAGGGGTTGATTGTACAACAATGTGAATGTACTTAACACTATTGAAATGCACACTTAAAAATGGTTACAATGGTAATTTTTTTTTACTACTTTAAATTTTTTAATGGAATTAAATTTTGATACATAATACAACATGAACGACCCCTAAGGACATTATGCTGAGTGAAATAAACCAATCATAAAAATACTGTATGACTCCACTTTTATGAAGTCCCTAGAGAAGTAAAACTCATAGAGACCAGAAGTAGAATGGTGGGTGCCTTGGGCTGGGGGAGGAAGTGGAGGAATGAATGGGAACCAAGTTCCAATTTGTGAAGATAAGAAAGTCTGGAGATGAATGGTGATGATGGTTGCATGTGAATGTACTTAATGCACTGAACTGTCAATTTAAATAATAGTTATATGGTAACTTTTATGTTACCTATATTTCACCACATTAAAAAAAAAAATCCAGCCCTATCTGGTTTGGCTCAGTGGATAGATCTTCAGCCTGTGGACTGAAGGGTCTTGGGTTCGATTCCAGTCATGGACACTTGCCCAGTTGCAGACTTCATCCCCAATAGGGCAGGTTTCATCATTGAGGTTTCTATCTTTCTCCCCTCTCCCTTCCTCTCTGAAATCAATAAAAATCTACAATAATAAAAGAGAAACATGCAAATTAACCATCACTCTGCTTTACCCACCAGCCAATCAGGAGGGAATATGCAAATTAGAAGGACAAAGATGGCAGCCACCCAGCTGCTCCAGGCACAGAGTGGTCGGGTGGGGCACGATGCCTGCTATGAGAGGGAGGGTGGGGGGCAAAGGGATCTACAGGAGCAGCACTCCGGCCACAGCAAAGAGGAAGACTGCAGACTCTGGAGTGTGCAGGGAAGACGAAGATGGCAGACTCCAGCTGGAGTCTGCAGCAAAGATGAAGAAGGCAGACTCTGGCCAGAGTCTGCAGCAAAGACCTGAGTGCCAGAGGAAAACCAGTGCTGGAAGCCAAGGGAAGGAAGGCCTATTGCACGAATCTCTTCATGCAACAGGCCTCTAGTATATTTATAAAACCAAAAAAGAAAAAAATCCAGGGCAGGAGACCTATAGTGGCCAGGTGAGAAGGAAAATCTCTGATGCATTAAACCATGTAGATTTGGGGTTTGCTTCTTACTAGAGCAGAACTGAGCCCACCCTGACTCAGATGTGGCAGCTGACACCCGAGTCCTCTCCCATGTGTGCTGTTGCCCTCATCCATGACCCCCAAGGTTGGGAGAATGGTGATAAGTGAAACAAAATTTAAGGTGTGCCAAGGAACTCAAGAGGTCAAGATGACTATTATGTAAATGAAGTGTTTTAAAAAATTAAAAAATCAAAATTAATGCAAAACATTCATGATGATTTAAGTAGCAAAATGTTAAATTAAGACAGGATCTGTCACTGCAGTGTGGCAAGACATTGTAGAGCAGAGGCCAAGGGAACAATTAATCTTTGTGCCTCATTCCTCTCACTGTGGTCCCCGCTCTGGTGAACACTCAGGATGCTCTGCCTGGGGCTTTCTGTGGCCCATGTAGCTGCAGGTCATAATTAATAAGGAGTTTGCATCCCAGGGAATGACCCTCCATCACTTTTGGTGGATTAGTACCCCAGCTCCCTCACTCCTCAAGGGTGTGTCCTCCTCACTCTCAGAGATCCCTAGAGGGACTGAGCCCCAGGTGCCCACCACAGAAATGTGCTCATTCAAAATCAGTATTTACTGCCTACATCTCACTTCCCTTCTCCTCCTCTACTCATGCTTTGTAAGATAGACTTCTAATGACGAACCTGCACTTAATCCTTATCTGAGGCTCTGCAGTTTGGGGAAGACAGCCCAAAGCAGATGTCTATTACAATTTTATTTCAACCTGGCAAACACTGTAACTCCTGATTCACCACTGAATCTCTGGCCAAATCTGTTGTATTAGCAATTTACCGATGGGCAACAAATTGCCCCCAAACATAAGGGCTTAAAATAACAGCAAATACTTATGATCTCAAAGTTTTTGAGAATAAGGAATGAGGTATGGTTTCTCTGCTTTCTTTGCTTCAGGGTCACTAATGGGCCAGAGTGTCAGCTGAGGGCTTGATGAGGGAAGGATCATTCCCAAGTTCACTCAGGTGTTGTTGGCAGGATTCAGTCCCTCGCTGGCTGTTCAGTAGGCAGCTCTCAGCTCCTCACCACATTGGTCTCTCCACAGGACAAATCACAATGTGGCAGCTGGTTTTACCAGAACAAGAGATAGAGAGAGGGGAGGGAGGAAGAGAGAGACACAGAGAGAGAGTGCACACCATGGGAGCAAGATGGAAATCTCAATCTTTGTAACCAAATATTGAAAGTGGCATCTCATCACCTTTGTCTTAATCTATTGTTAGAAGTGAGTCATGAGGCCTGCCCACACTCAAGAAGAGTGCATTACACATGGATACCAGGGGTCATAAAGGCTGTCTTGGAGTCTGTCCTCTGATTTTTCCCATTTTTTTGTATATGGTTCCACCAGCAGCTCAGTTGTTCAGGCCCCAAATGGGAGTGTCATCCTGTTCATAAGACATTCCAAGTGGCCCTTCTGATATCACCTTCTTCCTTCACCCCCTCTTGGCCTTTCTTCTCTTCTTGAGATCTCAGTCCCATCTTGACACCCTCTGTTCCCTCTGCCTGGAACTCTCTCACCCCAGACATCTGCATGGCTACTCCTTCATGGTCTTTCATGGGCTGCTGCACAGGTATTGCCCTGGGCTGAAGTTTCATATGAAGGCTGGATCAGGGAAGCACCCTCTTCATTCCAGCTCTAACTTTAACATGAACTCTTTCAATATGCATTGGTGACCCACTATTTACTCCAGTGCTATAAAGAATTAACTTTGAGGGCTTGCACCTTCCAAAGGAAGGCCTGTCTGCATGATGTCCTTGCCTTGCTCCTGGGAGATCATCTTTAAGGACCTGGAGTGTCTTGTCTGTTAAGAGTGTCTGTATACCTTAGACTTTAGACCACACCAGAGAGTCATGCTCACAATGTGACTCATGGTAGAGGCCTTGGGTCACCATGCACTATTAGTTTGTCCTCTGAATAGGCTGAGGTCAGCCACATGAGTGGTCAGCCAAGCCCATGTGAACGACTCGAAGTAAAAACCTTGGACATCAAGGATCAGATGAGTTTCCCTGAAATACTCAGTGCAGGTTGCCACACATAATCGCTGGGAGAGTTGACAGTTGGGAATGCACTCAGAAAAGACATCTGGATGCACATTCCTGGTATCCCGTGAGTCCCACCCATGTGCCTTTTTCTTTGCGATTTTAATCTGTATCCTTTCCCTGTAATAAATTGTGACCAGGATTATAACAGCTTTTCTAGGTTATGAGTCTGAGTTATTCATTCACCCCCAACCAATGCTGGCATTCCCCTAGTCATCCTCTTTTGAGATCTTCATTGCCCTTGTCACTGAATGGTATATTCTTGGTCATTTGCTATTTCCTGTCTCCCTCATCAGGGCAGAATTGAAAGCTGAAACCTTGTCTACAGCTTTCATGATAGTGGAAGATCAGAGTAGTCAGTGGTCAGGTCCTAAGTTTTTCATTTGTTCTATCATTCCTCATTATTCACAGATTCCATATTTGAGAACTCACCTACTGGTATTTGCAAACACTTATTTGTAGCCCACTGTCTGGCGGTGTGGCCCTGGGTGAGCAACCTCACCTGTCTTTGCTCCAGTCTCCCTATCTTGTAACAGGAACAGAAACACAAGTTCCTCCTTCATAGACCATCAGGAGATAGATGGGCTGAATTATTAAGGCCCAGAAAGGCCTCTATAAACACTAGATTCCAGGTATTGGTCTCTGTCTAGACACATAACCTAGAAAAGCAGTAACTATAGCAGGTTTCAGTACTCAGGTAAGGACAAATGAGTTAAGACAACCCATCTGAGGACTTTGACATGGAGAGACAGGAGGGACCCAGAGATGCACAGATTGTGGAAAGGAGGACAGGAAAAGTTCCAGGAAGGGCTGGACATCTGCCCTGTGGCTCTGGTCCCACACAGGGCCTGCTGGGGCTATTTGAGACTCCCTGGGTAGCCAGGCCCATGGAGCCACTGGGAAGGAGGTCCTGGGGAGTGGCAGAGTTGGGTAGGGAGGAGTGGGTGAGGAAAACCAAATGCTACAATCATGACTCCTAGGAGAAAATGTGTGGGAAGAACTGGGAGATGGAGTGTCAGAGTAGCTGGAGCCATGGCTGGGGTTGGACACCATAGGACCCCAAAGGAAGGCTGCCCTGGGAAGCGGCCATTCTGGCCTGGCCTATGAGGATGCTTCCGCTCTCCTGGATGCCCTGGAGATGTTACTGGGCTTCTGGACACAGCCTTACCCACTCCCCAAGGGAGGAATTTCCCCCTCCCCACCCCTGCTTCCAGCCTCTTCCACATAAGGCTTTTATGGGTGCTCATGCCATATGAGTTCAGGATGAAGGAATCAGAAGCACATCATCTGAGTCTCCAGGGAGCAGGAGTTCTGGAAACAAGACTAAAAGGGAGAGAACAGAGCCAGAGGGCAAGTACGGGGGTGTGGACTTGAGAGGCAATGAAAGAAGGTGCCTGGTTTTGAGCAGGCTCTGCCCCTCGTGATATCCAAACCACCAGAGCTCTCACATCAGGGCCAGGCCTTGGCTGGGGATGAAGCCACTGTAGACCCATGTGGAACCTGGGCACTTCTCTCTGCCTCTGTGGTCTTCAGTGCTTTTCCTAGTGGCCCAGGTGCTCAAGTCAAAATTCTAGAGTCATCTGTATCTCTATCTCTGTTACCCATTAATCCCCACCCCCACCAAAACCCCAGAATCAGCAAACCCTGAGGGTTCTACTTTCAAAATCCATCCAGAATCCACCCACTTTTAACCTCCTCCATGGCCTTACCCTGGATCATCCCCATTATCTTCTACTTGGAACAATTCAGTCACTTCTTCCCTGACCTTTCAGCTCCACTCCACTACCCCCTGCCCGCCCCCCACACACACACACACATACACACAGGCTCTTCCCCCAACAGTGGCCAGAGGGCAAACTCTGGTCCCAAAACAAAAATCAAAGACCTGCTTATGACCCACAAGGCTCTACATGTCTTGCTATGTCCCTCCCTGACATCATCTCCTCCCACTGTCCCCTCACTATTTCCTCCAGCCCAACTGGCTTCCTACTATTCCTGTCATTGTTGCTTATGTTGAGTGGTGGACACACACACACACACACACACACACACACACACACACACACACACTTGAGATTTTGTATGTTTATGTGTGCATTTCTTCTGTCATTCCTCGTTATTCACAGATTCCATATTTGAGAACTCACCTATTGGTACTTGCAAACACATATTTGTAACCCAAAATCAATACTGGTGAGAACTCAGTGGTCATTCTCAGACATGCACAGAGAAGAGAACAATCTGAATTGCTTACTGGTCACTTCTAATCTGAGGTCCAACAAGGCAAGACTCTGCTTTCTTGTTTCAGCTCTGATACTATAAATGTGTAGTTTTCATAGTCTATGTAGTGTCACATGCTAAACAGTTTTGTGCTTTCTGTTGGTGATTTCACTGTTGAAATTGGTAACTACTTATAATGTTTCTGTGATGTGACTTGTGGAGAAAATATGTGTGAGATAAGCTTCATTCAGACATATATTATATGATATGAAGGTTGTTCATTCACTGTCCCTTTGGTGGATTTGGAAAGGTTTAGAAAAAGGGAGATATTTACTCAGAGCACTAGAAAGAAGCACATTTGTAAGAAGTACATTGAATGGTTTTCAGCAGAAGCAGAAAAATAGTTAAGAAAAAGCACATAAAACTCTCCAGGTAATTTTTCACCCAGTGAATAAGAACACAGACACATAGACATCCTATCCACACTTTAATGATTAGATGTATACCATGAAAACTGTGGTCTCCGATTTTCCTGCAGAAAATTATGTAAATACCCTTAATACCCAAATGTACTTATGTCCATAGGAGAGGATAATGGATAATTCATGACCACTCTTTCAAGGAAACGATAGAAATATTTCTTTGAATGATATATGCCATAAGAGACTAAATCATTCCAAAATAATTCATGTTACCTCATGAGATCAGAATTTCCAGTTATGTATAGTCAAAAGATTGGATTAATTTGTCTCAGAAAATAATAGGGCTCTGAGGCTTTGAACCCTTCATTCATGGTCACTTCTTCAAACTAGTACAGTTGGCCCTTGAAAAGCTTACCGGCCAAGGAATCTTTCCAGGGCCCTTTTTATGTCTTTGTTCCTCAGACTGTAGATGAAGGGATTCAGCATGGGTGTGACCACAGTGTACATCACCGAGGCTATTGCACTTGAGTGTGCATTTTGGGTAGCAGCAGAGGTGAGATACACTCCTAGGCTCGTACCATAAAACAAGGAGACAACTGAGAGGTGAGACGCACAGGTAGAAAATGCTTTATACTTCCCCTGAGCTGATGGGATTCCACATATGGAGGAAACTATCTTAGCGTAAGAGTAAAGGATCCCAGCAAAGGGACCACCACCAAGGAGCACAATTAAAAAATATATCATAAGGTTGTTAAGAAGGGTGTCAGAACAGGCAAGTTGAACCACCTGATTAAGTTCACAGAAAAAGTGGGGGATTTCTAAGTCTGCACAGAAGGACAGTTGCAACACCATTAAGCTATGTAGCAAGGAATTTAGGAAACTCATAATCCAGGACACAAGGACCAGCATTCTACAAAGCCGAGGGTTCATGATGACCATGTAGTGCAGGGGGTGGCAGATAGCCACAAACCGGTCATAGGCCATCACAGTCAGGATAAAGTTGTCCAACACTACAAAAAGTGTATAAAAATATACCTGTGTGATGCAGCCTTCATAGGTGATGACTTTTCTCTGTGTCTGGATGTTCACGAGCATCTTTGGGATGGTAGTGGAGGTGAAGCAGATGTCTATCAAGGACAGGTTGGAGAGGAAGAAGTACATGGGCGTGTGGAGGTGGGAGTCTGAGCTGACAGCTAGGATGATGAGCAGGTTTCCAAGCACAGTGATCAGGTACATGAAGAGGAAAATCCCAAATATGAGGGGCTGTAGTTCCTGTGCCTGTGAAAGTCCCAGAAGAAGGAATTCTGAAATTTGCGTATCATTGCTTGGTTCCATGTGTCAGAGGTGACTATCAGAAAATAGAAAAAATGAAAAGCAAATTTTCACATTAGCAAGCTTTAGCAACTGAGAATAAATAACACATTTTTATTTTAGACTCAGGAAAATAATTTCCATATTTAGTGTATGATCTGGTTCCCATTAAGTCATCTCTACTGCCATTTCTTATTAGAATTTCCTTTTTTCATCAATCAATTCTTCAAACATAATGTATATTGCTGTTTTATTTAGGATATCTTTCATTCATTTGAGGTATATATAGGGTGTCCCAAAAATGTAATCCACACTTTGAATAATTATAAAGGCAGTGTTTATCAAAATGCATTTTATTTTCAAAATTGACCTATCAGTTTGTACAGTGTGTATACATTTTTTGGAGACATCCTGTATGTTGTCTATAGATTATGTTCATGGCACTGTTCAGAGTATGGGGATGCTTTAAATAAAAGTCTCTACAAATTAATGATTAAGAACGAATTTAATCAAATAAAATAATATAACGTATTTAATGGTACAGATGCTATAAAGAATATAAAGTCACATTAAATGGAGAGGGGGTAGAGGGTTGTGGTTTTTGTGTTGTTGTTTTTTTATAGAGTTTAACCAAGACTTGCCAACCAGCAACAGTTAAGTAGACACCTCAAAGAAGAATAAGCTGGAGACTAAGGGGGAAGTTCTTGGCAGACAAAAAGGAACAGCCAGTGCAAAGACCCTGAGAAGATGGCTGTTTTAGAAAATCCAATGCTTACAATGACCCAGTGTGTCCTGGTGAATGAGCAAGAAAGAGCAGCGTAAGAGATGGTGTCAGAGAATAGTAAGAACAAGGTAGCCTGCATGTTGCTGTTGAACACTATTTAAATGCACACTATGTAAATGTTGCACTTTATTATTCTGGTTGCAAAAGCATCCAGTTAATCAAAAAGGATCTCCTCCTTAATACCTTCCATTGCTATTATAGTCACATTGGAATAGAGTCCAGGTACCTCTGTTCTGAGGACTGCTCTTAGTTTATAAGGTGTGTGTGTGTGTGTGCGCGCACACACACACAATGGCCTCTTCATCTGTGTTATTTCCATGTCTTTCTCACTCTATCCCACACTATGTCGTCTAGGAGTAAATACAAGTCAAGCTGTCCAGATCAAGTATATTTTCCAAAAAGAATTTAGAAATAGTACCTACATATTCTTATCATAAGCCTCCCATGGACAAATACCGTTGAGGTTCCATATGGCTATGTCCATTTTCTACCCTGTACTTAAAGAAATATAAAAAAAATAGGTTACATAAACATAGTGGGAGAGACAGGAATAAAATGCACATGAGGAAGAAAAGAGATCTAATGATCTCTGCTAGTCCCTGAGAGATGATGAGGAAGCAAAATCTTCTTTGGATTCTAGCAGCTTTCCAACCCTAATAACACCCCCTTGAAGCCAAGCAAAAATAATCAAAGAGAAAAAAATAAATTTCTCCAAAAGACAGAGGTAGTTATAAACATATGGTGTGGAACACCTTACAGATTGACTACCCCAAAGAAAAAATTACAAAAAAATAAACCAATAGTTCACAAAAGGAAATGCACAAAAACAACACAGGTGGATATTTTTAACATCAAGCAGAAGACCGGTTTTTCCTGTGCCTCTTCTATATTTATTTGACCAGTAGTGTTAGGAGCAGAAATAGAATGTTGGGGAACCAGCTAGAATTGTAAGAAATATTAATCATGAACTGTTAGCCATGACTGTTATGTTCTGATTAAAGAAGGAACATTGTAACCTGGCTGACAGTTACACACAGGGGATCTGAGAGCTCACCTTGGAGATGCAGCCCATCCTCACATTTTGAGATGCCTATTGTCATGGAAAGATAAACAACTTTGTTGCAGAAACCAGAGCCACCAGCCCTTTGAAGACCCCAGCCCTTGCATATCACTAAGCCCTTTGAAGATCCCCAGCCCTTTTGCATACCTGCAGCCTTTGCAAATCTCCAGCCCACTTACCTGTTAACTGCCCATTTGGCATAACCTTTGGCTACTTCCACATGTAATCTTTGTACTTTTACTCAATATAAGCAGCTGGCTTATAGTGGGGTGCAAAGCAGATTTTTGTGGATGACCTGCTGCTCTCCCATACTACCTGCAGTCCTGGAATAAATGCTCATTTATGATTCAACCCTATCTCTGCTTAATTGGCTCAAGTAGTGTCAGGCAGCATGGACCCATTGTTTGTCCAGTTACAGTAGGTTTTTATGTAGTTGATGGTAGATGAGACAAGCCCCTTTCTCAGTTTTCTTATGTGGCATCATTGTTTTTCTTGGAGTTCAGGTTTTGACCTCATTTTTGACAAATCAATTGGCACAGTCTAATTCTGGTTCCAGCCTTCATCTAACATGCAAAGGCTGCCCAGGACATGATCAATAAATCCTGCACACACCCTGAGGAGCCATCCTTCTACAGTGAGTAACTTTCTCCATATAATTTAGCCTGAGCACATTGTCATGCAAACATTTATTTCATTGTACTCTGACTTCACTTTGCCAGATCCAAACAAACAAGAATTCATCTTTGTTTGCCTTTGTTTTTTTTTTCACAAATGTCTGTGAATATATGTGCACTTAAATAGGAACACATTTAAGTAAAAGTGAAGTTATGAAATGAAAGGAATGACAGGGAAAATGAAACTTGGTTAAACAGAGTGATTTCAAAGCAACTGAAATCAATTAAAGAAAATTGAACTGAGCATCAAAAAGTAACAGAAACAACATGTAAAATAGCAATAATTTAGTGACACCAATATATATTAGTAATTAATTGGCAAAGGCATAGACATCTATATATATAAAAGCCTAAGCAACTGTTCGACCATTCAACCATTTGATTGTTCGACCAGTAGCTATGATGTGCACTAACCACCAGGGGCAGATGCTCAACGCACAGGCATGGAAACATGGAACAGACTGATGAATCTCAGAGGGAAAGAGGGGGGGGGGGGGGGAGCAGGCAGAGATTATCCAAAGACCAGAGGCCTGATGCACGGATTCTTGCACCAGTGAGGTTCCTCGGTCTGGCTTGCGGGGATCAGGCCAAAACTGGCAGTCCGACATCCCCCAAGGGGTCTTGGATTGTGAGAGGGCACAGGCCAGACTGGGAGACCCACTGGTGCACAAATCCATGCACCAGGCCTCTAGTAGAAGATAATCTATAATGTTCCTAGAAATAGAGGCAAATAGCAGATGCTCCAATTGTTTGTTGAATAAATCAGGAATTAGGGCTCAGTATATATTAACACAAGGTAAAGTTGCAAATCAATATTTTTGAAAAGATTAAATTGTTGAATAAACCTGGAAGAATAAATATTTACCTAGAAGAAAATGAAGTTGATCCACTATACCAGTCATGTTAAAAAAGTCAAACAGATTGCCTACTCACTGTAAGAGTATCCAATCCTTTTTAGGTGAACATAGAGAAAACTGCATATTAATGTTTATGGATGGGCCAAACCATTGTAATTAAGTTAGGAGACTCAAAAGTATTAAGACTGACATATTTAACTAAATAAAATGTAAAACATTTTTATGGCCAAAACAAGTCAATTGAAAAATAATACTTTTTTATTTTTTAAATTTTATTGAATTTGTTGGGGTGACAATCAATAAAAGTGTATAGGTTTCAGGTGTAGAATTCTATAATATATCATCTGTATTTTGTATTATGTGCTCAGGACCCAAAGTCAAGCCTCCTTCCATCACCATTTATATCCCCTTTACCCTCTGTTACCTACCCCACAAAATATTTTTAAATGCTACTAATGGAACAATAAAAGCATATAACAATAATATTCAAATTTAAAAGACCAACAAATATATGACTGATCAAACTCAGAAAAAGTTCAGGAAACAACAAAGACTTTTTTCAGACCTGTAAGCCTGGGCAAAAACTTAGAAAGGTGTCACATTGACTGAGGTTGGAACTTTCAAACAGGTAGCAAAGGGGTACTCTTTTTTTCTTTTCTGGCAGAACTGTAACATGTTACAACATTGGGAAACCAATCTGAAGACAGCTATTAGAAGTACATGTATTCTTTAAGTCATGGTTTCTCAATCTCTGCACATTGACATTCTGAGCCAGATCATTGCCTGTGGTGTGGTCTCTCCTGTGCATCACTGGATTCTGTCTATCTGTCACACATCCCATGTGACAGACAGAAGTGTCTCTGGACATTGCTCAATATCCCCTGGAAAACAATACTACCTCTGGTGGAGAACCAGAGTTTTAATGTAACAATCTCAGAATATTTTTGTATAATTGTTCTAATAGCAATGTATTGAGAAAGTATATGGAAGGCTTTCAAATGTGAATAGTACAGCTACTTCTTAAAATATTATGTACATGCCTGCCTTGCTCTCCGGCCCTTGAAGCAGCTGTGGCTGCTGCTGGTCAGGTCCTCCCACAGTGCAAGCACATGAAGGCCCCTGATGCCCCACCCCCGACGCTGCATGCATTTTAAGTGTGTTTTATAACCAACACTAGAAACTTTTACACTTTTATTGATTGTCACCCCAACAGCCTCCTCCTGTCCAGTCAACCCATTACAGCATCCTAGTTAATTAGCATTTCTCTCTCCCTCTCTCTCTCTCTCTCTCTCTCTCTCTCTCTCTCTCTCTCTCTATATATATATATATATATATATATATATATATATATATATATATATGGTAATAATGAATTGACATCACACTAGTTGATTGGAGGGAAGACCATAAGGTATTGTTGAGTAATAAGAAAGAGTGGGCACATGGATAAAAAGACTGTACAACAAATAAAGAAAATTTCTGATGGGCACAGGATGCTATTTATGCATTTGTATAAAAGCATATGACTGGGTATGTGTGCATAACATAGGAAGACACATTTTTTTAAAAACTAAGAATGTATGGAATAAAGATTATCAGTAGGACTGATATTAGGTTAAGTGTAGTGGTTACAAAACAATTGTATGAAACAAAATGAAGTGAGAATCAAATTGATCTATATAAAGTCAGAAAATAATAATAAGTTTATATATCAACATGGTCCACTAATTCCAGATTAAAATTCCACAGACTTGCAAATAAAAGAATATTATAGAAGGGCTTTTAAAATCAGGGAGAAAGCAGTGTCTAAGTTATAATTTTTTCTTATATAAAAATAAATGAATTCCAGTATGCTAATGGAAGGTAAAGGTAGTCTGTAGTCAAATATGAAAAAGAATGCCTTCCAGAGAACAGTAGAAGATGATGCAAATTTTGGAAATAGAGCTAACGACAAAGGCCAAAAGGAACAATAAGGAATAATGGAGATGTGAAACAAGTTGGCAATGTGTGTGTAGGGTGATATATTAGTACCAACTACTCAAAACATTCACTTTTCATTTTTGTTTTATAGCAAGGATTCCCAAGTGAAGAATATAAATTTAGCAGCTGGATTTTTTTTCAGTAAGAAAAGTGAAAACTAAAAACACAACGGAGAGAATACAACATGACTGAGTGACAGACACTATTAATGAACACTCACAATTCCCCACATATACATACATGAAGGTACTCAATGACAACAAAGTGAGTGGCGGGGGGGGAAACCCTCCAATTTCTTGTTTAAAGGAATGCACTGAAAAACAGAAATAAAAACTCTCTGACCCCACTACACAAATGTCAAGACTTGTACAGACAACTCACAAGAGAGAAAACATGAATAACAAACCCACAAATATATTCAGGTCACAGGTAATGAATAAATTGCAAAGTTAAACTATTTAGCATACCTCGTTTTAATTATCAAATAAATTCTTTTTCATGTGAATTGAATAACCAGAGTGAAAGGATATACTGTGAAATTCATGTCTTATGAACTACTGTTGCAAGGTAATATTTACAAGAAATAGATTGGATCTGGATCTTTCTCATCAATATGGAAACAGAGTTGAATAGATCCCATGATAAAAACAAAGAAGAGCTGCTCTCACGTTACTGAACATGCTTCCATACCTAGCACTGCATTTTCCTACTTCCTTTGGTTGCAAAACTCATTGTATGTGTTCTACTTTTACTTGAAATATTCTATGCCTCCCACTGCCACCTCTAATTGGGCTTCCATCAGTTAATTGTCAACAATTACCAATATGTTGTTGAGATCAATGCTCACTTCTCCTTTTAGCATCATAAACTAATTATTAATTATTAATCAAGCAAACAAACAACCACAGGCTGATGCCTGTCAAGAAACCCCAGGTAAATCTCTTTGACTTTGACCCTGACCCTTTCCTGTAGTACCTACTGCACCTCTGGACTCACCTGTTTGGGAACTCTGAGGGGAAGATCTCCATGGGAAAGTTCAACCTCCTGGATGGCTGATGATGGAGACTTAAGCTCTCTGCCCAGACAAGACAGCAGGAAGGAGGCAAGCACAGGTCTCCTAGACAAACTTAGGATTCCAAAAGCAACAACCAGGTCCCATCCAGCCCAAGGTCACACACACTGAGAGACTGGAGATGAGGATATATTTACAGCTCCCTATGTCTGCTCATTAAGTACATTTCTGTCTTGTTACTCTAACTCCTAATCACCTGGTTTCCTGGTGGGTCTGGACTGAAGGGAATATTTTCCTGGAGATTCTGTTCCCAAAAGACCAGCTTAGAAGTCAAGTTAATCCAATATGTACTAGTTCTTCCTCATGAAATCTGTTTGCTTTCAGAGGACTACCCTCCCGGCACCTTATCCCAACCCTGATTTAAGGTATTTCTAGTGTTGGTTATAAAACACAAATCTATAAATATTGACTTGTGTTAAGGACACAGGCCCTGATGTCTTCATAAAATTGCAATTTTTTTCTTTTCAATAAGGGGGAGAACTAAATTCCTTTGATATAAACTTAGGGTGTTATACTCTGGGCTTCATTACTCATTTGCCAAAACAATTTGGCATTTCAACCTTATATCACAAGTTATGACCTGTCAATTAGTCACTCACTATTAAATATTTGTTAGTTATAGGAAATATATTTAGGAAGGGAGAGGGAGAAAGAAATAGAAACATCAATGATGACAGAGAATCATTGAAGGGCTTCCTCCTCCTGCACGCCACCCACTGGGGATTGAAACTATAACCTGGGCATGTGCCCTGACCAGGAAATAAACTGTGACCTCCTGGTTTATAGTTCGACACAACCACTGAGCCATGCCAGCCTGGTGTGATAGCAATTTAATGATAAAGAGTATGAAATACCATCAAAGATGTGAGTAGCAGTCACACTGTGAATTCTTATGTAGGCATTGAAATAAATACATTAATTAATCAAGAAAACAAACAGCGCCATAACCGGTTTGGCTCAGTGGATAGAGAGTCGGCCTGCGGACTGAAGGGTCCCGGGTTCGATTCCGGTCAAGGGCATGTACCTTGGTTGCCGGCACATCCCCAGTAGGAGGTGTGCAGGAGGCAGCTGATCGATGTTTCTCTCTCATCGATGTTTCTAACTCTCTATCCCTCTTCCTTCCTCTCTGTAAAAAATCAATAAAATATATTTAAAAAATATATAAAAAAAGAAAAAAAGAAAACAAACAGCAATCTCTTGCCTCTGGGTTAAGTCAAATGGGCTCTCAGGTGACAACAGGTAAATGTTCCTGCTTCCATTCTCTGTGACCCTCTCTCTCTTGCAGGTTCAGTTGTGGTGTTGGACTCACCCGGATAATATCTATGAGAGGAAAGTCATTGTGGGGACATCTGAATTCCTTCCTGAATGGTTGATGATAGAGACTAAAGTTGTGTTCACAGGCAAGACAGCAGGAAGGTGTGCAGCATCAATCCCAGCCAGAGGTGGGGCTCCAAACAAACAAATAATAGTGACAAATAAACATAACCATGCCCTCTGGCCTAAGGTTACACATTATGGGAGACTGAACATGAGAAGATTTTTAGAAATCCCTGTACCTGGTCTGTAAGCACATTTCCCACTAGTTACTCCCACCGCCAAGCACACAAATATGATATATTTTATAGCAAGAGGATGATTAGGGTAGCAGATGGAACAGGCTTCGTAATGGGCTGACTTTAAGATAGAGGAAGAGTCTGGCTCATCCAGGTAGGTCTAAGGTAACTACAGTGGTTCTGTAAATGATAAAGAGACAAAAGAGTTGGTCTCAGAGAGATTTTGAAAATGCTACCCAGCTGGCTTAAAGATGGAGGAAGGAACATGTGCCAAGGGATGCAAGTGGCCAGCCATACTAAGTCATTACAAAGAAACAGATCTTCCCCTGAGCCTCTAAACAGGGGTGGGGAACCTTTTTTCTGTCAAGGGCCATTTGAATATTTATAACATCATTTCATGGCCATATAAAATTATCAACTTAATAATTAGCTTGCTATATTTGGTCAAACATTTAATTAAGTCATCTCTAATGCCTTGGCAGAGCCAGACCAAATGATTTTGATAGCCTCTTAAGGCCTGCAGGATGGACATTATCCACACCTGCTCTAGAAGGACCCCAGCCCTGCACACATGTTGATATTAGCTACTGAGACTCATTTCAAGCTTCTGACATTCAGACTGTATGAGCATATGTTTGTGTTAAGCAACTAGTGTGGGAATACTTTACAGCAACTATAGGATTCTAATGTAGACGTTTATTCAATAAAACTTGTTTGATAGAACTGAGTTTAAGATTCTTCACTCATTAACTTTGTTTGGGTAAGGGTATTTCATGCTAAAAACACACATGAAGTAGAAGTAAAATTTTAACTATATTTGGTGATATCACCCTCCCCCATCTTCCCCATTAGCTGGTACAGTGAAGTCCTCACTGCTTAAAATGTAAACTGACTGTGCTTCCTCTGTAGCATTAAAAAGATTTAAGGAATAATGGGTGACCTCTATTTTTCCATCTTTATAATTGTAATGACTTTTTTCTCAGTACCCTGTATCTTTGCCTAGAAGTTGGTCAGTCCTCAATTTATATTCCCTGAGTGCATGCTAGAATTTCTCATTAAAAGTAGAGAGAACATGACCGCTGGGGTAAAGGCTGAGAGTAGGGTAGGAATTCCTGCCACTTGTTCTAACAGAGAAAGTAAATGGGCAACAAATCCAAAAATATATGCAACCTTGCCAGGAATAAAATAACTCAAAGTATCACTATTTAGTATTCCTCTTTAGCCTTATTAAATAATATTTTTTCATGTGAATAACTCGTGTGAGAGGAGATACTGCAATGATTGTCTCACGAATTGCTCTGTAAGATACATCTCTCTGACTGATCAGGGTCTTTTAAGTAAATACAAAACATACGCAAACACACCCCATCTTTGAAATGTAATATAAACATTCTCACTCCACTGCACTGTCATCCACACCTAATATTCTGTTTTCTTCTCCCAAACAACAAAAGTTCTCAGATATGTTCTCATTTTACTGCAATCACTTCATGCATCTCACTCATTCTATAGTGTCATCCAACTGAACATCCATTCCCATAACTTAATTGTAAACTAAGGTCTTTGTAGTGCAGATTCAAACAAACACACATTTCTTAATGTATTAACTAAATTAATTACACATTAGTTACTTAATCTAGAGTACAAACAGAGATATCTCATCTCTGGGCTAGGATGATTAGGGTCACAGTGACTCAGGCAAAAGTTCTCAGGTTCCATCCTCTCTGATCCTTTCCTGATGTACTTACTGGCCTCCCAGACTCACCTGGATGGGTCTCTGAGAGGAAGGTCTCTATGTGGAACTCCTCCCTGTATGGTTGATGATGGAGACTAAAGCTCTGTCCCCACACGAGACAGCAGGAAGGAGTGAAGCATCAGTTCCTGAGCCAGCTTTGGAATAAAAAGCAATAACCATGTCCTGTCTACCAAGGTTATACATGCTTAGGGACTCCACAGGAGAGATATTTACAGCTCTCTCTATATCTGATCATCAGTCACATTTTCATCATGTCATTCCAACTATTAAGCAGGTGATTTCCCTCTGGGCCACCTGGAATAAGTACAAGAGAAATTTTTCCTAATGATTCTCTGATCCCAAGAGACAGATAGAAGTCAAGTGTACTTAGTTTGTATGGCTCCTTGTCTTGATCTCACATGCTTTCCAGAGGTCTAACCTTATCCAATCCCTGACTTCATGTTTTCTTCAAAGTCTGATTTGGGGTGGGACATAGACCAGATATCTCTGGAAAATTGCTATTCTCCTCTTCAACCAGGCAAAACTGTGTTCCTTTGCGGTGCAATCCTGGGAACCATACGCTTTGGCTTCCTGACATATTTGTCAAAAATTAGGGATGTTATACTTATATTACAAGTTAAGAGATGAAATTGTGCCCCATAATATATATATAAATTATAAGAGATACATTTAGATATTGTTATGACACATGTCCTGAGCTTATCATTTTGTAAGAATTGTCTGATCTAATTTTTAGAAATGTTCATTCTATGAGGTAGTATTATGATGAACTCTCTTCCAATTGCAGAAATGGGGCTTGAAGGAGTTTGCTGATCTGTTCAAAGCTCAAACTGATAAGAGATGGGGTTTTGATTGGAATTCTGTCAGGATGCTTCTAGCTTTCACTGTGGGGCAGTGGTTCTCAACCAGAGATGATTGTGCCTCAGGGACTATTTGGCAATGTCTGAAGCAGGGGTGGGCAAACTTTTTGACTCGAGGGCCACAATAGGTTCTTAAACTGGGCCGGAGGGCCAGAACAAAAGCATGGATGGAGTGTTTGTGTGAACTAATATAAATTCAAAGTAAAGGAGCGGAGGGGAGAGCAAGAGAACCAGATAGAACAGCCGGATCCGGCCCACGGGCCGTAGTTTGCCCACGGCTGGAAGGATGCTGCTGAACAATACCCAACACATGTAATTATCCTGCCTCAATTGTGCACATTAAAAGGTGAGAGCACCTAGTCTAGACCAGCACTTCTCCAACTTCACTGTGCAAGTAGGTGAGTTCTCAAATATGGAATCTGTGAATTATGAGGAACAATTAAACAAAGGTGTGTGTACGCGCGCGCGCGCACACACACACACACACACACACACACACACAATCTCAGATGCTTGTGTATATCCACCACTCAACATAAGCAAGAAAGATAGGGTCAGTAGGAAGCCAGTGGGGCTGGAGGAAATAGCAAGGGGACAACGGGAGGAGCTAATGTCAGGGAGGAACAGGGCAGGACATGTAGAGCCTTGTGGGTCACGAGGAGGTCTTCGACTTTGGTATTGAGTGAGTTGGAGTCACCAAGGGTTCTTGAGAAGAGGTTGCCCTCTGTTGGGGGAACAGCCTGTAGGGGGTGTGGACTGGGAGCTGAAATACCAGGACAGAGGTGACTGCACTGTTCCAAGTGGGAAATAAAGAAACTGTTCCAGGGTGGGGCTATGGAGGAGGTGAAAAGTGGGTAGATTCCTGATGGATTTTGAAAGCAGAGCCCTCAGAGTTTGTTGAAGTTGGCACTGGGGTGAGGGAAGGGGGAGTGGCTAGATAGGGACAGAGATAGAGAAACACATGACTGTAGTATTTTGACCTGAGCACCCGTGTCACTAGGAAGAACACTGAGGCCCAGAGAGGCAGAGAGGTGCCCAGGTTGCACATGAGTCCACAGTGGCTTCATCCCCAGCCAAGGTGTGGCCCTGATGTGAGAGCTCTGGTGGTATGGATATTATGAGGCACAGAGCCTGCTCAGAGCCAGGCACCTCCTCCCTTTGCCTCTCAAGTCCACACCCCATTACTCCCCCTCTGGCTCTGTTCTCTTCCTTTCAGTCTTGTTTCCAGAACTACTGCTCCTTAGACTCAGACTATGTGCTTCTGATTCCTTTGTCCTGAAAATATATGGCATGAGCCACCCTGAAAGCCTTATGGTAAAGAGTCTACAAGGGGAGGGGGGCATTCCCCATAGGGATGTGTAGGGCTGTGTCCAGAAGCCCAGCGGCATCTCCAGGAGATCCAGCAGAAGGGCAGCATCCTCCCAGGCCAGGCCAGAATGGCTGCTTACCAGAACAGCCTTCTCTGGGGCACTCCAGCGCCCAGCCATTGCCACAGCTCCAGCTGCTCTGACCCTCCACCTCCCAGTTCTTCCCACACATTTCTTCCTAGGAGTCCAAACTGTAGAATTTGATTTTCCCCGCCCTTTTCTTCCTACTGAGCTCTGCCACTCCCCGGGACATCCTCAGCTGTGGTGACCAGGGGCCTGGCTCCCAGGAGAGTTCCAAATAGCCTTGGCAGGCTCTGTGTGGAACAAGAACCACAGGGCGGACTTCCAGCCCTTCCTGGAAATTCTCCTGTCTTGCTGTCCACCATCTGGGCATCTCTGGTTCCCTCCTGCCTCTCCATGTCAAAGGCCTCAGAAGGGTCGTCTGAACTCCTTTGTCCTGAACTGAGCTCTGGCTACTGGGAAGCGATCAACACTTAGAAGCTTGTACTTTCTGGGCCTTAATAAACCAGCCCATCCCTCTCCCGATGATCTATGAAAGAGGATCTCATGCTTGTGTTCCTGCTTTACAGATAGGGGAACTAAAGCACAGATAGGTGAGGTTGCTCACCCAGGGCCACACTGCCAGACAGTGGCAGAGTTAGGACCTGACCCCTGACCACTCTGGTCTTCTGCTCTCATGAAAGTTGTACACAAGGTTCCAGATTTCCATTCTGTTCAGGGAGAGATACAGGAAATAGCAAATGAGCAAGAATATACATTCAGTGAAAAGGGCGATGAAGATCTCAAAAGAGGTGGACTGGGTGAATGCCGGCTTGCGTTGGGGGTGAATGAATCACTCAGACTCATAACCTAGAAAAGCAGTTATAATCCTGGTCACAATTTATTACAGGGAAAGGATACAGATTAAAATCAGCAAGGAAAAAGGCACATGGGTGAGACTCAGGGGATACTAGGCATGAGCTTCCAGGTATCTTCTCCCAGTGCAGTCCTAGCTATCAACTCTCCCAGCAAGGATGTGTGACAACCTCTACTGAGTATTTCCAACCAGGGAAACTCACCTGAGCTTTGATGTCCAGGGTTTTTACTGAGAGTTGTTCACATGGGCTTGGCTGACCACTCATGTGGCTGACCTCAGCCTACTCAGAGAACAAGCTAATGGTGCATGGTGGCCCAAGCCCTCTACCATGAGTCACATTGTGAGCATGACTCTCTGGCATGGTCTAAGGTCTAAGGTATACAGACACCTTTATCAGGCAGGACACTTCAGGTCCTTAAGGATGACCTCCCAGGAGCAAGCAAGGGCATCATGCAGACAGGCTTCCTTTGGAAGGTGCAGGATCGAAGTACCCCAAGCCCTCTAAGTTAAGTCTTTACTGCACAGGATTAAACAGCAAGTCAAGAATGCATATTGAAAGAGTTCATGTTAAAGCTAGAGCTGGAAAGCAGTGTGTGCTTATCTGATCCAGCCTTCAGAAGAGACTGTAGTCCCAGCTGACACCTGGACAGCTGCCTGTGAAACACCCTGAAGGAGGAGCCATACAGATGTCTGGGGTGAGAGAGTTCCAGGCAGAGGGAAAGCAGGTGCAAATGTTCTGAGGTGGGATTGAGCTTCCAAGAAGAGAAGAAAGGCCAAGACAGGATGAAGGAAGGAGATGATATCATAAGGGCCATTTATTTTTTTTAAATATATTTTATTGATATTTTACAGAGAGGAAGGGAGAGGGATAGAGAGCTAGAAACATCGATGAGAGAGAAACATCGATCAGCTGCCTCCTGCACACCTCCCACTGGGGATGTGCCCGCAACCAAGGTACATGCCCTTGACCAGAATCAAACCCGGGACCCTTCAGTCCGCAGGCCGACGCTCTATCCACTGAGCCAAACCGGTTTCAGCAGAAGGGCCATTTAGAGCAAGGTTAGAATCCCTTATGGACAGAAGGACACCCACACCTGGGGCCTGGACAACTGAGCTGCTGGTGGAACAATATACTAAGAAGGGGAAAAACAGTGGACAGACTCCAAGACAGCCCCCGTGATCCCTGCCTCCTGGTATCCATGTGTAATGCCCTCTTCTTGAGTGCAGGCAAGGCCTCATGACTCACTTCTAATGGTAGAGTAAGACCAAGGTGGTGAGTGTCACTTTCAAGATTTGTTTACAGATCATTGAGTTTTCCATCTTGCTACCATGGCATGCATTCTCTCTTTCTATCTATCATCTATCATCTATCTATCTATCTATCTATCTATCTATCTATCTATCTATCTATCTATCTTTCTCATCCTCTCCCTCTCCCTCTCTCTCTCCCTCTATCTCTTGCTCTGGTGAAACCAGCTGCCACATTGTGAGCTGCCCTGTGGAGAGACCAATGTGGTGAGGAGCTGAGAGCTGCCTACTGAACAGCCAGCAAGTAACTGAGTCCTGCCAACAACACCTGAGTGGACTTGGGAATGGACCTTTCCCTCATCAAGCCTTCAGCTGACCCTGTGGCCCATTAGAGACCCTGAAGCAAAGAACCCAGAGAAGCCATACCTCATTCCTGACCCACAAAATCTCTGAGATCATAACTATTTGCTGTTATTTTAGGCCCTTATATTTGGAGCAATTTGTTGCCCAGTAGTAAATCGCTAACACAACAGATTTGGCGAGAGATTAAGAGGTGAATCAGGGTTTCTAGTGTTTGCCCGGTTGAAATAAAATTGTAATAGATGTCTGCCTTGGGCTGGCTTCCCTGAACTGCAGAGCCTAAGATAAAGATTGATTGCAGGTACATTTTTAGAAGTGGATCTAGAAAGCATGAGTAGAGAAGAAGGGATGTGAGATAGGGTGGTGTAGGCAGCAAATAGTGAGAGTTTGAATGAACAATTTCTGCAGTGAGCACCTGGGGCTCAGTCTCTCCAGGAACTTCTGAGAGAGTGTAGAACACACCCTTGAGGAGTGAGGGAGCTGGGGTATTGATCCACCAAAAGTGATGGAGGGTCATTTCCCAGGGATGCTAACTCCCTATCAATTCTGACCTGGGGCCACATGGGCCATAGAAATCCCCAGGCAGAGCATCTTGGGTGTTTACCAGGGCAGGGACTACAGTGAGACAAATGAGGATCAAAAATTAATTATTCCCTTGTCTTCTGTTCTAAAATGTCTCAGCACATTGCTTGACAGATCCTGTCTTAATTTAACATTTTGCTATTTAAATCATCATGCATGTTTTGCATTAATTTTGATTTTTGTAAGACTGCATTCAAATAATAGTCATCTTTTGACTATTGAGTTTTTGGTACCCCCTTAAATTTTGCTTCTGAGGCAAGTGCCTCATTTCTCACCTAGCACTGAGTTTAATCGTCCTACCACTGAGTTTCATCGTCCTAGCACTGAGTTTCATGGCTGAGGGCATCAGCATACATGGGAGAGGACATGGGTGTGAGCTGACACATCTAAGTCAGGGAAGGTTCAGTTGTGCTCTAGTAACAAACAAACCCCAAAGCTCAGGGTTTAAATAATCAGAGGTTTTTTTCTCACCTGGCCACTGTCTGAGCACAAAAGTAAAGAATGTTATGTGTGGCCACTCTTAGCCTTCTGCCCAGGATTTTTTTAATGTGATGAAATACATGTAACATAAAAATTACCATCTTAACCACTATTTAAGTGGACAGTTCAGTGACATTAAGTACATTCCCATGCAACCATCACCATCATTCATCTCTAGACTTTCTCATCTTCACAAACTGGAACTCGGTCCCCATTAAACATTCATTCCTCTTCCACCTCCACTAGCCTGAGGCACCCACTATTATACCTCTGGTCTCTGAGTTTGATTTCTGTTGGGACCTTAAAAAAGTGGAGTAATACAGTTTTTGTCTTTTTCTGACTAGTTTATTTCACTCCACATAATATCCTAAAGGGTCATCCATGTTGTATCACGTGTCAAAATTCTTTTCTTTTTTTTGAAGTGTGCAGTTCAGTACTGTTAAGTACATTCACATTATTGTGCAACCAAGCTCCAAAACTTTTTCACTTTGCAAAACTTAAACTCTACACCCATTAAACATTAGCTCCCCATGCCCCCTCCTCCCATGCCTGACAACCACCGCTGTATTTTCTGTTTCTATGAATTTACTTCAGATATGATATGTCATATAAGTGAAATCATGCACTATTTGTCCTTTTGTGACTGGCTTCTTTTACTCAGCATAATGTCAGCAACTCTATTCTCTCAAATACTTATTTCTCTGTTGTTGTGCATTTCAGATGCCACCTCCTTCCATCAGGACCGCACCCCCAACAAATAAAAGTGTCAGATTAGAAGTCATTACGGATATGTTAAGAGCAGGTCAATAAAAAGAGAAGCCATGTCTACATGAGGATGTCAAAAAAGATGGTATCAGGAAAGCAACAGCTTTCTAGCTCTGTTAGTCAATGAGTTAAGTCCCTGGACAGGAGATATCGGGAAGGAGAAAGTTTTACTTTTTAAGCCTAGAAATGGTAAGCTGGAGACAAGTGACAGAAGGGTGATGTTTATATTTGTAAGGGCCTGATCATCTAGTGTAGAATTTCCACATCTGCTCATTAAACATATTTGTACTCTCACTTTCTTCCCTAAGATCATTGAGCCTTTGAGTGGGGATGCAGAAATAAAACTTTACTGAATTAAAATGTAAACAAATGGTGGTCTCTTTGCAGATATGGCCCCAATTCTTTGTCTGTTTCCATATCTTGGCCAATGTGACCATGAGCTCGTCCCTGCCAGAGCTGTAGTCTTCTTCTCCACTTTTCAATCTTGGTTGAACTTGAAATATTTTAGTTGTTTTGGCCAATGAAATATGGTAGAAGTGACAGTGCGTTTTACCAGGTCTTGGTGCATTTCCATTGCTGTCACTCAGAACCCTGGCTGAGCCATGTGAACAAATCCTGGGTGCCTTCCAGAGAAGGAGAGAACATGCAGACAGAGCTCATTTATTCCAGCCAAGCCTCCCTAGGTCATTCACCATAGCTGAGCCCCTAATACATTAGAAAGCCCAGCCCAGCTCAGCGGAGACACCCCAACTGACTACAGACTCATGAAGAGACCAGTAGAGAATAGGACACCCACCCCACTATACAAACCCATTAGAAAATAAAGGAATTATATTAAACTATTTGCCTTTATGATGGCTTGTATATAGCAATAATGAATTGATCCTATAATCAAAGAGAACAGAACTGAGGGAAATTATAGTAATTTGCTACTTCTTACTTTTGGCATTTGTACTGATATTTGAGGACAGCATTCACAATCATTCTGCTATTTAAATACATTTCTGATAACTGTATAGAAGTGCTTCCACAGAGGCTCCCTTCCAGGTAGTCAGGACAGAGTGGAAGGACATGCATGTTTGTGCAGGAAATTTGTGATGCTTATTCACATGACTGGGCATGATTTTAACTCCTGTGTGATTCATCCTTTGGTAATAAAGATTGAAGATATTCCAGAATATAAAGGAGATATATATATTGTATGATACTGAGATTGTTCACTCCTTTTGGTGGATTTGAAAATGTTTAGAAAAGGGGAGATATTAGCTTAGAGCACTAGAAGGAGGCACATTTGTAGGAAGCATATTGAATGTTTTTAATCAGAAACAGGAAAATAGTTCAGAAAAAGCACATAAAACACTTCAGGTAATTTTTCACCCCAATAAATAAGGACCCTTCCCATTGACATCATATCCACACTTTAATGAGTAGATGTATGCCATGAAAAAAATTTTGAGTAGTAATAAGTTGTATGTTTATTTTTGCTTCATCATATTTAAGAACACTTAAGACTCTAACCATATTACATCAGTCTATTTATTAAAATTTACATTTCCATGTAGACGCTTCTTGGAAACATGAGTTAGATAGTCAATTTTTGCCAGTGGCTATGATAAGCATGGGGACACACAGCTGAATAAAGACTATAAAACCAGGAGATGAGCTATAAAACATACTAGCATGTTAAAGTCTACATTATCAAGGATAACAATAATGATAGTGCTATAGAAAATGGTGATGAACATATAAGTGAAAACTGGGGTCTCAGATTTTCCTGTACATTAAATTATGCAAATGCCCTTAGTAGCCAAGTGCATTTTGTCCATAGGAATAGGATAATTCATGACTATTCTTTGAGGAAAACAATAGAAAATTACTTGGAATGATATATGTCATAAAAGAATAAATTATGCTAAAGTAATTCATGTTAACTCATCAGATAAATGAGAATTATGTATGGGCCAAAGACTGGCTTTATTTGCGTCAGAACATCAGGCTCTGAGGCTTTGAACCCTGCTTTTATGGGCACTTCTTCAGACTGCTACAGTTAGCTTACCTGCCAAAGAATCTTTCTAGGGCCCTCTTTATGTCATTGTTCCTCAGACTATAGATGAAGGGGTTCAGCATGGGTATGACCACGGTGTACATCACCGAGGCTGCTGCACTTGAGTGTGAGCTCTGGGAAGCAGCAGAGCTGAGGTAAACACCTAGGACTGAACCATAATATAAGGAGACAACTGAGAGGTGAGATGCACAGGTAGAAAATGCCTTATACTTCCCCTGAGCTGATGAGATTACACATATGGAGGACACTATCTTAGAGTATGAGTAAAGGATTCCAGCAAGGGGTCCACAGCCCAGCAACAGAGTTAAAAAATAAATCATAATGTTGTTAAGAAAAGTGTCAGAACAGGCAAGTTGGAGCACCCGATTGAGTTCACAGAAAAAGTGGGGGATTTCCAAGTCTGAGCAGAAGTGCAGATCCAACACCATTAAGTTATGTAACAAGGAATGTAGGGCACTCATGATCCAGCACACAAGACCCAGCAGTCCACAGAGCTGGGGGTTCATGATGACCAAGTAGTGCAGGGGGTGGCAGATGGCCACATACCTGTCATAGGCCATCACGGTCAGGATAAAGTTGTCCAACACTGCAAAGAGGATATAAAAATACATCTGGATGATGCAGCCTTCATAGGTGATAACTTTTCTCTGTGTCTGGATGTTCCATAGCATCTTTGGGATGGTGGTAGAGGTGAAACAGATGTCTACCAAGGACAGGTGGGAGAGGAAGAAGTACATGGGTGTGTGGAGGTGGGAGTCTGAGCTGACTGCCAGGATGATGAGCAGGTTTCCCAACACAGTGATCAGGTACATGGAGAGGAAAAGCCCAAATATGAGGGGCTGTAGTTCCGGTGCCTGTGAAAGTCCCAGAAGAAGAAATTCTGAAACTTCTGTACCATTGCCTAGTTCCATGTGTCAGAGGTGACTACCAAAAAAAAAAAGAAAAGAAAAGAAAAAATGGAAAAACTAATTTCCACATTAGCAAGCATTAGTAACTGAGAATAAATAACACATTTGCATTTTAGAATCAGGAAAATAATTTCTATATTTGGTATATGATCTAGTTCTCATTAAGTCATCTCTATTGCCGTTTCTCATTAGATTTTCCTTTTTTACCATCAATCAATTCTTCAAACATAATGCATATTGCTGTTTTATTGAGTATATCTTTCATTCACTTGAGGTATCTATAGGGTGTCCCAAAAAAATGTAACTCACACTTTGAATAATAATAAAGGTAGTATTTATTAAAATGCATTTAATTTATAAAATTCAGCCATCATACTGTACAGTGTGTATACATTTTTAGGGGTGGAGGGACACCCTGTATCTTGACTATAAACCATGTTCCAGGCACTGTTCACAATATGCAATGCTGAAAAAGAAAAGTCTCTATAAACTAATGATAAAAAAATTAATCAAATAAAAATAATAATATCACATATCCAATGGTGAAGATGCTATAAAGAAAAGTAAATCACATTAAATGAAGATAATGCATAGAGGGTGTTCATTTTTACAGAGTTTAGCCAAGACCTGCCAACAGATGACAGTTCAACAGACACCTCAGTGAAGAATAAGCAGGAGACTAAGAGGGATGTTCTTTGCAAACAAAAGAATCAGCCAGTGCAAAGGCCCTGAGGAAGATGCTTGTTTTAGAAAATCAATGCTCAAAATGACCCAGTTTATCTGGGGGCATGAGCAAGGCAGATCAGGGTGAGAGATGGTGTCAGAAAATAGTAAAAAACAAGGTAGCCTGCATGTTGCTGTTGAAACTTCAAGTCATAGAGGGTGCCTTGTGCACACTAGGTAAATGTTGCACTTTATTAATCTGGTTGCAAAAGCATACAGTGAATCGAAAAGGATCTCCTCCTTGTTACCTTCTCTTAATTTTAGAGTCACATCTATATGTATAAAAGTCTAAGTGACCGTTTGATCATTCGACTGGTCGCTATGATATGCACTGACCATCAGGGAGCAGACGCTCAATGCAGGAGCTGCCCCCTGGTGGTCAGTGCGTTCCCACAGTGGGAGTGCTGCTCAGCTGACCAACATGTGCCAGATGCAGGGCTTACGACTGGCTACCACAGCCCAGAGACTGCAGCGGAGCAGCAGCAAGCCTACCAAGTGGCAGTGGCAGACACAGCAAAGCCAGGATGAGCAGGAGCAGCAGGCAGTGTTGGACTGCTGGTTTCAGCCCGTTCCCCACAGGCCACGCTGAGGGACTCCACCAGTGCACAAATTTGTGCACCAGGCCTCTAGTTGGAATATATGAGTCCAGGTACTTCTGCTCTGAGGACTGCTCTCAGTTTTTAAGGCAAACACACAACACACCAGGGCCCCTTCATCTGTTATGCCCATGTCCTTCTCCCTCCCTCCTGCACTATGTAGGCTACAAGTAGATACATTGAGCTACCAGATTGTACAGTGTGTATACATTTTTGGGGGGACATTCTGTATGTTGACTATAGACCATGTTCCAGATTAAGTCTAGATCAAGTATCTTTTCTTAAAAGAATTTAGAAATAGTACCTAGATATTCATATCAGAAGCCTCCCATGGACAAATACGCTTGAGGCTTCATATTGCTATTCCCATTTTCTGCCCTGTATTTAAAGAAACATGAACAATAGGTTAAATAAACATAGTGGGAGAGACAGAAATAAAATGCACATGAGGAAGAAAAGAGATCTAATGAGCTCAGCTTGTCACTGAGAGATGATGAGGAAGCAAAATCTTCTTTGGATTCTAGCAGCTTTCCAACCCTAATAACACCCCCTTGAGGCCAAGCAAAAATAGAAAAGGAGAAAAAATAAATTTCTCCAAAAGACAGAAGTAGTTATAAATATATGGTATGAAACACCTTACAGATTGACTATGCAAAGTAAAAAATTACCAAAAAATAAACCAATACTCACAAAAGGAAATATACAAAAACAACACAGGTTAAATATTTTTAACATCAAGCAGAAGAAGACAAGTTTTTCCTGTGCCTCTTCTATATTTACTTGACCAGTTAGTTTTTAAACGGTTGATGGCAGATGAGACAAGCCCCTTCATCACTTTTCCTATGTGGCATCATTGTTTTCCTTGGACTTTGGGTTTTTATCTCATTTTTGACAAATCAAGGCGCACAATCTAATTCTGATTCTGGTATTCTTCCAAAGTGCAAAGGCCTCCCAGGATATGAGCAATACATGCTGCACACGCCATGAGGAGCCATCCTTCTACACTGAGTAACTTTGTTCATACAATTTAGCCTGAGCACGTTGTCCTGCAAACATTTGTTTCATTGTACTCTGTCTTCACCATCACAGTGCCAGATCCAAACAAGCTTCACCTGTTTTATTCACCTTTGTCTTTTCACAACTGTTTGTGAATATACATGCACGTATATAGGAACACTTTTAAGTAAATGTGAAGTTATTAAATGAAAGGAATGACAGGGAGAATGAAAACTGGTTAAACAAAGTGATTTCAAAGCAGTGTCTAAGTTATAATATCTTCTTTTTTTTCTTTTAATCTTTATTGTTGAAAGTATTACATAGGTCCTTCTTTTTCCCACATTAAACTCTTACAGTGCACTCTGATCCTCCCTCCCACCATGACCAGGCCCTCACCACCCCATTGTCTGTGTCCATGGGTTATGCATATATGCATACAAGTTTATTGGTTGATCTTCCCTCTAATATAAAGATGTATGAATTCAAGTATGCTAATGGAAGGTAAAGGTAATCTTTAGACAAATATAAAAAAAGAATGCCTTCCAGAGGACGGTAGAAGATGATGCAAATTTTGGGAAATACAGCTAAGGACAAAGACCAAAAAAAAAAATCCAATAAAGAATAACAACTTGACCATATGTGTGTAGAGTGAGATGTTAGTATCAACTACTCAGAACATTCACTTTCATTCATGTTTTATAGTAAGGATTCCAAAGTGAAGAATATAAAATTATCAGCTGACTTTTTCTCAGTAAGAAAAGTGAAAAATAAAAAAATAAAAAAACAATGAAGAGAATACAGTATGACTGAGTGATAGATTTGAGCCCACACTATTAATAAACACTCACAATTCCCCACATATACATACATAAAGGTACTTAATTACAACAAAGTGAATGAGGAAAACACTCCAATTCCTTGTTTAGGAGAATGCAATGAAAAACAGGAGTAAAAACACTCTGACCCCACTACACAAATGTCAGGACTTGTACAGACAATTTACAAGAGAGAAAGCAAGTGAATAACTAACCCACAAATATATTCAGGTCACAGGTAATGAAGTAATTGCAAAGTTAAGCTATTTAGCATACCTCCTTTTACTAATCAAATAAATTTTTTCATGTGAATTGAATAACCAGAGTGAAAGAAGATGCTGTGAAATGTATGTCTTCTGAACTACTGTTGCAAGGTAATATATAAGAAATATACTGGATCTGGGTCTTTTGAATAGAACTCATGATAAAAATAAAGGAAAACTGCCCTCAATTTACTGGACACTCTCCATCCCTAGTACTCTACTTTCCTACTACCTTTAGTTGCAAAAAATCATTTTGTACATTCTACTTTTACTTAAAATAATATATGCCTCCCATTATCACCTCTAATTGGGTTTCCGTCAGATAATTGCCAACAATTACCCATGTGTTTCTGAGTTCAGTGTTCACTTCTCCTTTTAGCATCATAAATCAATCATTAATTAATCAGGCAAACTTTCAATCATAGGCTGATGCCTATCAAGAGACCTCAGGTACATGAGCTTGGCTTTGACTCTCTCTGACCCTTTCCTGTAGTACATACTGCACCTCTGGACTCACCTGATTGAGAACTCTGAGGAGAAGGTATCCGTGGGAAAGTCCAACCTCATGGATGGGTGATGATGGAGACTGAAGCTCTCTGCCCAGACAAGACAGCAGGAAGGAGGCAAGCACAGGTCTCCTAGACAAACTTAGGATTCCAAAGCAACCACCAGGTCCCATCCAGCATAAGGTCACACACACTGAGAGACTGGAGATGAGGAGATATTTACAGCTCCTCATGTCTGCTCATTAGGTAATTTTCTGTCTTGTTACTCCAACTCCTAATCACCCAATTTTCCTGTGGGTCTGGACTGAAGGGAATATTTTCCTGGAGATTCTGTGTTCCCGTAAGACCAGCTTAGAAGTCAAGTTAATCTAGTTTTTACTAATTCTTTCTCATAAAATCCCTTGGCTTCCAGAGTATTAACCTCCCAGCACCTAATCCCAACCCTGATTTAAGATATTTCTAGTCTGGATTAGGTAACTCTAATCTCCAAATCTTGGCTTGTGGTAAGGACACGGTCCCTGATTCTACATAAAATGCCTTTTTTTTTTTTTTCTTTTCAACAAGGGAGAGAACTAAATGCCTTTGATATAAACTTTGGATATTACACACTGGGCTTCATGACACATTAGCCAAAACCATTTGGCATTTCAACCTTATTTACAAGTTAAGAACTGTCATTTAGTCCCTCACTATAAAATATTCATTAATTATAAAGAATACTAGAGGCCCTGTGCACAAAATTCATGGACTGGGGGGGGGGGGGGGGGGAGTGTCCCTCAGCCCAGCCTGCACCCTCTCCATTCTGGGACCCCTCGGGGGATGTCCAACTGCCAGTTTAGGCCCGACAGGGATCAGGCCTAAACCGGCAGTCGGACATCCCTCTCACAATCCAGGACTGCTGACTCCCAACCGCTAGCCTGCCTGCCTGCCTGATTGCCCCTAGCCATGTCTGCCTGCCAGCCTGATCACCCCCCAACCACTCCCTTGCCAGCCTGATCGACGCCTAACTGCTTCCCTGCTGGCCTAATCACCCCCACCTGCCCTCCCCTGCAGGCCTGGTCCCCCCCAACTGCCCTCCCCTGCTGGCCCAGTTGCCCCCAACTGCCCTCCCCTGCCAGCCTGGTCACCCCTAACTGCCCTCCCCTGCAGGCCTGGTCCCCAACAACTGCCCTTTCCTGGTGGCCATCTTGTGGTGGCCATCTTGTGACCACATGGGGATGGCCATCTTGTGTGAGGATTTGACAGTCAATATGCATATTACCTCTTTATTATATAGGATATTTAGACAAAAAACCCCACTACATGGGAGAACATATTTGCCAATATTTCAGATCAGAGTTTAATCTCCAAAATTTATAGAGAACTCATACAACTTAACAAAAGGAAGATAAACGATACAATCAAAAAATGGACAAAGGATCTAAATAGACACTTTTAGAAAGAGGACATACAGAAGTCCCAGAGACATATGAAAACATGCTCAAAATCACTAATCATCCAAGAGATACAAATCAAAACAACGAGATACCATCTCACACCTGTCAGAATGGCTATCATCAACAAATCAACAAACGACAAGTGTTGGCAAGGATGTGGAGAAAAAGGAACCCTCATGCACTGCTGGTGGGAATGCAGACTGGTGCAACCACTGTGGAAGACAGTGTGGAGTTTCTTCAAAAAGTTAAAAATGGAACTCCCATTTGACCCAGTAACCCCACTTCTAGGAATATATCCCAAGAAACCAGAAATGCCAATTAGAAAGGATATATGCACCCCTATGTTCATAGCAGCACAATTTACAATAGCTAAGATTTGGAAACAGCCTAAGTGCCCATAGCAGATGAGTGGATTAAAAAACTGTGGTATATCCACACAATGGAATACTACGCCGCTGTAAAAAAGAAGGAACTTTTATCATTTGCAACAGCTTGGATGGAACTGGAGAGCATTATGCTAAGCGAAATAAACCAGGCAGAGAAAGATAAATATCACATGATCTCACTTATATCTATACTAATAAAAGAGTAATATGCTAGTTAGAGTGGACATCTTCCAGACATCCATCCGGATGTCCCTCCAGACAAAGTCACAGCAGCTGCGAGGCTCTGTGCTCAGGCAGCTGTGAACCCCAGTGGCTGGGAGGCCCGGGGCTAAGACAGTTGTGGGCTCAGGCAGCCGCGAGGCCCGGAGCTCAGGCCTTTCAGCCATGTGGCTGGCAGTGGCAGCAGCATCAGGATGATGGGGGAAACGCCTTCCCCTGATTGGCCTGGTTGCCTCCCACAGAGGGAGGCCAGACTGTAGGACATCCCTGGACTGTGAGAGGGGACAGGCTGGGCTGAGGAACAACCACCCCCCCCCCCCCCGCCCCAGTGCACAAATTTTCATACACCAGGCCTCTATTGTGGGATATAATGATCAACATAATTTGATGAACAAAAATAAATCCAGAGCCAAAGGCAGGAGAGGGGGGATTAGAGAGCAACCAAAGGACTTGTATGCATGCATATTAGCATAACCCAGTGGTCGGCAAACTGCGGCTCACGAGCCACATGTGGCTCTTTGGCTCCTTGAGTTTTTAGCAAAGGCCAGCTTAGGAGTACCCTAATTAAGTTAATAACAATGTACCTACCTATGTAGTTTAAGTTTAAAAAATTTGGCTCTCAAAAGAAATTTCAATCGTACTGTTGATATTTGGCTCTGTTGACTAATGAATTTGCTGATCACTGGCATAACCAATGGCCACAGACACTAGGGCGGTGGGGGCTTCCCCAGAGTGGGAATGGCTGTGGAGTGGGGTCAATTGGGGAAAAGGGAGACATATGTAAAACTTTAGACAATAAAAAAAGAAAATATTTAGAAATATTACACTATAATCTAAGTATGGAATAGGAAAGTAAATAGATTCTTCCCTGTGGCCTCCAGAACAAACCTAGCCCTGCAAATTGAATTTAGCCCACTGAAACTCATTTCCTGTTTGACTTCAGGGAATCGTAAGAGCATAAGTGTGCTTTCTTTAAGTCACTCAAGTGGTAAATTTATGTTAAGATTTGGAGATATTCAGCCTCTTTAGCTGTAGAGAATTTCTTATTGTGTAAATCTAAATGTGCTTCAGGTTTTGATGTCTTTGAAGCATTCACATAGACAATTAATTCATCATTTAAGTTCATGTCTACCATTTATTCGATATCTTCATGTCTAAATTTATACATCTTTGTATTTTATATTAATTCAAACATTCTTTCTTTTCATTTCTTTCCTCTTCAACTTTTTAAAACTTTCCTTTCAACATAAAATATAAGATTATAAATAAGTCTGTGCTTGTGTGCATATATGTGTGTGTTTATTTAAAATTAAACTGTAGGTTAGTAAACACACAAAAACTTACACACAACTTTACATTTGAACATATTATTGGTGCTCAACAAAATATGTCCACATATCTCATCTATTCCTTGAAACATTCATCTGAAGATATGTTTACCTTCTAACATGTCCCATGTTACCTTCAGATATAAGAAAATTGAGCCTCGGGTGTATTAAATGTTTATCAATTGCATTAAGAAACGATTAAAGTATATTGTGCAGTTTCTTGACTTACACACAAATGGAAATACGAAGTATAGACTGTCATTTTTGTATGGCTTTGATGCATCACATTGTACATTTAAATCATGTTCAGTTTATATTAGGTAATTATACTTCAGTGAATAACTTAGAAGGAAAAAGCCAGAATCTAGAGCTCAGGTAACTGATTCACACTGAAAAATGGTAAGAGAAATCTCTTCTACCTGCGAAAAAAGTGAAGTGTCATGTATATACAGAGAGTAGAAGTAAAATAAAGCAATTCACATTCTGTACTCTTTATTGTGTTTAAAATAGAAGATAAAACTAGATATAGAAATAGGGTAAACTGATCATATATTGCTTCAAATGAGAAGAGCACCAAGGTCATACACAATACCATGAATAAGCCTTAGAATCACATGTGGAGACTCACAGTTGACTATAGACTCATAGGAAGCTAGCAGAGCTCAGAGCAACTCCCTGCTATATAATCTCACTTGGTGATAATGCCATTGTATTATACTAGTGGCCCAATGCACAAAATTCATGCATGGGAAGCGGGGGAAAGGGGGAGTGTCCCTCAGCCTGACCTACACCCTCTCCAATCTGGGACCCCTCAGGGAACGTCTGACTGCCGGTTTAGGCCCAATCCCACAACCGGCAGTTGCACATCCCTCTCACAGTCCAGGACTGCTGGCTCCTAATCATTCTCCTGCCTGCCTGCCTGCCTGATTGCCCCTAACTGTTTCTGCCTGCCAGCCTGATCGCCCCTAACTGCTCCCCTGCTAACCTGATTGCCCCCAACTGCCCTCCCCTGCCACGACTCGCCTCCTCCACCTGAGGTGGTGGAGACATCAGGACTGGCCTCCTCCACACTGTGAGGAGCCAAGGAACCCTCAGGCCTCACCATGCAGAGTAGCTGCCGGGCCCTGTCTCTGCTGTGCACATGGCCATCCTGTGGTGGCCATCTTGTGGTGGCCATCTTGTGGAGGTCATCTTGAAGCAGCCATCTTGTGGTGGCCATCTTGTGATGACATCATACACAAGGGCCACCTAGGCTTTTATTAGTATTTTTTAGATTTTATTTTTTTTATTAAGGTATTATATATGTACATATCTTACCATTGCCCCTCCAGCCCACTCCCATACATGCCCTTACCCCCCAAAGTTTTGCATCCATTGGTTATTCTTATATGCATGCATATAAGTCCTTTGGCTGATCTCTTATTTCCCCCACCTCTCCCTAACATTCCCGCTGTAATTTGACAGTCTGTTTGATGCTTTACTGCCTCTGTATCTATCTTTTTGTTCATCAGTTTATAATGTTTTTTATTATCCACAAATGAGTGAGATCATGTGGTATTTTTTTTCATTGACTGGCTTATTTCATTTAGCATAATGTTCTCCAATTCCATCCAGGTGCCTACAAATGGTAGTAATTCCTTCTTTTTTATGGCAGCATAGTATTCCATTGTGTAGATGTACCATAGTTTTCTGATCCAGTCATCTGCTGACAGGCACCTAGGCTGTTTCCAAATCTTAGCTATTGTAAATTGTGCTGCTATGAGCATAGGGGTGCATATATCCTTTCTGATTGGTGTTTCTAGTTTCTTAGGATATATTCCTAGGAGTGGGATTACTGGGTCAAATGGGAGTTCCATTTTCAGTTTTTTGAGGAAACTCCATACTGTTCTCCACAGTGGCTGCACCAGTCTTCATTCCCATCAGCAGTGCACGAGGGTTCCTTTTTCTCCGCATCCTTGCCAACACTTGTCATTTGTTGATTTGTTGATGATAGCCATTCTGACAGGTGTGAGATGGTATCGCATTGTCGTTTTGATTTGCATCTCTCGGATAATTATTGACTTTGAGCATGTTTTCATGTGTCTCTTGGCCTTCCTTCTGTCTTCTTTCGAAATATTCTATTTAGGTCCATTGACCATTTTTTTATTGGATCATTTATCTTCCTTTTATTAAGTTGTATAAGCTGCCTGTAGATGTTGGAGATTAAACCTTTATCAGTGATAACATTTGCAAATATGTTCTCCCATACAGTGGGGTTTCTTGTTTTTTTGTTGATGGTTTCTTTTGCTGTGGAAAAAGCTTTTTATTTTGATGTAGTCCCATTTGTTTATTTTCTCTTTGGCTTCCATTGCCCTAGGGGCAGTATCAGTGAAGAAGTTCCTTCGGCATATGTCTGAGATTTTGCTGCCTGAGGATTCCCCTAGTATTTTTATGGTTTCCTGTCTTATGTTTAAGTCCTGTATCCATTTTGAGTTTATTTTTGTGTATGGTGTAAGTTGGTGATCTAGTTTCATTTTTTTGCATGTATCTGTCCAATTTTCCCAACACCATTTATTGAAGAGACTGTCTTGACTCCATTGTATGTTCATGCCTCCTTTGTCAAATATTAATTAGGCATAGTGGTTTGGGTCAATATCTGGATTCTCTATTCTATTCTATTGGTCTATATGTCTGTTCTTGTGCCAGTACCAGGCTGTTTTGAGAACAGTGGCTTTGTAATACAGCTTGAAATCTGGTATTGAGATCCCTCCTACTTTATTCTTCTTTCTCAGGATTGCTGTGGCTATTCAGGGTCTTTTTTTATTCCAGATGAATTTTTAGAGAGTTCTTTCTTGGTCTGTGAAATATGCCATTGGTATTTTAATGGGGAGTGCATTGAATCTATAGATTGTTTTGGGTAGTATGGACATTTTAATGATGTTGATTCTCCCAATCCATGAACATGGTATGTTCTTTCATCTGTTTATGTATTCCTATACCTCTTTTTTCAGTATCCTGTAGTTTTCTGCATATAGGTCTTTTTTACCTCCTTGGTTAAGTTTATTCCTAGGTATCTTAATATCTTAATTTTTTTGTTGCGATGGTAAATGGGATTGCTTTTTTAGTCTCTCTTTCTGTAAATTCACTATTGGTCTATAGAAATGCCATAGATTTCTTGGCGTTAATTTTGTATCCTGCTACATTGTTGAATTCATTTATTAAGTCTGTTAGTTTTTTGATGGAGTCTTTTGGGTTTCTGATGTACAATATCATGTCATCTGCAAATAAGGACAGCTTTACTTCCTCTTTTCCAATTTGGATGCTTTTTATTTCTTCTTCTTGTCTAATTGCAATGGCTAATACTTCCAGTATGATGTCAAACAGGAGTGGTGAGAGTGGGCATCCCTGTCTTGTTCCTGTTCTTAGGGGAAATGGTTTTAGTTTTTGTCCATTGAGTATGATGTTAGCTGTGGGTTTATCATATATAGCTTTTATTATGTTGAGGTATGATCCTTCTATTCCTACCTGTTGAGAGTGTTTATCAAGAAGGGGTGTTGGATTTTGTCAAATGTTTTTTCTGCATCAATAGTATGGAATACATAATTTGCTTGTAGGATGGCTTGTCATACAGCAATAACTTATTGATATAATAAAGTGAACAGAAATGAGGACAGTAATAATCTGCTGCTGATTATTGTTGACATTTGTTCTCATTTTTTAAGATGGCATTCATGGTTACTGTGTTATTTTAGTTTATTTCAGACACCTGTATTTAAACACTCTCATTGGGAGTTCATTTCCCTATAATTATGAAAGGTGGAAAGAACACATATGTTTGTGTAGGAAAATAGGTGACCGTGATTTACATGAAAAAAAAACAAGAATGCAAGATCTCTTTTGAGTCATTCTTTGATCATTAAAGATGAATAGAATCATGAGCATAATAGATATATATAATGAATAAAACTGGTCATTAACCATCCCATCCATGCTTATGGAAAATTGACAAAAGGGGTTCTGTATTCTTTATAGTAATAAGAACATTGCTATTATAGGCAGCACTGAAAGCTTTCAAGCAGAAACATAAAGATAATTCAATAAAAGATGGAAAAAACACCAGCCAATCTTCAATCATATATATATATGACTACCAGTGTGAGATCAGGTCTAAACCCAGTCGGACATCCCTCTCACAATCTGGGACCTCTGGCTCCTAACCGCTCACGTGCCTGCCTGCCTGATCATTCCTAACCACTCTGCCTGCCTTTCTGATTGCCCCTAACCACGGGTGGCTGCTTGGTTCCCTAGCCTCGCAGTCTTGGGCTAGCGTCCGGCCCTCCCTCCTGGCAGCGGCTTCCTGAATCCTGCGGCCGCCCCCCACCCAGAGGAGCTGGAAGGTCTAGAAGGAAGGACGGAGGTCCAGAATGACTTCTGCTCTATCTAATTAGCATATTACCCTTTTATTACATAGGATGAACTCCCTTACAAATGGGCATCATCCCTCCATACTTCAATGAATAGATGTATAGCATGAAGAATAAATATTTTACATAGTAATTCAATGTGTGATTTAAAAATTTGCTTTATCATATTGAAATTAATCTGTGATTTTAAGGTGGTATTAGGCCAACCTATTTATTAACATTTATCTTTCAGTGAAGAGTCCTCTTGGAGACATGGATTTGATAATCATGTTGCAAGTGGCTCAGGTAGTGGTTGTAAACACTGGGATTAAAAAGAACAGGATTCCAATGAGGAGAACTAAACCTGGTGAGCAGCTATTAAACACAAGTATGCCAGAGTTTACATTATCAGGAAGAACAGTTAAGATAGTGATATACAAAAGAATGTTAGTCATAAAAGTGAAAGCCACAATACTCATATTTTCCTCTCTTTTAAAATTGTATAAATTGCCTTGGTCATTAAGTGTAGTTTTTAAAATATTTTTATTGATTTCAGAGAGGAAGAAAGAGGGCGAGAGAGATAGAAATATCAATGATGAGAGAGAATCATTGATCCACTGCCTACTGCATTCCCCCTACTGGGATCAAGCACACAACCCTGGCATGAGCCCTGACCAGGAATTGAACCAAGATCTCCTGGTTCATGGGTCAAGGCTCAAACACTGAGCCAAACCAGTGGGGCTCATTAACTATAGTTTTTTTCCATAGAAGTAATACCATTCAGGATGACTTTTTAGGTACAAAAAATATTTGGTATGATATATGTCATTTGATAAAAATTATTCTAAAAAAAATCCATGTTTTCCATTAGGTAAATGGGATTTTCCAAATATCTGATCCATGATGGAAATAAATTTGGGAAAGTAGGAAAACAGCAAAGAGAAAATCTGTTGGTTATTTGAGAGGACAGAAAGCTTAATTGAGTTACATAAATTGAATAGAGAAGTTGAGGTCAAATAAATAGAATTTCAGGAAATCAGTGAAAAAAAGCAAGTTCTACTTCCATAGTGAAAAAATAATCACAGTATCTGACTCTGAGTCTTTGACCTCTGCCATCATGGGCATGTCCAGTCTTAGGACAACTGGCCAGTTTGTAGTTTCCGTCACAGAGTATCTCTTCAGAGCCTGTTTAATGTCCTTATTCCTGAGACTATAGATGAAGGGATTCAGCATGGGTGGTACCATGGAGTACATCACCAAGGTTGTGGCTCCTAAGTGTGAGCTGTGGGTAGCAGCAGAGCTAAGGTGCACTCCTAACATTGTTCCACAAAAAAGAAGACAACTGAGAGGTGAGACATACAAGCAGAAAATGCTTTATAGTTCCCCTGAGCTGATGACATTCCATGTGTACAGGACACTGTTTTAGAATATGAGTAAAGAATCCCAGCAAAAAGACCACCACCAAGCAGAAGAGCTGAAAAATACATCACCATTTTATTTAAAAATGTGTCAGAACAGGCAAGTTTGATCATCTGATTGAGTTCACAGAAAAAGTTAGGGATTTCCAAATTCATGCAGAAGGACAGTTGTAATGCCATTAAGCAATGTAGCAAGGAATTCAGGACACTCATGGTCCAGGACATCAGAACCAACAGTCCACAGAGCTGAGGGTTCATGATGACCATGTAGTGCAGGGGATGGCAGATGGCCACAAACCGGTCATAGGTCATCACAGTCAAGAGAAAAAAAAATCCAACCCAACAAAATATATATATAAATACATCTTGGTGATGCAGCCTTCATATGTTATGGTTTTGCTCTGTATCCGGATGTTCACAAGCATCTTTGGGACGGTGGTGGAGGTGAAACAGATGTCTACCAAGGACAGGTTGGAGAGGAAGTACATGGGCATGTGGAGGTGGGAGTCTGAGCTGACTACCAGGATAATGAACAAGTTTCCAAACATAGTGATTAGGTACAGGGAGAGGAAACATCCAAATGTAAGGGGCTGCAATTCTGGTTTCTCAGAAAATTCCAGAAGAAATTCTGAAATTTGTGTAAGATTCACAGGTTCCACATGGTGGAGGTGACTACCAGGAAAAATGAAAATAACATGACTAATTTTCACATAAACTTACATTGCTCACATACTTGAAATAAGACAATTCATATTTTGCAGGCTAGACATAAATTTTAATATTGTGTATGGATATGGTCCCCTGTAGGGAATATCCAGTGCCACCCCTGATAGGTTATATTTGTTCAAATCACCTATGTCTCTGAGGGGTTCATGTACTCTATAATTTTAATGAGAATTTCTTCATGTTTCTCAGGAATATAAATTGAGTGCTGACCATGTTTTAGGCACGGTCCAGGCTGTGAGAATAGGATGCTGAAGAACAGAAGTCTCTACAATGCAATGAAGGAGAAAAGAATGTAGAAGTAAATGATAAAATAATAAGTTATTTCATATGGTGGCCGCTGGTATGAAGAAAAGGAAAGCATTTCTAAAGTAGAGAGTGACTACGAAGTTCTGTTTTTCATGGGTTTCTAGGTGGATCTGACATTTGAACAGAGACCTCAAATAAGTGAAAAGGGGAAAATTCTGTGATGTCCTGAATTAAATAACACTGGGGCCAGAGAGTGAGAGAAAAAGACAAGAGTAGTCAACCAGGTAAAAGCTGTGAGTCCACTTATCAAAGATTGCTCACATGTTGGAACTTGAATCAATATCTGTAGTGACCACTAGATGCCCCTGCATCCTGTACATGCCTGAGTTTTCAGGACTCTTGCCAGTAACCAATCAAAAGTAGTAACTATTTCTTCCTTGGTACCTATCCTAGAACTGCCCCTCTGTACTTTCTCCCAGGACAGTGGACATGTCTTCTGTACCTCACTCTGCTTCTGGTGTTTTCAACTTCATGCCCCAGGACTTGGTCCTTTTTTGGCTGGCATTTGGCTCAATAGACAATGTTGCTGTTGTTATTTTTAAGAAAAGCTTTTAGCCAGGTTGGTGTTTCTCAGTGTTGAGCGTCAACCTATGAACCAGAAGATCACGGTTCGATTCCTGGTCAGGACACACGGCACCATTGTGGGCTGGATCCCCAGCAGGGGCACGCAGGAGGCAGCCAATCAATGATTCTCTCCCATTATTTTTTTTAAGTTTTAATTTTTTTATTGATTAAGGTATCACATATTTGTCCTCATCCCCCCATTCCCATCCCAATCTCTCCCATTATTGATGTTTCTATCTCTTTCCCCCCTCCCTTCCTCTCTCTGAAATCTATGAGAGTATATTTTGAAAAAAAGAAAATCTTTTGGCCCTGATAATTTTTTGTGCAACACAACAGAGGAAGGGAAACAGTAGGCTATGAGGGAAGTGTGTGCAGGGCAAAGGACTGGCCAGTGCAAAGGCCCAGAGGAAAGTACTTGTTTCAAATGTTCAAGTCAAAAAAGTGAAGCCAGTTTAGAAGGTGAATGAGCATGAGGGAGAGTGATAAGAAGTGGTGGCAGACACGTTGAGAAGGGAGGTGGCCTGTCTGCTTCTGAGGCACCTCAGGCACAGGAACTTCCTCGTACATACTACCTCTTAAGCGCTATTATTCTTGTTGCAAAGGGGTCCTGTGAATGGAAGCAGATCCCCTCCTTAGTACCTGCTCTTGATTAAGTTCTGGCCCCATATTGTAAGAGCCACCTTGGATTGTATGAGTGCAGCTACCCCTGGTCTGAGGACTGCTCACATACACAAATCACACACACACCACCACCACCACCACCACCACCACCACCACCACCACCACCATGGCCTCCTTGATAGTTATTCCCATGTCTGTCTCAGTTCCATCCATACTGAATATGCTAGGAATGGATACAACCCGAGGTGGCCAAATCAGTTAATTTTCAGCTGTCTAATGTAGAAATGGGTTCCAGTAATTCCAAATATTAAGCCTTCCATAGATAAATAAATGTGGGGTTCCATCGCAGGATGGCCATTTTCTGCCCTATCCTATCTAATAAAAGAGTAATATGCAAATTAACCATCACTCCGCTACACCCACAAGCCACGCCTACCAGCCACGCCCACCAGCCAATCAGGAGCAAATATGCAAATAAACCCAACCAAGATGGCTGCAGCCACAGAGAGCAGGAGGGAGGCTTGGGTTTCCCTGGCAATGGAGGAAGCCAAGCTCTCCGCCTGCCCTTGCCGGCCCAGGCCTCCACTCAATGCTACAAAGTTTCAATTATAGAAGATAAATAAAGCCCCACAGAAATGGCTGCCGCCACTGAGTGAGCAGAAGGCTTGGTTCCACTCCAGGCTACAAAGTTTCAATTGTAGAAGATAAATAAATTCCAGATCCCAGGGCCTCTGCTTGGGTTGCCGGGGGACGTGGCCGTCCTGCAATTCACCACAGGCCCCTCGCCCAGGCTGCCCCAAGCCCAAAGGGAACCCCCACCCTGATCCGGGACACCCTTCAGGGCAAACCAGCTGGCCCCCACCCATGCAACAGGCCTCTATCCTATCTAATAAAAGAGTAATATGCAGATTGACCATCACTCCAACATACAAGATGGCTGCCCCTATGTGGTCAAAGATCCTGCCCCCATGTGGACACAAGATGGCCACCACAAGATGGCCAGCAGGGAAGGGCAGTTGGGAGGGACCAGGCCTGCAAGGGAGGGCAGTTGGGGGCCATCAAGCCTGCTGGGAGGGCAGTTAGGGGTGACCTGGCCGGCAGAGGAGGGAAGTGGGGGGTGACTGGGTCTGCAGGGAAGGGCAGTTGGGAGGGACGCAGGCCTGCAGGGGAGAGCAGTTAGGGGTGACCAAGCCTGCAGGGGAAGTCAGTTAGGGGCAAACAGGCTGGCAGGGGAGCAGTTAGGCATCAATCAGGCTGGCAGGGGAGTGGTTAGGGGGTGATCAGGCTGGCAGGCAGAAGCGGTTAGGGGCAATCAGGAAGGCAAGCAGGCGAGCAGTTGGGAGCCAGCAGTCCTGGATTGTGAGGCACCTCAGGCACAGGAACTTCCCAGTGAGATCGGGCCTAAACGGGCAGTCAGACATCCCTCAAGGGGTCCCAGATTGGAGAAGGTGCAGGCTGGGCTGAGGGACACCCCCGTGCACAAATTTTGTGCACCGGGTCTCTAGTATTTAATAAAACATAATGAAATCGTTCAGTAATGCAGAGGAGAGGGAGGTTGGGAGAAAGGAATGAAATGGATGAGGAGGAATAGAGATTATTTAATTAGCTCAGGTGGTCCCCAAAAGACTGTGAGGAAGAAAAATATTCTTGACTCGTGCAGTATTTAAACCCTCAGCACATTACATTGATGCCAACAAAACAATAAGTAAACAAAAATAAGCTTGTCTGGCCCTAACCGGTTTGGCTCAGTGGATAGAGCGTCGGCCTGCGGACTGAAGGGTCCCAGGTTCAATTCCAGTCAAGGGCATGTACCTTGGTCGTGGGCACATCCCCAGTGGGGAGTGTACAAGAGGCAGCTGAATCGATGTTTCTCTCTCATCGATGTTTCTCACTCTCTATCACTCTCATTTCCTCTCTGTAAAAAAATCAATAAAATACATTTTTAAAAAATAAATAAGCTTGTCCAAAAGACAAAAATATCTTCCATTTTGTATACCTTTTAATGAGTAGAGGAATAAACCAACACCACACACACATAAATTATTTAAAAAGAAGGGTAATTTTGTCATCAAGCAGTAGAAGACTTGTTTTCTGTACCTATTCATAGTCACTTGACCAATTTGTTTTTATGTGGTCTGATAAGAGATGAGGTTAGCCCCTTTCTCCCTTTTCTGATGTGGAGTTAAGACCCAAGTCTCAGTGGACTTTTGGTTTTCATCTTTTTTGACACATCCTGTGAGCACACTCTGGTCCTGGTCTGGTCTTCATCCAACATGCAAAACCTCCCCAGACCATGCTTTATAAATCCTGCCCACACCATGACAGTTCTATCTCTTTATACTCAATAGCTCTGTTCATATGATTCTTCCAGAGGACAATATTTTAAACACACATTTATTTCATTGTTCTCTGCCCTCACTATTATACTGCATGATCAAAAGAGCAGGGAGTTCTCCTGCTTTGTTCACATTTGGATTTTTCACAAAGGTATGTAATTAGATGTGCACTTACACAGAGAAAAAAACTAAGAATGTGAACAGTGATAAAATGAAAAAAATGAAGACATAATGAAACCAGGTTAAAATGAGTAGTTTCAAAAGAACAATAGTAAGCAGAATTGAATGGAGAATTAAACACTAACTGAAACAACACACAAAATACAGTCATTTAAGAATATCAATGTGCGTTGACTATTAAATTATAAAGAGCTAGATCTAAAAGCATATAATGTAATATGTTTCTAGAATGTTCTGGCACATAGCATATGCTCAGTTATTTTTATTCACCAAATGAATCTGGAATTAGATTTCAATGAATATGAACCTTTACCATATGGAAAGCTTATACTTCAATATAGTTTTAAAAGTTTGAATTGTTACATGAAAGCTGGCATCAATGGCTATCGATCTGAAAAAATATTGAATTGGGCCTTGCCCTTAGATATCTTGCAAGATGTTATAGTGATGACCAACTTCATGTAAGAATCAACAATACATTTTTTTACGAACATTAGAAACTCCATATAAAATTTACAGGTGGGCAAAAATGTCTTAAAGCAAGAAACTCAGTAATTAGAAAATAGTTTTATTTAAATAAAATATTAAAAATTTTATGGTCAAAATATGTCCTACAAAAGTCAATTGAGAAATAATAATTTCTAGTAACAATTTGAAATGCTATACAAAAATGGGGAAATAAGTGAAGTTTTAGAAACTGAGTAATAGTTTGGGAAAACAATAAGAAATGCCTTGAATAAGGACACATATGTAATACCTTAATCAATAAAGAAATTTTAAAAAAAGAAAAAATAAATGCCTTTTGTGCCCTCACCTGTTTGGCTCGGTGGATAGAGTGTCAGCCTGTGGATTGAAGTGTCCTGGGTTCAATTCTGGTCAAGGACACATGCCCGGGTTGCAGGCTCAATCCCCAGTGGGGGGTGTACAGGCGGCAGCCGATTTATGATTCCCTCTCATCATAGATGTTTCTATCTCTCTCTCCTTCTCCCTTCCTCTGTGAAATCAATAAAAACATATATTTTTTTAAAAAAGAAATGCCTTTTGTACCCATTAGCCTGGGGGAAAAATGGAAGAGCAGTCACATGGATTGGGTTTGGAACTTTTTAACTGGTAGCAAAAGGGGGTACTCTAATTTCTAGCAGAAGGTGTTACAATTTTGGGGAAAAAATGTAGTCAGTCATAAATATTACAAATAATGATGCTATTTAACTCAGAGTTTCTCAGCCTCAGCACTGTTGGCATTCTGGGACAGACTATTCTCTGTGGTGAGGTCTGTCCTGTGAATTGAAGGTTGTTTAGAGCATCCCTGCCGCCAACCACTCCTCTCTAGTATGACAGTCACAAATCTGTCTGGACATATAGCTCAATGTTCCTTGGGGCGGGGGAGGGGGAAAATCATCCCCGATTAGAACCACAGTTTGAATTTAATAATTTCAACATATTTTAATAGCATTGATGTGATTAGCAGCATAATGATAAAGAAAATGAAAGATATGAGTAGAAGTCACACTATGAACTTTTATGTAGCCACTGAATTAAATATATCAATGAGTCAAGCAAACAAACAGCAATCTCTTGCCTCTGGGCTAAGTTGAATTGGCTCTAGTTGACAACAGGTAAATGTTCTTGGCTTCCATTCTCTGTGACCCTTTCTCTCATGTAGGATCAGCTGAGTTATTGGACTCACCTGGATGGATAACATCTCTGAGAGGAGGGTCATTGTGAGGATGTCTGAATTCCTCCCTAAATGGTTGATGATAGAGATTAAAGTTCTGTTCATAGGCAAGATAGCAGGAAGGTGTGCAGCATCATTCCCCAGACAGAATTTGGGCTTGCCTTCTGGTCCCTTACAATCTGAAATTCAACAAGGCAGGGTTCGGCCTCCTTGTTTCAGCTCTGATACAATAAACATGTCATTTTCATAGTCTATGTAGTGCCACATGTTTCACATGTTTGTGCTTTCTGTTGGTGATGTCACTGTTGAAATTGTCCCCCAAGTGTAATGTTGAAACACTCTCTAGTGTGTCTAAGTGCAAGTAGGCTGTGATGTGACTTATGGAGAACATATGTGTTAGATAAGCTTCATTCAGACATGAGTTATAGGGACGGTGGCCATGAGCTCAATGTTAGTGGATGAATACCACACATTGCCTGGCCAGTGTGGCTCAGTGGTTGAGCATCAACCTAAGAACCAGGAGGTCATGGTTTAATTCCTGGTCAGGGCACATGCCAGGGTTGTGGGCTTGATCCCCAGATCGAGAAGGAGGAAGCCAATCAATGATTCTCTCTCAGCATTGATGTTTCTATTTCTCTCTCCCTTCCCTTGCTCTCTGAAATCAATTAAAATATTTTTTAAAGTGCCCATCAGCAGTTGAGTCATTAAAAAACTGTGGTACCTCTACACAATGGAATACTACTCTGCTGTAAAAAAGAAGGAATTCTTACCATATGCAACAGCATGGATGGACCTGGAAAGCATTATGCTAAGCAAAATAAGCCAGTCAGAGAAAGATAATTATCACATGATCTCACTCATTTGTGGACTATAATGAACAATATAAACTGATGAACAAAAGTAGACCCAGAGCCACAGAAGCATCGAATGGACTGTCAAAACTCAGAGGAAAGGCAGGGGCGGGTGAGGTGGGAAGAGATCAACCAATGAACTCATATGCATATATGCATAACCCATGAACACAAACAATAGGGTAGTGAAGGCCTGTGGGGAGGTGGGGCCTGGGAGCGTTGGGGAGGGTTGGGAGAGGTCAATGGGGGAAAGGGGAGACATATGTAATACTTTCAACAATAAAGATTTTTTTTAAAAGATAGAAATCAACAAATGTAATGCATGACATTAATAGAAGGAATGGGAATAAAAATGCATGGTCATTTCAAAAAGAAATATTACCTAATAGAATGGACTTTCCTAAAGATTCAATCAGACAATTTCTATAAAATGATAAGCTCAGGTCATGTGAAATAAAAATATCTAAATGTATCTCTTATAATTAATAAATACTATAATGCATTTTTATTGAATTTTTAGAGAGAAAGAGAAACAGAAACATCCATGAGAGAGAAGGATTGATGGGACTGCCTCCTGCACAACCCCTACTGGGGATCAAGCCTGCAAAACGGGCATACCAACAACCTACAGGTGCATGGGACAATGCTCAACCACCTGAGGCACACTGGAGAGGAAAATTAATCAATATTTTGTGAGGCTCTAAATAATACCTTTTAACTGGTGATATAAGTATAAAATCTCTAATTATTTTGACAAATGTGTCAGGAGGCCAAAGAGTGTGGTACTGGGGATTGCACATCAAAGGAGCGCAGTTCTGCCATATTGAAGAGGAGAATAGCAATTCTCTAGAGACATCGGGGCTGTGTCCCATCCCCAAAAAGACTTTGAAGAAAAAGGGAAGTCAGGGATGGGATAGGGTAGAAAGTCTTTCGGCCTCTAGAAAACAGGAGAGACCAAGACAAAAACTAAGTACACTTGACTTACAACCTGGTCTCTTGGGATAAGAGAATCATTAGGAAAATTTTCCTTTCTGCTTATTCTAGAAGCCCACAGGGAAATCATGTACTTAGAAGTTGGAATAACACAAGGGAAATGTACCTGATTGGCAGGTTTAGAGAGAGCTGTAAATATCTCCCCTGTGCAGTCCGCAGCTTGTACAACGCTGAGGGACAGCACATGGCTGTTGCTTTTATTCCTAAGTCTGGCTCAGGAACTGATGCTTCACTCCTTCCTGCTGTCTCGTCTGGGACAGAGCTTCAGTCTCCATCATCAACCATCCAGGGAGCAATTCAGACTTCCACATGGAGACCTTCCTCTCAAAGACCCATCCAGGTGAGTCTAGGATGCCAGTAGATACATCAGGAGAGGGTCAGGGAGGATTGAACCTGAGAATTTTAACCTGAGTCACCTGAGAGCCCAAACAGTCTAAACCAGAGATAAGAGCTCACTGTGTTGGCATTTTGGGTTAAAGAATTAATTTGTAATTAATTTAGGTAACACAGTAAGAAAGATATGTTTGTTTGAATCTGCATTATAAGGGCCACAGTTGACAATAAAGTGATAAGAATGGGAGTCCAGTTACATGACACAGTAGAATGAGTGAGATGCATAAAATGATTGCAGCAAAATGAAAACATAGCTGAGATTTCTTTTTCAGGAAGAAGGTAATAGAAAATTAGGTGGGGAGAACAGTGCAGTGGAGTGAGAGTGTTTGTATTAAATTTCAAAGATGGTGTGTATTTGAGCATGTTTTGTATTTACTGAAAATATCCTGACCACTCAGGGAGTTGGTCCCTTGCAATAGCAATTTGTGAGACATTTATTGCAGTATCTTCTCTCATGCTGGCTATTCACATGAAAAAAGTATTTAATGAGTCTGAAAGGAATAATAAATAGTTTTACTTTGAAGTAATTACTTTATTATTAGCGAGGCTGCATATATTCCTGGATTTGTTGCCCATTTACTTTCTCTATTGGAACAATTGGCAGGAATTCCTACCCCACACTTAGCCTTTTCCCCCAGGGGTCATGAATTCTTTACTTTTAAGGAGAAATTCTGGCATGCATTTGGGAAATATAAATTGAGGACTGACCAAATTCTAGGCAAAGATATAGGGTGCTGAGAAAAAAGTCACTATAGTTATGTAGATGGAGAAATAAAGGTCACCCATTGTACCTTAAATCTTAATGCCACAGAGGCAGCATAGTCAGTTACATTTATGCAGTGAGGCCTTCGCTGTTCCAGCTGGGAAGAGGGTGGTAAATATCTCCAAATCTAATTAAAATTTCTTTTCTACTTCATGTGTGTTTTTAACATAAAATGCCCTTACTCAGGGGAAGCTAATGAGTGACCATCTTCCTCATGGCCTTTGTACTGGCTGTTCCTTCTCCCTGGGAAATACTTTCCCTCTTACTCTCTTGCTCAGTTTTCATTGAGGTGTGTGTTAAAGTGCCAGCTATTGGCAAGTCTTGGCTAAACTCTATAAAAAAGAACACCCTCTATCCACTCTCTCCATTTGATGTGATTTACTTTTCTTTATAGCATCTCCACCGTTGGATATATTATATTATCATTTTCATTTGATTATATTATTGTTCCATCATTAGTTTGTAGAATTTGGTTCTTAAGCATTCCATACCCTGAACAGTGCCTAGAACATGGTCTGTAGTCAATATATATTTCTCAAATGCATGAAAGACATACTCAGTAAAACAGCAGTATGTATTATGTTTGAAGAACAGGAAATTCTAATGAAAAATGCCAATAGAGAAATATTAATGGGAAGCAGATCACACAACAAAAATGGAAATTATTTTCCTGACTCTAACATATAAATGTGTCCTTTATTCTCAGTTGCTTGCTAATGTGAAAATTAGTTATTTGTTTTTTCTATCCTTTTTCTTTTGTAATCACCTCCAACACATGGAACCAGACAATGGTACACAAATTTCAGAATTTCTTCTTCTGGGACTTTCACAGGCAATGGAACTGCAGCCCCTCATATTTGGGCTTTTCCTCTCCATGTACCTGATATCTGTGTTGGGAAACCTGCTCATCATCCTGGCCATCAGCTCAGACTCCCACCTCCACACACCCATGTACTTCTTCCTCTCCAACCTGTCCTTGGTTGACATCTGTTTCACCTCCACCACCATCCCTAAGATGTTATGGAACATCCAGACACAGAGCAAAGTCATCACTTATGAAGGCTGCATCACACAAATGTATTTTTATACCCTTTTTGCAGTGTTGGACAACTTTATCCTGACTGTAATGGCCTATGACCGGTTTGTGGCCATCTGCCACCCCCTACACTATATGGTCATCATGAACTCCTGGCTCTGTGGACTGCTGCTTCTGCTGTCCTGGATCCTGAGTGCCATGGTTTCCTTGCTACATAGCTTAATGGTGTTGCATCTGTCCTTCTGCTCAGACTTGAAAATCCCACACTTTTTCTGTGAACTCAATCAGGTGATCCAACTTGCCTGTTCTGACACCTTTCTTAACAATATTCTAATGTATTCTTCAGCTGGGCTGCTAGGTGGTGGTCCCCTTGCTGGGATCCTTTACTCTTATTCTAAGATTATTGCCTCCATATGTGGAATCCCATCATCTCAGGGGAAGTATAAAGCATTTTCTACCTGTGCGTCTCACCTCTCAGTTGTCTCCTTATTTTATGGTACAAGCCTTGGAGTGTACCTCAGTTCTACTGCTGCCCACAGTGCACACTCAAGTGCAACAGCCTCAGTGATGTACACTGTGGTCACACCCATGCTGAACCCCTTCATCTACAGTCTGAGAAACAATGACATAAAGAGGGCCCTGCAAGGATTCTTTAGAAGGTAAGCTTTTCAAAAGCCAACTGTACGAGGCTGAAGAATTGCCCAGGAATTCAGGTTTCAAGCATCAGAGTCAGAAGTCTGACACAAATTAATCCAATCTTTGGAACATAAGAAATTAGAAATACTCATTTATCTCATGGGTTAATATGAATTACTTTAGTGTAATTTATTCTCTTATTACATATATCATTCCAAGTAAATTTTCTATTGTTTTCCTGAAAGAATAGTCATGAATTATACTATCCCTAGGGACAAACTATACTTGGCTACTAAGGTCATTTACATAATTTTATTGTAGAAGAAAATCTGAAACCACAGTTTTCACTTAATATGTTCATCATTCTTTTCTATAGCACCACCTTTACAACTCTTCTTGATAATGTAGACTTCAACATGCTAGTATGTTTTATAGCTGCTCTCCTGGTTTTATAGTCTTCATTCTGTTATACAAAGGTGTGTCCACATGCCTACCTTAGCCACTGGCAAAAATTGACTACTCAATACATGTTTCCAAGAAGTGTCTACATGGATACATACATTTTAATAAATAGAGTAATCTAATATGGTTAGAGTCAGAGATGACCTTAAACAGCCATACAATTTATTACTCTACAAAAATATTTTTCATGCTGAATGTCATTAAAGTATGGAATATTGACCTGGCCCAATGGCTGGTGGATGGAGCATCCTCCTGTGCACCAAAAAGTGTTGTGTGTTTGATTCCAGGTCAGAGCATACATCTAGGTTGTGGGTTCCAACCCAGGTAGGGTGCATTCAGGAGGCAGTCAATCAATGTTTCTCTCTCACATCAATGCTTCTGTCTCTATCTATTTATCTGTCTGTTATCTATCATTTATTTATCTATGTCTACCGCTGTATCTATGTCTCCCTTCCTCTTTCTAAAAAAATCAATAATAAAATAATAATAAAAATAAAAAATAAACTGTGAAATAGGATGTCCATGTATGTTTCCTTATTCATTTGGGTGAAGAATCATGTGGAGTGTTTTATGTGTGTGTGTTTTTAACTATTTTTCTGTTTCTGTTTGAAATTTTTCAATATGCTTCATAAATTTGTGACTCCTTCTAAGTGCTCTAAATTAAATATCTCCCCTTTTCTAATTTTTTTTCAAATCCACCAAATGGACAGTGAGCAAACAATCTAAATATCATATATATATTAAGAAATATCTTTACCCTCAGGAATATCTTCAATCTTTATAATCAAAGGATGAATCACACATATCCTGGGAGGACCCCGCCCCCAGGAGAAAACTCACAAGGGGCTCCTGACACCTGCCCCCAACCCTCTGCCTCTCCCAGGCACAGGGCTGCATCCTCGGCTCTGCCAAGGGCTTCCCCATACTGTGCATGAACTGGAGCCCAGGAGCCTGGGAGAGGAACCATCTATCCTCCATTGACTCTGAAGCTGGAGGAGGCGGGAAGAGGCCCAGAGGACACAACATGATCAAGTTTAAGTTGTTGCAGAAGGATACCCATGGTTACTTTATGATCTTCACACAACCTAGTGAAAACCAGCAGTAAGTTGCCTGTCTCAAAATGACTGGAAGTTAGATATTCTAATGGACCAATTTTTCCCCCAAATCCAGAATCGTATATATGAGACAGTGTAAAAGGATTATTGGACAAGAAGTTAGAACATCAATGCACTAAATACAAAGATCCTGAAGGTAAAAATAAAATTGGAATAGATGATATACAGCAGTTCTGTGATGATCAGTGCGTGGAAGTTCAACACAGTGCAAGTTCTCCAAACAAGAGTTCATGCAGGGCATGACAGAATTAGGAAGGGACAGCACAGAACCCCAGATACCCAAGTTGGAACAGGAATTGAAAGGACCAGCACGATTTAAGGATTTTACCAGTTTACTTTTTTTTTTATCCAGTTTACTTTAACCAAAGGACTTGTATGCATGCATATTAGCATAACCAATGGACACAGACACAAAGGCAGTGGGGGCTTGCCCTCTGGGGTGGGAATAGTAGGGGGGCGGGGAGCGGGGGGGGGGGGTCAATCGGGGACAAAAGAAACATATGTAAAACTTTAGACAATAAAAAATAACAACAACTGTGATGCACCTATACAATGGAATACTACTCTTCTGTAAAAAAGAAAGCATTTCTTACCATTTGCAACAGCATGGATGGAACTGGAGAGCATTATGCTTAGTGTAATAAGCCAGTCAGAGAAAGATAATTATCACATGATCTCACTCATTTTTGGACTATAATGAACAATATAAACTGATGAACAAAAGTAGACCCAGAGCCACAGAAGCATCGAAAGGACTCTTAGAACTCAGAGGAAAGGCAGGGGAGGATGAGGTGGGAAGAGATCAACCAATGAACTCATATGCATATATGCATAACCCATGAACACAGAGAATAGGGTAGTGAAGGCCTGAGGGGAGGTGGGACCAGGAAGGGTTTGGGAGGGTTGAGAGAGGTCAGTGGGGGAAAGGGGAGACATATGTAATACTTTCAACAATAAAGATTTTTTTTTAAAGATAGAAATCCACCAATGTAATGCATGACATTAATAGAAGGAATGGGAATAAAAATGCATGGTCATCTCAAAAAGAAATATTACCTAATAGAATGGACTTCCCTAAAGATTCAATCAGACAATTTCTATAAAATGATAAGCTCAGATCATGTAACATAAAAATATCTAAATGTATCTCTAATAATTAATAAATATTTTAATATGTTTTTATTGTATTTTTAGAGAGAAAGAGAAACAGAAACATCCATGACAGAGAAGCATTAATGGGACTGCCTCCTGCACAACCCCTACTGGGGATCAAGCCTGCAAAACGGGCATGCCAACAACCTACAGGTGCATGGGACAATGCTCAACCACCTGAGGCACACTGGAGAGGAAAATTAATCAATATTTTGTGAGGCTCTAAATAATACCTTTTAACTGGTGATATAAGTATAAAATCTCTAATTATTTTGACAAATGTGTCAGGAGGCCAAAGAGTGTGGTACTGGGGGTTGCACATCAAAGGAGCGCAGTTCTGCCATATTGAAGAGGAGAATAACAGTTCTCTAGAGACATCGGGGCTGTGTCCCATCCCCAAAAAGACTTTGAAGAAAAAGAGAAGTCAGGGATGGGATAGGGTAGAAAGTCTTTCGGCCTCTAGAAAGCAGGAGAGACAGACCAAGACAAAGAGTCATAAAAACTAAGTATACTTGACTTACAACCTGGTCTCCTGGGATCAGAGAATCATTAGGAAATTTTCCTTTCTGCCTATTCCAGAGGCCCAGAGGGAAATCATGTGCTTAGATGTTGGAATAACACAAGGGAAATGTGCCTGATGAGCAGGTATAGCGAGAGCTGTAGATATCTCCCCTGTGCATTTCCTCAGCTTGTACAACGCTGGGGGACAGCACATGGCTGTTGCTTTAGATTCCTAAGGCTGGCTCAGGAACTGATGCTTCACTCCTTCCTGCTGTCTCGTGTGGGACAGAGCTTCAGTCTCCATCATCAACCATCCAGGGAACAATTCAAACTTCCACATGGAGACCTTCCTCTCAGAGACCCATCCAGGTGAGCCTGGGAGGCCGATGGGTACGGCAGGAAAGGGTCAGTGAGGATGGAACCTGACAACTTTTACCTGAGTCACTGTGACCCTAATCAGCCTAGCCCAGAGACAAGAGATGCGCAGGGCTAGAGGCTCAGGAGAGGATGTGTTTCTCTCTAATGCCTTTCAGTGTTGCTGGCTGCCTGCATAACTTGGCTCATGTTCCTTCTTCCATCTTCAAGCCAGCTGTGTAGCATTTTCAAAGTCTCTCTGAGTCCAATTCTTTTGTGTCTCTCTTCAACATTAACAGAACCACTGTGCTTATCTTAGTCCCACCGGGATGAGCCTGGCTCATCTTCTATCCTAAAGTCAGCTGATTAACAAAACTGTTCCATTTGCTACCCTAATCCTCCCCTTGCTAAAAGATATATCATATTCGTGTGCTCAGAGGTTGGAGAAACAAGAGAGAAATGTGCCTGCAGAGCAGGTGTGGGGATTTATAAATATCCCCTCATCTCCAGTCTCCCATCATGTGTAAACTTAGGCTGGGAGGGCATGGTTATGTTTATTTCTCACTGTTATTTGTTTGTTTGTAGCCCCAACTCTGGCTGGGGACTGATGCTGTACACCTTCCTGCTATCTTGCCTGTGAACAGAACTTTAGTCTCTATCATCATCTGTTCAGGGAGTAATTCAGACATCCCCACAATGACCTTCCTCTCATAGATCTTATCCAGGTGAGTCCAAAACCCAGCTGACCCTGCATGAGAGGGTCAAAGATAATGGAAGCCAGGAACATTTACCTGTTGTCACCTGAGAGCTCATTCTACTTAGCCCAGAGGCAAGAGATTGCTGTTTGATTGCTTGATTAATTAATGTATTTATTTCAGTGGCTACATAAGAATTCATAGTGTGACTGCTCCTCACACTTTTGATGGTCTTTCATACTCATCATCATTACTTTGTAATCATATCAATGCTATTAAAATATGTTTAAATTATGAAATTCAAACTGTGATTCTAATCGGGGGTGATTCCCCCCGCCCAAGAGACACTGAGTTATGTCCTAATAGATTTGTGACAGTCATACTAGAGAGTGGTGGGTGAAGGCAGGGATGATGTAAACAATTCACAGGACAGACCTCACCACAGAGAACAGTCTATCTCACAATGTCAACTGTGCTGAGGCTGAGAAACTCTGAGTTAAATAGCATCACTATTTCGACAGTATCATGTCATTTGCGAATAATGACAGTTTTACTCCCTACTTTCCAATTTGGATGCTTTGTCAGTTTTCTTCTTCTCTGATTGCTATGGCTAGGACTTCCAGTATTATGTTGAATAAGAGTTGTGAAAGTGGACATCCCTATCTTATACAGGTTCTTAGGGAAAATGGATTTAGTTTTTTTCCTTTTGAGTATGATGTTTCCTGCAGGTTTGTCATATATGGCCTTTGTTATATAGAGGTACAATCCCTCTATCCCCACTTTGCTGAGAGTTTTTATCAAAACTGGGTTTTGTATTTTATCAAATGCTTTTTCTGCATCTGTTTATAGGCTTCTGCTATTTTTGTCTTTCAATTTATTTATGTGATGTTTGACATTTATGGATTTGTGAATATAGTACCAGCCTTGCATCCCTGGAATAAATCCAATGTGGTTGTGACGTATGGTATTTTTAATATGTTGCTGAATAGATTTGTCAATTTTTTGTTGAGGATTTAAAATCTATGTTCATCAGGGATATTGGCCTGTAATTCTCTTTCTTTGTGGTGTCTTCATCTGGTTTTGTTATTATGATAATGCTGGCCTCATAAAAAGAGCTTCGGAGGCTTCCTTCCTCTTAAAGTTTTTGTACTAGTTTGAGGTCGATAGGTGTTACTTCTTCTTTGAATGTTTGGCAAAACTCCCAGGTGAAGCCATCTGGCCCAGGGCTTTTGTTTCCTGAGAGTTTATTTGTTTTGTTTTGTTACTGTTTCAATTTAATCAGTTGTTATTGGCCTATTCAGGTTTTCTGATTCTCCCTAGTTCAGTTTTGGAAAATTGTGTGTTTCTAGGAATATGTCCATTTTGTCCACATTGTCCAGATTGTTGGCATGTAGTTGTTCATAGTATTTTTTTACAATATTTTTCTCTGTGTTGTCAGTTGGTACTTCACTACTTCTGTTTCAGATTTTATTTGGGTCCTCCCTATTTGTTTCTTGATGAGTCAGGCTAAAAGTGCATCTATATTGTTTATCTTTTCAAAGAACCAGCTCTTGGTTTCATTGATATTTTATATTTTTTATTTAGTCTCTATGTCATTTATTTCCACTCTGATCTTTATTTCCTTCCTTCTACTTACCCTGAGCTTTTCTTTTTGTTTTATTTCTAATTTTTTAAGTTGTAGGGTTAAATACTTTATTGGAAATTTTTCTTGGTTCTTGGGGTAGGCCTGTAGTGCTACGAACTTCCCTCTCAGGACTGTTTCTCTGGGGTCCCATAGATTCTGGGTTGTTGTGTGTCCATTTTCATTTGTTTCCAGGAAGTTGTGCTTTTTTCCTTGATCTCATTGGTAGTCCATTCACTGTTTACTAAAATGGTATTTAGCCTCCATGTGTTTGAAGGTTTGGGGGTATTTTTTTGTAATTCATCTCTAGTTTCATGCCATTGTGATCTGAGAAGAAGCTTGATATGATTTCAATTCTCTTGAACTTGTAGGGACTTATTTTGTGTCCTAACATGTGGTCTATCATTGAGAATGTTCCTTGTGCACTTGAAAAGAATGTATATTTTGCTGCTTTGGGTGGAATATAATTAATTAAATCCATTTGTTCTAGTGTGTTATTTAAGGTCACTGTTTTCTTATTGAATTTTTGTCTAGAAAATCTATCCACTGATGTCAGCGGGGTGTTATAGTTCTCTACTATGATTGTATAGCTGTTGATCTCTTCCTTTAAGTCCTCTAGAAGTTGTTTTTATATATTTGGTTTTCCCTATATTGGGTGTATATATGTTTAACAGGGTTATATCCTCTTGTTGTATCAATCCCTTTAATATTATATAGTGACCTTCCTTGTCTCTTGTTATGGCCTTCATTTTGAAGTCTATTTTGTCAGATATGAATATTGTTTCCCAGGCTTTCTCTTCATTTCCATTTGCATGGAAATTTGCTTTTCCATCCATTAATTTCATCCTGTGTGAGTCTCTTGTAGACAGCATATATTTGGGTCATGTTTTCTTATCCATTCAGCTACCCTATGTCTTTTGATTCAAGCACCTCATTCATTTACACTTAAGGTTACTATTGATAGGTACCAATTTATTGCCATTTTAATTCTTCACGCCTATGTTTCTCTATTTCTTCTCATTATTAAGGTAGTCCCTTTAACATTTTTTGCAATTCTTGTTTGGTGTGTTAAACTCCTTTAGCCTTTTTTTGTTTTTGTTTTTTGTTTTTTGTTTTTTGTCTGAGAAGCTCTTTACTTCATAATTGATTTTGAATGAAAGCCTTGCTGGATAGTGTAGTCTTGGTTTCAGATCCTCGCTTTTTGTTACCTTGAATAATTCATGCCATTCACTTCTTGCCACAGTGTTTCTGTTGAGAAATCAGCTGAAAGCCTTATAGAAACTTCTTTGTAGGAAACTGTTTATTTCTTGCTGCCTTTTAGATTATTACTCTGTCCTGAACCATTGCCATTTTAATATTATGTGTCTTTGTGTGGTTCTCTTGATTTCATCTTGATTAAGACTCTGTGTTTCCTGAGTGTGTGAATTTTTTCTTTAACAGGTTATGGAAATTTTCTATCATTTTTTCTACTAACTAGATTTATATCTTTTTATCATTTCTTTTTTTCTCTACTTCTATGATGTGTATATTGTTACATTTGAAGTTTTCCCAAATTTCCCTTAAATTATCCTCATTGTTTTAAATAATTTTTTATTTTTGTTGTCTCTGCTTCATCCAGCTTAATTTTTATTCCTTTCAGCATATTCTCTTTTTTTTAAAATATATTTTATTGATTTTTTACAGAGAGGAAGGGAGAGGGATAGAGAGTTAGAAACATTGATGAGAGAGAAACATCGATCAGCTGCCTCTTGCACACCCCCTACCGGGGATGTGCCCTCAACCAAGGTACATGCCCTTGACCAGAATCGAACCTGGGACCCTTGAGTCCGCAGGCCGATGCTCTATCCACTGAGCCAAACCGGTTAGGGCCCTTTCAGCATATTCTTAATGTCACATATGGTGTTCTTCATTTCCTTTATTTTAAATATTTATTGTTGAGAGTATTACAGATGCCCTCCTTTTTCCCCCCATTGCCACCCTCCACTGGGTTCTTGCCCTGACCCCGGCCTTCACCACCTTATTGTCTATGTCCATAGGTAAGGCATATACACATATAAGTTCTTTAATTGAAGTTTTCCCCCTCTCCCCTCATCCCTTCCCTCTGAGATTCATCAGTCTGTGCCATGTTCCCATGCTTCTATTTTTTTGTTTTATTTATTTATTTATTTATTTATTTATTTATTTATTTATTTATTTTAATAAATCTTTATTGTTCAGATTATTACAGGTGTTGTCTTTTTTTCCCCCATAGCTCCTCTCCACCTGATTCCCCACCCCACCCCATGCCTTTACCCCCCGGCAGCTGTCTTCATCCATAGGTGTAAGATTTTTGTCCAATCTCTTCCTGCACCCCTCACACCCCCTTCCCCCTGAGAATTGTCAGTCCACTCCCTTTCTATGTCCCTGATTCTTTTATATTCACCAGTCCATTCTGTTCTTCAGATTTTTTATTCACTTGATTTTTAGATTCACTTGTTGGTAGGAATGTATTTGATGTCATTTTGTTGTTCATAATTTTTATCTTTACTTTTTTCTTCTTCTTCCTCTTCTTAAAGAATACCCTTCAGCATTTCATGTAATCCTGGTTTGGTGCTGATGAACTCCTTTAGCCTTTTCTTGTCTGTGAAGCTCTTTATCTGACCTTCAACTCTGAATGATAGCTTTTCTGGGTAAAGTAATCTTGGTTGTAGGTTCTTGCTGTTCATCACTTTAAATATTTCTTGCCACTCCCTTCTGGCCTGCATAGTTTCTGCCAAGAAATCAGCTGACAGTCATATGGGTGCTCCCTGGTAGGTAACTACCTGTTTTTCTCTTGCTGCTTTCAAGATTCTCTCTTTGTCCTTTGCCCTTGGCATTTTAATTATGATGTGTCTTGGTGTGGTCCTTTTTGGATTCCTCTTGTATGGGGTTCTGTGCACTTCCTGAACTTGTAAGTCTATTTCTTTTACCAGGTAGGAAAAGTTTTCTGTCATTATCTCTTCTAATAGGTTTTCAATATTTTGCTCTCTCTCTTCTTCTGGCACCCCAAAAATTCGGGTGTTGGTACGCTTAAAGTTTCCCAGAGGCTCCTTACACTATCTTCATATTTTTGGATTTTTTCTTTTTGTTTTTCTGGTTGGGTGTTTTTTGTTTCCTCATATTTCAGATCTTTGGTTTGATTCTTGGGGTACGTTGATCTACAGTTGAGTTTCTGTATATTCTTTATTTCAGAGAGTGTATGCTTAATTTCTGACTGGTCCTTTTCCATTTTTTTGGCATTTGCATTAAGATCCTTAAAGGTCTCACTAAGTTCCTCAGCGGTTTTTAGAAGATTCTTGAGTAACCTTATAAATGGGGTTCTGAACTCTATGTCGTCCAGTAGTTTGCTTTCCTCCATTTCTTTCATTCATGACATGTTTCTTTGTCTCTGCATTTTGTTGCTTCCTTGTGTTGATGGAGTGGCTTTGTGTGGTAGGTGACCTATAGGAGCCAGTAGCTCAGCCTCCCCAATCACCTGAGGTGGACGCCTTTGGTACACCCCTTTGTGGGCTGAGTGCAAAGTCTTGGTGTAGTTAAGCCTTGATTGCTGTTGGTACACTGGGAGGAATTGACCTCCAAGCCAATTGGCTATGAGGACCCGCTGTGTCTATAATGGAAGAACTGCTGCGCTGGAGACACGCTTATGGTGCAGGACTTGTTTCAGTGGGGCTTTGGTGCTCACTGAGTCTGCCTCTTGAATGTGTCACTTATGGATGTGAGGAGTTGAAATCTGGTGTCTCACACTGACCACTAGGTACCCTGGCTTCTGGATCTCCAATGGGGTGCAGGTCAGCTACTGTCTGAGGCTACCCAGCAGGTGCTACAGCGAGAACTACAGTTTTCTCCTCTTTGCTTGGGGTTTGGAGGTTTTGGAGCTGTCTGACCCGGGCTGCAAGTTTGCTAGGTTAAGCTGCGATAGGGCAGGTCATTCATGTGCTAAAGCCGCTGCTTGGAGCTTGGGTGGGTTTGTAGGTTGTGTGGGGCGGTGTCTCAGGGCGTGACTAGGCTAGGGAATGGCAAACAGTGATGGCTGCCAGTAAGCCAGCTCTGCGTCTCCGACCGCTTCCCCACGTCCCATGCCCCAGCACAGTAAACAATTATTCCAGCGCGCAGCCCTGCAAGCAAGCCTCCCTCACCTTCCGACCCCACGGCAGACAGTCCAGCTTCTCCCCGAAGGAGTTTGGGTCCCCCGCGTCTCCCCAGAAACTGGAGTTCGGAGTAATCGGGAGCTTGTCTCCCTTCAGGTTGAAAAAAGCAGCACTCCCAGTCGCCTGTCACCAGCCCGATTCGCGCGCCACGTACCTCAGCTTTTCAACGCTTGTGCACCTCTCAGTGCTGTTTGCTCTTTCCTTCTGGTTATAGAACTTCCACTCAGCCAGCTTTCCAGTGGTTCTGGGTGATAGACGTTTTGTCTTTTAGTTGTAGTTTTGAAATTGTTGTGCGAGGCAGCAGTTTAGGTGTTTACCTACGCCACCATCTTGGATCCTCCCATGCTTCTATTTTATTCATCAGTTTATTTAGATTCTATGTTTGTTATTTTTATTTTTAGATTCTTGTTGATAGATATGTATTTATTGCCATTTTATTGTTTATACTTTGTATCTTTTTCTCTTTTTCTTCTTCCTCTTCTTAAAGAATACCCTTCAATATTTCATGTAGTACTAGTTTGGTGGTGATGAACTCTTTTTGCTTTTTCTTGTCTGTGAAGCTCTTTATCTGATCTTCAATTCTAAATGATAGCTTTGCTGGGTAGAATAACATTGGTTGTAGTTCATGGCTATTCATCACTTTGAATATTTCTTGCTACTCCCTTCTGGCCAGCAAATTTTCTGTTGAGAAATCAGCTGACAGTCGTATGGGTGCTTCCTTGTAGGTAACTAACTGCTTTTTAGAATCTCTCTTTGTCTTTAATTCTTGGCATTTTAATTATGATGTGTCTTGGGGTGAGCCTCTTTGGGTTCCTATTGTTTGAAACTTTTGTGGTTTCTGGACTTGTAAGTCTATTTCTTTCACCAGGTGGTATTTTTCATTTCTGAATTGTTCTTATTCATGGCTCCTATGTCCTTTTTCATGCTGATGTGGTTCCTACTAAGTTCCTTGTAGTTCCCATTATGTTCCTTGTAGTTTTCACTAAGTTCCTTGAGCATCCTTATAACTATTACTTAAAACTCTATGTTTGATAAATTGCTTGCCTCCATTTTATTTAGCTTTTTTTTCTGGAGATTGTCCTTTTATTTCATTGGGGAATTGTATCTTTTCTTCCCAAGCTATTTCTTTGTGTTTGTTTCTATGTATTAGATAGAAATGCTATGACTCCCAGTCTTCATGGGGTGGTCTTTCAAAGGAAGTGTCTTGTAGGGCCCAGTGGTGCAGCCTCCTTTATCTCCTGAGCTGGATGCTCTAGAAATGTCTCTTGTGTGTGTGTTTTGGGGGCTCTTCTGTTGTAACTGGGTCTTGATTGTTTTTGGGCCATTTGTGCGTAGGATCCATCCTCAGGCTGCCTGACTGTGAGCCTCAACCCCAACCACATTGTGTGAGCTGTTTTATTGGTGCTGATAAAAAAAAAAAAAAAAAAAAAAAAAAAAAAACACCAGAAGGAAAACAAAAACATACAAAGGAGCCCAACAAAAAAAACAACTACAAAAGAAAGAGAAAGGTAAACAAGAATAATAAAAGAAGAAAATTATAACAATACAATAAAAATAAATGGAGGGAAAGAGTGTCAAAGGAAAGAAGGGAGAGAAAAAATAAGAATAAAAAATACGGAGAAAAACAGTGAAAAAGAAAAGAAGGAAAAATAAGTGAAAGAAATAAAAAAATTGAATAAAAAAGGAAAGAGAAAAATAAGAGATGTGAAAGAAAAAAGAGAGAGAGGAAATAAAAACAAAGCAATAACAAGAAAATAATGAAATACAAAAACAAAGTGGAGTTCATTTAGGCAGAGTTTAGTGTGCTCCTGGGAGCTCCCTTTGTATCCTTCTCTTGTGTTGTCTGAGGCTGACTGTTTTGTATGTTGATTCTGGGCCTCCTGGTAGGGACTTTGGTGCTAGCCAATGTCAGAAGCTGCTCACATTTGGTTCTCAGCAACCTATTTGAAGCTTGAAGTGACCCCCCTTTGGTGGCTGCCTCCACTGAGCTTCACTGCAGTGGGGGGACCAGGCTGCTCTCCAAGGCCAGCTTTATAGCAGCTTGGGCCTCAAAGGTGGGTCAGCAAACATCCCAAGGCATTTTGGGGTCTGCCTTGTCCCACCTACATATGCCCACTTGCTATCAGATTTAGTCACTGAAAAAACTGTTTCTGAAAGGGCTGTTGGCAGAATTGGGAAGATGGGACCTCTGTAGCTCCCATGAGGGGGAGGTGCCATTCAGACTTCAGGGAAGATGGTGGGTGTGTTGCCCTATCCCAGAGCCACACACCTGAGACTCTCCCAGAATACAGTGTAACCTTGGTTCTCAAACTTAATTCATTCCAAAAGGCTGTTTGACAAGAGATTTGTTTGAAAACCAAACCATTTGTTCTCCATTAGAAATAATGTAAATCGAATTACTTTGTTCCAGACCCCCAAATGATTTCCTGTTTTAACCATATTATATAAAGTACATATCTACAGTACTATATAATCCAAAAACAAACACTTCTTTTCTTAATTTGTTGAACGACCCCTGAATAGCCTTAAAGGAATCACTGTCAGCACTCATTCCAGCAGTGCAGTATTCACTTTTTCACATATCATTGCCTCCAAAACACTGTCACAGGCTAACTGCTTTTCTTTATTCAAATCAACAACAGTTTTTCTACCTCTTCAATTGCCTATGATCTTTGTTTTGTGAGCACTTTAACGCCCTTAGCAACATCAGCACATCTGATGGGCTCTTTAGATTTTAAAATTGTGCTAATCATCTATTTCATCAAAAACAAAAACAAAACAAATAACAACAAAAAAACTACATGAAACTATTCACAGCACAGTAAACTTGACTCTCATTCTCTCCTTTGTTTGTGTCTTGCAAGACGCTTTTGATCATGCACAAAATTTGTTTGACACTCAAGACATGGATTCTCTAAACAACTTGGTCAAGAACTGAATTGTTCGAGTTGGGTGACATTTGAGAACCGAAGTTAGACTGTATTTCCCTAAACTTTCAGGGTGAATCTACTCATAGGCAGGCCAGTGGGGTCTGCTGGAAGTCAGTAATTTCTATCAGCTCTTCCATGAGGGGGAGGTGCCAGTCAGGTTCCCAGGAAAGTTTGGAGAATGGCCTCACCCCAAAGCCAATCACTGATGCTTCCTGAGTCTGACCAGGCCTGTAGGTTGAGCCTCTGCAGCTGAGGAGAGGGGCTTGCACCTCTCAGGAAAATGGCTGCTACAGAATTGGGGAGGATGACTGACCACAGGTATCCTGGAGGCTACTCTCCATGTCTCTCCCCAATGCTTCTAATCCCTGACTCTTCTCAGGTGACTCCAGTCCACACAACTCTCCCTCCACTGAAGCCAGGGTGAGTGGCTGTGATCTAAAATTCTGTGATCTGACCCTTTATTTTATTTATTTATTTTTTTTTTTGCTTCACAGTTGTTTATTTTATTTTTTTGTGTTTTTTTTTTAATTTCTTTATTGACTAAGGTATTACATATGTGTCCTCATCCCTCCAATAACCCCCCAATACCCCCGCACTCATGCCCTCAACCCCCTGGTGTTCGTGTCCATTGGTTAGGCTTATATTCATATATACAAGTCCTTGGGTTGATCTCTCTTCCTTTCCCCCACCCTCCCCTACCTTCCCTCTGAGGTTTGGCAGTCTGATTGATGCTTCTCTGTCTCTGGATCTGTCCCTGTTCATCAGTTTATGTTGTTCATTATATTCCACAAATGAGTGAGATCATGTGGTATTTATCTTTCACTGACTGGCTTATTTCACTTAGCATAATGCTCTCCAGTTCCATCCATGCTGTTGCAAATGATAAGAACTCCTTCTTTCTTACTGCAGCATAGTATTCCATTTGTAGATGTACCACAGTTTTTTAATCCACTCATCAGCTGATGGGCACTAGGGTTGTTTCCAGATCTTAGCTGTGGTAAATTGTGCTGCTATGAACATAGGGGTGCATATATCCTTTCTGATTGGTGTTTCTAGTTTCATGGGATATATTCCTAGAAGTGGGATCACTGGGTCAAATGGGATTTTCATTTTTAGTTTTTTGAGGAAACTCCATACTGTTCTCCACAGTGACTGCACCAGTCTGCATTCCCACCAGCAGTGCAAGAGGGTTCCTTTTTCTCCGCATCCTCGCCAACACTTGTAGTTTGTTGATTTGTTGATGATAGCCATTCTGACAGGTGTGAGATGATACCGCATTGTTGTTTTGATTTGCATCTCTAGGATAATTAGTGACTTTGAGCATGTTTTCATATGCCTCTTGGCCTTCCTTCTTTCCTCCTTTGAAAAGTGTCTAATTAGGTCCTTTGCCCATTTTTTGATTGGATTGTTTATCTTTCTTTTGTTAAGTTGTATGAGTTCCCTGTAAATGTTGGAGATTAAACCCTTATCGGTGATGACATTGGCATATATGTTCTCCCATGCAGTGGGCTTTCTTGTTGTTTTGTTGATGGTTTCTTTTGCTGTGCAAAAGCTTTTTATTTTGATGTAGTCCATTTGTTTATTATCCCTTTAGTTTCCATTGCCCTAGGGGCAGTATCGGTGAAGAGGTTCCTTCAGCATATGTCTGAGATTTTGCTGCCTGTGGATTCCTCTAGTATTTTTATGGTTTCCCGTCTTATGTTTAAGTCCTTTATGCATTTTTAGTTTATTTTTGTGTATGGTGTAAGTTAGTGGTCTAGTTTTATTTCTTTGCATGTATCTGTCCAATTTTCCCAACACCATTTATTGAAGAGACTGTCTTGACTCCATTGTATGTTCATACCTCCTTTGTCAAATATTAATTGGGCATAGTGGTTTGGGTCGATTTCTGGGTTCTCCATTCTATTCCATTGGTCTGTATGCCTGTTCTTGTGCCAGTACCGGCTGTTTTGAGAACAGTGGCTTTGTAATACAGCTTGATATCTGGTATTGAGATCCCACCTACTTTGTTCTTCTTTATCAGGATTGCTGCAGCTATTCAAGGTCTTTTTTTATTCTGGATGAATTTTTGGAAAGTTCTTTCTAGGTCTGTGAAATATGCCGTTGGTATTTTAATGGGGATTGCATTGAATCTGTAGATTGCTTTGGGTAGTTTGGACATTTTGATGATGTTGATTCTACCAATCCATGAACATGGTATGTTCTTCCATCTGTTTACGTCTTCCTCTATCTCTTTTTTCAGTGTCATGTAGTTTTTCGCATATAGGTCTTCTACCTTCTTAGTTAAGTTTATTCCTAGGTATCTTAATTTTTTTGGTGTGATGGTAAATGGCATTGCTTTTTTAGTCTCTCTTTCTATAAGTTCACTATTGGTGTACAGAAATGCTTAGAGTTCTTGGCATTAATTTTGTATCCTGCTACATTGACAAATTCATTTATTAAGTCTAATAATTTTTTGATGGAGTCTTTAGGGTTTTCTATGTACAATATCATGTCATTTGCGAATAAGGACAGTTTTACTTCTTTTCCAATTTGGATGCCTTTCATTTCTTCTTCTTGTCTGATCACAATGGATAATACTTCTAGTACTATGCTGAACTGGAGTGGTGAGAGTTTGCATCCCTGACTTGTTCCTGTTCTTAGGGGAAATGGTTTTAGTTTTTGTCCATTGAGTATGATGTTGGCTGTGGGTTTTTCATATATGGCTTTTATTATGTTGAGGTATGATCCTTCTATTCCCACCTTGCTGAGAGTTTTTATCAAGAGGGGTGTTGGATTTTGTCAAATGCTTTTTCTGCATCAATGGAAATGATTATGTGATTTTTATCTCTCAATTTGTTTATGTGATGTATCACCTTTATTGATTTGTGGATATTGTACCATCCTTGCATCCCTGGGATAAATCCTACTTGGTCATGGTGTATGATCTTTCTGATGTGTTGCTGGATTCCATTTGCTAGAATTTTGTTGAGGATTTTGGCATCTATGTTCTTGAGGGATATTGGCCTATCATTCTCTTTCTGTGTTGTCTTTATCTGGTTTTGGTATTAGGGTGATTCTGGCTTCATAGATGGAGCTTGGAAGTATACCTTCCTCTTGAATTTTTTGGAATAGTCTGAGGAGGACAGGTTTTAGTTCTTCCTTAAATGTTTGGTAAAACTCCCCTGTGAAGCCGTCCAGCCCTGGGCTTTTGTTTGCTGGGAACTTTTTGATGACTGCTTCAATTTCATCCATAGTTATCAACCTATTGAGATTTTTAGAATCTTCCTGATTGAGTTTTGGAAAGTTGTATTTCTCTAGGAATATGTCCATTTCCTCCAGGTTGTCTAGTTTGTTGGAGTAGAGTTTTTCATAGTATTTTTTAATAATCCTTTGTATTTCTGTGGGGTCTGTTATTATTTCACCTCTCTCATTTCTGATTTTGTTTATTTGAGTCCTCTCTCTTTGCTTCTTGGTGAGCCTGGCTAGAGGTTCATCAATTTTGTTTATCCTTTCAAAGAACCAGCTCTTGATTTCATTGATCTTTTGTATTTTTTCTTTGGTCTCTATGTCGTTTATCTCTGCCCTGATCTTTATTATCTCCTTGCTTCTGCTCACTCTGGGCTTTTCTTGTTGCTCTCTTTCTAGTTCTTTGAGTTGTAGCATTAGATGATTTACTACCATTTTTTCTTGTTTTTTGAGGTAGGCCTGGAGAGCTATAAACTTCCCTCTCAGGACTGCTTTCATTGTGTCCCATAGGTTTTGGATTGTTGTGTTTTTATTGCCATTAGTTTCCAGAATGTTTTTAATTTCTTCTTTGATCTCATTGATAACCCAGTCATTATTTAATAGCATGCTATTCAGCTTCCAAGTGTTTGAGATTTTTGGATTGTTTTTATTGTATTTTATTTCTAATTTTATGGCATTGTGGTCTGAGAAGATGCTTGGTATGATTTCAATCTTCTTGAATTTGAGGATACTTTGCTTGTGAGCCAATATGTGGTCTATTTTTGAAAATGTCCCATGTGCACTTGAGAAGAACGTATATTCCGTGGCTTTGGGATGTAATGTTCTGAAGATGTCAGTTAAGTCTATCTGATCTAGTGAGTCATTTAGGATTGCTGTGTCTTTGCTGATTTTTTGTCTAGAGGATTTATCCAGTGATGTCAGTGGTGTATTAAAGTCCCCTACTATGATTGTATTGTTGTCAATCTCTCCCTTGATATCTTCCAGGAGTTTTGTTATGTATTTGGGTGCTCCTGTGTTGGGTGCATATATGTTTATCAGGGTTATATTCTGTCTTTTTATCGATCCCTTTAGTATTATGAAGTGGCCTTCTTTATCTCTTGTTATGGCCTTCACTTTGAGGTCTATTTTGTCAGATATAAGTATTGCTACCCCACCTTTTTTTTTTTTCATTTCCATTTGCCTGAAAGATATTTTTCCATCCCTTCACTTTCAATCTGTGTGAGTTCCTTGTTCTGAGGTGGGTCTCTTGTAGACAGTATATATATGGGTCATGTTTTTTTTATCCATTCAGCCACTTGATATCTTTTGATTGGAGCATTTAGTCCTTTTACATTTAAAGTTATTACTAAAAGGTACTTGTTTGTAGTCATATCTATTTTTGTGTCTGTGTTCCTTCTTACCTTTTAATTTCTTTTTTTTACAGTATTCCCTTTAGCATTTCTTGCGTTGCTGGTTTGGTGGTGATAAACAATAAACTCCCTTAGCCTTTTTTTTGTCTGCAAAGCTCCTGATTTCCTCTTCAATTTTGATTGATAGTCTTGCTGGATAGAGTATTCTTGAATTCAGTCCTTTCCTTTGCAACACTTAGTATACCTCCTTCCATTCCCTTCTAGCTTGATGTGTTTCTGTTGAGAAATCATTTGATAATCTGATGGGGGATCCTTTGTAGGTAACCCTCTGTCTCTCTCTTGCTGCATTTAAGATTCTCTCTTTGTCATTAATATTTGCCATTGAAATTATGACGTGTCTTGGTGTGGGTCTTTTAGGATTGATGCTGCTTGGGACTCTCTTTACTTGTGTAACTTTTTTCTTACCCATATCTGGAAAGTTTTCTGTCATTATTTCTTCAAATAGATTTTCTAATTCTTGCTGCTCTTCTTATCCTTCTGGCAGCCCTATTATACGTATATTACTTTGTTTCATGTTGTTCCTTAGCTCCCTTAGGCTCTCCTCCTGCTTTTAAATTTTTTTCTCCAGTTGCTGTTCAGATTGGGCTAATTTCTGTATGTGATCTTCTAACTCACTAAGTCAGTCCTCTGCTCCTTCTATTCTACTGTTGAAACTTTTCATGGTGTTTTTGATTGTAGCTATATCACTTCATTTCTTCTTGATTCTTGCATAGGTTGTTGATTTTCTCATCTATCCAGTGTATGAATTCCACAGCCATTACTCTGAATTCTTTTTCAGTCATGTTGCATGCTTCAGTTTCACTAATTTCCTTTCTTAGTGACTCCTCATTTTCTTTCCTCTAGGGATTTTGTAGTCTCCCCATTCTGACTATCACCAGAAGGTTCAAACTTCGAGTTGTGTGGACCTGGACCGTGTGTCATGGGAGCTTCACACCATCTGAGTGTCACTGAAGTGCTCCGACACTAGGACATGTGGCTGCCGTGTGTTGGTGGGAACCAGGTTCACCCAGAGTCAGTGTTACCAGCATTCTGTGTGGTCTCATGTGCGCACCTAGAATCATGGACCCCGTCTGCACTGTGTTGTTGGCGTGTGCCGAAAATGAGTCCCCTAGCATGGGCCAGGAGTCAGAGTTTCCCTGTGTCTGCACCAAGAATCGAGTATCAGAGTCTCTGTTGCCTCGTGTGGCTTCTTGCTGAGAATCAGGGTCCCCATGTGCGCATGCACCAAGAATTGGAGTCACTGGCTCTTAGTGTGAATGTGCTGTGAGTCAGGGATCCCAGGCGCACATGGTAAGAAACAGAGTCAAGTCAGTAGTGTTCAGTGCTGCCTCTTGCTGGGAGAATCTGGGTCCCGGTCACCATGGGGGACTGGGTTGCACAGTAGCACTGTGGCATGCCTGTGCTGTGGAAAACAGACTTCCATGTGCGCTGCAGAAAACAAACTTCCGTGTGTGCTTGCCCAGAATCGAAGTCAGGTGGTACTGCTGCGCTGCATGGGCTTCAGCTTTGGTCACCCGATGGCATTGTGGGGAGCAAATTCCAGTCTCTGTGCGTGTGCAGGCTCAAATTTCTGTAGCAGTGCTGCGGTCCATGCATGTGCTCCCTAGCTCAAATTCCCAAAGGGGCTTTGTGGCCCAAGCAAGGGGCAGGTCTATCAGTTACTATGGCGTTATCCACGAGCCTGCGGGGAGGGGGATAGGCTCTTTGTCTCACAGAAATCTGCGGATGGGAAGTCTGGATTTTTGTTGTCTGTTGGTCTGAATCTGTGGTCGCAGTTCTCTGTCCCCAGTGGCTGCAGGGTCCCGGTTTGTGTCTGAGACATGACTGGGTGGTGCTGAGGCCGGTATTCTAGTCTTAAGCAGCTCTGTTTCTCAAGATGGCATGGTCTCTGTGCCCGCACTGGCCGCCAAGAAGTGTCCGCTTTGTGCACAGATCTCCGCCGTCTAAGACTGCCCAGTTTTGCAGCCCCTTGGAGGACCTGCAGAATCTAACTGTCCCTAGCTCATATACACACACACCACACACATCTACAATCTCCTCTATGGTTCCCTCACTCTCTCACACTCTCTTCCACCCTACCTTCCTGCCAGTCGCCATCTTCCAATCCTGTGATCTGACCCTTTAAAAAGTAAAGTGGCTTCCTCTGTGGAAAACAGTATGGAATTTCCTCGAAAAATTAAAAATGGAACTCCCATTTGATACCACTCCTGGAAATATATCCTAAGAAATGAGAAATAACAATCAGAAAGAATATATGCACCACTATGTTCAAGGCAGTGCAATTTAGAATAGCTAAGATTCAGAAACAGCCCAAGTGCTTATCAGCACATGAGTGGATAAAAAAGCTGTGGTACATTTACACAATTGAATACTATGCAGCTATAAAAAAGAAAGAACTCTTACCATTGGCAATCATGAGGATGGACATGGAGAGTACTATGCTAAGTGAAATAAGCCAGTGAGAGAAAGACAAGTATCACATGATCTCATTCACATGTGGAATCTAAATAACAAAATAAACTGACAAATAAAACTGATCCAGGGACATAGAAACATGGAACAGACTTTTGAACCTCAGACGGAAGGCAGGGGAGGGTGGGTGAGTGGGAACAGACCAACCAAAGAACACATAGGCATACTAGAGGCCCAGAGCACGAAATTTGTGCACAGGGCGGGGGGTGTTGCCTTCAGACCAGCTTGCACCCTCTCCAATCTGGGACCCCTCAGGGGATGTCCGACTGCCGGTTTAGGCCCAATCTCAGGGATCGGGCCTAAACCGGCTGTCGGACATCCCTCTCACAATCCAGGACTGCTGACTCCTAACTGCCCCACATGCCAGCCTAGTTACCCCTCACTACCCCCCCGCCACAGGCCTGGTCACCCCATGCAACCTGCTGTTCAGTCGTTTGGTCATCCCTCACTAACCCCCCTGCCGTCCTTGTCGCCCCACAAAATCTACTGTTTGATCGTTACTATGAGGGCATCCTGACCAATTTGCATATTACCCTTTTATTAGTATAGATATGCATAACCCATGGACACAGAGAATACGGTGATGAAGGCCTGGGCTGGAGGACAAGGAGCGGGCTGGAAGAGGTCAATGGGGGTGTGGGAACCCCTTTTCACGTCCCGCGTGGTTCAGGGTTCCGGTTCAGGGTTCGGGTTCTGGAGAAGGCCGCACACAAATGAAAAGAGACTTGGAAAAGTATTAATTTGGGAATATTGGGGGCCAGGGGGGAGCCCAACTCTAGTGGAAGGACTACCCTTTGCTCTGGCCTTGCAATCCCTTTTATTGAGACTATGGGATACGCCCATAACCTTTAGGCAGGAAATTCCAATAACAGAAATTTACATAGGAGAAACAGAGGTGGAGGCTGCTTCAGCTAACAATGTTTCAACTAAACAGTGAGTGATTAAAACATTTAAGGTTGTTGACCAGCCTTCCCAGTTTCCTGGCCACATCTTTCTATTAGTGGTAGAATGATTGGTTTCCGGCATCTCCCCTGTTTCTTTCCTTAAAAAAAATCTTGTATCTGCAGACCAGAAATAAACACATAAGAACAAAAATGTTTGAGTCCCAATTTCAATGTCCAACAGTTCTGAGTTCCAGTTTCAATGTCAAACAATTGTGAGTCCCAGTTTCAGTGTCAAACAGTTCTGAGTCCCAGTTTCAGTGTCAAACAGTTCTGAGTCCCAGTTTCAATGCCAAACACTGCCTTATGTATACATGTCAGCAATGATAACTGGATGGTGGACAAATGGTGGTAATGCAGGTCTGACCCTCTCTGGTTTGGTCCTGGGCAACCTGCTGCATCGCACAGCTGCTGACTGCTAGCGTGGCAAGGTGTCTTCAGCGTCTTCCATCTCTAGACTGTTTCTCCTCTTGTCTTCCTGGTCGGAGCAGACCTGTCAATTCCTCTCTGTTGCAGGAATCCACATGGTCTTGTTTTCTGAAAATATACAAACATATTCTCAACCAAAAGTTAATAAAGGAATCTTTTCTATAAATTTTACTTGGGATCCTTTTTATTTTTTGCCCAAACGATTTTCCTTTGGCCTATTTTGATACCATGTATGTTTTTTATTGGTGTCTTGCTGTTAGCATTACAAATGAAAATGAAAGTTTTTTAAAGTAAAAATTTTCTAGATGTAATTTACTTACAGAATATTTTTCCTTACATGCTATTTTTCCACTATCCCCCCTTTTTTTGATTAATGGAGGCTTTTGGAAATTTTATAATGCAGTCTTGATAACTTTAAATTTTAATTTTTTGCTCAAAAATATGACTGCTTTAGGTTCTTTGCATGCTAAGCAAATTTACCATGAGAGAAACTACCAATACAAATTTTAGTTAATAGTTTAGGAACAGGTTTTTGTCCAGTACAATTAAATTTTCTTGAATATTCACTTATTTCAATTAGCCAATTTAAATTAATCTGAAAACTTGGCTACTATTTTACTGTCAAATTTAATACTCTAACAATCTTAGTTTAGCCTGTAAATATTAATGGAAAGGATTATTTGCATCCTTGAGTAGGCTTTGAGCATTCCTGGTGCTAGGCTGGATTTAGATATAGGGCAGCTGCTGTTTGCCAAGTCTCTGTCTGGGTTCCGATCTGAGCTGGGCTCTGTTACCTGGGTCCCGATCTGAGCTGGGCGTGGGAAGCACGAAGCAGCCATGGGGGCAGGAGACCTCCCTCAGACGGGGCGAGGGTTCAAGCCTCTGCAATGTTGGGGGGTGGTGAGGGACTGTGCCTCACCTCTGTTGATCCCCAAGTTCTCTCCTGATGGCCCCTCTGCGACTGTGCCTGTCTTAGGTTGTTCCTTCCCTGAGGAATCTTACCCGTCTCTGGCTAACCAGCCATCCTCCAGGGCCAAGCAGGGTGATGTGAGGTTCAGTTCTGTCTCCTTGGTAGCCTATGGTAGCCTATGCCCCTGTGGCCTCCACGCCCAGCACCTGCCTTGGGATCCCCTCGCCTGCTGGCGGGGTCGCGGCACTGATCACATATCTTGGGGAACCCAGGTTTCTTCTCCAGAGAGGGCCCAGCTCACGCCATTGGGCCTGAGACAGAACCATGGTACCAGCCATCACGAGGCTTTTAACCTCAGTATAAACAGAAAGGTCAGGCAACAGCTGTGGGAGGGTCCCTCTTGGCAAAAAGGCCAGTATAGAATGCTCAAGTGCCTTCCCAGGGAGGTCTTAATTCCTTTCTGGAATTCATGTCCTTTTTTTTTTTTTTTTTAATTGCTGCCAAACATGCAAAGAATTAGTTTTTAAGTTTGTTTAGGATAATTGTACAATATGCTGTTGTAAAATATCAAAAATTATAATGACATTGTAGAATAATATCACGTAAGGATATTCTTTGCTCTAGGCCATGGCAATTAAATTTCAAACTGGCTGTCAATTTTTCTTTGTATAGACAAGGTCTTAGTTACATTTTTTGCACCTCTCCCAGGAGCAAGTAGTGAATAGTCCCCTACTTTAAAGGCCAAAACCTTTATAACATCTAAAAGTAAAATATAGTTATTAATTTATATTTGATAAAGCTTTGCATGCGATTTCAAGTATCAATCGTTTAAATTTAAAATATTTCCTTTAAGAAGAGAGAACAAATTTCCTGTATTACTCCGGGCCCTTGGAGCTTTCTAAGAATCATCTCTGTTAAAGCCTTGAAATTTTAACATGGAAAAAGTGATCAAATATATATATATATATCCATATATGATTTTAATTACCACAACTATATAATTTCTCCCAATTTAATTTGCACTTTGAACTTTTAAAGCTGGCAAGTCAAACATTTAGCAGTTCCTAGATTAATAACATCTTGCTTACTTAGGGGGAAGTTTCAGCAACAGATCTGGCCGAATTTCTTTTCATGCTTAAAAGATAGACAGATCTTAATTTTTTCTTTCTTTTTCACTTTCCGAAGTAATAACTAGCACCTAATTTGGCCAAGATTTGCATTTCCCTGCGAGTTCTTTTATAATTTTTAAACGAAACCTTAAGTAATCTCATTGCGGGAGAGCGGATAGCCCTGCCCTCTCCTGCCAACTTTGAATTTCTCCGCACCAGAGGAGGTTTCAGCAGTGGAGTTTCATTTCTTATTACAGATTTTAAATTCCAAATACCAATTAAGATTTTAATTTGAATAAGAAACCACATTATTTTATAACCTAATTCTTCCCCATTAGCCTGGCTGAAAAAGACGTTCCCACCCTACTTACAGTTCGAGACTCTGCAGTTAGTCCTTGGGCTTTGCATGCGGTGAACCTCCCTCACCTTTTTCTGGGTGAATTTTTTCCTTTCCTTCGCTCTTAGGCGAAAAATATCATCTCCTCCAGAAGTCCCGCAGTCAGGCGCCAGATGTGGGAACCCCTTTTCATGTCCCGCGTGGTTCAGGGTTCCAGTTCAGGGTTCGGGTTCTGGAGAAGGCCGCACACAAATGAAAAGAGACTTGGAAAAGTATTAATTTGGGAATATTGGGGGCCAGGGGGGAGCCCAACTCTAGTGGAAGGACTACCCTTTGCTCTGGCCTTGCAATCCCTTTTATTGAGACTATGGGATACGCCCATAACCTTTAGGCAGGAAATTCCAATAACAGAAATTTACATAGGAGAAACAGAGGTGGAGGTTGCTTCAGCTAACAATGTTTCAACTAAACAGTGAGTGATTAAAACATTTAAGGTTGTTGACCAGCCTTCCCAGTTTCCTGGCCACATCTTTCTATTAGTGGGACAATGATCGGTTTCCCGCAGGGGGAAACAAGGGAGCATATGTAATGCTTTCAACAATAAAGATTTTAAAAATAAAAATATATAAATAAATAAAAATAAAGTGGCTTTATCTCCAGCAGGCTCCATTGCCCTCTGCTGGTAGAAGCCCTGCTGCTTTTCACTGATGGATGTGATGTGGGCAGGTGTTCCTGGCTCTGGCCCTGAAAGCTGGGAGCCCAGCCTGGTGTACATGCCTCACTACTTTCCAGGGGAAACCCCCACAGCTGAGATATCCCTCCTCAACTTGGACTGCCCCTCCCGAAACCACAAACTTCCTATCACTCTCAAGGTGGTTTCTGACCTTCCTTCTTTAAAAGTCTCCTCTTCAGATAGTCTTCAGTTGGTAATTCAGGGTGAATATTCCTTAATTTACTTTTATTCTCAGTTTGGTTCTATGAGGAGCTGCAAGAATAATTCGCCCACATGGTGCTATCTTCAAACTCCTGAGCCTTCATTTTCTAAAACAACCATCTTCCTCATGGCCTTTGTACTGGCTGTTCCTTCTCCCTGGGAAACATTTTCCCACTTAGTCTCTCGCTCAGTATTCATTGAGGAGTGTGTTAAAGTGTCAGCTGTTGGTAAGTCTTGGCTAAACTCCATGAAAAAGAACACCCTCTATTCACTCTCTCCATTTTATGTGATTTACTTTTCTTTATAGCATCTCCACCATTGAATATATTATATTATCATTTTTATTTGATTATATTATTGCTCCATCATTAGTTTGTAGACTTCTGTTTATCAGTGTCCTATACTCTGAACAGTGCCTAGAACATGGTCTATAGTCAATATATATTTCTCAAATGCAGGAAAGATATTGTCAATAAAATATCAGTATACATTACGTTTGAAGAACAGGTTGATGTTACAAAAGGAAATTCTAATAAGGAATACCATTAGAGATACATTAATGGGGACCAGATCACACAACAAAGTGTAACAGAGCGCGTCCCCCGGAGATAGACCACCGAGACCAATTGGATCAAACAGGGAAAAGTTTATTGCAGATTCGAATCTGGGCCCAGCCGTAGCTGACACAGCAGCAGGCAAGTACAGAGGCGAGAGCGCCGTTGAAGGGGCAGTCCCTTCCTTTATACCCCTTCCCCCTACACCTGATGACCTGGCATTCCCTGATCGGCCCCTTGGAATTTTCCCGCGAATTCGGGACCCCTTTGTCTCAGGCCTTTCCTAATATGGTCTACTGGTGCAGTGAGGAGGCCCTATACCGTATCTTTTCCTAGATGGATGGTCTGTGGCAAGGACAGCTCTGGTATGTCTCTGGAATGCGGGGGAAGGGCTTAGTGGTCAGGTGGAAACTATTTCCTTTGTACTCAGTGAGGGGTGACTTTCCCAGTTAACTGTTAGAAATTCTTTTTTTTTTTTTTTCACTCTGACTTCAAATCTACGTCCTAGTTCCTTTCTACCCCCACCCCCCCCCCCCCCCACATTCCCTACTGGTCTTATCGGGGAATCAAATCCTTGATTCCTCTGCCTCTTCCTCATCTATTGGTAGATTTTGATAGTAGGACCGGAGGACCATAATTTTAAGATCCTGGGTCCTAGCCTGTATTATGTTGACCAAGGATCTGAAGAGGCATGGGCCTATTGATAATACTAACAGTAACCCGACTAGTGGGCCCAGCAAGGGGAGGAGGTAGGGGAGGAAACCGTTAAGTCCACTCCAGAGGGGATTTTCTTGGAGCTCCTTTTTTCTCTTGAGTAGGTCCTCCTGAAGGGTCTTGATCTTGTCCCGGACGATTCCTGACTTGTTGGCGTAGAAACAGCATCGCTCCTGTAGGGCTAAACATATTCCTCCCTGCTCGGCAGTTAGCAAATCTAGGCCTCTTCTATTCTGTAAGACTACTTCAGCTAAGGAGTCTATCTGGTCCTGTAAGTCATTGATGGTGCCCGATAGGGCTTGTACATCATTAATTAGCTGGTTAGACAGTTTGGTGTAGGATTGAACTGCGACCCCTAGTCCCGTAGTCCCAGTGGCCACTGCGGTTGTCACCCCTAGGCCTACGAGGAGCGGGATGAGTTGGACCGCCCTCTTGCTTCTCCCAGCAATAAAGTCTAAACTAGGAATTGGTACTGGCTCATCCCCTTGAATTATATCAATATCTGGGAGGATAGTAGCCTGTACACATAGTCCAGTCCAGTTAGTTGGTAGAGCGGTGTAAGCCAGACTGCTCCCACATACAAAAGTTTGGCCTATATCTGGACACAGAGCTTGAGTGGTGTTAACTATATGGGAACAGTTTGCAAAAGTCACAAAACCTACATCTAAATCAAAGTGATCATCTGAGGATAGTCGTTGGAAGCACGTGGAGGTGTTGAACCCTACAGGCTGTACCCTAAAGGGGAGGCTGATTGTACAATTTCCCTCCTCCATGGCGGAAGCGTTGGGTGAGGGGATGGCAAGTGGCATCGGCGTCCCCAGAGTCATGCAAAGCCAACAGTCTTCCGCTAGCTCTGGGTTAGAGACATTCAGAGCTCTGAGAGTGGCATCTAGGATCTTTTGTGTTGGGGCGCTTAAGTCTGGACCCCTTGACTTTGGGAGAGCCAGGGGGTGATAGCTCAGAGGGGGATATTTATGCCTGATGATCTCTTTGAGCTGGGTTTTCACTAGCTCCTCTCGAACTCTGTCAGTGGGCCCTCCACCATCGGAAACATGGATAGGGGCCATGGAAGGCCAGCAAACAGGTTGTCCTAAAACCCCTTTGCAGGAGGCTAGGGCGTATTTTGAATATTCTACACGGTGACTGAAATCCCAATCTCCTCCAGACGTTCCACTAAATGTCCGCTGGAGGATTGCAGTCAGGTAAAGTTTTCCATCTGTGTGGGTGCACTGCTGAACCTCTTTGTAACAGGAGGAATGCATCTCTGTGGCTACGGAGCACCCCTTAGGGCACGGGCCTGGTTTGCCATCTAACGAGGGGATAATAGTGGGCTTTTTGACGCATACCCAAGACTGAGAGAATCCTCCACCTATCTGGGGTTTGTATGTCAAGTAAGCGGTCCTTCCCCCACAATCAGTGGTTTGGGAGTAGGAGGTGGGGGTGTTTCCTTGGTTTCCCCACACAGTCACACGGGTTACCAAACAATGTCCGGAGTATTGTGGCCCTATCTACCGGCTGCCCTAGCCCCCCCTCACATTGCAAGGGGAAGGCTACCAGTATACTCAAAAGCATAGTGAGAGTTACTTGCTTGAATTGGTCCGAGTGATCTTGACCTTTAGAGGCTCGCTGGTGGGGCTGACTCACCATTCTCCCTGGTCCTCTGACGCCTTCTTCAGTCGGGTGTGGTGTATCCAATGCTGCTTCCCTGCAACCTTGGTGGCAGTAGGAGTGCTGAGAATCACGGTGAAGGGGCCGTCCCACCGGGGCTCGAGTTGGCCTGGGTTGAGTTTCTTTACCCAGACTAGGTCACCGGGCTCAGCAACTGGATCTCTGGACGGTTGGGCTTCCCTGGTGCTCCTTCCGCGGACCGCTTTCTGGATCGCGTTCCGGGTCAGCTGGAGGGCCTGTAATGACTTAAGGAGATTCTGGTTGTATATAGCCCCAAGATGTTCCTCCCCAACCCGGGGAAGGATCGGGGGTGGTCTTCCAAAAATTATTTCATAAGGGGTGAATCCCTGTGCGTACGGGGTGCATCTGGCCCTTAATAGAGCAAAGGGGAGGAGACTTACCCAATCACCGCCAGTCTCGAGCTTTAGCTTCGTCAGAAACTCCTTAAGTGTCCGATTCATTCTCTCTACCTGTCCTGAGCTCTGGGGTCTATATATACAGTGGAGCTTCCACTTAATTTTTAGATAGTCTGCCAATTGCCTGGTGACCTGGGCGGTGAACGCCGGACCATTGTCAGACCCCAAATATATTGGTAGGCCAAACCGGGGGAGAATTTCAGAGACCAATTGTTTAACTACTACCTGGGCTGTCTCTTTCTTGGTGGCAAATGCCTCTGGCCAGCCCGAGAAGGTGTCCACAAGGACGAGGAGGTACCTGTAGCCTCCTCTGGTCGTAGGTAACTCCGTGAAGTCCAGCTCCCAGTGTTCTCCCGGGGTGCTTCCTCGGAATCGGATTCCAGGTTCTCTAACTTGGATGGGGTTGGGGTTTACTCTGGCACACGTCTGGCATCTTCGAACAGTGTCCTGGGTGAGTCTGTAGAGTCCTTTAAGTAGATAACTCTTCCGGAGGAGCTCGACCAATTTTGTTCCCCCAAGGTGGGTGCTACGGTGAGTTTGTTCAACTATGTTTCTCCCTATGGCCTGTGGTAGGAGGACCCTGCCATCTGGTAATCGGATCCATCCTCCCTCGTCCTTCTTCCCCAGTAACCTCCGGCCTAATTCCTCTTCCTCAGAGGTGTAGTGGGGGTTGGGAGGAGTGATGTCTTCCTGGAGGGCTAAGACTTCTAGGGGCCCTACTGGTCTTTTGGCAATGTCCCTAGCTGTTTGATCAGCCAGCCGATTCCCCCGTGAGATTTCAGAATTGTCCTTCTGATGTCCTTTGCAGTGGATGACTGCTACTTCCTTAGGCCCCCAGATGGAAGACAATAGATTTAGGATCTCTTGAGCATTTTTAATGTCCTTCCCTCCTGCCGTGAGGAGGCCTCTCTCTTTGTACAGGGCTCCATGCACATGGACAGTGGCAAAAGCATATCTGCTATCCGTGTAAATATTGATCCTCTTCCCTTTTCCCCACCTAAGCGCCTGAGTTAGGGCAATTAGCTCGGCTTTTTGTGCAGAAGTCCCATGCCCCAGGGCTTGTGCCCAAATGACAGAGTCCAGGGTGACTACCGCGGCCCCCGCATAGCGAATTCCCCCTTCTATAAAACTGCTCCCGTCGGTGAAAAGAGTCCCATCCGCCTCAGGGAGGGGAATGTCAGTCAGGTCTGCTCTCAAGGAAGTTAGAGATGTGAGGATCTCCCCGCAGTCATGGAGTGGGGCATCCTCTATGGGCTCCGGTAGTAAGGTGGCTGGGTTTAGGGCGGCAGTTTGGAGGAAACTTATCCTCGGGGGGTCTAGGAGGAGGACTTGATACTGAGTTACTCGGGCGTTTGAGAGCCACTTTTCTGGGGGTGCCCGTAGCAGCTGTTCTACATTGTGGGGAGCCGTGATCTGGAGGTTTTGGCCAAAGGTTAGCTTTGACGCTTCTTTGACCAGAATAGCTGTGGCTGCTATTGCTCTTAGACACCCGGGCCACCCGGCTGCTACGGGATCTAGTCTTTTGGACAGGTAGGCTACGGGCCTTTTCCAGGGGCCTAACGTCTGGGTGAGTACCCCTTTTGCTACTCCCCTAGATTCTGCCACGAAGAGGTGAAATGGCTTCTCGAGGTCTGGTAGGGCCAAAGCGGGGGCACTCACCAACGCAGTCTTGAGTGCTTTGAATGCTTCTTCTTCCTCATTGGTCCAGGAGAGGGTCGGCTCCTTTCCTCCAGTGGCAGCGTACAGGGGCTTTGCAATTTCAGCGAAACCTAGAATCCATAGTCTGCAGTACCCCACTGCCCCCAGGAACTCCCTTACTTGCCTTTTTGAGGTAGGCGTGGGAATCTGAAGAATGGCCTGGATCTGACTCTGGGAGAGGGTACGTTCCCCTTGACGGAGGTGATATCCCAGGTAAGTAACCTCCGTCTTGCAGAGTTGAGCCTTCTTAGCTGACACTCGGTAGCCGAGGTGGCCTAGAGTCCTTAATAAGGCTCTGGTGGCTTCCTGGCACTCTGATAGAGTAGAGGTCGCCAGGAGGAGGTCATCAACATACTGGAGTAATGTGACATTAGGGTGATTAGTCCTAAAGTCTCGCAAATCTTGACTTAAGGCCTCGTCAAAAAGAGTGGGGGAGTTCTTAAAACCTTGGGGCAGGCGGGTCCAGGTTAGTTGTCCTGATTCTCCTTTTTCGGGGTCTACCCATTCGAAAGCGAAGATGGGTTGACTCTGGGGTGCAAGGGGGAGGCAGAAAAAAAGCGTCTTTCAGATCTAAAACTGAGTAAAACTGTTGGTCTGGCTTCAGGAGGCTGAGTAAAGTGTAGGGGTTTGGGACCGTTGGATGGATGGTCTCTACCCGCTTGTTTACTTCTCTTAAGTCCTGGACTGGTCTAAAGTCCTCCGTGCCTGGTTTCTGGACAGGTAAGAGCGGAGTATTCCAGGCTGACTGACAGGGGACTAGGATCCCAGCTTCTCTAAGCCTCCTGATATGTTTTGAAATCCCGGCCCTTGCCTTCCCACTGATCTGGTATTGGCGAATGCGGACAGGGAGGGCCGTGCTGAGGAGCTGGACAACTACCGGGGGCTGATGTTTTGCCAGCCCTGGTGGATTAGTCTCTGCCCAAACCTCTGGGATCTCCTGTCGCCACCTAGCTAGGAGGTCAGATTCTACGTCAGGGGAAGGTTCATCAAGTAACCTGTACTCTTCTTCCAGTGGGAATGTGACAAGGATCTTTCCTTCTCCTGTTCGGACTTGGGGGCCCCCTTCCGTGAAGGAGATGGTGGCCTTTAACTTTTGCAAGAGATCCCGTCCTAAGAGCGGTTCAGGGCACTCGGGGATGACAAGGAATGAGTGGGTGACTGTTCTCTCCCCTAGGTTAGTAATGCGAGCTTGGGACCATGGGTAGGATTTTGGTTTTCCAGTCACTCCTATGATGGCTGTTTTCTTAGAGGATAGTGGGCCCTCGGGTTTTAGGAGAACGGAGTGGGTGGCTCCGGTATCCACCAAGAAATCAACTGGCTTGCCCCCCACAGTCAACGTTACCCGGGGCTCCCGGGGGGTGGAGGAGCCCTGACGTCCTCAGTCTATTTCCTCTACAAGCACTGGGCTGGGTCCCGACTCTCTCCTCCTTGGCTTCTCCGGACACTCATTTTTCCAGTGACCTAGTTTCCTGCAGTAAGCACACTGGTTCCGCCCGAGCTGTGATCTTCTGCCCGTCCCCGGCCGTTTTTCTCTGTCCTGTCCTTTCCCTCTCTGGTCTCTTTTCTCCATGGCTATGAGGACCTTTGCCATCTTCTGGGTTAATGCCTGTGACGGGTCTTCTCGATATTCGAAGACCCTCTGGGCTATGGCCAATAGCTCTGAAAGAGACTTGCCCTCGAAGCCTTCTATCTTTTGTAATTTTTTCCTAATATCTGGGGCTGACTGTGCTACAAACTGGACTACAAGGGCTGCCTGATTTGCCGGGGCGTCAGGATCTATAGGCGTATATGTCCTATAGGCCTCGCACAATCGCTCTAGGAAAGCCGCCGGACTTTCATTTGGCCCCTGTTTTGTCTCGGTCACCTTGGAGAGATTAGTGGGCTTGCGGGCTGATGCCCGGATGCCTCTTAGGAGGACTTGGCAGTATTGGTCTAAGGCCTCCCTCCCCACTACAGAGTTAGGGTTCCACTCGGGACGGGCAAGGGGAAACACAGGATCAATCCGGGTTGGGTCTGTTATAGGTTCCCCCAGCCCATCCAGAACCTGCTTCCTTCCTTCCGTCTTTATTCTCTCTCTCTCCTCTGAGGTGAAAAGGGTATTTAAAAGCTGCTGGCAATCGTCCCACGTGGGCTGGTGGGTATAAAAAACAGACTCCAAAAGAGTTATTAACCCCTGTGGGTTCTGGGAAGAAGGGGGGTTTTGGTTTTTCCAATTGTAAAGGTCAGAGGTGGTGAACGGGACATAAGTCCTCAGGCGGGTGCCACGAGAGTCCGCCTCTTCCACCTCTCTCAATGGGAGCTGTGTTACTGGTCGATCATCGCCAAAAAGGGCTCCCGACCTAGTATGGGGAGGGCTCAAGGGGGAGTCAGAGGGATGGGCCTCCCCCTGTGAGGTGGAAGAATCGGGCGCCATCAGGGGGCTCGGTCCTGGCGCGCATCCCCGTGGCAAAGACGGGTACTCCCTCTTGACTCGGGACTCCTCCCGAGGCTCAGCAATGTTGGCTGAGCTGGCCGCAGCCACGTAAGGGGGCAGGCGAGGAGTTCTTTGTTCCAGGATCGGCTCCTCCTCCTGGGTCTCTAAAATAGGAGGAGCCGATGGGGCTCGCGGCGGTTTCCCCGCTGCGCTCCTCAGGTGGCCTTGCCACCAAGATAGGTCTAGTAGGTCTCTTTCCCAATTTTTCCTTAGACCGGGGGCAATCACAATCCTTTAGCCACTTGGGGTTATCAAACAGGACATCAATCCAGATGTCAATGTAGGGGATTTGGTCAGGGTGTCCGGGCTTGCCATAAACTATACGCTGGACTCCCATACAGGGTCCCATATCTAGGGTCCCCGTTGAAGGCCAATTAACTCCGAACGTTGGCCATTCCAATTCACAGAATCTCTGCAGGGTGAAGGCATCTACCGACACCCCGTAGTCCTCTCCTCTCTTCCTGAAATCCGTGAAATTCTTTATCATGCACTCAAGGGGGCTCAGAGGGCTAGCTTTACTACCTCCTTGGCCCATCTTAGCCCTCGAGCCGATCCTCCACACACTGTAAAGAGACAACGAAGCAAAACAAAACAAGAAACCGACAAACAACACTTCCCTCACAATTAACAGCGGCCGCACAGTCACTTCTCCAGTCATTCACACAACCAGACCAACCAGATCAGGTCTCTCAACAGACCTGTAACCAGGCCTCAGTGATCGTCACCACTTCGGCTGTGAAAAGGGAGTTCAGCAGCGTCCCGCCTCCCTAATTCACTATACTGAGGTACGTACCAAACCAGACCAGACCAAGAACCAGACCAGGAAAACAAAAGCGAAACAGGCCTGACTTACCGGCGCCGCGCAGGCAGAGACAGGAACATTGCGGAGCTCCGGGGAACGGGGTGAAATTTGAAGGGGCTTAATGAAAAGCCCCCTTAGTGTTATCTCGCTGGGGCCTCCAAATGTAACAGAGCGCGTCCCCCGGAGATAGACCACCGAGACCAATTGGATCAAACAGGGAAAAGTTTATTGCAGATTCGAATCTGGGCCCCGCCGTAGCTGACACAGCAGCAGGCAAGTACAGAGGCGAGAGCGCCGTTGAAGGGGCAGTCCCTTCCTTTATACCCCTTCCCCCTACACCTGATGACCTGGCATTCCCTGATCGGCCCCTTGGAATTTTCCCGCGAATTCGGGACCCCTTTGTCTCAGGCCTTTCCTAATATGGTCTACTGGTGCAGTGAGGAGGCCCTATACCGTATCTTTTCCTAGATGGATGGTCTGTGGCAAGGACAGCTCTGGTATGTCTCTGGAATGCGGGGGAAGGGCTTAGTGGTCAGGTGGAAACTATTTCCTTTGTACTCAGTGAGGGGTGACTTTCCCAGTTAACTGTTAGAAATTCTTTTTTTTTTTTTCACTCTGACTTCAAATCTACGTCCTAGTTCCTTTCTGCCCCCCCCACACAAAGATGGAAATTATTTTCCTGACTCTAAAATATAAATGTTTCATTTATTCTCAGTTACTAATGCTTGCTAATGTGGAAATTAATTATTCATTTTTTCTTTTTGTCTTTTTTTTTTTTTTTTTTTTTTTTTTTTTTTTTTTTTTTTTTTGTTAGTCACTTCCAACACATGGAAATAGGCAATGGTACACAAATTTCAGAATTCCTTCTTCTAGGAATTTCACAGGCACTGGAACTGCAGCCCCTCATATTTGGGCTTTTCCTCTCCATGTACCTGATCACTGTGTTGGGAAACCTGCTCATCATCCTGGCCGTCAGCTCAGACTCCCACCTCCACACACCCATGTACTTCTTCCTCTCCAACCTGTCCTTGGTAGACATCTGTTTCACCTCCACCACCATCCCAAAGATGCTGTGGAACATCCAGTCACAGAGCAAAGTCATAACCTATGAAGGCTGCATCACCCAGCTGTATTTTTATATCCTCTTTGCAATGTTGGACAACATAATCCTGACTGTGATGGCATATGACCGGTTTGTGGCCATCTGCCATCCACTGCATTACATGGTAATCATGAACCCCCGGCTCTGTGGACTGCTGGTTCTGGTGTCCTGGATCCTGAGTGTCCTGAATTCCTCACTAAATAGCTTAATGGTGTTGGGTCTGCGCTTCTGCTCAGACTTAGAAATTCCCCACTTTTTCTGTGAACTCAGTCAGGTGGTCCAAATTGCCTGTTCTGACACCTTTCTTAACAACATTACAATGTACTTTTCAGCTGGACTGCTAGGTGGTGGTCCCCTTGCTGGGATCCTTTACTCTTATTCTAAGATCATTGCCTCCATATGTGTAATCCCATCATCTCAGGGGAAGTATAAAGCATTTTCTACCTGTGCATCTCACCTCTCAGTTGTCTCCTTATTTTATGGTACTAGCCTTGGAGTGTACCTCAGCTCTGCTGCTACCCAAAATGCACACTCAAGTGCAACAGCCTCAGTGATGTACACTGTGGTCACACCCATGCTGAACCCCTTCATCTACAGTCTGAGGAACAATGACATAAAGAGGGCCCTGCAACGATTCCTTGGCCGGTAAGCTTTTCTAGGGCCAACTGTACTAGGCTGATGAATTGCCCAGGAATGCAGGTTTCTAGCCTCAGAGAAAAAAGTCTGACACAAATTAATCCAATCTTTGGACCTTGAGGAACTGGAAATACTCATTTATCTCATGGGTTAACATGTATTACTTCAGTATAATTTGGTCTCTTATGACATATATCATACCAAGTAATTTTTCTATTGTTTTCCTGAAAGAATAGTCATGAATTATACTACCCCTAGGGACAAACTATACTTGGCTACTAAGGTCATTTACATAATTTTATTGTAGAAGAAAATCTGAGACCACAGTTTTCACTTATATGTTCATCAATATTTTCTATAGCAACTCTTCTTGATATTGTAGACTTTAACATGCTAGTATGTTTTATAGCTGGTCTCCTGGTTTTATAGTCCTCATTCAGTTATTCAACTGTGTGTCCACATGCCTACCTTAGCCACTGGCAAAAATTGACTACTCAATACATGTTTCCAAGAAGTGTCTACATGGATACATACATTTTAATAAATAGAGTGATCTTATATGGTTAGAGTCAGAGATGACCTTAAATATGATGAAACAAAAAATAGCCATACAATTTATTACTCTACAAAAATATGTTTCATGCTGCATGTCATTAAATGTGGAATATTGACTTGGCTCAGTTGGATGGAGTATCTGCTTGTCCACCACAAAGTGTTGTATGTTTGATTCCAGGTCAGAGCACATATCTAAGTTGTGGGTTCCATCCCAGGTCGGGTGCATACAAGAAGCAGTCAGTCAATCTTTCTTTCTCACATTGATGCTTCTATCTATCTATCTATCCATCTATCTATCTATCTACCTACCTATCTATCTATTGTCTAACATCTATCTATCTATCAATCAATCTATCTATCTATCTATCTATCTGTCTGTCTACCTCTGTATCTATGTCTCCCTTCCTCTTTCTCTAAAAAAATCATAATAATAAAAGGCCACAGGTGTCATGACTGAAATGACCAAACGACCAGGCACCATGAAGTGCATGGAGCACCTCTCATTCCCTACCCCGTGGCCCACAGGCTCCAATTGCAACAAGGCTAGCGGCCAGCAGGAGGCTGGGGCAGTTAGCCGGTGGGTGTGATGAGGTGGGCAAGCTGAAGTGCACGCAGGTGGTCAGGGCCATGCGTTTTTGTGCACTGGGCCTCTAGTCAATAGTAAAATAATAGTAAAATAAAAAATAAACTGTGGAATATGATCTCCATGTGTAAGGTTGCTTATTCATTTGGGTGAAGAATTACAGAGTGTTTTTTTCTGAACTATTTTCCTGTTTCTGTTTGAAATTTTTCAATGTGCTGCATACAAAAGTGACTCCTTCTAAGTGTTCTAATTAAATATCTTGTCTTTTCTAAATTTTTTCAAATCCACCAAAGGGATAGTGAGAAAACAATCTAAATATCACATATTTACACTCAGGAAGTTCTTTATACTCAGGAATATCTTCAATCTTTATAATCAAAGGATGAATCACACATGCCTGGGAGGACCCCGCCCCCATGGGAAAACTCACACAGGGCTCCTGAAACCTGCCCCCATCTCTATGCCTCTCATAGGCCAGGGCTGCTTCCTCAGCTGCACCAAGGGCTGCCCCACACCGTGCATGAACTGGAGCCCAGGAGAGGAGCTGTCTATCCTCCATTCACTCTGGAGCTGGAGGAGGAGAGAAAGGTCTGGAGGACACAACATGAACAAGTTTAAGTCATTGCAGAAAGATACCCATGGTTACTTTACGATCTTCACACAACCTAGTGAAAAACCAGCAGTAAGTTGCATGTCTCAAAATGACGGTTTGAGACAGATGTGGATTAAATGTATGTATTTCATTTACTAGAAACAAAAACAAAAGGTTTATTTTAATTGCTAATATATGCCAGAGACATTCATAAATTTACAATTCCATCACAGTACATCATGATATTTCTTTTAAGCACCATTTGCTTCTTAATACTCTAACACTTTTCATTTGTAATATGCTGTTGTGGTTTTAATCTCAACACTTCAATAAATCAATTCCCAGTTGTCATAAATACTCTAGAGCAATGGTCGGCAAACTCATTAGTCAACAGAGCCAAATATCAACAGTACAACGATTGAAATTTCTTTTGAGAGCTGAAAACCGACTTCTGCGCATGGGCCACGAAGTTTCAATCACACTGTACGTGCGCACCCGCACGTGGTATTTTGTGGAAGAGCCACACTCAAGGGGCCAAAGAGCCGCGTGTGGCACTCTAGCCACAGTTTGCCGACCACTGCTCTAGACTATTAATAAGATGCAAACTCCTATCAAATATTATTAGGACTATCTATGCTAAATTTATGCTTTATGACATTTTACAAACTTATTTATGTCACTTAATGTTTCCTGATAGCATCGTTATGGAGGATTGGTACTTTTTAAAAAATTTAAATGTACAATAAAAAGCAGACATATTTTTTTAAATTACTGGAAGTTAGATGTTGCAACAGACCATTTGTTTCCCAAATCCTGAACTGTACATAGGAGACAGTGTAAACGGATCATTGGACAAGAAGAAGTTGGAATATCTATACACTAGACACAAAGATTCTCAAGATAAAAATAAAATTGAAATACATGGCATACAGCAGTTCTGTGATGACCTGGCACTCATGCCCAGCCAGCATCATTGGGTTGATCGTTGCGTGGAAGTTCAGAGCAGCAACACAGTGGAAGTTTTCCAAACAAGAGTTCATTCAGGGCCTGACAGAATTAGGAAGTGACAGCACAGAACCCCAGATACCCAAGATGGAACAGGGATTGAAAGGATCAGGACAATTTAAGGATTTTCCCAGTTTACTTTTTTTTTTTTTACCAGTTTACTTTTAATTTTGCAAAGAATCCAAGACAAAAAGGTTTTAGATCTAGAAATGGCCATTGCCTACTGTAACTTAGTGCTTAATGAAAGATTTAAATTCTTAGACTTATGGAAAAAGTTGTTGTTGGGACATCATAAACAATCAATGCCAAAGGATACTTGGAATTTTCTTTTGGACTTCAGTACAATGACTGCAGATGACATGTCTAATTATGATGAAGAAGGAAAATGGCCTGTACTTACTGATGACTTGGAGGTATTTGCATGCCCTCAAATTACTGGGACAAAAAGTACAACGGTGTATGCTAAACGAACCTTCTAGAACGTACATGGTCTGTATATTAAATACAATGAAAAATTGCATAGTCAATTTCTGCTGGCTGGACTGAACTGAAGATCAATCCTTATAATTCAGACTGAGGGTTCAAATGAAAGTTTAAGGATACATCTTGGAGCATATCATATTCCACTCTTCTAATGGTGGCTTATGCTTGTATTGTAGTCGGGGCCTCTCTAACCATTTAAAACTCCAACATTGTGGGTTTCATCTTATATCTGTGGACCATTCTAGTTTGTTCTCCCAGAAGCTTTATGGTGATTATTTTGAGGTTTCCATTCTTGTGCAAAGCACAATGCTGTCTTCATTAGAAAGCAGTTTGGCCTCAGAATTAAACATGAACATTACAAAAAATTTCTAAAAACTTCTGAAATATATGCTTTGGGATATTTGCCAAGACTATGCTGATAGCACTTCCAATGGGGTGATATATTTAAGTGTACCAGATCTGCAATGGTGTCTTGGTGTGTGGGGGGGGCGAGGAGTGGAGGGGTGTTTATTTCCTGGCAAATCACATGTAAGATTGATGTGAGTAGATAATCTGAAAAAAAAAAAAAAGTCAAAATAACCAAAGTGAAAACTAAAAAATAAAAAGGATGAATCACACAGGAGTTAAAATCCTGCCCAGTCATGTAAATAAGAATCACGATATTCCTGCACAAACATGCATGTCCTTCAACCCTGTCCTGACTACCTGGAGGGGAACTCAGTGGAGGCTCTTTTATACATTTATCTGAAATGCATTTGAATAACACAGTGATAAGAGGAAAAAAAAATGGCGGCGGAATAGACAGATGTGTTCTGAGCCCTGTCCCGGAGCAGAAAGAAAGAAAAGCTGAGGGTCGCACGAGGAGTGTTTGTTGGCAAGTTAAGGACAGCTAAACTCCAGGAGAAGGTGGGGAACTGCTAGACGGGGTTCTCCTGACCAGGCAGCCCCCACTGTAGTTGGGTTCCCTCCTGGAGCTACAGGCTCAGATGCGGAGACTGCACCATCTTGAAAGGGAAAGTGGAGCTTATGGGAAGCCTGAAAATGCACAACTGCGGCACCCATTGAACAGCTGTGAACCCCAGAACACCGGTCCCCAGTTGGCACAAACAAGCGGATTCAGAGGAGCTCTACACTCCACCACGGAAAAGTCAGATTTCGCCTGGGATAAGGTGAGGTCTCTGGTCACGGCGTGAGAGAGAAATGCACATTTTGCGGGAGCTGGAGGATCAGGGAAGTCTGTGCCTGGAAAAATCCATGGCTGTTGGGGCTGGCGTGATCCATGAATGTGGAAGGGGGTCCTCAGAGCTGCTAACAGAAGGGATCTCTAAAAAGCAACCCATTTTGATCTGACCTGCAGGGACAGCCTAAGAATTTCAAAGGTGTGCCGGCTGCTTAGACTTGCGCGCACAACCATTGTACGCACACTTGGGCTTTTTCCTCTTCAAATCCTTGCTTCTGATTACTAAGCCCAATACATAGCATCACCCAGTTGATGAGACTGCAGGGGAAAGTTGTTTTTCTGGATCCTGGGGATCGGATCAGGGAGTGACCATCAGAGAGCCAGCTCTGAGGCAGACCACTTCCACAAACCAGTATTGAGTGCCACAGGAAAAGAAGGATCTAAATACAGGCTAGAGAGGCCAAAGAGATCCAGAAGTCAATCCAGAATTACTGCCACTCAGGGGCTGAATCACAAATTGACTCTTGTGTAATCAAAAATAAAGGAATATGAGAAATTAAGAGACACCACCTGCTTAAAAATCAGAACTGGCTTACAACACTGAGGAGCAGTGGAATGCAGGGAACTGATATACTATCCAGACTGAAAAACAGGCATGCCAAACTGAACAATAAAGGAAGTGAATGACCTTCACTACTGCACATTTTATTTTTTTGTTTTTATTTTTTTATTTTCATTTTTTCATCTTTTAATCAAGAAACTAATTTTTTTTCTTTTTTCCTCACTTGATTTTACCTTTTTAATTATTACATTTTTATTTTCAATCAGTATCATTACTACTACTATTTTACCGTTTTTTGTTTTTTTTTTTTTGAAAGTATCATTTTATTTTCTCTTTATCTTACTTAGGGATTAGTGTTCTACATCCTATTTTCATCTTTCCTTTAGCATTGTTTTATTCTATCTCAACTCTACCTTTATGCCATCACTCTCTTCCTAACCTTTCCCCTTTTGGTGTCCTGTTTATCTTACCCCTTTCCTGCTTTAGATTTTCTCTATTCTTTCTGTTTACCCCCTGATGAAATTTCACCCTACTTATATATCTAATCTACAATCCCCTGCTCCAAGTCCATACATACCTCTTTCTTCACTATCTTAACTATCCAAAAAATTGTTTTTCTCTCTGTCCTTTTGATGTTGTTTGCTTGAACTTTGATTATATCGAATTTTCATGCTTTTTTGTGAGATTGTTTTGCTTATTCTTTTTGTTTGTTTGTTTGTTTGTTTGTTTGCTTTGTTTTTGTTTGCTTTTTTCTTCTGTGTTCCCTTGCCTCACTTGATATTAGTTGGTGTTGTAGTTTGTATTAATCCCCAGGTACTTGTTGCTAGCATTTGCTGGGATTAGTGGCTGTTCTATTGGAGTTTTCTCCCCATATATATAGTTTGTTCCCCTTACTCTCTTAGTCTCTTTCTTGTCTCTCTTACTTTTTTTTTTCCTTTTCCCAATTTCATTTTGACATTCCTTTTTCATTTTTTCTTTATTTTTCTTTCTTTCTTTTTCCTCTTCCTCTTTCTCTCTTATCCCCTAATTTGCCTTTTTCTGGTGGTCACCTTTATTGGAGGTTATTAATATCATGAATACATTTATGTTCAGTGCCTTGTGTGTTGTACCTGGTTGTGTTGTATTTTGTGCCTATAAATCAACGCAGGAGAGAGAGAACTGCATAACCAGACATCCAGAGAAGAGAGACCATGGGGAGACAAAGAAATAGCCCGCATATGAAAGAAAAGCAGGCATCACCAGAAAAGGTGGCTGAAAAGAATGGAAGACAAATTCGACAATATGAGTAAGAACAAAGAGGAAATGAAGAAGAACCAAGAGTATATGAAAAATGACATCACTGCTGTAAAGAACTCAATAGAAAGCATCAAGAGTAGACTAGAAGAAGCAGAGGACCGCATCAGTGAGCTACAAGACAAGATGGGAAAAAATACCCAAGTAGAGCAGCTTCTAGAAAAAATAAATAAAAATCAGGAGGAGAGCCTAAGGGAACTTTGGGACAACATGAAACAAAACAACATCCGCATAATAGGGGTTCCAGAAAGAAAGGAAGCTGAGCAAGGAATAGAAAACCTCTTTGAAGAAATAATGACAGAAAACTTCTCTGATATAGGGAAGAAAAGAACCCACATAAATCCAAGAAGCTCACAGAGTCCCAAGCAAAATGAACCCCAAAAGACTGATGCCAAGGCACATTACAATTAAATTGGCAAACACCAAGGACAAAGTAAGAATCTTAAAAGCAGCCAGAGAGAGACAGAAAGTTACATACAAAAGAACCCCCATCAGACTAGCAACTGATTTCTCAACAGAAACTCATCAGGCTAGAAGGGAATGGAATGAAATATACAAAGTCATGCAAAGGAAGGGTCTGAATCCAAGAATACTGTACCCAGCAAGGCTATCATTCAAAATTGAAGGTGAAATCAGGAGCTTCACAGACAAAAAAGGACTAAGGGAATTTATTACCACCAAACCAGCAATGCAAGAAATGCTAAAGGGTCTGCTGTAAAAAAAAGAAATAGGAAGCAAAGAAGGAACACAGGGGTAAAGAATAAAAATGGCGACAAATAAGTACCTATCAATAATAACTTTAAATGTAAACAGATTAAATGCCCCAATCAAAAGACATAGGGTAACGGATTGGATAAGAAAACAAGACCCATATATCTGCTGTCTACAAGAAACCCACCTCAGAAAAAAACATGCACACAGACTGAGGATGAAGGGATGGAAAAAGGTTTTTCAGGCAAATGGAAATGAAAAAAAAAAGTTGGGGTAGCAATACTTATATCTGACAAATTAGATCTCAAGATGAAGGACATAACAAGAGATAAGGAAGGCCACTTCATAATACTAAAGGGAGCAATCCAACAAGAAGAAATAACTCTGGTAAACATATATGCACCCAATACAGGAGCACCCAAATACATAAAAAAACTCCTGGAGGATATCAAGGGAGAGATTGACAGCAATACAATCATAGTAGGAGACTTTAATACCCCACTATCACCATTGGACAAATCCTCTAAACAAAAAATCATCAAAGACATCAATCCTAAATGACTCAGTAGACCAGAAGGAATAAATTGACATCTTCAGAACATTTCACGCCAAAACAACAGAATATAAATATAAATTCTTCTCAAGTGCACATGGTTCATTTTCAAAGATAAACCTTATGTTGGGACATAGGCAAACTCTCTCCAAATTCAAGAAGATAGAAAGCATATTAAGCATCTTCTCAGACCACAGTGGCATAAAACTGGAAACCAACTACAATAAAAACAATCCAAAGAAATTAAACACATGAAGACTAAACAGCATGGTATTAAACAATGACTGGGTTACCAGAGAGATCAAAGAAGAAATAAAAAAACATCATGGCAACAAATGACAATGAAAACACAAAAATCCAAAATCTATGGGACACAGCGAAAGCAGTCTTGAGAGGGAAGTTCATAGCTCTACAAGCATACTGCAAAAAAACAAGAAACAGGGGTAATAAATTACCTAACCCAACAACTCAAAGAGTTAGAAAAAGAGCAACAAGAAAAGCCCAGTGTAAGCAGAAGGAAGGAAATAATAAAGATCAGAGCACAGATAAACGACATAGAGACCAAAGAAACAATACAAAAGATCAACAAAACCAAGAGCTGGTTCTTTGAAAGGATAAACAAGATTGATGAACCTCTAGCCAGGCTCACCAAGAAGCAAAGAGAGAGGACCCAAATAAACAAAATCAGAAAGGAAAAAGGTGAAATAACAACAGATCCCGCCGAAATACAAAGGATTGTTAAAAAAATACTACAAACAACTCTATTCCAACAAACTGGACAACCTGGAGGAAATGGACATATTCCTAGAAAAATATAACCTTCCAAAACTGAATCAGGCAGAATCTAAACAGCTCAATATGCCAATAACTATGGAAGAAATTGAAGCAGTCATCAAAGAGCTTCCGGCAAACAAAAGCCCGGGGCCAGACGGTTTCACAGGAGAGTTTTACCAAACATTCAAGGAAGAACTAAAACCTATCCTCTTCAGACTATTCCAAAAAATTCAAGAGGAAGGAACACTTCCAAGCTCCATCTATGAAGCCAGCATCACCGTAATACCAAAACCAGATAAGGACAACACAACGAAGGAGAATTATAGGCCAATATCCCTCATGAACGTAGATGCCAAAATCTTCAACAAAATTCTAGCAAATCGGATCCAGCAGTACATCAGAAAGATCATACACCATGACAAAGTAGGGTTTATCCCAGGAATGCAAGGATGGTACAATATCCTCAAATCAATAAATGTGATACATCACATAAACAAATTGAGAGATAAAAATCACATAGTCATATCAGTTGATGAAGAAAAAGCATTTGACAAAATCCAACACCCTTTCTTGATAAAAACTCTCAACAAGGTGGGAATAGGAGGATCGTACCTCAACATAATAAAAGCCATATATGATGAACACACAGCTAACATCATACACAATGGGCCAAAACTAAAATCATTTCCCCTAAGAACAAGAACAAGACAGGGATGCCCACTCTCACCACTCCTGTTCAACATAGTACTGGAAGTATTAGCCATTGCAATTAGGCAAGAAGAAGAAATAAAAGGCATCCAAATTGGAAAAGAAGAAGTAAACCTGTCCTTGTTTGCAGATGACATGATATTGTACATAAAAAACCCTAAAAGACTCCATCAAAAAACTAATAAACGTAATAACTCAATTCGGCAATGTAGCAGGATACAAAATTAACGCCAAGAAATTTATGGCATTTCTATACAACCATAGTGAACTTACAGTAAATGAGACTAAAAAGCAATCCCATTTACCATCACACCGAAAAAATTAAGATACCTAGGAATAAACTTAACTAAGGAGGTAAAAGACCTATACACAGAAATCTACAGGACACTGAAAAAAGAGATAGAGGAATATGTAAACAGATGGAAGAACATACCATGTTCATGCATTGGGAGAATCAACATCATTAAAATGTCCATACTACCCAAAGCAATCTATAGATTCAATGCACTCCCCATTAAAATACCAATGGCATATTTCACAGACCTAGAATGAACTCTGCAAAAATTCATCCGGAATCAAAAAAAAAAAGACCCTGAAAAGCCACAGGAATCCTGAGAAAGAAGAACACAGTAGGTGGAATCTCAATACCAGATTTCAAGCTGTATTGCAAAGCCACTGTTCTCAAAATTGCCTGGTACTGGCACAAGAACAGACATATAGGTCAATGGAATAGAATAGAGAACCCAGAAATTGACCCAAATCACTATACCCAATTAATATTTGACAAAGAAGGCGTGAACATACAATAGAGTCAAGACAGTCTCTTCAATAAATGGTGTTGGGAAAATTGAACAGATACATGCAAAAAAATGAAACTAGATCACCAACTTACACCATACACAAAAATAAACTCAAAATGGATCAAGGACTTAAACATACGACGAGAAACCATAAAAATACTAGAGGAATCCTCAGGCAGAAAAATCTCTGACATATGCCGAAGCAATTTCTTCACTGATATCACTCCTAGGGCAATGGAAACTAAAGAGAAAATAAACAGATGGGACTACATCAAAATAAAAAGCTTTTGCACAGCAAGGGAGACCATCAATAAAACAACAAGAAAGCCCACTGCATGGGATAACTTATTTGTCAATGATATCAACGATAGGGGTTTAATCTCCAACATTTGCAGGGAACTCATGCAGCTTAACACAAAGAAGATAAACAACCCAATCAAAAAATGGGCAACTGATCTAAATAGTCACTTTTCGAAAGAAGACAGAAGGAAGGCAAAGAGACATATGAAAACCTGCTCAAAGTCACTAATCATCAGAGAGATGCAAATCAAAACAACAATGTGGTACCATCTCACACCTGTCAGAATGGCTATTATCAACAAATCAACAAATGACAAGTGCTGGTGAGGATGTGGAGAAAAAGGAACCCTCGTGCACTGCTGGTGGGAATGCAGACTGGTGCAGCCACTGTGGAGAACAGTATGAAGTTTCCCCAAAAAACTGAAAATGGAACTCTCATTTGACCCAGTGATCCCACTTATATGAATATATCCCAAGAAACTAGAAACACCAATCAGAAAGGATATATGCACCCCTATGTTCATAGCAGCACAATTCACCATAGCTAAGATTTAGAAACAGCCTAAGTGCCCATCAGCAGATGAGTGGATTAAAAAACTGTGGTACATCTACACAATGAAATACTACGCTGCAGTAAAAAAGAAGTTCTTACCATTTGCAACAACATGGATGGAGATGGAGAGCATTATGCTAAGTGAAATAAGCCAGGCAGAGAAAGATAAATATCACATGATCTCACTCATTTGTGGAATATAATCAACAACATAAACTGATGAACAAAAATAGATCCAGCGACAGAGAAACATCGATCAGACCGTCAAACCTCAGAGAAGGTAAGGGAGGGTGGGGGTAAGGGGGCGAGATCAGCCAAAGGACTTATATGCATGCATGTAAGCCTAATCAACAGACATAGACAACAGGGGGGTGGTGGCATGAATGGGAGTGGTGGGGTAAAGGGGGAATAAGGACATATATGTAATACCTTAATCAATAAAGAAATTTAATAAAAAAGAACCAACATTACATTTTTTACAAACATTAGAAATGCCATATAAAATTTACAGGTGGGCAAAAACGTCTTAAAGCAAGAAACTCAGTAGTTAAAAAAATAGTTTTATTTAAATAAAATATTTAAAATTTTATGGTCAAAATATGTCCTACAAAAGTCAATTGAAAAAGAATGATTTCTAGTAACAATTTGAAATGCTATACAAAAATGGGGAAAAAAGTTTTCAGAAACTGAAAACAGTTTGGGAAAACAACAAGAAATGCCTTTTGTGACCTAGCCAGTTTGGCTGGGTGGATAGAGTGTCAGCCTGTGGATTGAAGGATCCTGGATTGGTTTCTGATCAAGGGAACATGCCCAGGTTGCGAGCTCAATCCCCACTGGGGGATGTGCAGGAGGCAGCCGATCAATGATTCTCTCTCATCATTGATGTTTCTATCTCTCTCTCCCTTCCTTGGAGCTCTGAAATTAGTTAAAATATTTTTTTAAAAAAAACTGCATATTAACATACCATGTTCATGGATTGGTAGAATCACCATCATTAAAATGTCCATACTGTCCAAAGCAATCTACAGATTCAATGCAATCCCTATTAAAATACCAAAAGCATATTTCTAAGATCCAGAACAAACTCTCCAAAAATTCATCTGGAATAAAAAATAAAAAAAAAGACCCCGAATAGCCACAGCAATCCCGAGAAAGAACAAAGTTGGAGGGATCACAATACCAGATATCTGCCTGGTACTGGCACAAGAACAGACATTTAGACAAATGGAAGAAAACAGAGAACCCAGAAATCTACCCAAGACATTATGCTCAATTAATTTTTGACAAAGGAAGCAAGAGGATACAATGGAGTCAAAACAGTCTCTTTAATAAATGATGCTGGGAAATTTGGTCAGATACATGCAAAAAAAAAAATGAAACTAGATCACCAACTTACACCATACACAAAAACAAACTCAAAATGGTTAAAGGACTTGAAGGTAACATGGGAAACCACAAAAATCCTACAAGACTCCACAGGCAGCAAAATAGCAGACATATGTCGTAGCAATATCATTACCGACACAGCTCCTAGGGCAATGGAGACTAAGGAGAAAATTAAAAAATGGGACTACATCAAAATAAAAAGCTTCTGCACAGCAAAAGAAACCATCAACAAAACAACAAGAAAGCCCACTGCATGGGAGAACATATTTGCCAATATTTCAGATCAGAGTTTAATCTCCAAAATTTACAGAGAACTCATACAACTTAACAAAAGGAAGATAAATGATCCAATAAAAAAAAAATGGGCAAATGATCTAAATAGACACTATCGAAAGAGGACATACAGAAGGCTGAGAGACATAAGATAATATACTCAAAGTCACTAATCATCTGAGAGATGCAACTCAAAACAACAATGCGGTATCATCTCACACCTGTCAGAATGGCTATCATCAACAAATCAACAAACGACAAGTGCTGGTGAGGATGTGGAGAAAAAGGAACCCTCCTGCACTGTTGGTGGGAATGCAGACTGGTACAGCCACTGTGGAAGAGAGTATGGAGTTTCCTCAAAAAGTTAAAAATGGAACTCCCATTTGACCCAGTGATCCCACTTCTAGGACTATATCCCAAGAAACTAGAAACACCTATCAGAAAGGATATATGCATCCCTATGTTCATAGCAGCACAATTTACCATAGCTAAGATTTGGAAATAGCCTAAGTGCCCATCAGCAGATGAGTGGATTAAAAAGCTGTGGTACATCTACACAATGGAATACTATGCTGCTATAAAAAATAAGGAACTCTTACCATTTGCTACAGCATGGCTGGAACTGGAAAGCAGTATGCTAAGTGAAATAAGCTAGTCAGAGAAAGATAAATATCACATGATCTCACTCATATGTGGGATATAATGTTCAACATAATTTGATGAACAAGAACAGATCCAGAGACAACTGGTAAGGGAGGGGCGGTTAGAGAGGAACCAAAGGACTTGTATGCATGCATATTAGTATAACCAATGGACACAGACACTGGGGCAGTGGGGGCTTGCCAGAGCTAGGAATGGCTTGCAGGGGGGGGGTCAACTGGGGAAAAGGGAGACATATTTAAAACTTTAGGCAATAAAAAAATTACATATTAAATGATATGTTCTTAAACAGAAATACATGCAACACAAAGTTACTTTTGATAGGCTGACAAAAATGTGGTAAGCAGAGGCTTACAGGGACCTAACCCTGCATTTTCCCCTAGGAGCAAGGGTTCAGTAGTCACTAATTCAGGGTTTATGAGAACTTTTGAACATGACTACTGCAATAAAGGTTATGGACCACTGCTTACTTCAGCTTTATTGCCATAGACCTGGGAGAACAAATATGAATGCCTTACTAATCAGGTCATCTTTTATGCATTTTTTCAGCTCTATTGATATATGATTGACCTATAGCATTGGGTGTGTTTGAGGTATGCAAAGTGTCATTTCATACTTTTATTTATTGCAATATGATTACCACCATAGCATTAGTTAATACCTTCCTCACTTCACATAATTAGCATTTCTTTTTGTGAGAATGTTTAAGATCTATTCTCATAGCAACTTTCAAGTATATGATAAAAATTGTTAATTATCCTCACCATGCTGTACATTGCATCCCTAGAACTTATTCATCTTTTAACTAGAAGTTTGTACCCTTTGATCAACATCTCCCCATTTGGCCCATCCCAGGGTCCCTGGTAACCACCATCCTACTTAGAGTCTACATATAAGTGAGGTCATACAGTACTGGTCTTTCTTTGTGTGACTTACTTCACTCAGCATAAGGCTCTCAAAGTCTAGCCATGTTGTCACAAGTGACAAGATTCCCTACTTTGGACTCATGGCCCTTTCTCCATCTTTAAAGCCAGCAGTATAGAATTTTAAAATCTTTCTCTGATACCAACTATATATTCTTCCTTCCTCTTCCACATTCAAAGACCATGGGGATTACATTAGCCTCACCTATGTAATTATTGACAATTTAATTGGCATACAATGTTATATTAGTTTCAAGTGTATAACATAGTGATACATTGTTTATATATCTTAAAAAGTGATCACTACAAGAAGTCCAGTAACCATCTGTCACTATGCATAATTATTACAGTACTAGAGGCCAGATACACAAAATTCATGGAAAAGTAGGCCTTTCTTCCCTCTGGCTTCTGGCACTGGCTTCCCTCTGGCACCAGGACCTGAGCTTCCCTCGCAGCTCTGGCTTTGTCCGGAAGGTCATCCAGAAGGATGTCTGGTCTAATTAGCATATTATGCTTTTATTATTATAGCTTACTGGCTCTATTCCCTATGTTGTACATTGTACTCCATGACGTCTCTTATAACTGGATGTTTATACTTCTTTACCCCCTACCCTTTGTACCACCACAACACACTCCCTCTTCTCTGGCAAGCAGCAGTGAGTTTGTTTCTGTTTCATTTTGTTTATTTTCTTGTTTTCTTTTTTAAATTCCATGTATAAGTGAAATCATATGGAATTTGTTTTTCTCTGTTTGACTTATTTCACTTAACATAATACTCTCTATGTTCATCCATGTTATTGCATATGGCAAGATTTCATTATGTTTATGGCTGAGTAATATTGCATTGTATATATGTACCACATCTTCTTTACCCATTCATCTGTCAGTGGACTCCTAGTTTGCTTCCATATCTTGGCTATTGTAATCAATGCTGCAATGAACATAAGGGGGCATATATCTTTTCAAATTATTTTATTTTCATTTTATTCAGATAAATACCCAGAAGTGTAATTTCTGAATAATATGGTACTTGTATTTTTAACTTTTTAAAGAATCTCCATACTGTTTTCCATAGTGGCTGCATTAATTTATAATCCCACCAACAATGAATGAGGGATCTCTGTATTCCATATCCTCACCAACACTTGCTGTTTGTTGACTTTTTTATAATAGTCATTCTGACATACATGGGGTAACATTTCCTTGTGTTTTTCATTTGCATTTCCCTTATAATTTGTGATGTTGAGCATCTTTTCATGTGTCTGTTCTTCATCTGTATGTCTGTTTGTAGCAATGCCTACTCAGGTCTTCTGCCCATTTATAAATTGAATTGTCTGTTGTTTATTTTGTGTTATATGCATTATCTATATATTTTGGCTTTTAATCCCTTATCTTATATAATAAAAGCAGTAATATGCAAATTGACTCTCACACTATTGCACAAGATGGCCTCCCACATGTGGTCAAAGATGGCCACCCTCATGTGGTCAAAGATGGCCTCCACAAGATGGCCAGCAGGGAAGAGTAGTTGAGGGCAATCAGGCCTGCAGGGGAGGGCAGTTGGGGGTGAGCAGGCCTGCAGGAGAGGGCAGTTGAGGGGGACCAGGCCCGGGGAACTCTCCTATGCAGGGCTGAATGGAAGCCATTGCTGTTTGCTCCACCTGGTGATTCCCTGAGACCCCACCCCACCCAATTTACAATCCCACCCAAGATGTGCGCAGTGGCTTTTACATATGAATGGCCTGTATTTTCTCAACCTAAAACTTGTCAAACAGGCAGCAACTGGGACAGGGAGCCCCAAAGCAATCAATCCGGTAGCAGCAGCCTGCTTTCCTACACAGCTGGGCCTCATCTGTGCACTTCCAAAACCAATACAAAGAGGAAGAATCTTCAGATCTCTCTGTAGCTCCTGCTGGGTGACCCCAGGCAGTGGATGACTTTTCACCTCCTTGGAGATCCAAGAGCCAGTGTACCCAGTGGTAAGTGTGAGACCATACCAGATTACAACTCTTCACATCCATAATAGACACACTCAAGAGGCAGACTCAGTGAGCACCAAAGCCCCAGTGAAGCAAGTCCTGCCCCATAAGGGCGTCCCCTGCACAGCAGCTCTCCCACTGTAGTCGCAGCTGGTCCCCACAGCCAATTGGCCTGGAGGTCAATCCCTCCCAGTGATACCAACAGCAATCAAAGCTCAACTACAACAAGACTGTGCACACAGCCCACAAAGGGGTGCACCAAGAGTGTCCATCTCAGGTGATTGGGGAGGCTGAGCCACTGGGCCCTATAGGACACCTACCACACAAGCCCACTCTATCAATTCAAGGAGACTTAGCAGCTACCCAATACATAAAAACAAACACAGGGAAGCAACCAAAATGCAGAGACAAAGAAACATGTCACAAATGAAAGAAATGGATGAAAGCAAACTACTGGATATAGAGTTCAAAACCATAGTTATAAGGTTACTCAAAAATCTTCTAGAAACCTTGGAGGAACTTAGTGAGACCTTCAAGGATCTTAATGAGAATGCCAAAAAAATGGAAAAGGACCAGTCAAAAATTAAGCATACACTGACTGAAATAAAGAATATCATAGAGATTCAACACTAGACTAGAGCATCCCAAGAATCAAGTCAAAGATTTGTAATTCGAAGAAGCAAAAAACACCCAATTGGAAGAGCAAAAAGAAAAAAGAATCCAAAAATATGAAGATAATGTAAGGAGCCTCTGGGACAACTTCAAGTGTACCAACATCCGAATTATGGGGCCAGAAGAAGAGAGAGAGCAAGATATTGAAAACTTTCCTTACCTGGTGAAAGAAATAGACTTACAAGTCCAGGAATCTCAGAGAACCCCAAACAAGGGGAATCCAAAGAGGACCACACCAAGACACATCATAATTAAAATGCCAAAGGCAAAAGGCAAAGAGACAATCTTAGAAGCAGCAAGAGAAAACAGTTAGTTATCTAAAAGGGGGTACCCATATGACTGTCAGCTGATTTCTCAACAGAAATGATGCAGGCCAGAAGGAAGTGGCAAGAAATATTCATAGTGATGAATAGTAAGGATGTACAACCAAGATTACTCTACCCAGCAAAGCTGTCATTTAGAATTGAAGGTCAGATAAAGAGTTTCATAGACAAGAAGCAGCTAAAGGAGTTCATCACCACCAAACCAGTACTATATGAAATGCTGAAGGGTATTCTTTAAGAAGAGGAAGAAGAAGAAAAAGGTAAAGGTAAAAAATTATGAACAACAAAGTGACAACAAATACATATCTATCAACAAGTGAACCTAAAAATCAAATGAATAAAAAATCTGATGAACAGAACTGACTGGTGAATGTAATAGAATCAGGGGCATGGAAAGGGAGCAGACTGACAATTCTCAGAGGGAAGGGGTTGTGGGGGGGTGCGAGAAGAGATTGGACAAAGAGTTTATACCTGTGGATGAGGACAGTGGGAGGGCGATGGCCTGGGGTGGGGTGGGAACCCAGTGGAGGGGAGCTATTGGCGGTGGGGGAGTAACATCTGTAATAATCTGAACAATAAAGATTTTTTTAAAAAAGAAAAGGACACTAACAATTTTCCAGAGATATAAGGTCAGTGTTCCCCCAAATTAGACTTCGAAGAAAAAGAGAAGTCAGGAATGGGATAGGGTAGTAGGGGTTTCAACCTCTAGAAAGCAGAAGAGATCAAGACAAGGAGTCATAAAAACTAAGTATTCTTGACTTACGACCTGGTCACCTGGGATTAGAGAATCATTAAGAACATTTTGTTCTGTTTATTCCAGAGGCCCAAAGGGAAATCATGTGCTTAGAAGTTGGAATAACACGAGGGAAATGTGCCTGATGAGCAGGTATAGAGAGAGCTGTAAATACCTCTCCTGTGCAGTCCTCAGCTTGTACAACGCTGGGGGACAGGGCATGGCTGTTGCTTTTGATTCCTAAGCTGGTTCAGGGACTTAAGCTTCACTCCTTCCTGCTGTCTCATGTGGGGACAGGCTTCAGTCTCCATCATCAACCATCCAGGGAACAATTCAGACATCCACACAGAGACCTTCTTCTCAGAGACCCATCCAGGTGAGCCTAGGAGGCCAGTAGATACATCAGGTGAGGGTCAGGGAGAATTGAACCTGAGAATTTTAACCTGAGTCACCTGAGAGCCCAAACAGTCTAAACCAGAGATAAGAGCTCACTGTGTTGGCATTTTGGGTTAAAGAATTAATTTGTAATTAATTTAGGTAACACAGTAAGAAAGATGTGTTTGTTTGAATCTGCATTATAAGGGCCACAGTTGACAATAAAATGATAAGAATGGGAGTCCAGTTGCATGACACAGTAGAATGAGTGAGATGCATAAAATGATTGCAGCAAAATGAAAACATAGCTGAGATTTCTTTTTCAGGAAGAAGGTAGTAGAAAATTAGGTGGGGAGAACAGTGCAGTGGAGTGAGAGTGTTTGTATTAAATTTCAAAGATGGTGTGTATTTGAGCATGTTTTGTATTTATTGAAAAGATCCTGACCAGTCAGGGAGTTAGTCCCTTGCAGGAGCAATTTGTGAGACATTCATTGCAGCATCTTATCTCATGCTGGGTATTCACATGAACACAGTACTTAATGAGTCTGAGGAGTAATACTAAATAGTTTTAGTTTGAATTACTTTATTATTGGCAAGACTGCATATATTCCTGGATTTGTTACCCATTTACTTTCTCTATTGGAACAATTGGCAGGAGCTTCTACTCCACACTCAGCCTTTTCCCCCAGGGGTCATGCATTCTCCACTTTTAAGGAGAAATTCTGGCATGCATTTGGGAAATATAAATTGAGGACTGACCAAACTCTAGACAAAGATACAGGGTGCTGAGAAAAAAAGTCACTATAGTTATGTAGATAAAGAAATAAAGGTCACCCATTGTAACTTAAATCTTAATACCACAGAGGCAGCACAGTCAGTTACATTTATGCAGTGAGGCCTTCACTGTACCAGCAGGGGGGAGGGGAGTAAATATCTCCAAATCTAATTAAAATTTCTTTTCTACTTCATGTGTGTTTTTAACATAAAATGTCCTTACTCAGGGGAAGCTAATGAGTGACCATCTTCCTCATGGCCTTTGTACTGGCTGTTCCTTCTCCCTGGGAAATACTTTCCCTCTTACTCTCTTGCTCAGTTTTCATTGAGGTGTGTGTTAAAGTGCCAGCTATTGGCAAGTCTTGGCTAAACTCTATAAAAAAGAACACCCTCTATCCACTCTCTCCATTTGATGTGATTTACTTTTCTTTATAGCATCTCCACCGTTGGATATATTATATTATCATTTTCATTTGATTATATTATTGTTCCATCATTAGTTTGTAGAATTTGGTTCTTAAGCATTCCATACCCTGAACAGTGCCTAGAACATGGTCTGTAGTCAATATATATTTCTCAAATGCATGAACCATATCCTCAGTAAAACAGCAGTTATACATTATGTTTGAAGAACAGGTTGATGTTAGAAAAGGAAATCCTAATGAGAAATGACAATAGAGAAATATTAATGAGGACCAGATCACACAACAGAAATGGAAATTATTTCCCTGACTCTAAAATATAAATGTGTCGTTTATTCTCAGTTACTAATGCTCACCAATGTGAAAATTAGTTATTGATTTTTTTTTATATTTCCTGGTAGTCACCTCCAATACATGGAACGATGCAATGGTACACAAATTTCAGAATTTCTTCTTCTGGGACTTTCACAGGAACTAGAACTACAGTCCCTCATATTTGTGCTTTTCCTCTCCATGTACCTGATCACTGTGTTGGGAAACCTGCTCATCATCCTGGCTGTCAGCTCAGATTCCCACCTCCACACACCCATGTACTTCTTCCTCTCCAACCTGTCCTTGGTAGACATCTGTTTCACCTCCACCACCATCCCAAAGATGCTGGTGAATATACATACTCATAGCAACGTTATCACCTATGAGGGCTGCATCACACAGATGTATTTTTCCATACTCTTTGCAGTGTTGGACAACTTTATCCTGACCGTAATGGCCTATGACCGGTTTGTGGCCATCTGCCACCCCCTGCACTACATGGTCATCATGAACCCCTGGCTCTGTGGACTGCTGGTTCTGCTGTCCTGGATCATGAGTGCCATGGTTTCCTTGCTACATAGCTTAATGGTGTTGAGGCTGTCCTTTTGCTCAGACTTGAAAATCCCACACTTTTTCTGTGAACTCAATCAGGTGGTCCAACTTGCCTGTTCTGACAACTTTCTTAACATTATAATGTACTTTTCAGCTGGACTGCTAGGTGGTGGTCCCCTTGCTGGGATCGTTTACTCTTACTCCAAGATCACTGCCTCCATATGTGGGATCCCATCATCTCAGGGGAAGTATAAAGCATTTTCTACCTGTGCATCTCACCTCTCAGTTGTCTCCTTATTTTATGGTACAAGCCTTGGAGTTTACCTCAGCTCTGCTGCTACCCACAATGCACACTCAAGTGCAACAGCCTCAGTGATGTACACTGTGGTCACACCCATGCTGAACCCCTTCATCTACAGTCTGAGGAACAAGGACATAAAGAAGTCCTTGCAAAGATTCCTTGGCAGGTAAGCTTTTCAAGGGCCAACTGTACTAGGCTGATGAATTGCCCAGGAATTCAGGTTTCAAGCATCAGAGTCAGAAGTCTGACACAAATTAATCCAATCTTTGGATCATAAAAAATTGAAAATATTCATTTAATTCATGGGTTAACATGAATTACTTTAGTATAATTTATTCTCTTATTACATATATCACTCCAAGTCATTTTTCTATTGTTTTCCTGAAAGAATAGTCACAAATTATACTACCCATAGGGACAAAACTATACTTGGCTACTAGTCATTTACATAATTTTACTGTAGAAGAACATCTAAGACCACAGTTTTCACTTTTATGTTCATCATTATTTTCTATAGCACTACCTTTGCAACTCTTTTTTATATTGTAGATTTTAACATGCTAGTATGTTTTATAGCTGGCCTCCTGGTTTTATAGTCTTCATTCTGTTCTTCAACTGTGTGTCTACATGCCTATCTTAGCCACTGGCAAAAAAAATGACTACTCAATACATGTTTCCAAGAAGTGTCTACATGGATACATACATTTTAATAAATAGAGAGATCTAATATGGTTAGAGTCAGAGATGACCTTAAATGTGATGAAGCAAAAAACAGCCATACAATTTATTACTCTACAAAAATATTTTTCATGCTGCAGGTCATTAAAGTGTGAAATATTGACCTGGCCCAATGGCTGGTTGGATGGAGCATCCTCCTGTACACCACAAAGTATTGTGTGTTTGATTCCATGTCAAAGCAAATATCTAGGTTATGGGTTCCATCATAGGTGGGGTGCATAGAAGAAGCAGTAAATCAATCTTTCTCTCTCACATTGATGCTTCTATCTATCTATCTATCTATCTATCTATCTATCTATCTATCTATCATCTATCTATCTATGTCTACCTCTGTATCTATGTCTCCCTCTCTCGCTAAAAAAAAATCAATAATAAAATAATAGTAAAAATAAAAAATAAACTGTGGAATATGATGTCCATGTATAAGTTTCCTTATTCATTTGGGTGAAGAATTAGGTGGAGTGTTTTATGTATGTGTTTTTGAACTATTTTCCTGTTTCTGTTTGAAATTTTTCAATATGCTTCATACAAATGTGACTCCTTCTAAGTGCTCTAAATTAAATATCTCCCCTTTTCTAAATTTTTTTCAAATACACCAAAGGGACAGTGAGTGAACAATCTAAATATCATATATTTACACTCAGGAATTCCTCAGGAATATCTTCAATCTTTATAATCAAAGGATGAATCACACATACCTGGGAGGACCCCGCCCCTATGGGAAAACTCACGCAAGGCTCCTGAAACCTGCCCCCATCTCTCTGCCTTTCATAGGCCATAGCTGCTTCCTCAGCTGCACCAAGGGCTGCCCCACACTGTGCATGAACTGGAGCCCAGGAGAGGAGCCGTCTATCTTCCATTCACCCTGGAGCTGGAGGAGTCGGGAAGAGGTCCAGAGGACACAACATGATCAAGTTTAAGTTGTTGCAGAAGGATACCCATGGTTACTTTATGATCTTCACACAACCTAGTGAAAAACCAGCAGTAAGTTGCCTGTCTCAAAATGACTGGAAGTTAGATATTCTAAGAGACCAATTTTTCCCCAAATCTTGAACTGTATATATGAGACAGTGTAAAAGGACCATTGGACAAGAAGAAGTTAGAACATCTATGCACTAGATACAAAGATCCTGAAGGTAAAAATAAAATTGGAATAGATGGCATACAGCATTTCTGTGATGATCATTGTGTGGAAGTTCAGAGCAGCAACACAGTGCAGTTTTCCAAACAAGAGTTCATGCAGGGCATGAAAGAATTAGGAAGTGACAGCACAGAACCCCAGATACCCAAGATGGAACAGGAATTGAAAGGACCAGCATGATTTAAGGATTTTTACCCGTTTACATTTTTTTTATCCAGTTTACTTTAACCAAAGGACTTGTATGCATGCATATTAGCATAACCAATGGACACAGACACAAAGGCGGTGGGGGCTTGCCCCCTGGGGTGGGAATGGCAGGGGGGCGAGGAGAGGGGGTCAGTCAGAAACAAAGGAGACATATGTAAAACTTTAGACAATAAAAAATAACAACAACTGTGATGCACCTATACAATGGAATACTACTCTTCTGTAAAAAAGAAAGCATTTCTTACCATTTGCAACAGCATGGATGGATCTGGAGAGCATTATGCTAAGTGTAATAAGCCAGTCAGAGAAAGATAAATATCAAAAGATCTCACTCATTTGTGGAATATAATGAACAATATAAACTGATGAACAAAAATAGACCCAGAGTCACAGAAGCACCGAATGGACTGTCAAACCTCAGAGGACAGGCAGGGGAGGGTGAGGTGGGAAGAGATCAACTAATTAACTCATATGCGTATAGGAATAACCAATGGACACAGACAATAGGGTGGTGAAGGCCTGTGGGGAGGTGGGGCCAGGAAGGGTTGGGAGAGGTCAATGGGGGAAAGGGAGGACATATGTAATACTTTCAACAATAAAGATTTTTTTTTAAAAGATAGAAATCAACCAATGTAATGCATGACATTAATAGAATGAATGGGAATAAAAAATGCATGGTCATTTCAAAAAGAAATATTACCTAATAGAATGGACTTTCCTAAAGATTCAATCAGACAATTTCTATAAAATGATAAGCTCAGGTCATGTGACATAAAAATATCTAAATGTATCTCTAATAATTAATAAATATTTTAATATGTTTTATTGAATTTTTAGAGAGAAAGAGAAACAGAAACATCCATGAGAGAGAAGCATTAATGGGACTGCCTCCTGCACAACCCCTACTGGGGATCAAGCCTGCAAAACGGGCATGCCAACAACCTATAGGTACATGGGACAATGCTCAACCACCTGGGGCACACTGGAGAGGAAAATTAATCAATATTTTGTGAGTCTCTAAATAATACCTTTTAACTGGTGATATAAGTATAAAATCTCTAATTATTTTGACAAATGTGCCAGGAAGCCAAAGAGTGTGGTACCGGGAATTGCACATCAAAGGAGCGCAGTTCTGCCATATTGAAGAGGAGAATAACAATTCTCTAGAGACATCGGGGCTGTGTCCCACCCCCAACCAGACTTTGAAGAAAAAGGGAAGTCAGGGATGGGATAGGGTAGTAGGTCTTTCGACCTCTAGAAAACAGAAGAGATCAAGACAAGGAGTCATAAAAACTAAGTACACTTGACTTACAACCTGGTCTCCTGGGATCAGAGAATCATTAGGAAAATTTTCCTTTCTGCCTATTCCAGAGGCCCAGAGGGAAATCAGGTGCTTAGATGTTGGAATAACACAAGGGAAATGTGCCTGATGAGCAGGTATAGAGAGAGCTGTAGATATTTCCCCGGTGCATTTCCTCAGCTTGTACAACGCTGGGGGACAGCACATGGCTGTTGCTTTAGATTCCTAAGGCTGGCTCAGGAACTGATGCTTCACTCCTTCCTGCTGTCTCGTGTGGGACAGAGCTTCAGTCTCCATCATCAACCATCCAGGGAACAATTCAAACTTCCACATGGAGACCTTCCTCTCAGAGACCCATCCAGGTGAGCCTGGGAGGCCGATGGGTACGGCAGGAAAGGGTCAGTGAGGATGGAACCTGACAACTTTTACCTGAGTCACTGTGACCCTAATCAGCCTAGCCCAGAGACAAGAGATGCGCAGGGCTAGAGGCTCAGGAGAGGATGTGTTTCTTTCTAATGCCTTTCAGTGTTGCTGGCTGCCTGCATAACTTGGCTCATGTTCCTTCTTCCATCTTCAAGCCAGCTGTGTAGCATTTTCAAAGTCTCTCTGAGTCCAATTCTTTTGTGTCTCTCTTCAACATTAACAGAACCACTGTGCTTATCTTAGTCCCACCGGGATGAGCCTGGCTCATCTTCTATCCTAAAGTCAGCTGATTAACAAAACTGTTCCATTTGCTACCCTAATCCTCCCCTTGCTAAAAGATATATCATATTCGTGTGCTCAGAGGTTGGAGAAACAAGAGAGAAATGTGCCTGCAGAGCAGGTGTGGGGATTTATAAATATCCCCTCATCTCCAGTCTCCCATCATGTGTAAACTTAGGCTGGGAGGGCATGGTTATGTTTATTTCTCACTGTTATTTGTTTGTTTGTAGCCCCAACTCTGGCTGGGGACTGATGCTGTACACCTTCCTGCTATCTTGCCTGTGAACAGAACATTAGTCTCTATCATCATCTGTTCAAGGAGGAATTCAGACATCCCCACAATGACCTTCCTCTCATAGATCTTATCCAGGTGAGTTCAAAACCCAGCTGACCCTGCATGAGAGGGTCACAGAGAATGGAAGCCAGGAACATTTACCTGTTGTCACCTGAGAGCCCATTCTACTTAGCCCAGAGGCAAGAGATTGCTGTTTGATTGCTTGATTAATTAATGTATTTATTTCAGTGGCTACATAAGAATTCATAGTGTGACTGCTCCTCACACTTTTGATGCTCTTTCATACTCATTATCATTACATTGCAATCATATCAATGCTATTAAAATATGTTTAAATTATAAAATTCAAACTGTGGTTCTAATCGGGGGTGATTTCCCCCCCAAGAGACATTGAGCTATGTCCTGACAGATTTGTGACTGTCACACTGGAGAGGGGTGAGTGAAGGCAGGGATGCTCTAAACAACCTTCAATTCACAGGACAGACCTCACCACAGAGAACAGTCTATCCCAGAATGCCAACTGTACTGAGGCTGAGAAACTCTGAGTTAAATGGCATCGCTATTTGGACAGTATCATGTCATTTGCGAATAATGACAGTTTTACTTCCTACCTTCCAATTTGGATGCGTTTTAAGTTTTCTTCTTGTCTGATTGCTGTGTCTAGGACTTCCAGTATTATGTTGAATAAGAGTTGTGAAAGTGGACATCCCTATCTTACACAGGTTCTTAGGAAAAATGGTTTTAGTTTTTGCCTTTTGAGTATGATGTTTCCTGCAGGTTTGTCATATATGGCCTTTGTTATATAGAGGTACAATCCCTCTATCCCCACTTTGCTGAGAGTTTTTATCAAAACTGGGTTTTGTATTGTATCAAATGCTTTTTCTGCATCTGTTTATAGGCTTCTGCTATTTTTGTCTTTCAATTTATTTATGTGATGTTTGACATTTATTGATTTGTGAATATAGTACCAGCCTTGCATCCCTGGAATAAATCCAATGTGGTCGTGATGTATGATCTTTTTAATATGTTGCTGAATCATATTTGTCAATATTTTGTTGAGGATTTTAACACCTATGTTCGTCAGGGATATTGGCCTGTAATTCTCTTTCTTTGTGGTGTCTTCATCTGGTTTTGTTATTATGATAATGCTGGCCTCATAAAAAGAGCTTCGGAGGCTTCCTTCCTCTTAAAGTTTTTGTAATAGTTTGAGGTCGATAGGTGTTACTTCTTTGAATGTTTGGCAAAACTCCCAGGTGAAGCCATCTGGCCCAGGGCTTTTGTTTTCTGAGAGTTTTTTTGTTTTGTTTTGTTACTGTTTCAATTTAATCAGTTGTTATTGGCCTATTCAGGTTTTCTGATTCTCCCTGATTCAGTTTTGTAAAATTGTATGTTTCCAGGAATATGTCCATTTTGTCCACATTGTCCAGATTGTTGGCATGTAGTTGTTCACAGTATTTTTTTACAAAACTTTTCTCTGTGGTGTGAGTTGGTCCTTAAGTACTTCTGTTTCTGATTTTATTCATTTGGGTCCTCCCTATTTGTTTCTTGATGAGTCAGGCTAAAAGTGCATCTATATTGTTTATCTTTTCAAAGAACCAGCTCTTGGTTTCATTGATATTTTATATTTTTTCTTTAGTCTCTATGTCCTTTATTTCCACTCTGACCTTTATTATTTCCTTCCTTCTACTTACTCTAAGCTTTTCTTGTAGTTTCATTTCTAATTTTTTAAGTTGTAGGGAATACAACTTAAATACTTTATTGGAAATTTTTCTTGGTTCTTGAGGTAGGCCTGTAGTGCTACAAACTTCCCTCTCAGGACTGCTTTTCTGGGGTCCCATAGATTCTGGGTTGTTGTGTGTCCATTTTCATTTGTTTCCAGGAAGTTCTTTTTTTTTTCTTGATCTCATTGATAGTCCATTCATTGTTTACTAAAATGGTATTTAGCCTCCATGTGTTTGAAGGTTTGGGTTTTTGTTTTTGTTTTTTTTTCATCTCTAGTTTCATGCCATTGTGATCTGAGAAGAAGCTTGATATGATTTCAATCCTCTTGAACTTGTAGGGACTTATTTTGTGTCCTAACATGTGGTCTATCATTGAGAATGTTCCTTGTGCACTTGATAAGAATGTATATTTTGCTGCTTTGGGTGGAATATAATTAATTAAATCCATTTGTTCTAGTGTGTTATTTAAGGTCACTGTTTTCTTATTGATTTTTTTTTGTCTAGAAAATCTATCCACTGATGTCAGTGGGGTGTTATAGTTCCCTACTATGATTGTACAGCTGTTGATCTCTTCCTTTAAGTCCTCTAGAAGTTATTTTTATATATTTGGTTTTCCCTATATTGGGTGCATATATGTTTAACAGGGTTATATCCTCTTGTTGTATCAATCCTATTAGTATTATATAGTGACCTTCCTTGTCTCTTGTTATGGCCTTCATTTTGAAGTCTATTTTGTCAGATATGAATATTGTTTCCCAGGCTTTATCTTCATTTCCATTTGCATGGAAATTTGCTTTTTCCATCCATCAATCTCATCTTGTGTGAGTCTCTTGTAGACAGCATATATTTGGGTCATGTTTTCTTATCCATTCAGCTACCCTATGTCTTTTGATTCAAGCACCTCATTCATTTACACTTAAGGTTATTATTGATAGGTACCAATTTATTGCCATTTTAATTCTTTATGCCTATGTTTCTCTATTTCTTCTCATTATTAAGGTAGTCCCTTTAACATTTCTTGCAATCAAGAAACAAAGAGGGAGGACCCAAATAAATAAAATCAGAAACAGAAGTAGTGAAGTACCAACTCACACCACAGAGAAAAGGATTGTAAAAAAAATACTATGAGCAACTGCATGCCAATAGTCTGGACAATGTGGACAAAATGGACATATTCCTAGAAACATACAATTTTCCAAAACTGAACCAGGAAGAATCAGAAAACCTGAATAGGCCAATAACAACTGATTAAATTGAAAAGGTAACAAAACAAAACAAAAACAAACAAACAAAAAACCTCTTAGGAAACAAAAGCCCTGGGCTAGATGTTATTCTATGGTGTTAAACTCCTTTAGCCTTTTCTTGTCTGGGAAGCTCTTTACTTCATAATTGATTTTGAATGAAAGCATTGCTGGATAGAGTAGTGTTGGTTTCAGAACTTCGCTTTTCATTACCTTGAATAATTCATGCCATTCACTTCTTGCCACAGTGTTTCTGTTGAGAAATCATCTGAAAACCTTATGGAAGCTCCTTTGTAGGAAACTAACTGTTTATCTCTTGCTCCCTTTTAGATTATTACTCTGTCTTGAACCATTGCCATTTTAATATTATGTGTCTTTGTGTGGTTCTCTTGAGTTCACCTTGATTGAGACTCTGTGCTTCCTGAACATGTGTAAATTTTTCCTTTAACAGGTTATAGAAATTTTCTATCATTTTTTCTACTAACTAGATTTATATCCTTTTTTCACTTTCTTTTCCTTCTCTACTTCTATGATGTGTATATTGTTACATTTGAAGTTTTCCCAAATTTCCCTTAAACTATTCTCATTATTTTAAATTCTTTTTTATTTTTCTTTCTCTGCCTCATCCAGCTTAATTTTTATTCTTTTCAGTGTATTCTTAATGTCACATATGGTGTTCTTCATTTCTTTTCTTTTAAATCTTTATAGTTGAGAATATTACAGATGCCCTCCTTTTTCTCCCCATTGCCACCCTCCACTGGGTTCTTGCCCTGCCCCTGGCCTTCACCACCCTATTGTCTGTGTCCATAGGTAAGGCATATACACATATAAGTTCTTTAATTGAAGTTTTCCCCCTCTCCCCTCATCCCTTCCCTCTGAGATTCATCAGTCTACTCCATGTTCCCATGCACCCCTGCTTCTATTTTATTCATCAGTTTATTTAGATTCTATGTTTGTTATTTTTATTTTTTAGATTCTTGTTGATAGATATGTATTTATTGCCATTTTATTGTTTATATTTTCTCTTTTTCTTCTTCCTCTTCTTAAAGAATATCCTTCAATATTTCAGTAATACTGGACTGGTGGAGATGAACTCCTTTTGCTTTTTCTTGTCTGTGAAGCTCTTTATCTGATCTTCAATTCTAAATGATAGCTTTGCTGGGTAGAATAATATTGGTTGTAGGTCCCGGCTATGCATCACTTTGAATATTTCTTGTTACTCCCTTCTGTTCAGCAAATTTTCTGTTGAGAAATCAGGTGACAGTCATATAGGTGCTTCCTTGTAGGTAACTAAATACTTTTTAGAATCTCTCTTTGTCTTTAATGCTTGACATTTTAATTATGATGTGTCTTGGGTGAGCCTCTTTGGGTTCCTATTGTTTGAAACGTTTGTGGTTTCTGGACTTGTAAGTCTATTTCTTTCACCAGGTGGTATTCTTCATTTCTGAATTGTTCTTATTCATGGTTTCTATGTCCTTTTTCATGCTGATGTAGTTCCCACTAAGTTCCTTGTAGTTCCCATTATGTTCCTTGTAGTTTTCACTAAGTTCCTTGAGCATCCTTATAACTATTACTTAAAACTCTATGCCTGATAAATTGCTTGCCTCCATTTTATTTAGCTTTTTTTCTGGAGATTCCTCCTTTTATTTCATTCGGGGGTTGAATCTTTTCTCCCCAAGCTGTTTCTTTGATGTTATTTCTATGTATTAGATAGAAATGCTATGACTCCTAGTCTTCATGGGGTGGTCTTTCAAAGGAAGTGTCCTGTAGGGCCCAGTGGTGCAGCCTCCTTTATCTCCTGAGTTGGATGCTCTAGAAATGTCCCTTGTGTGTGTGTTTTGGGGGCTTTTCTGTTGTAACTGGGTCTTGATAGATGTTGGGCCATTTGTGGGTTGGATCCATCCTCAGTCTGCCTGACTGTAAGGCTCAACCTCAACCACATTGTGTGAGCTGTTTTATAGGTGCTGATCAAACAAAACCAGAAGGAAAACAAAAACATACAAAGGAGCCCAACAACAAAAACAACTACAAAAGAAAGAGAAAGGTAAACAAGAATAATAAAAGAAGAAAATTATAAGAATACAATAAGAAAAAATGGGGAAGAGAATATGAAAAGAAAGAATGGAGATAAAAAATAAGAATAAGGTGAAAAACAGTGAAAAAGGAAAAAATAAGTGAAAGAAAAAATAGAATAAAAAATGAAAGAGAAAAATAAGAGAGGTGAAATAAAAAAAGAGAGAGAGAAAATAATAACAAAGCAATGAAAAGAAAATAATAAAATAAAATAAAAAAACAAAGTGGAGTTCATTCTAGACAGAGTTTCGTGCGCTCCTGGAATCTCCCTTTGTATCCTTCTCTTATGTTGTCTGAGGCTGACTGTTTTGTATGTTGATTCTGGGCCTCCTGGTAGGGACTTTGGTGCTAGCCAATGTCAGAAGCTGCTCACATTTGGTTCTCAGCAACCTATTTGAAGCTTGAAGTGACCCCCCTTTTGTGGCTGCCTCCACTGAGCTTCACTGCAGAGGAGGGACCAGGCTGCTCTCCAAGGCCAGCTTTATAGCAGCTTGGGCCTCAAAGGTGGGTCAGCAAACATCCCAAGGCATTTTGGGGTCTGCCTTGTCCCACCTACATATGCCCACTTGCTATCAGATTTAGTCACTGAAAAAACTGTTTCTGAAAGGGCTGTTGGCAGAATAGGGAAGATGGGACCTCTGTATCTCCCATGAGGGGGAGGTGCCATTCAGACTTTAGGGAAGATGGTGTGTTGTGTTCCCCTGTCCCAGAGCCACAAATCTGAGACTCTCCCAGAATACAGTGTAACCTTGGTTCTCAAACTTAATTCATTCCAGAAGGCTGTTTGACAAGAGATTTGTTTGAAAACCAAACCATTTGTTCTCCATTAGAAATAATGTAAATCGAATTACTTTGTTCCAGACCCCCAAATGATTTCCTGTTTTAACCATATTATATAGAGTACATAGCTACAGTACATAAAATCTAGAAACAAACACTTCTTTTCTTAATTTATTGAACGACCCCTGAATAGCCTTTAATGAAGTACTTTTATCACTCATTCCAGGTCGGCAGTATTCACTTTTTCACATGTCACTGCCTCCAAAATGCTGTCACAGGCTAACTGCTTTTCTTTATCCAAATCAACAACAGTTTTTCTACCTCTTCAATTGCCTATGATCTTTGTTTTGTGAGCACTTTAACGCCCTTAGCAACATCAGCACATCTGATGGCCTCTTTAGGTTTTAAAATTGTCCTAATCACCCATTTCACCAACAACAAAAGCAAAACAAAACAAAAACAACAGCAAAAAACTACATGAAACTATTCACAGCACAGTAAACTTGACTCTCATTCTCTCCTTTGTTTGTGTCTTGCAAGACGCTTTTGATCATGCACAAAATTTGTTTGACACTCAAGACATGGTTTCTCTGAACAACTTGGTCAAGAACTGAATTGTTCGAGTTGGGTGACATTTGAGAACCCAGGTTAGACTGTATTTCCCTAACCTTGCAGGGTGAATACACTCATAGGCAGGCCAGTGGGGTCTGCTGGAAGTCAGTAATTTCTATCAGCTCTTCCATGAGGGGGAGGTGCCAGTAGATTCCCAGGAATGTTTGAAGAATGGCCTCACCTCAAAGCCAGTCACTGATGCTTCCTGAGTCTGACCAGGCCTGTAGGTTGGGCCTCTGCAGCTGAGAGGAGGGGCTTGCACCTCTCAGGAAAATGGCTGCTACAGAATTGGGGAGGATGACTGAGCACAGGTATCCTGGAAGCTACTCTCCATGTCTCTCCCCAATGCTTCTAATCCCTGACTCTTCTCAGGTGACTTTAGTCCACACAACTCTCCCTCCACTGAAGCCAGGGTGAGTGGCTGTGAACTAAAATTCTGTGATCTGACCCTTTAAAAAACAAAGTGGCTCCCTCTGTGGAAAACAGTATGGAATTTCCTCAAAAAATTAAAAATGGATCTCCCATTTGACCCAATGATCCCACTCCTGGGAATATATCCTAAGAAATCAGAAATAACAATCAGAAAGAATATATGCACCCCTATGTTCATAGCAGTGCAATTTATAATAGCTAAGATTAGGAAACAGCCCAAGTGCCTATCAGCACATGAGTGGATAAAAAAGCTGTGGTACATTTACACAATGGAATACTACACAGCTATAAAAAAGAACGAACTCTTATCATTGGCAATCGCATGGATGGACATGGGGAGTACTATGCTAAGTGAAATAAGCCAGTGAGAGAAAGACAAGTATCACATGATCTCACTCACATGTGGAATCTAATGAACAAAATAAACTGACAAACAAAACTGATCCAGAGACACAGAAGCATGGAACAGCCTTTTGAATCTCAGAGGGAAGGCAGGGGAGGGTGGGTGAGTGGGAAGAGACCAAAGAACTTATATGCATATATGCATAACCCATGGACACAGAGAATAGGGTGATGAAGGCATGGGCTGGAGGACAAGGAGCGGGCTGGAAGAGGTCAATTGGGGAAACAAGGGGGCATATGTAATACTTTAAACAATAAATATTTTAAAAATAAAAAATATATAAGTAAATTAAAACAAAGTGGCTTTATCTCCAGCAGGCTCCATCGCCCCTGCTGGTAGAAGCCCTGCTGCTTTTCACTGCTGGATGCTATGTGGGCAGGTGTTCCTGGCTCTGGCCCTGGAAGCTCGGGAGCCCAGCCTGGTATACAGGCCTCACTACTCTAGGGGAAATTCTCACAGCTGAGATATCCCTCCTCAACTTGGCCTGCCCTATGGGAGTGGTGCCAGCCCCTCCCGAAACCACAACCTTCCTATCACTCTAAAGGTAGTTTCTGCACTTCCTTCTTTAAAAGTCTCCTCTTCAGCTAGTCTTCAGTTGGTAATTCAGGGTGAATATTCCCTAATTTAGTTTTATTGCCAGTTTGGTTCTGGGAGGAGCTGCAAGAATAATCCGCCCACATGGTGCTATCTTCAAACTCCCGAGCCTTCATTTTCTAAAACACCATCTTCCTCAGGGCCTTTGTACTGGCTGTTCCTTCTCCCTGGGAAACACTTTCCCACTTAGTCTCTCGCTCAGTCTTCATTGAGGTGTGTGTTAAAGTGTCAGCCGTTGGCAAGTCCTGGCAAAACTCTATAAAAAAAGAACACTCTCTATCCATTCTCTCCATTTAATGTGATTTACTTTTCTTTATAGCATCTTCACCATCGGATTTGTTATATTATTTTTTATTTGATTATATTATTGCTCCATCATTAGTTTGTAGACTCTTTTTTAAGCATCCCATACTCTGAACAGTGCCTAGAATATGGTCTATAGTCAATATATATTTCTCAAATGAATGAAAAATATCCTCAGTAAAGCAGCAGTATACTAGTACATTACGTTTGAAGAACAGGTTGGTGTTAGAAAAGGAAATTCTAATGAGAAATGCCAATAGAGAAACATTAATGGGAACCAGATTGCACAACAAAAATGGAAACTATTTTCCAGACTCTAAAATATAAATGTGTCATTTATTCTCAGTTACTAATGCTTGCTAATGTGAAAATTAGTTATTCATTTTTTTATATCTTTTTTTTGTAGTCACCTCCAACACATGGAACCAAGCAATGGTACACAAATTTCACAATTTCTTCTTCTGGGACTTTCACAGGCACTGGAACTGCAGCCCCTCATATTTGGGCTTTTCCTCTCCATGTACCTGATCACTGTGTTAGGAAACCTGCTCATCATCCTGGCCATCAGCTCAGACTCCCACCTCCACACACCCATGTACTTCTTCCTCTCCAACCTGTCCTTGATAGACATCTGTTTCACCTCCACCACCATCCCAAAGATGCTAGTGAATATACAGACTCACAGCAAAGTTATCACCTATGAGGGCTGCATCACACAGATGTATTTTTATATCCTCTTTGCAATGTTGGACAACTTAACCCTGACCGTAATGGCCTATGACCGATTTGTGGCTATCTGCCACCCCCTGCACTACATGGTCATCATGAACTCCCGACTCTGTGGACTGCTGGTACTGGTGTCCTGGATCATGAGTGTCCTAAATTCCTTGCTAGAAAGTTTAATGGTGTTGGGTCTACGCTTCTGCTCAGACTTAGAAATTCCTCACTTTTTCTGTGAACTCAGTCAGGTGGTCCAAATTGCCTGTTCTGACAACTTTCTTAACATTATAATGTACTTTTCAGCTGCGCTGCTAGGCGGTGGTCCCCTTGCTGGGATCCTTTACTCTTACTCCAAGATTATTGCCTCCATATGTGGGATCCCATCATCTCAGGGTAAGTATAAAGCATTTTCTACCTGTGCGTCTCACCTCTCAGTTGTCTCCTTATTTTATGGTACTAGCCTTGGAGTTTACCTCAGCTCTGCTGCTACCCAAAATGCACACTCAAGTGCAACAGCCTCAGTGATGTACACTGTGGTCACACCCATGCTGAACCCCTTCATCTACAGTCTGAGGAACAATGACATAAAGAGGGCCCTGCAAAGATTCCTTGTCAGGTAAGCTTTCCCAGGGCCAACTGTACTAGGCTGAAGAATTGCCCAGGAATGCAGGTTTCTAGCCCAAAGAGAGAAGTTCTGACACAAATTAATCCAATCTTTGGACCATAAGGAATTGGAAATATTCATTTAACTCAAGGGTTAACATGAATTACTTTAGTATAAATTCTTCTCTTATGACATATATCATTCCAAGTAAATTTTCTATTGTTTTTCTGAAAGAATAGTCATGAATTATACTACCCCTAGGGAGAAACTATACTTGGCTACTAAGGTCATTTACATAATTTTATTGTAGGGGAAAATCTGAGACCAAAGTTTTCACTTATATGTTCATCGATATTTTCTATAGCACTACCTTTACAACTCTTCTTGATTTTGTAGACTTTAACATGCTAGTATGTTTTATAGCTGGTCTTCTGGTTTTATAGTCTTCATTCTGTTATTCAACTGTGTGTCTACATGCCTATCTTAGCCACTGACAAAAAATGACTACTCAATACATGTTTCCAAGAAGTGTCTACATGGATACATACATTTTAATAAATAGAGTGATCTAATGGTTAGAGTCAGAGATGACCTTAAATATGATGAAGCAAAAAACAGCCATACAATTTATTACTCTACAAAAATATTTTTCATGCTGCAGGTCATTAAAGTGTGGAATATTAACCTGGCCCAATGGCTCAGTTGGATGAAGCATCCTCCTGTACACCAAAAAGTGTGTGTGTTTGATACCAGGTCAGAGCATATATCTAGGTTGTGGGTTCCATCCCAGGTGGGGTGCATACAAGAAGCAGTCAGTCAATCTTTCTCTCTCACATTGATACTTCTATCTATCTGTCTGTCTACCTATCTATTATCTATCTATCTATCTATCTATCTATCTATCTATCATCTATCTATGTCTACCTCTGTATCTATGTCTCCTTTCCTCTTTCTCTAAAAAACTCAATAATAAAATAATAGTAAAATAAAAAATAAAGTGTGGAATATGATGTCCATGTGTAAGGTTCCTTATTCATTTGAGTGAAGAATTACATGGAGTGTTTTATGTGTTTTTTTCTGAACTATTTTCCTGTTTCTGTTTGAAATTTTTCAATTTGCTTCAGCCAAATGTGACTCCTTCTAAATGCTCTAAATTAAATATTTCCTCTTTTCTAAACTTTTTTCAAATCCACCAAAGGGTCAGTGAGAGAACAATCTAAATATCATATATTTACACTCAGGAAGTCCTTTACACTCAGGAATATCTTCAATATTTATAATCAAAGGATGAATCACACATGCCTGGGAGGACCCCGCCCCCATGGGAAAACTCACACAGGGCTCCTAAAACCTGCCCCCATCTCTCTGCCTCTCATAGGCCATAGCTGCTTCCTCAGCTGCACCAAGGGCTGCCCCACACTGTGCATGAACTGGAGCCCAGGAGAGGAGCCGTCTATCCTCCATTCACTCTGGAGCTGGAGGAAGAGGGAAATGCCTGGAGGACACAACATGATCAAGTTTAAGTCATTGCAGAAGGATAACCTGGGTTATGTTATGATCTTCACACAACCTAGTGAAAAACCAGCAGTAAGTTGCCTGTCTCAGAAAGACTGTTTAAGTCTGAATCTGACAGATATGGACTAAATGTATCTATTTCATTTACTAGAAACAAAAACAAAAAGATTCTTTTAATTGCTAATATATGTCAGAGACATTCATAAATTTACATTCCATCACAGTATGTCATGATATTTCTTTTAAGTACCATTTGCTTCTTAATACTTTAACACTTTTCATTTGTAGTATGTTGTTGTGGTTTTAAACTCAATACATCATAAATTATTCCCAGTTGTCATAAATACTCTAGAGCAGTGGTTGGCAAACTCAGTAGTCAACAGAGCCAAATATCAACAGTACAACAATTGAAATTTCTTTTGAGAGCCAAATTTTTTAAACTTAAACTTCTTCTAACGCCACTTCTTCAAAATAGACTTGCCCAGGCCATGGTATTTTGTGGAAGAGCCACACTCAAGGGGCCAAAGAGCCACATGTGGCTCGCGAGCCGCAGTTTGCCCACCAGTGCTCTAGAGTATTAATAAGATGAAGACTCCTATCAAATACTAGACCCCATTGCACGAAGATTCGTGCAATAGGCCTTCCCTCCCCTGGCTGCTGGCACCCGTTTTCCTCTGGCACCCAGGACCCAGGCCTTCGCTCTGGCCACTGCTTTCTGTCTTCGCTCCGGATGGAGTGCCACTCCTGGAGCTCCCTCAGCCCCAGACCCTTCCCTCATAGAAGGTGTCCCGCCCCGCCCGGCTGCTCCACACCTGCATGCGTGCTACCCAGAGGCTCAGAGCGGCAGGGCTACAGCCATCTTTGTTGTTGGGTTAATTTTCACACTCACTCCTGATTGGCTGGTGGGTGTCGCAAAGTGACGGTCAATTTGCATGTTTCTCTTTTATTAGTGTATATTATTAGGACTATCTAATGAAAAAATTGTGCTTTATGGTATTTTACAAACTTATTTATGTCACTTAATGCTTCCTGATAGCATCGTTATGGAGGATTAGTACTTTTAAAAGATTTTAAAAATACAATAAAAAGCAGACATGTTTTTTTAAAAAATGACTGGAAGTTAGATGTTGCAACAGACCAAATTGTTTTCCAAATCCTGAACTGTATATAGGAAACAGTGTAAAAGGATCAGTTGGAATATCTATACACAAGACACAAAGATCCTCAAGGTAAAAATAAAATTGGACTAGATGGCATATAGCAGTTCTGTGATGACCTGGCACTCATGCCCAGCCAGCATTATTGGGTTGATCACTGCGTGGAAGTTCAGAGCAGCAACACAGTGCAAGTTCTCCAAACTAGAGTTCATGCAGGGCCTGACAGAATTAGGAAGTGACAGCACAGAACCCCAGATACCCAAGATGGAACAGGGATTGAAAGGACCAGGACGATTTAAGGATTTTCCCAGTTTACTTTTTTTTATTTCTTACCAGTTTACTTTTAATTTTGCAAAGGATCCAGGACAAAAAGGTTTTAGATCTAGAAATGTCCATTGCCTACTGTAATTTAGTGCTTAATGAAAGATTTAAATTCTTAGACTTATGGAATAAGTTTTTGTTGGGACATCATAAACTATCAATGGCAAAAGATACTTGGAATTTTCTTTTAGACTTCAGTGCAATGATTGCAGGTGACATGTCTAATTATGATGAAAAAGGAGCATGGCCTGTTTTTATTGATGACTTTGTGGTATTTGCATGCCCCCAAATTACTGGGACAAAAAGTACAACGATGTACACTAAAGGAACCTTCTAGAACATACATGGTCTGTATATTAAATACAATGAAAAATTGCATAGTCAATTTCTGCTGGCTGGACTGAACTGAAGATTAATCCTTATAATTCAGACTGAGGGTTCAAATGAAAGTTTAAGGATACATCTTGGAGCATATCATATTCCACTCTTCTAATGGTGGCTTATGCTTATATTGTAGTCGGGGCCTCTCTAACCATTTAAAACTCCAACATTGTGGGTTTCATCTTATATCTGTGGACCATTCTAGTTTGTTCTCCCAGAAGCTTTATGGTGATTATTTTGAGGTTTCCATTCTTGCACAAAGCACAATGCTGTCTTCATTAGAAAGCAGTTTGGCCTAAGAATTAAACATGAACATTACAAAAAATTTCTAAAAACTTCTGAAATATATGCTTTGGGATATTTGCCAAGACTATGCTGATAGCACTTCCAATGGGGTGATATATTTAAGTGTACCAGATCTGCAATGGTGTCTTGGTGTGTGTGGGGGGCGAGAGGTGGAGGGGTATTTATTTCCTGGCAAATCACATGTAAGATTGATGTGAGTAGAGAATCTGGAAAAAAAAAAGTCAAAATAACCAAAGTGAAAACTAAAAAATAAAAAGGATGAATCACACAGGAGTTAAAATCCTGCCCAGTCATGTAAATAAGAATCACAATATTCCTGCACAAATATGCATGTCCTTCAACCCTGTCCTGACTACCTGGAGGAGAACTCAGTGGAGGCTCTTTTATACATTTATCTGAAGTGCATTTGAATAACAGAATGATAGTGAATGCTGTCCTCAAATGTCAGTACAAATGCTTAAAGTAAGAAGTAGCAGGGTATTATAATTTACCTCAGTTCTGTTCTCTTTGATTATAGTATCAATTTGCTATTGCTATATAACGAGCCATCCTAAAATCCAATAGTATTGATATAATTCCTTTATTTTCCAGTGGGTTTGTGTAGTGGGAAAGTGTTCTGATCTCTGTTGGTCTCCTCATGAGTCTGCAGTCAGCTAAGGGTCAGCTGGGGTGTCTCTGCTGATCTTGGCTGGGCTTTCTAATGTACTAGGGCCTCAGCTATGGTGACTGATCTAGGGAGGGCTTGGCTGGAATAAATGGGCTCCGTCTACCAGTCCTCTTCTTCTCTGGAAGGCCCCCCTAGATTTGTTCACATGTCTCAGCCAGGGTTCTGAGTGAGAGCAGTGAAAATGCACCAAGGCCTGGTAAAGCACACTGTCACTTCCACCATATTTATTTGACCAAAACAATTTTAAAAAATCCTAAGTCCAGCCCAGATTCAAAGGTGGAGAAGAACACTACACCTCTGGATGGGAGAAGTTCACAGTCACATTGCCAAAGACATGGAAACAAAAAAGAATTGGGACCACATGTGCAAATAGTCTACCACTTGGGTACATTTTAATTAAAATGCCAAGGGCAAAAGACAAAGAGAGAATCTTAAAAGCAGCAAGAGAAAAAGTTAGTTACCTACAAGGGATTATCCATACTACTGTCAGTTGATTTCTCAACAGAAACTGTGCAGGCTAGAAGGGAGTGGCAAGAAATATAAAAAGTGATGAATAGCAAGAACCTACAACCAATACTCTACCCAGCAAAAGCTATTATTTAGAATTGTAGGTCAGATAAAGAGCTTCACAGACAAGAAAAAGCTAAAGGAGTTTATCACCACCAAACCAGTATTTTATGAAATACTGAAGGCTATTCTTTAAGAAGAGGACGAAGAAGAAAAAGGTAAAGATAAAAAATGATGAACAACAAAGTGATAACAAATACATATCTATCAACAAGTGAATCTAAAAATCAAATGAATAAAAAATCTGATGAACAAAATAAACTGGTGAATATAATAGAATCAGGGGCATGGAAATGGAACAGACTGATGATTCTCAGAGGGAAGGGGGTGTATGGGGGGGGTGCAGAAAGAGATTAGACAAAGATTTTATATGCATCTATGCAGTACCTATGGACACATACAATAGGGTGGCAATGGCCTGAGGTGGGGTTGGAACCAGGGGAGGGGAGCTATGGGGGATAAAAAGAGGGACATCTGTAATAATCTCAACAATAAACGTTTTTTAAAAAACTTTTAAAAAATACATTTTTCTGGCCGAAACCGGTTTGGCTCAGTGGATAGAGCGTCAGCTTGCGGACTGAAGGGTCCCGGGTTCGATTCCAGTCAAGGGCATGTACCTTGGTTGCGGGCACATCCCCAGTGTGGGGTGTGTAGGAGGCAGCTGATCGATGTTTCTCTCTCATCGATGTTTTTAGATCTCTATCCCTCTCCCTTCCTCTCTGTAAAATATCAATAAAATATATTTTTAAAAAAAATACATTTTTCTGGCCTGGTACAAGTATACCTTGGAGATAACATGGGTTAAGTTCCAGACCACCATAAGAAAACATGAATTACAATAAAGCAATTTGTAATCTTTTTACTGATGGAAGGTATTGTCTTCATTTGTTAAAAAAAAAAAAAATCTGTGAATTGCAATAAAGTGAACTTCAATAAAACCAGGCATGCTTCTATGAGGAAAAAATAAAAATAAATAAATAAATGAAAATAAATAAAAAATGGTGCTACTTATACACAATGGAATACTATGCTACTGTGAAAAAGAAGGAACTCTTACCATTTGCAACACCATGGATGGACATGGAGAGCATTATGCTAAGCAAAATAAGCTAGTCAGAGAAAGATAAATATCACATGATCTCACTCATTTGTGTTATAGAATGAACAACATAAACTGATGGACAAAAATAGATTCGGAGACATAGAAGCTTCCAACAGATGGTAAAACCTCAGAAGGAAGGCAGGGGAGGGGGGAAGGGACTTAGAAATCAACCAAAGAACTTCTATGCATGCATGTAAGCATAACCCATGGACACAGACAGTAGGGGGTGAGGGCATGTGCTAGGGGGTGGAAGTGGCCGTGGAGAGGTTAATGGGGGGAAAGCAGACATATGTAATACTTTAAACAATAAAAAATTTAAATTAAAAAAAGAATAAATTATAGGGCAGGAGGCTTAGAGAGACCACACACAGTTTTCTTTTCCTTTTACCCCAAACAGCTGCCAGGTGAGAAGGAACTTTTAAGAAATATTTTTATTGATTTCAGAGAGGAAGGGAGCTGGAGAGAGAGAGACAGAAGCATCAATGGTGAGAGAGAATCACTGATCGGCTGCCTCCTGCACCCCACCTGCCACCCTCTACTGGGGATGGAACTAGCAACCCTGGCATGTGCCCTGCCCTGGGCATTCAACCACTGAGCCATGCCAGCTGGCCTGGGGTTGAATTTTTTAAATGGTAGCAAAATGGGGTACTCTAATTTTACTGGCAGAAAGTGTTACAATTTTGGAAAACAACCTTAAGTCAGCTATAAGTATTACAAATAATGATGCTATTTAACTCAGAGTTTCTCAGCCTCAGCACTGTTGGCATTCTGGGACAGACTGTTCTCTGTGGTGAGGTCTGTCCTGTGAATTGAAGGTTGTTTACAGTATCCCTGCCTTCACCCACCCCTCTGCAGTGTGACAGTCACAAATCTGTCAGGACATAGCTCAATGTCTCCTGGTGGGGAGGGGAATCACCTCCGATTAGAACCACAGTTTGAATTTCATAATTTAAACACATTTTAATAGCATTAATGTAATAGCAATTTAAATGGATATTTATAACATCATTCTAGAGGCATACAAAACTATCAACTTAAAAATTAGCCGGCTATATTTGATCAAACATTTAATTAACTCACCCCTAAAGCATTTGCAGGGCCTAACCAAATGTTTTCTCAAGTCATATAAGGCCTGTGGTGGTGGGGGGGGGGGGGGGGGACTGTGGGGAGACATTACCCATGCCTACTATAGTAGAACCCTACCTAGCCCTGCACACACCTTGATATTAGTCACTTAGACTCATTTCAAGCTTCTGACATCCAGATTGTAAGAGCATAGCTTTGTTTGTTTTAAGCAACTAGTGTGGGAATACTAGCTGCTTAAAACAACTAGTATAGTATTCCTAGCACCTGTAGGATTATAATATAGACATTTATTCAATAAAACTTGTTTGACAGAACTGAGTTTAAGCCTCTTTCCTCATTAACTTCCCTTGGTTTAGGGCATTTCATGTTAAAAACCACATGATGTGGAAATGAAATGTTAACTAGATATGATGATCTTGCCCCCAACCCCCAAGCCCCACCTTTCCCTCAGCTGGTACAGTGAAGGCCTCACTGCATAAATGTAAACTGACTGTGCTGCCTCCGTGGCATTAAGATTTAAGGAACAATGGGTGACCTCTATTTCCAAACCAAATCAACGTGACTGCTCTTTCAGTTTTTTCCCAAGCTAATAGCTACAAAAGACATTTCTTGTTGTTTCCTCAAACTATTACTCAGTTTCTGAAAACTTCATTTATTTTCCCATTTTTGTATAGCATTACAAATTTTTCTAGAAATTATTCTTTCTCAATTGACTTTTGTAGGACATTTCTTACCATAGAACTGAAATATCATTGCTGACATGTACACATAAGGAACTGTTTGACATTGAAATTGGGACTCAAAAGAACTGTTGGCCCAAAAAGAAACTCACTACAGACTGATTCATTTGCCTCTCAGCATAACCATTATTGCTTGTATCATTTTCGGTTCTTATAAATGTATTTCTAGTATCACATGATCTCACTCATCTAGGAGAAATAATGAACAACATAAACTGATGAACAAAAACAGACCCGGAGACAGGAAAGCATCGATCAGACTGTCAAACCTCAGAGGGAAGGTAGGGGAGGGTGGGGGTAAGGGGGAGAGATCAACCAAAGGACTTGTATGCATGCATATAAGCCTAACCAGTGGTCACGGAAAACAGGGGGGTGGGGGCATGCGTGGGGAGGGGTTTGGGATGGGAATTGGGGGATGAGGACAAATATGTGATACCTTAATAAAGAAATTAATAAAAAAAAATAAAAGCAGAAAAATTTTTTTAACGTTTTATATAAATATATCTGTTTTCTAACCACTTTGTTTCTTGCTTTATTAAGTTGTTTTTGCTCACCTGTAAATTTTATATGTACTTTCTAGTGATCATCAAAAATGTATTGGTGATTTTTACACCGAGTTTGTAATCCCTATGAGATCTTGCAAGATGTCAGAGGGCAATGACCAATTCAATATTCTTTCACATCAATAGCCATTTATGCCAGCTTTTATGTAACAATTCAAATGTTTTTAAGTATATTGAAGTATAAGCTTACCATATGGTAAATGTTCGTGTACATTGAAACCTAATTCCAGATTCATTAAATGAATCATAGTTGAACATATGCTATGTGCCAGAACATTCTAGGAATATTATGCATTATATACTTTTAGATCTAGGTCTTTACAATTTAATAGTCAACCCATATTGATATTCTTATTTGATTGTATTTTATGTCTTGTTTCAGTTAGTGTTTAATTCTCCATTCAATTCTGGGTACTATTGTAATTTTGAAACTTCTCATTTTAACCTGGTTTCATTATGCCTTCACTTTTTTTTCATTTTATCACTGTTCACATTCTTAGTTTTGTCTCGGTGTAAGTGCACATCTATTCACATACCTTTGTGAAAAATCCAAACGTAAACAAAGCAGGTGAAGTGTCTGCTCTTTTGATCATGCAGTATGACAGTGAGGGCAGAGAACAATGAAATAAATGTCTGTTTAAAATACTGTCCTCAGGAAGAATCATATGAACAAAGCTATTCAGTATAAAGAGATAGAACTGTCATGTGTGGGCAGGATTTATAAGGCATGGTCTGGGGAGGTTTTGCATGTAAAATGAAGACCAGACCAGGACCAGAGTGTGCTCACAGGGTGTGTCAAAAAAGATGAAAACCGAAAGCCCAAAAATAACATAGGAAAGGTGCCACATTAGAAAAGGGAGAAAGGGGCTAACCTCATCCCCTATCAGACCACATAAAAACAAATTGGTCAAGTGACTAAGAATAGGTACAGAAAACAATTCTTCCACTGCTTGATGAAAAAAATCCAACTCTTTTTACACTTTCAGTGTGTGGGGTGTTGTTTTATTCCTTTACTCATTATAAAACAATAAATCAGTAAGATAATTTTGTCTTTTGGACAAGCTTATTCTTGTTTACTTATTATTTTTCTGGCATCAATGGAATGTGTTGAGGGTTTAAATATGGCCAGACCCAAGTATATTTATCTTCCTCACCGTCCCTCTAGGACAGGGGTGGGCAAACTTTTTGACTCTAGGGCCACAATGGGTTCTTAAACTGGACCGGAGGGCCGGAACAAAAGCATGGATGGAGTGTTTGTGTGAACTAATATAAATTCAAAATAAACATCATTACATAAAAGGGTACGATCTTTTTTTTTATTTCAATAGTTTTATTCATTTCAAACATTTTAACAAGAAGAATGTAAAGACTAATTATTATAATTTGAAACTTCAAAAAATGGAGGAATCATAGCACAATAACATACCTTATATTGAAAATGGCAAAGGCAAAATAAAATTGCTTAACAAAGGAAAGGTACAAAAGCCTTTCAAATTAAACTTAAATATAATAAAATAATTTAAAACTAAAACAAATAGAAAAGAACAAAATGTGTAAACAGTAAATTAAACATTTTCTTTAGTGCAACTTCCAAATTATGCCCGGGACGTAGATGTAGATGGCAATGTAGACTGGGTTGAAAGGTTTTTGGTCTTTAAAACATCAACTTCAGTCGGAACAGTGTTGTTGGTCTCCTTTTTTAGCTAATGCATCAAAGTCTGGAGTTAGTTTTGTTGTGGCTATTCTCAGGATAGATCTGAGGTGTTCGTCAGTTAAGCTGGATCTGTGAGGGGCTTTGTTGATGTTCATGATGCTAAATGTCTGCTCACAAACATAGGTTGACCCAAACAGCACCAGTATCTTCTGTGCCATCCTCCGGATGTTTGGAAAAGTGGCTTCATTAAGTGAAGCATAAAAGTCTCTTAGTTCAAGAGAGCTGAATTTCTCCTTTAGGACAAAGTCAGACTGAAGATCAATGAGTTCCAGTTGCACCTCTTCTGGTGCTGTTTCAGGGTTTTGTGACAAAGGACAGGCCACCAGTTGAAGTGACTGGTCAATTTTTTCAACATCAGAAAACCGACAACAGAATTCTGCATGCAGGTCATCCAGTGATTTGCTGTATTTCTTCACGTTTTGGATGGTCTCCTTCTGTGTGGCTAGTGTGGCAAAATGAGTGAAGACTTTGTCTGAAATTTGTCTGGAAAAGAAAATCAGCTTCGATTTAAAGGCTTTCACATTAGTGTACATGTCATGTACATACTGATCTTTTCCCTGTAGCTTCACATTTAGCTCATTCAAATGTGAAAATATATCTACAGCAAATGCAAAGTCACACAGCCAATTCTTGTCACTCAGCTCAGTAAATTCGTCAGACTTCCCCTTTAATTTCAAAAATGCACCAATCTCTTCTTTGAGCTCCCACACTTGTTGGAAAACTTTGCCCAAACTCAACCAGCGGACACGAGAGTGGTAAAGTAAGTCGTGGTGATCCGCATCAGTTTCCTCCAGAAACTTAATAAACTGACGGTGCTGAAGTCCCTTTGCTCGAATGAAATTAACAAGCTTTACGACTGGATTAACAACATGATTAAGTTGTAATATAGACTTGCACAATGATTCCTGGTGAATAATACAGTGAAGAAAAATAACATCTTGGTTAGGGTTCTCCTCTTTCACTTTATCCTGAATTCTTTTTAGCAGTCCAACATTTTTTCCAGTTAAATTTGGAGATCCATCTGTCGTGACATTAGCAAGTTTACTCCATGGTAGCTTCATTTTCTCAATGACAGTAGACACCCGGTCATACAAGTCCTCTCCCCGTGTTTTTCCTTTCAGTGGCTCCATGGCAAAAAACTCCTCCATAATTTCAAAATTGTCACTAATCCCTTGGATAAAAATTAAGAGCTGAGCAGTGTCCTTTACATCATTACTTTCATCCAATGCTAGTGAATAAAACTTAAAGAACTCTGCCTTACTATTTAACTTGTTGGCCAAGTCTTCATCAATCAGTTCCACTCGACGAGTCACTGTCCTGCACGATAAGCTGAGTTTTTCAAACTTGCCTTTGCTCTCTGGACACAAGAGACCTGCTGTCTCTATCATACATTCTTTCAAAAACTCACCTTCAGAGAGAGGTTTGCTAGCTTTTGCTAATTTGAATGATAGCATAAAACTTGCTTTGGTAGTTGTCTCTTGAATTGCAGTTTGTCTGTGAAAGACATTTTGCTGAGCCTGTAATTTAGGCATCAACCTCTGTGCAGTAGCCTCCCGTTCTTGAGGTGACTGCTTGCTAGCATAGTTGCCATGCTTTGTGGCAAAGTGATGGCTGAGATTGTACTCTTTGAAGACTGCAAGTGTTTCCTGGCATATCAGACATACCGGCATTGATCGGACTTCAGTGAAAAAATATTTTGTCGTCCACTCCCTCTTAAACACTCGGCATTCACTGTCCACTTTCCTTTTCTTTGGTCCACTCATGTTTAATATTGGGCTAAAACCAACAGTACCGTTCTCTTATTAAATTCTTTACTAAAATAAGACAGTAAAGTATAAAAACAAGTGATTAAATTTGCTCTACTATAACATTTTTTGGTCTTCTAAAAAATATATATATAACAAAATCATCTGAAAAAGTTCAGACATGGGACAGAGGCACACCCTGACCATAGAGAACAACCCCTTTCCTCCATAGGAAACCTGTGTATCTTTCACACAGGCCCTTTGTTTATGGTAACACACATAGGTGCACATTGCTGTGTCTTCCAGACACACTTGTATGGGAGGTGCTAGGGCAGTGCAAAACATGGGTAACCAGTAGTTACCACTAGCACTTCCGTTACTGGCAAAAAACAGCCGCAGTGCACATAGTGTGAAAGAGCCCATTATCAATGTCGGATTGCATCCACTGGACTCTATAAAAACAACCAAGTGCCACTTTTAAATGCCCATTGCATGAAAGAAAAATACCACATGATCTCACTCATTTGGGGATAATGAAAAACATTATAAACTGATGAACAAAAAGATAGATACAGAGGCAGTAAAGCATCAAACAGACTGTCAAATTACAGCGGTAAGGTTAGGGAGAGGTGGGGGAAATAAGAGATCAACTGAAGGACTTATATGCATGTATATAAGAGTAACCAATGGATGCAAAACATTGGGGGAGAGGGCATGTATGGGAGTGGGGTGGGGGGGCAATGGTAAGATATGTACACATATAATACCTTAATAAAAAAAAAAAAAGAAACTCACAAAAAAAATATGCCCATTGCAACAGTTTTTCTTATTAAAAGCTGGAAATAGCAGGATATTTATATATATACCCCTACTGTGACAGCCTGGCAGAGCATTACAAAGGAGAAAACCCAGCATCCGGTGATGTCCATAAGTACAAGACTTCAGGCTGTCATTACCAGGAAAGGGTTTCATCCAAGTATTAGATATGAACATTTGATTTTCAGTTTTTCATTTGTCCAATTACTTCTGAAATCCTTAAATAAAGCGATTTTGTAATAAAATCTTTAGTTCATCACATTTCTATACAATCTTTTTGTTCAACCCACTGAATTAGGGCTCGTTCACACTAGCCGTGCTGCCGATGCAGTATGGTGCAGTAATGCAATGCAGCGCAGCTAGGGTTAATGCAGGGTACACAGGTTTCCATCATGTTTGCATTGATGCTAATGTGCAGTGGTGCATGTTAACACAAATGCCCTGTAGCACGCATTTTTACAGGCGCAAGGGGGAGAAGCAAACGCAGCGCAAAATGCATTTGTTTTGCCGCTAACACATGCGGTTAGTGGCCACGGTAGCGTTACTGATACCGCATCCATATCAGCAAAAAAATGCAGCCACAGCATGGCTAGTGTGACATGTCCTCTGTGTGTCTTTTTCCCTGCTGCGCGCGTCCGCAGTGGGAAAAATAAACTGCAGTGGATACAAGCCCTAAAAGCTGAAAGTCTTTGTTGTTTTATTAACAAGTCATTGTGATGTACAGAATGTGGGAACAGGAAAAAATTGTGTTTGAGTGGAGCTCTTAATCTTACCTCAGAAAGGCTCTGATACTGTGCTCTCCAGGGGCGTGTCTCCCTACATCACCACGATAACGTGTCTACGCATTCCCAGGGTGATGTCAGGAGATGCGTCCGCGGGCATTTCAAGGAGCCTCTGTAAGATTGAGAGGTTGTTCCTTCTACTGAATGGGCGGATATAAATCCACCCACTCAGAAGAAGGAGCTGTGTCCGTGTTTCCCGACGTTGCCATGTTAACACTGTTGCTGGTGAAGGAGCGGAGGGGAGAGCAAGAGAACCCTCCACTCTTTCGGCTCCCCGGGCCGGATAGAACAGCCGAAAAGGCCGGATCTGGCCCACGGGCCATAGTTTGCCCACAGCTGCTCTAGGACCACCTGAGTTTATTAAATATCTATTTCATTATTTTCTCCCCGACCTCTCTCTCCTTTCCAATCACTGAACAGATTTTGTTGTTTTACTAAATACAGAACAGAAAATGGCCATCCCAGTATGGAACTCCAAGTTTATTTGTCTATGGAAGGTTTAATATTTGGTATTTCTAGAAACCATTTCTATATTTGACAAGTTAAACATCACTGATCTGGCCAACTTGGGTTGTATTTATTCATAGTAGAATCAGTGTGGCTGGCCTGAGACAGACATGGGAATACCTACCTAGGAGGCCATGGTGGTGGTGGTGGTGGTGCTGGTGGTGGTGGTGGTGGTGGTGTGTGTGTGTCTGTGTGTGTGTGTGTGTGTGTGTGAGCGTGCGTGCGCACGTGTGTGTTTGTGTGTGTGATTTGTAGATGTGAGCAGTTCTCAGACCAGGGGTAACTGCACTCATACATTCCAAGGTGGCTCTTACAATACGGGGCCAGAGTTCAATCAAGAGAAGGTACTAAGAAGGGGATCTGTTTCTATTCCAAGGACCTTTGTGACAAGAATAATAGAGTATAAAAGGCCGTGTGGACAAGGAAATCCCTGTGCCTGATGTGTCAGCTGTAGCACACAAGCCACTTCACTGGATATCCCCTAAAGATGACCATAACATACATAAAATTTTAAAAATAATGTCTAACCTGCAAAATATAAATTATCACATTTTAGTGAAAATCAGTCATGTTACTTTTATCTTTCCTGATAGTCAACTCTACCACATGGAACCTATGAATCTTACACAAATTTCAGAGTTTGTTCTTCTGGGATTTTCAGAGAAACCAGAACTGCAGCCCCTCATATTTGGGCTTTTCCTCTCCATGTACATGATCCGTATATGGAAACCTGCTCATCTTACTGGCCGTCAGCTCAGACTCCCACCTTAACACTCCCATGTACTTCTTCCTCTCCAACCTGTCCTTTGTAGACATCTGTTTCACATCTACCACCATTCCAAAGATGCTGGCGAACATCCAGACACAAAGCAAAACCATCACCTATGCAGTATGCATCACCCAGATGTATTTTATATACATTTTGCTGGGTTGGATATTTTCCTCTTGACCGTAATGGCCTATGACCAGTTTGTGGCCATCTGCCACCCCCTGCACTACACTGTCATCATGAACCCTCGGCTCTGTGGACTGCTGGTGCTGATATGCTGGATCATGAGTGTCCTGCATTCCTTGCTACAATGCTTAATGACATTATGACTGTCCTTCTTCATGGACGTGGACATCTCTCACTTCTTCTGTGAACTCAGTCAGATGATCAAACTTGCCTATTCTGACACAATTTTAAATAACATGGTGACCTATTTTTCAGCTCTTCTGCTTAGTGGTGGTCCTTTCGACCACCTTTCGCTGGGATTTTTTCCTCATATTCTAAAATAGCGTCCTGCATACATGGAATGTCATCTCAAGGGAAGTATAAAGCATTTTCTGCTTGTGCATCTCACCTCTCAGTTGTCTTCTTATTTTATGGTACGAGCCTAGGAGTGTACCTCAGCTCTGCTGCTACCCACAATGCACACTCAAGTGCAACAGCCTCGGTGATATACTCTGTGGTCACACCCATGCTGAACCCCTTCATCTACAGTCTCAGGAACAAGGACATTAAACAGGTTCTGAAAACATTCTTTGTGAAGGAAACTACAAACTGGCCAGTTGTCCTAATACTGAAGATATGCCCATGATGGCAGAGGTCAGAGGCTCAGAGTCAGATACTGTGATTACCTTCCTACTATGGAAGTAGAACTTGCTTTTTCCACTGATTTCCTGGATTTCTATTTATCTGACCTCATCTTCTCTATTCAGTTTATGTAACTCAATTAAGTTTTCTGCTCTCTCAGATATCCAACAGCTTATCTCTTTGCTGCTTTCCTACTTTCCCAAATTTATTTCCATATGGATCAGATATTTGGAAAATCCCATTTAGCTAATGGACAACATGGATTTTTTTAGAATAATTTTTCTCAAATGACATACAGTATATTACATCAAATAATTTTTATACCTAAAAGAATCATCCTGAATGATATTCCTATGGGGAAAAAAAACTACAATTAATGAACCCCACTGGTGTTGCTTGGTGCTTGAGCCTCAACCCATGAACCTAGAGGTAATGGTTGGATTCCTGGTCAGGGCACATGCCCTGGTTACAGGCTCAATCCCCAGTAGGGGTAATGCAGTAGGTAACCGATCAATAATTCTCTTTCATCATTGATGTTTCTATCTCTCTCCATCTCCCTTCCTCTCTGAACACAATAAAAAAATATTTTTAAAAACCACACTTAATGTCCAAGGAAATTCATACAATTGTAAAAGAGAGGAAAATCTGAGACTTGGGTTTTTCACTTTTATGACTCTCATATTTTTGTATATCACTGTCTTAACTGCTATTCCTGATAATGTAGACTCTGACATACTTATGTTTAATAGCTTCTCACCAGGTTTAATTCTCCTCATTAGAATTCTGTTCTTTTTCATCCCAGTGTTCACAATCCATTCCTTAGCCACTTGCAACATAATTATCAAATCCATGTCTCCAAGAGGACTCTTAACTGAAAGATAAATGTTAATAAATAGTTTGACTCAATACCACCTTAAAATCACAGATTCATTTCAAAATAATAAAGCAAATTTTTAATCACATATTGTATTACTATGTAAATATTTATTCTTCATGCTATACATCTATTCAATGGAGTAGGAGGGATGATGCCCTTTTGTAAGGGAGTTTATATATGTACACAGTATATGATTGAAGATTGGCTGGTGTTTTTTCTATGATTTATTGGATTAGCTTTATGTTTCTTCTTGAAAACTTTCAGTGCCACCTATAATATCAATCTTTTTATTACTCTAAAGAATATAAAACCCCCTTTCTGAATTTTCCATAAACGTGGAAGGGATGGTGAATGATCATTATCAGTTTCATTGGTTATATATTTCTATTAAGCTCACGATTCTTTAATGATCAAAGAATGACTCAAGAGAGAATTTGCATTCTTGTTTAGTCATGTAAATCAGGATCAACAGTTTTCCTACACAAACTTACATGTTCTTTCTACCTTTCATGGCTATAGAGAAATGAACTCTCAATAACAGCTTTTATTTATTTTATTTTTTTTATTTTTAAAATATATTTTTATTGATTTCAGAGAAGAAGAGAGAGATAGATACATCAATAATGAGGGAGAATCATTGATTGGCTGCCTCCTGCACGCCCCATACTGGGGATCTAGCCTGTAACGTGGGCATCTGCCCTGACTGAGAATCGAACCAGTGACCTACTTAGTTTATCAGTCAATACTCAACCACTGAGCCACGCCCACCGGACAAGCAAAATATTTTTTAAATTTAACTTTAGTAAAGTAGCATACAGCAAAATTGACTTTTTTGTTGTTGTAAAGAGTTTATATATGTGCTGCAATGTATAGGAGGATTTTTTTTAATTTTTAAGAATTAAAATTTTTTATCTTTCCACTGTTGTCAGAGAATTGGGTCCTAGTGTTCTTTTTTAAAATTGTTTGAAAATTACTATATGACTGAGCCATCATTTGTAAATATTTTTATGGATATTTAAAAGGACAGTATCTTTGCTGCTTGATGAGGAATCAACAATATTCTAGGATATCTAATATATGTAGTTCCATTGTTATTAATCTTCTTACTCTTCTGACTTAATTTGTAAACTGAATTTCTTTTTCTTTTCTTTTCTTTTTTTTTTTTTTTAGAGAGAGAGGAAGGGAGGAGGATAGAGAGTCAGAAACATCAATGAGAGAGAAACATTGATCAGCTTCCTCCTGCACATCCCCTACTGGGCATGTGCCCGCAACCAAAGTACATGCCCTTGACCAGAATCAAACCTGGGACCCTTCAGTCAGCAGGCCGATGCTCTATCCACTGAGACAAACCAGTCAGGGCTGAATTTCTTTTTTTAACATTCTTTATTGTTTAAAGTTATACATATGTCTCCTTTTTCCCCCTTTGACCTCTCCCCAACCACTCCCACCACCCCCCCCAGAACAATCCCTCACCCCCCTAGTGTCTGTGTCCATTGGTTATGCATGTATACAAGTCCTTTGGTTGATCTCTTACCCTTCCCTGCTTCTCACCCTCCCCTGCCTGTCCTCTGAGGTTTCATGGTCTGTTCGATGCTTCTCTCTCTCTGGAGGTATTTTTGTTCATCAGTTTATATTGCTCATTATATCCCACAAATGAGTGAGGTCATGTGATATTTATCTTTCTCTGACTAGCTTATTTCATTTAGCATAATGCTCTCCATGTCCATCCGTGCTGTTGTGAATGGTAAGAGTTCTTTCTTGTTTATAGTAGTGTAGTATTCCATTGTGTAATGTACCACAGTATTTTAATCCACTCATCTGCTGATGGGCACTTAGGCTGTTTCCAAATCTTAGCTATGGTGAATTGTGCTGCTATGAACATAGGGGTGCATATATCCTTTCTGATTGGTGTTTCTGATATCTTGGAATATATTCCTAGAAGTGGGATTACTCTGTCAAATGGGAGTTCCATTTTTTAATTTTTTGAGAAAATTCCATATTGTTTTCCACAGTGGCTGCACCAGTCATTGCGAGTTTTTAAATGCACTTGTCTGAAATAAACTAAAATAACACAGTAATCATGAATGTCATCTTCAAAAATGAGAACAATAATCTTCACTAGGTTATTACTGTCCTCATTTCTGTTCACTTTATTATATCAATAAGTTATTTCTATATGACAAGCCATCCTACAAGCAAATTATCTATAATAATAAAAATGTGATATGCTAATTACACAGGATAGCTGAACGACCTTCCAGACGTCATTCCGACATTCTTCCAGACAAAGCCGCAGTCGTGGGGGCCAAGACAGAGTTGGTTAGGGGTGATCAGCCAGGCAGGCGAGCAGTTAGTGATGATCAGGCAGGCAGGCAGAGTGGTTACAGGTGATCAGGCAGGCAGGTGAATAGTTAGGGGCAATGAGGCAGGAAGGCAGAGTGGTTAGGGGTGACCAGGCAGGCAGGCAGTGGTTAGGAGCAATCAGGCAGGCATGTGAGTGGTTCAGAGCAATGCAGGCAAAGGCAGTTAGGGGTGACCAGGCAGGCAGGCAAGTGGTTAGGGGTGATCAGGCATACAGGCAAGGTGGTTAGGGGTGATCAGACAGGCAGAGACAGTTATAAGCAATCAGGCAGGCAGGGGAGTGGTTAATGGTGATCAGGCAGGCTGGCAAGCAGTGAGGGGCGATCAGGCAGGCAGACAGAGTGGTTAGGGGTGATCAGGCAGGCAGGCAGGCAAGCAGTTAAGAGCCAGCGGTCCCAGATTGCGAGAGGGATGTCCAACTGCCAGTTTAAGCCCAATCCCACAGGGATCCCTGCAGAAATCCCCTAAGGGGTCCCAGATTGTGAGAGGGTGGAGACCGGGCTAAGAGACACCCCCGCCCCCGAAACCGGCATGCAAGAATTTCATGCACCGAGCCTCCAGTACAATATGATGGCATTATTACCAAGTGAGATTGTATGGTGGGGCGTTGTTCTGAGCTCTGCTAGTGTCTTTAGGAGTCTGTAATCAGCTGTGAATATCTACATGTATTTCTAAAGCTTATTCATGATGTTGGGTATGGCTATGGTGCTCTTCTCATTTGAAGCAATATATGATCAGTTTACCCTATTTCTATATCTAGTTTTATCTTCTATTTCAAAGAAAAGAAAGACTACAGAATGTGAATTGCTTTATTTTACTTCTACTCTCCCTATATCCATGGCACTCTGCTCATTTCACAGGTAGAAGAGATTCCTCCAACCATTTCTCAGTGTGAATCTGTTACCTGAGCTATAGATCCTATTTTTTTCCTTCTAAGTTATTCATTGAAGTATAATTACATAATATAAACTGAACATTATTAAAATGTACAACATGATGCATCACAGCCATAAAAAAATAACAGTCCATACTTCATATTTCCATTAGTGTGTAAGTCAAGAAACTGCACAATAAACTTTAATTGCTTATTAATGCAATTGATAAACATTTAATACACCCGAGGCTCAATTTCCTTACGTCTGAAGGTAACATGGAACAGTAAACATATCTTCAGACAAAAGTTGCAAGGAATACATGAGATATGTGGACATATTTTGTTGAGCCCAAATAACATGTTCAAAGGCAATGTTATATGTATGTTTATGTGTGTTTATTCACCTACAATTTAATTTTAACTAAACATACACATATATGCACACAAACGCAGACTTATTTATAATATCATACTTTATGTTGAAAGGAAAGTTTTTAAACATTTAAGAGGAAATAAATGGAAAGAAAGAATGTTTGAATTAATATAAAATGAAAAGATGTAGAAATTTAGACATGGAGATTTCAAATAAATAGTAGACATGAATTTAAATGATGAATTACTTTTCCTATGTTAATACTTCAAATACATCAAAATCTGAAGCACATTTACATTTATGGAATAAGAAATTCTCTACCAGCTAAAGAGGCTGATTATCTCCAAAGTGATTACAAATTTCTTCTACTTAAGAGGGGATTAAAACACAAAATGCTTTTACCCAGAAGAGGCTAAATGAATGAACTGAGACACTTAATCTCAATCCTGAACAAAATTTTATTGGATAAATGTCTGTATTCAATGCTAATGTAAAGCTACCACCTGACTGGTTTAAAACAAACACACTTACACTCTTACAATTCCTGAGGTCAGAAATAGGAAATGGGACTCAGTGGACTAAAATCAAGATGTTTGCAGGGTTGGTTTCTTCTGGAGGCTACAGGGAATAATCTATTTACTTTTCTACTCCAACCTTAGATTATAGTGCAAAAATTCTAAGTATCCTATATAATAAAAGCCTAATATGCTAAGTGTCCAGTGGTCATGTTGTCCATTCAACCAATCAAACCATAATATGCTAATGATATGCTAAGGCTGCTCAACCACTCGCTATGATGTGAACTGACCACCAGGGGACAGACAGTCGACCAGTCGCTATGACGTGCACTGACCACCAGGGGGCAGATGTTCCAACCAGTAGCTTAGCTTGCTGCTGGGGTCTGGCTGATTGGGACTGAGCAACATGGGCCGGACCCATCCTGGAGCCCTCCCGCAGTCCCTTCCTGGCCCAATCATGCACCTGTGGGGTTCCTTGAACTGGCCTGCATCCTCTTGCAATCCAGGACCCCTTGGGGGATGTCGGAGAGCCAGTTTCAGTCCAATCCCGCAGGCCAGTCCAAGGGACCCCACTGGTGCACAAATTCGTGCATCGAGCCTCTGATATTTTTTATAATTAACAAATATTTAATAGTGAGGGACTAAATGACAGCTCTTAACATGTAATATACTGTAAGGTTTAAATGTAAGTACATTTACCTGAGGTGTTTTGGCTAATGTGTCATGAGCCCTTTGTGTAATGCTCAAAGTTTATAGCAAAGAAAGTTGGTTCTCCCCCTTGTTTAAGAGAAAATGAGAATTTTATGTAAATATCAGAGTCTGTGTCCTTACCACAAAGGCAGTATTTGGAGATTAGAGTTTTCTAATCCAGACTAGAAATATATTAAATCAAAGTTGGGATAAGGTGCTGGGAGGGTAGTCCTCTGGAAGCCAACAGATTTCATGAGGAAGAACTAGTAGACACTGGATTAACTTGACTTCTAAGCTGGTCTTTTGGGAATAGAATCTACAGGAAAATATTTCCTTCAGTTCAGCCCACAGGGAAATCAGGTGATTAAGAGTTGGAATAACAAGACAGAAATGCACCTAATGAGCAGACACAGAGAGTGGTAAATACCTCCTCATATCCAGCCTCTCAGCGTGTGTGACCTTGGGCTGGATGGGACCTGTTGCTGCTTTTAGAATCCTAAGTTTGTCTAGGAGACCTGTGCTTGCCTCCTTCCTGCTGTCTTGTCTGGGCAGAGAGCTTCAGTCTCCATCATCACCCATCCAAGAGGTTGGACTTTCCCATGGAGACCCTGCCCTTAGAGTTCCCAATCAGGTGAGTCCAAAAGTCCAGTAGGTACTACAGGAAAGGGTCAGAGAGGGTCAAAGACAAGCACATTTACCTGAGGTGTTTTGACAGGCATCAGCCTATGGTTGTTTGTTTGCCTGTTCAACTAATTAATGATTAATTTATTATGCTAAAAAGAAGTGAACCTGAAACTCAGTAACACATGCATAATTGTTGACAATTAACTGATAGAAGCCCAATTAAAGGTGGCAATGGGAGGCATAAGGTATTTCAAGTAAAAGTAGAACATGTACAATGAGTTTTGTAATTAAAAGGAAGTAGAAAAAATAAAGTGCTAGGTATGGAGGGATGTCCAGTAAAGTGAGAGCAGTTCTTCTTTATTTTTATCATCAGGTCTATTCCACTACATGTCCATATTGATGAGAAAGATCCTTATCCAATATATTTCTTTCAAATATTACCTTGCAACAGTAGTTCATGAGACATATATTCCTTTTATTTCCTATATAAGTGCACATATATTCACACACATTTGTGAAAATATGAAAGTGAACAAAACAGGTGAAGCCCTGCTTGTTTGGGTCTGGCACTGTGATGGTGAAGTCAGAGTACAATGAAAAATGTTTGCATGACAATGTGATCAGGCTAAAATTATATGAAGAAAGTTACTCAGTGTATAAGAATGGCTTCTCAGGGCATCTGTGGGATTTAGTGATCACGTCCTGGGAGGCCTTTGTCTATTGGATGAATCAGAATTAGACTGTGCTCAATATTTGTCAAAAATGAGAATAAAACCCAAAGTCAAAGAAAAAAATATCCCACATAAGGAAAGTGAGAAAGGGGCTTGTCTCATCTGCCATCAACTATATAAAAACCAACTGGTCAACTACATATAGAAAGGGCACAGGAAAAATCAGCTTTTCACTGCTTAATGTTCAAAATATTCAAACTGTGTTGTTTTTGTATATTTCTTTTTGTGAGTATTGATTTATTTTTTGGTAATTTTTCACATGGGGTAGTCAATCTGTAAGGTGTTTCATACCATACATGTATAATTTCCTCTGACTTTTGGAGAAATTTATTTTTTTTCATTTATTATTTTTGTTTGGCTTCAAAGGGGTGTAACTAGGCTAAGCTTCCAGAATCCAAAGATTTTGCTTCCTCATCATCTCTCAGGGACCAGCTGAGCTCATTAGATCTCTTTTGTTCCTCATGTGCATTTTATTGCTCTTTCTCCTGCTATGTTTATTTAACCTGTTGTTTACATTTCTTTAAATACAGGACAGAAAGTGGACATACCAATATGGAACCCTAAGCTTATTTGTCCATGGGAGTCTCACGGTAGGAATGTGTAGATACTATTTCTAAATTCTTTTTAGAAAAGATACTTGATCTGGACAGCATGATGGCATATACTCATAGTCTACACAGAGCAGGAGGGAGTGAGAAAAAACATGCAAATAACACAGGTGAAGAGGCCATGGTGTGCTGTGTTTGGAGTGTGTGTGTGTGTGTGTGTGTGTGTGTGTGTGTGTGTGTGTGTGTATGCCTTGTAAATTGAGAGCAGTCCTCAGAGCAGAGGTGCCTGAACTCATTTATTCCAATGTGACTCTATTATAAAGAATAGGTAACAAGGAGGAGATCCTTTTTGATTCACTGCAACCAAATTAATAAAGTGCAACATTTACATAGTGTGCACAAGGCACCCTCTATGACTTGAAGTTTCAACAGCAACATGCAGGCTACCTTGTTTCTTAATATTCTCTGACACCATCTCTTATCCTACCCTGCCTTGCTCATTCCACTGGACACACTGGGTCATTTTGAGCTTTGATTTTCTAAAACAACCATCTTCCTCTTCCTCAGGGCCTTTGCACTGGCTGTTTCTTCTGCCTAGCAAACACTTCCCCTCAGTCTCCCACTTAGTCTTGTTTGAGGTGTCTGTTTAAGTGTCACCTGTTGGCAACTCTGGGCTAAACTCTATTTAAAAAGAACACCCTCTATCAACTCTCCATTTAATGTGATTTACCATTTGATATGTTATATTATGTTTTATTTTATTATATTCTTTCTCCATTATTAGTTTATAGAGACAATTCTCTTTCAGCATCCCATACTGGGAAGAGTGCCTGGAACTTGGTCTATAGTCGACATACAGGTTTTCCAAAAAAAAATGTATACACACTGTACAAGCTGATAGCTGAATTTTGAAAATAAAGTGCACATTAATAAACGCTGCCTTTATAATTATTCAAAGTGTGGGTATGCATTTTTGGGACACCATATATACACCACAAATGAATGAAAAATACCCTCAATAAAACAGCAGTATACATTATGTTTGAAGAACTGCTTGATGGTTAAAAAAAAAAAAAAAAGGAAATTCTAATGAGAAATGGCAACAGAGTTGACTTAATAGGAACCAGATCACACACCAAATATGGAAATTATTTTTTCTGATTTTAAAATATAAATGTGCCACCCTAGCTGGTTTGGCTAAGTGGATAGAGCATCAGCCTGCAGACTGAAGGTTCCCAAGTTCGATTCCAGTCAAGGGCACATGCCCAGATTGCAGGCTCCATCCCCAGTAGGGGACGTGCAGGAGGCAGCCAATCAATGATTCTCTCTCATCATTGATGTCTCTATCTCTCTCCCTCTCCCTTCCTCTTTGAAGTCAATATGTGCCATTTATTCTCAGCTACTAATGCTTGCTAATGTGAAAATTAGTTATTGATTTTTTCTATTTCCTGATAGTCACCTTCGACACATGGAACCAGGCAATGGTACACAAATTTCAGAATTCCTTCTTCTGGGATTTTCAGAGGAACCAGAACTACAGTCCCTCATATTTGGGCTTTTCCTCCCCATGTACCTGGTCACTGTGTTTGGAAACCTGCTCATCATCCTGGCTGTCAGCTCAGACTCCCACCTCCACACGCCCATGTACTTCTTCCTCTCCAACCTGTCCTTGGTAGACATCTGTTTTACCTCCACCACCGTCCCAAAGATGCTATGGAACATCCAGACACAGAACAAAGTCATCACCTATGAATGCTGCATCACCCAGCTGTATTTTTATACAATCTTTGCAGTGTTGGACAACTTTATCCTGACCGTGATGGCCTACGACCGGTTTGTGGCCATCTGCCACCCCCTGCACTACATGGTCATCATGAATCCCCGGCTCTGTGGACTGCTGGTTCTGCTGTCCTGGATCATGAGTGCCATGGTTTCTTTGCTACATAGCTTAATGGTGTTGCGTCTGTCCTTCTGCTCAGACTTAGAAATCCCCCATTTTTTCTGTGAACTCAATCAGGTGCTCCTACTTGCCTGTTCTGACACCTTTCTTAACAACATTATGATATATTTTTTAACTGGGCTGCTGGGTGGTGGTCCCCTTGCTGGGATCCTTTACTCTTACTCTAAGATAGTCTCCTGTATATGTGGAATCCCATCAGCTCAGGGGAAGTATAAGGCATTTTCTACCTGTGCATCTCACCTCTCAGTTGTGTCCTTATTTTATGGTACAATCCTAGGAGTGTATCTCAGCTCTGCTGCTACCCAAAATGCACACTCAAGTACAACAGCCTCAGTGATGTACACCGTGGTCACACCCATGCTGAACCCCTTCATCTACAGTCTCAGGAACAATGACATAAAGAGGGCCCTGGAAAGACTCTTTGGCAAGTAAGCTTTTCAAGGGCCAACTGTACCAGTCTGAAGAAGTACCCATGAATGCAGGCTTCAAAGCCTCAAAGTCTGATGTTCTGACACAAATATAGCCAATCTTTGGACCATACATAATTGGAAATTCTCAGTTATCTCATGAGTTAACTTGAATTACTTTAGCGTGATCTCTTGTGACATATATCATTTCAAGTAACTTCTCTATTGTTTGCCTGAAAGAATAGTCATGAATTATCCTATCCCTATAAACAAAACTACATTTGGCTACTAAGGGCATTTACATAATTTTATTGTAGAGGAAAATCTGAGACCATAGTCTTCATGGTGGACATCTACTTATTAAAGTGTGGATATGATGTCTATGTGTAAGGGTTCTTATTCACTGGGGTAAAAAATTACCTAGAGAGTTCCATGCATTTTTTCTGAACTATTTTCCTGTTTCTGCTGAAAATCTTTCAATATACTCCCTAGAAATTTGCCTCCTCTTAGTGCTCTAAGTTAACTATCTCCCCTTTTATAAACTTTTTCAAATCCACCAAAGAGACAGTGAGTGAACAATCTCAATATCATACAATATAATCTCCTTTATACTCAGAAATATCTTCAGTCTTTATGATCAAAGTATGAATCACATAGGAGTTGAAATCCTGCCCAGTCATGTGAGTAAGCATCACACATATTCCTGCACAAACATGCATGTCCTTCCACCCTGCCCTGACTACCTGGAAGGGCGCCTCAGTGGAGGTACGTCTATACAGTTATCTGAAATGCATTTGAATAACAGAGTGATTATGAGTGCTGTCCTCAAATATCAGTACAAATGCCAAAAGTAAGAAATAGCAGATTATTATAATTTCCCTCAGTTCTGTTCACTTCGATTATAGGAGCAATTTGTTATTGCTCTATAGTAAGCCATTCTAAAAGCAAACAGTTTAATACAATTCCTTTATTTTCCAATGGGTTTGTGTAGTGGGAAAGTGTTCTGATCTCTGTTGGTCTCCTCATGAGTCTGCAGTCAGCTATGGGTCAGCTGGGGTGTCTCTGCTGACCTTGGCTGGGCTTCCTAATGTATTAGGGGCTCAGCTATGGTGACTGACCTAGGGAGGGCTTGGCTGGAATAAATGAGCACTGTCCGCATGTCCTCTCCTTCTCTTGAAGGCCCACCTGGATTTGTTCACATGGCTCAGCCAGGGTTCTGAGTGAGAGCAGTAGAAATGCACCAAGACCTGGTAAAGTGCACTGTCACTTCCACCATATTTTATTGGCCGAAACAAATAAAAAATCTTAAGTCCAGTCTAGATTTAAAGATGGAAAAAAAAACTACACCTCTGGCATGGAGGAGCTCACAGTCACATTGCCAAAGTTTTGGAAACAGACAAAGAATTGGGGCCACATCTGAAAACATTCTACCATTTGTGTAAATTTCAATTCAGTAAAGTTTTATTTCTACATCTTCCCTCAACAGCTGAATGATCTTAGAGAAGAAAGTGAAAGTAAAAATATGTTTAATGTGCAGATGTTGAAGTTCTACTTTAGTGGGTCAGGTTCTTCCAAATATTAACATCGTCCCTCTGCCACTTGCCACCCAATTACCATTTCTAGGCCGAGAAAGTAAAACTTTTTCCTTCTACATACCTTGATTCCAGGGACTTAACTCATTGACTAATTGAGCTAGAGAGCTCTTGATTTCCTGACACAATCTTTATTGGCATCCTCATGTAGACATTATTTCTCTTTTTATTCACCTATTCTTGACATATTTTAATTACTTCCAATCTGATACTTGTATTTCTTGGGGGTGGGGGCTCCTGATAGAAGGAGGTGGTATTTGAAATGCACGTATAACAGAAAAATAAGTATTTGAAAGAATGGAGTTGCTGACATTATGCTGAGTGGAAGAAACCAGCCACAAAAAGATAGACTGCATGATTTCACTTATAAGATATATCTGAAGTAGTCAAATTAATAGAAACAGAATATAGAATGGTGGTTGTCAGGCATGGAAGGAGGAGGATGGGGAGTTACTGTTTAGTGGATGTAGAGGTTCAGTTTTGCAAGAAGATGAAAAAGATTTGGAGGTTGGTTGCACAACAGTGTGAATATACTTAACCCTACAGAACTGCACACTTAAAAATGGTTGCAATGCTAAATTTTGTTATGTGTTTTTTACCACTTAAAATTTTTCAAAAAGGAAGGAAATTTTGACACCTGCTAGAACATGGATGACCCTTAAGGACATTATGCTGAGTGAAATAAAACAGTCATAAAAAGACAAATGCTGGGCCTGGCCAGCATGGCTCAGAGGTTGAGCTTTGACCTATGAACCAGAAGACACAATTTGGATCTGGGTAGGGGCATGTGCCTGTGTTGTAGGTTCCATCCTCCAGTTGGGAGCATGCAGGAGGCAGCCCAAACAAAATCAGAAATGAAAGAGGAGAAATAACAACAGACCCCACAGAAATACAAAGGCTTGTTAAAAAATACTATGAACAACCCTATTCCAACAAACTGGACAACCTGGAGGAAATGGACATATTCCTAGAAAAATATAACCTTCCAAAACTCAATCAGGAAGATTCTAAAAATCTCAATAGGCCAATAACTATGGAAGAAATTGAAGCAGTCATCAAAAAGCCTCCAGCAAACAAAAGCCCGGGGCCAGAGGGCTTCACAGGGGAGTTTTACCAAACATTCAAGGAAGATCTAAAACCCATCCTCTTCTCCCTAACCGGTTTGGCTCAGTGGATAGAGCGTCGGCCTGTGGACTGAAAAGTCCCAGGATCGATTCCGGTCAAGGGCATGTACCTTGGTTGCGGGCACATCCCCAGTGGGAGGTGTGCAGGAGGTGGTTGATCAATGTTTCTAACTCTCTATCCCTCTCTCTTCCTCTCTGTAAAAAATCAATAAAAATATATTTTAAAAAAAAACAAAAAACCATCCTCCTCAGACTATTCCAAAAAATTCAATAAGAAGGAACACTTCCAAACTCATTTTATGAAACCAGCATCACCCTAATACCAAAAACAGATAAATACAATGAAAGAGAATTACAGACCAAAATCCCTCATGAACACAGATGTCAAAAACCTCAACAAAATTCTAGAGGATCCAAGATGGCGGCATAGGTAAACACCTAAACTGCTGCCTCGCACAGCAATTTCAAAACTACAACTAAAAGACAAACCGTCTATCACCCAGAACCACGGGAAAGCTGGCTGAGTGGAAGTTCTACAACTAGAAGGAAAGAGCAAACAGCATTGAGGGGTGCACAAGCGCGGAAAAGCTGAAGTACGGAGAGGCGCGAATCGGGAGCGCAGCTGTTTTCAACCCGAAGGGAGATAAGCCCCCGATTACTCCGAACTCCAGTTTCTGGGGAGACGCGGGGGACCCAAACTCCTACGGGGAGAAGGGGAGAAGCTGGACTGTCTGCCGTGGGGTTGGAAAGTGAGGGAGGCTTGCTTGCAGGGCTGCGCGCAGGAATAATTGTTTACTGTGCTGGGGCCTGGGACGCTGATGCGAAGCCGGCTTCTCGCAGCCATCGCTGTTTGCCACGCCCTAGCCTAGTCATGCCCTGAAACCCCGCCCCGCACAATCTACAAACCCACCCAAGCTCCAAGCAACGGCTTTAGCATATGAATGGCCTGCCCTATTGCAGCTTAACCTAGCAAACTTGCAGCCCGGGTCAGACAGCTCCAAAACCTCCAAACCCCAAGCAAAGAGGAGAAAACTGTAGTTCTCGCTGTAGCTCCTGCTGGGTGGCCTCAGACAGTAGCTGACCTGCACCCCATTGGAGATCCAGAAGCCAGGGTACCTAGTGGTCAGTGTGAGACACCAGATTTCAACTCCTCACATCCATAAGTGACACATTAAAGAGGCAGACTCAGTGAGCACCAAAGCCCCACTGAAACAAGTCCTACACCATAAGCGTGTCTCCAGCACAGCAGTTCTTCCATTATAGACACAGCGGGTCCTCACAGCCAATTGGCCTGGAGGTGAATTCCTCCCAGTGTACCAACAGCAATCAAGGCTTAACTACACCAAGACTTCGCACTCAGCCCACAAAGGGGTGTACCAAAGGCATCCACCTCAGGTGATTGGGGAGGCTGAGCTACTGGCCCCTATAGGTCACCTACCACACAAAGCCACTCCATCAACAGAAGGAAGCAGCAAAATGCAGAGACAAAGAAACATGTCACGAATGAGAGAAATGGAGGAAAGCAAACTACTGGACGACATAGAGTTCAGAACCACATTTATAAGGTTGCTCAAGAATCTTCTAAAAACCGCTGAGGAACTTAGTGAGACCTTTAAGGATCTTAATGAGAATGCCAAAAAAATGGAAAAGGACCAGTCAGAAATTAAGCATACACTGTCTGAAATAAAGAATATACAGAAACTCAACTGTAGATCAATGTACCCCAAGAATCAAACCAAAGATCTGAAATATGAGGAAACAAAAAACACCCAACCAGAAAAACAAAAAGAAAAAATCCAAAAATATGAAGATAGTGTAAGGAGCCTCTGGGACAACTTTAAGCATACCAACATCCGAATTTTTGGGGTGCCAGAAGAAGAGAAAGAGCAAAATATTGAAAACCTATTAGAAGAAATAATGACAGAAAACTTTCCCTACCTGGTGAAAGAAATAGACTTACAAGTTCAGGAAGCACACAGAACCCCATACAAGAGGAATCCTAAGAGGACCACACCAAGACACATCATAATTAAAATGCCAAGGGCAAAAGACAAAGAGAGAATCTTGAAAGCAGCAAGAGAAAAATGGTTAGTTACCTACAAGGGAGCACCCATAAGACTGTCAGCTGATTTCTCGGCAGAAACTATGCAGGCCAGAAGGGAGTGGCAAGAAATATTCAAAGTGATGAACAGCAAGAACCTACAACCAAGATTACTCTACCCAGCAAAGCTATCATTCAGAGTTGAAGGTCAGATAAAGAGCTTCACAGACAAGAAAAAGCTAAAGGAGTTCATCACCACCAAACCAGGATTACATGAAATGCTGAAGGGTGTTCTTTAAGAAGAGGAAGAAGAAGAAAAAGGTAAAGATAAAAATTATGAACAACAAAATGACATCAAATACATACCTACCAACAAGTGAATCTAAAAATCAAGTGAATAAAAAATCTGAAGAACAGAATGAACCGGTGAATATAATAGAATCAGGGATATAGAAAGGGAGTGGACTGACAACTCTCAGGGGGGAGGGGGTGTGAGGGGTGCGGGAAGAGATTGGACAAAAAGCTTACACCTATGGATGAAGACAGTGGCAGGGGGTAAGGGCATGGGGTGGGGTGGGGAATCAGGTGGAGGGGAGCTATGGGGGAAAAAAGAGGAACACCTGTAATAATCTGAACAATAAAGATTTATTTAAAAAAAAAAAGAAAAAAAAAAAGAAAAGGAAGTGAAGAAACATAACCCAAGAAAAATCGGTTGTCACCTTGGTATGTCTGTAGACATTAACTCATTTTATTATTATTTTGAACATTTCTAATGCTATGCAATGAAAGGATTATTGTTTGGACGTCATATCTCTTTGAAAAGTAGTGAATGAAAACGTTTCTATTTAAATGTGGGTGAAGGATGGTTTAATATTATTTTTACCAGTTAATCTTAAAATTGACAATTTAAAAAATAGTGCTATTGCAAATCCATATATGGCACTAGAGAAAGGCAGTTAATCATAAAATAGGTGTTTTGGTGTAATACATTTCTTTTTCTTTTTCACGTAATGTCACAGAACTTTTCCTTAAATTACTAGATTGTTTGACTATATATTTGACTGTACAGCTGTATATCGCTATGTTAAAAATGGATTAAAGACTTACATTTAAAATAAAAAAATAAAAAAAAATTCTAGCAAATCAGATCCAGCAGTACATCAGAAAGATCATACACCATGACCATTTAGGATTTATCCCAGGGATGAAAGGATGGTACAATATCCGCAAGTCAATAAATGTGATACATCACTTAAACAAATTGAGAGATAAAAACCACATAGTCATATCAATTGATGCAGAAAAAGCATTTGACAAAATTCAACACCCTTTCTTGCTAAAAACTCTCAACAAGGTGGGAATAGAAGGATCATACCTCAACATAATAAAAGCCATTTATGATAAACCCACAGCCAGCATCACACTCAATGGACAAAAAACTAAAACCATTTCACCTAAGAACAGGAACAAGACAGGGATGCCTACTCTCACCACTCCTGTTCAACATAGTACTGGAAGTATTAGCCATTGCAATTAGACAAGAGGAATGAATAAAAGGCATCCAAATTGGAAAAGAAGAAGTAAAACTGTCCTTATTCGCAGATGACATGATATTGTACATAAAAAACCCAAAAGACTCAATCAAAAAACTTTTAGACTTAATAAATGAATTATACAATGTAGCAGGATACAAAATTAACACTAAGAAATCTATGGCATTTCTATAGACCAATAGTGAACTTACAGAAAATGAGACTAAAAAAGCAATCCCATTTACCATCGACTCAAAAAAAATTACGATACCTAGGAATAAACTTAACTAAGGAGGTAAAAGACCTATACATGGAAAACTACAGGACACTGAAAAAAGATAAGAGGAAGACATAATCAAATGGAAGAACATACCATGTTCATGGATTGGTAGAATCAACATCATTAAAATGTCCATACTACCCAAAGCAATCTATAGATTCAATGCACCCCCCATTAAATTACCAAAGGCATATTTCACAGACCTAGAAAGAACTCTCCAAAAATTCATCTGGAATAAAAAAAGACCCCGAATAGCCACAGCAATCCTGAGAAAGAAGAACAAAGTAGGAAGGATCTCAATACCAGATATCAAGCTGTATTACAAAGCCACTGTTCTCAAAACAGCCTGGTACTGGCACAAGAACAGACATATAGAACAATGGAATGGAATAGAGAACCCAGGTATCAACTCAAACCACTATGCTCAATTAATATTTGACAAAGGAGGCAAGAACATACAATGGAGTCAAGACAGTCTCTTTAATAAATGGTGTTGGGGAAAATTGGACAGATACATGCCAAAAAAATGAAACTAGACCACCAACTTACACCATACACAAAAATAAGCTCAAAATGGATAAAGGACTTAAACATAAGACAGGAAACCATAAAAATACTAGAGGAATCCAAAGGCAACAAAAACTTAGACATATGCCAAAGCAATTTCTTCACCGATACTGCTCCTAGGGCAATGGAAACTAAAGAGAAAATAAACAAATGGGACTATATCAAAATAAAAAGCTTTTGCACAGCAAAAGAAACTATCAACAAAACAACAAGAAAGCCCACTGAATAGGAGAACATATTTGCAAATGTTATCACTGATAAAGGTTTAATCTCCAACATCTACAGGGAACTCATACAACTTAATAAAAGGAAGATAAATGATCCAATAAAAAAGTGGGCAACGGACCTAAATAGATACTTTTTGAAAGTAGACAGAAGGAAGGCCAAGAGACATATGAAAGCATGCTCGAAGTCACTAATTATCCGAGGGATTCAAGTCAAAATGACAATGCGGTACCATCTCACACCTGTCAGAATAGCAATCATCAACAAATCAACAAATGACAAGTGCTGGCCAGGATGCGGAGAAAAAGAAACCCTCATGCACTGCTGGTGGGAATGCAGACTGGTGCAGCCACTGCGGAGAACAGTATGGAGTTTCCTCAAAAAACTAAAAACGGAATACCCATTTAACCCAGTAATCACACTTCTAGGAATATATCCCAAGACACTAGAAACACCATTCAGAAAGGATATATGCACCCCTATGTTCATAGCAGCACAATTTACAATAGCTAAGATTTGGAAACAGCCTAAGTGCCCGTCAGCAGATGAGTGGGTTAGAAAATTATGGTACATCTACACAATGGAATACTACGCTGTGGTAAAAAAGAAGGAATTCTTACCATTTGTAGCAGCATGGATGAAACTAAATGAAATAAGCCAGGCAATGAAAGAAAAATACCACACGATCTCACTCATTTATGGAAAATAAAGAGCATTATAACCTGACTAGAGGCCCGGTGCACAAAATTCGTGCACAGGGGGAGGGGTGTCCCTCAGCCCAGCCTGCACCCTCTCCAACTTGGGACCCCTCGAGGAATGTCTGACTGCCCGTTTAAACGGGCAGTCGGACATCCCTCTCACAATCCAGGACTGCTGGCTCCCAACTGCTTGCCTGCCTGCCTTCCTGATTACTCCTAACTGCTTCTGCCTGCCAGCTTGATCACCCCCTAACCACTCCCCTGCCAGCCTGATTGATGCCTAACTGCTCCCCTGCCAGCCTGTTTTCCCCTAACTGCCCTCCCCTGCAGGCCTGGTCACCCCTAACTGTCTTTCCCTGCAGGCTTGGTTGCCCGCAACTTCCCTCCTCTGCCGGCTTGGTCACCCCTAACTGCCCTCCCCTGCAGGCTTGATCGCCCCCAACTGCCCTCCCTTGCAGGCCTGGTCCCTCCCAACTGCCCTGCCTTGCTGGCCATCTTGTGGTGGCCATCTTGTGTTCCCATGGGGGAAGGATCTTTGACCACATGGGGGCAGCCATCTTGTGTGTTGGAGTGATGGTCAATCTGCATATTACTCTTTTATTATATAGGATAGAGGCCTGGTGCACGGGTGGGGGCCAGCTGATTTGCCCTGAAGGGTGTCCCAGATCAGTGTGGGGGTTCCCTTGGGGTGTGGGGCGGCCTGGGCGAGGGGCCTGTGGTGGTTTGCAGGCCGGCCATGCCCCCTGGTGACCCAAGTGGAGGCCCTGGTATCTGGGGTTTATTTATCTTCTACAATTGAAACTTTCTAGCCTGGAGCAGAGCCAAGCCTTCTGCTTGCTCTGTGGCGGCAGCTATTTCTGTTGGGATTTATGTATCTTCTATAATTGAAACTTTGCAGCCTTAAACGGAGGCCTGGGCTGGCCAGGGCTGCAGAAGCTTGGCTTCCTCCGTCGCCACGGGCAACCCTAGCCTCCTGCTCTTTCCAGCTCCATAGCTGCTGCCATTTCTGTTTGGATTTATGCATCTTCTATCACTGAAACTTTGTAGCCTTGAGTGGAGGCGTAGGCTGGCAAGGGCAAGCGGAAAGCTTGGCTTCCTCCATTGCCAGAGAAACCCAAGCCTCCCTCCTGCTCTCTGTGGCCATAGCCATCTTGGTTGGGTTTATTTGCATATTCGCTCCTGATTGGCTGGTGGGTGTGGATTGTGGGTGTGGCTTATGGGTGTAGCAGAGTGATGGTTAATTTGCATATTACACTTTTATTAGATAGGATGAACAAAAATATAGATACAGAGGCAGTAAAGCATTTAACAGAGTGTCAAATTACAGTGGGAAGGCTGGGGAGTGTTGAGAAGAGGGGGAAAGCGATCAACCGTAGGACTTGTATGCATGCATATAGGCACAACCAATGGACACAAGACACTGGGGGGCGGGGGTGGGATGAGGGCATGCAACAGGGGTTAGGGGAGGCTGGGGGAAGGTCAATGGGGGAAAAAAAGATATATGTACTACTATGTGTAAGACTTTAAACAATAAAATAAAATTTTAAAAAATGATAGAAAATAAATAAATAAATAAATAAATAAATAAATAAATAAATAAATTTTTATCTGGTTAAAAAAAAAAAAAAAAAGACAGCTCACAGTTTTTAGCATCAGTGTCAAGGGGATATGTCCTGGTATGGCTGTCCAAGTTGAGGTGTGAACGCCCTTAACCCATGTGTGATGGGTCCAACCTCGCTCTGCAGTCGGAACAGCAGTCTCTGTGGTAAGCAAGACAGGAAAGGTCCTTCCCAGGAGTGCTCCAACTTGCTTCCCTTCCAAATCTTGATTAGAACAAACATAGTCTTCTGGTCAATGGTGATAAACCAGAAACTCAAGAGGGCCTTGGGTCAGGAGGCCTTCTAACCTGAGAGAGATTAAAGTAGAAGAGATACCCAGTACACAGTTCTTAAGAAATTGGTCCCTAGTTTCCATTGTACAAAGATCTTGAGGCATTCCAGGGCCTATTTGAATCACCTACAGCCAACTCTAGGTAAAAAAAAAAAAAAAACTTTTCTTAAAATTCAAACCCTAGGAAGGTTGTCAAACTTGATTTTACCAAAAGATTATATATTAAAATGTATTAGACAGGAACATAGGCCAGCAAACTTCAGTTCCTATGATTGAAAGATGATATTTTTATTAAATACCTGATTAATGTAACATAATTATTTTACTAGAAAAGAACTGACCAAAATAAGGCTTATTTTCTAACTTCACTTGTCCTTAGGTGTGGACAGCAAGTGACACTAATTGGATTTCTCCCGTCAGTCTTCCTGAGAACTTTGGCATAAGCTATTTACCCTCTGTTTAAGGAGGCAAAATGTAAATCACTGACTTTTAAGTGTCCTTGGTTTAGGGAAGACAGAGTTTTCTACATGGTTGCAAACTGTTGTTTTAATATTTCAGTTTCCCTGCTCTGTCCTGGCTTACTGGCCTGTATCATTTAATCAATTTTCTTTTAACATTTCTTTTTTATAAACTTCTTATAATTTCCATGGACATTCTTACAACTTTCAAAAACATTTTTACAATTTCCAGAAATAACCACCTTTAGAAACCACCTTCTTTTTCCTTCAAAATGCATAACCATGCCTCAGTCCTTCCATTAAGCATCTCCATTCCAATATTCTTTTTTTCTATCACACCATCAGAAATTTGTATAGATCTTTTCTTTTTTTTTTAGTGTATTAGAATTCTTCATTCTTAGAAACCTTAATTTTTCAATAATTTACCAAAAAATAAACAACCAGCATTTCTTAGATTAACATTTATCAACACACTTTTTGTAATTATTCTAAAAGACAGTAATTAAATTTAAACCAGTTTTAATATTAAAAATTTGGTTTGGACCAATTAATCTTTTTTTATCAGGCCAATAAAATATTATATCCTAGGTGAAATTTTACCACACATATTACACATAAAGACTACAATATATTTTGAACTACTAATTTTTTCAGAGAAAATACAAGAATTATTTTTCTCAAAAATGAATTTCTATACTTCATGCATTTTTCCCTCTAGATTTTTCATACAAGGCAAACTCAGATTAATATTTCATTTTAAAATACCTAGATATTTAATAATTTTTATTATTTAATTCAGCAAACTCCGAAGTTTTAAGTTACCAAAGACTTTGGAAAATTATGTATAAACTGCTACATTCTTCCTTAGAGATACATCGCCTAAGGTTAGGGCTGCCACTTCTGTTTCTGGCCCTCCAGGCCAGCCCTTACCTAGGCCACTTTCTTGAGATGTCAGGCCAACTATTGGTGACAAAATTTAATTTATAATATTTCTTGGCCCAACAAGTCCTAAGGGTCTGTCCCAGAGTACTTTCTCATTTGATCTTTTAGTCTTGGTAAATTCAGAAGACCCTTCTTTGCCTTCTTGAATATTAAAGGCTTTATTTAGGCTCTGAGACATGGAACTGCTTCCATAATTCCTTTAATGATTAGCTCCCTAAGGTCTTTCATGTGCCCTCTATGGTCCATGTTGTTATGGTCCCACTGGGGCTCCTGGTTTGGAAATTTTACCTCCGCTGGAAGTGCTCCAGGGCCAGTCAGGTGCTCTCACTCCCAGACCACCATAGCTGACCTTCGAATCATTGCTCTTTCATCTCCTGAGAATAGGATTCCTGAAATGGACATTAATCCAGTCCACGTATATACTTGTGGGCCTAGAAATTGATCTAATTGGCCAGCTACACCATGTGGGTCTTCCAGTAGAGGCTTCAACTCTTTTTTTTTTTTTTTTTTTTTTTACTGCTCCAACTCCTTTGCAACCTAGAAAAGCTGGTTTCTGTTGGCATAGTGGCCAAAGGGTCTGTTGGAGCCTGAGGAAGAGGCTGGGATTGTAAATCACCATCTTGGCTGTTCCCTCAGATTGTCCCTGGGTCACATAGGGAGGGGAAGGCAGGACAAGGATCTCATTCCTGTCTGCCCTTGTTCTCTTTTAGATTGTTACTGAAAAGCTTTATACCTTAACAACTTTGAGATATTTAAAGCCAATTACTACCTAAAGCATTTTCTTGACTAATTTTGTAACAAGGATTTGAATTATGCTGTTAACTATGATTGTCCTTTCTGTTCAAAGAAAGGACATGTTAATCTGGCTGGGAGTCCTATGCCTCCAGGACCACCCTTGGAATGTGGTCCATCCTCATTCAAGAACCACCCATTCTCTTGCTGCTGTGCCCCCAAGGTCAGCCTTAGTTCCACCTCAGCTGGCCTGTGTGGGTTTGTGACATCACAAGCAGGTGTGGGCCACCCACTTCCCATCTTGGGCCACCTGCTTCCATCCTGGTCTGGTTCTGGTCCCATTCTGGTTCCATTCTGGTCCTGTCCCAGTTAATACCAATGCTGACAACTGGATGTTTAATGGACATGATGCTGGGTGGGGTTTTGCACATTTCTCCGCCCTGCCCAGTTCAGCAAGTACTTGCCTCCCTTTCTGATGCTTGGAAACCTCAGGCTTTTTCCTTTCCTCTCCCACTTTGCCACAGGTGGGGAAGATAATGGTTTGTTAGGCTTGGAATTAGCTGGCTTTTGTTTTAAACTTCCCTGGGTTGAAACCTTTACAAATTTTACATTTTAAAATTAATCTTAGAATCTTAAAATTTTAACCAGCACAGCAAAATCATAAATCAGGGAAGAGCAAATTAAAGTCCCTAAAAGTTAGCCAAAATTGCATCACAGACATACAGACAGAAATTTCAATAAGTAAACAAATTAAACAAAAAAACAAACAAACACACAAACAAAAAACAGACAAAACATCAACACACACTCTCATACAGGCATGTGCAATACTAAAAGTTTGCACCAAGAGCAATGTTTCTATCCCTGGTTCAGGAACTTGCCTCCCCAGAACCTCAGCATTCTCCCAATGGACTATTTCAGAGGAATGTATTCCCTAGGCCTAGAATTTCTGTTTCCCATCCTTGGCAGGTCCCTTGTGACTATGTACTCAAACCCCCTTGTTGGAGGTTTCTCATGTTCCCCAAGATCTGCTTTGTCCCTCTCTGGCCACTTCCCTCGCAGGAGAATAGAACCACAGATCAGAACTCCGCAGTTGCTTTATGTCCAAGTCACATCCCAGTCACATATGCCTGAACTCCGAGGACACCCAATCACCAAAATAGTACTCAGACCATTTCCTGCTCATGCATGAGGTTACCTGATTGCTGCAGGTCTTGCTTGAGCCCTTCCTGTGTTGCTGGCTAACTCTTGATCCCGAGCTTGTAGTCAGCCCAGGGGTAATGGCTGTCCCTCCTCACTGAGGCTGCCGCAACTTGCCAGCGGGGTGCACCTCTTCAGGAGAGGGGTCCATTTGCCCTGTGATGACAGACAGTATCCCAGATGTGCCCCCAAATTGTTAGAAATAAGGTGAGCCCCCCAAATCAGGGGTCCTTATAGAACACAAAACACTCTTGGGAGCCAGGCAGCAAAGCAAACATCTTTACTTCTATGCAGAAGGGTGCACAGACATGGTCTGGAAGCACGTGCACACCGAGCAGGTGGGCTGCTCGGGTTTATAATCCCTGATGCACGTGACCTGTCCTTTGCTCTTGATTGGAGCTCAGGCACACAGTCTTTCACAATTGGCTAATTCAAAGGGAGGGGTTGGCCTTTGCTGTTTCATGACGGCGGCCCTCAGGGGAGCCATGTGGCCAACCATGCGGCTGCCAAGTCTCGCAGTCCAAAATGGCGGCAGTCTAAACTGTTCTTTGATAGAAAAGATGATTTGTTTATTCTCACAGAAATAATCCTCTATCATTTTTGGTGAATCAATACTCCAAAAGAAATCAAAACTCCTCAAGGGTGTGTCTTAGAGGTCCCTGGAGAAACTGAATCCAAGGTGCCCACTGCAGAAATTGCTCATTTAAACTTGTACGATTTGCTGCCTATCTCACATCACTTCTTCTCTACTTCTGTTTTCTAAGATCCACTTCTAAACACATACCTGCACTCAATCCTTATCTGAGGCTCTGTAGTTCGGGGAAGCCATCCCAAAGCAAATCTCTAGTACAATTTTATTTCAACCTGGCAAACACTATAATTTCTGAGAGAGAGAGCATGTCATGGGAGCAAGATGGAAATCTCAATCTTCTTTAACCAAATCTTGAAAACTACATCTCACCACCTTTATCTTACTCTACTGTTAGAACTGAGTCATGAGGCCTTGCCTGCACTCAAGAAGAGTTTTATTTCTACATCTGCCCTGAATGGTTGAATGATCTTAGAGAAGAGAGTGAGAGTAAATATATGTTTAAAGAGCAGATGTGGAAATTCTAGACTAGCAGGTCAAGCCCTCCAAATATAAACGTGCCCCCTCTGCCACTTGCCTCCCACTTACCATATCTAGGCTGAAAAGAAATAAAGCTTTTTCCTTCCAGATGTCTCGACTCCAGGGACTTAACTCATTGATTAACAGAGCTAAAGAGCTGTTGCTTTTCTGATCTCATCTTTTTAGGGCACACTCCTATAGACATTGCTTTTCTGTTTACTGACCTGCTCTTAACATATTCATCATGATTTCCAATCTGATACTTGTATTTCTTGGGGTTGAAGGTCCTGATGGAAGAAGATGGCATTTGAAATGCACATACAACAGTGAAAGAGGAATTTGAAAGGAGAGGGAGAGTTTCTGTGTAAGTTCCACTGGGCAGATCCTGAATAAGAGGGTTGAGGAGAGAGGAGAATCTCTGGAAACTGCCAGGTAATTAGCAGGGATGGCAGTAACTGACCTTGCAAGTGCCTATGCCGGCTTCCCTTCCAGTGGAAGGCAGGTTTTATGACCACTAAGTCTTAACTTATGTAGAAAAAAAAATTCTAAATTCTTCACCTGGTCTCCTTATGACATTTTATTTGTCTATTTTACTAATTATCTTCTGGAAGTCTTCTAATTTGCTCTTTAGCTCTTTGGAGAAGGAAACACACCCCCAAAAAGAAATGAGCATTCATTGTTGAGCGTCCTGCCTGCTAGGGACCACACCTGGAAAGAAGGAGTCTAATGGGATGCGAGATACACATGGAGGTGCAAACACATCTCCCAAGGGTCAAATTGGCACAAGGTTGCATTCTGCTTTCTCTCTCACCTCATGAGAATCAACTCTCTCAGGGATTAGAGAGCCAAACGAGTGCTTCACTAATGAGGCTCATGGGAATTCAGCCCCTAATGCCTCAGACACTGTAAATGCTTCTACAATACTCTCTCAAGTCTCTTTTACTAATATCCGGTGATGAGCAAACCCAACAGGACTTCCAGAGGTCTCATAAGTGGTTCCATCTACCTTCTCTTCCTGCAGACAGGGGTTTCAACTTCAACCATCATCTAAGGAAAAACTGGCTCCATGAAGTCAGACTGTTCCTTATTCATATCTAGTTAAGCCACAGTATCTTCACGGTGTCAGGGGATGTGGCAGAGTATAATGGACTCCTTTATTGGTAGTAATTTTGGGGGAATCAACAGGGATGACAAGTAAATAAACATTTGATAATACAGAGCCCTACCGAGTTAGTGTCCCTCATCTCAGTGGGGGATTCTGAGTACACTAAAATATCCTTTCTCTTCAATGGGTCTCCTCTGGTATTAACTCTCAGTCCTGGGGCCTCCCTTCCCCAACAGCATTTCTTCTTGTTTCACTGCTTTTTCTTACTCCCTCATTGGTGGAAATATCTGTCTACCACTCCACAGTGTGTCCTTTCAGGTGTTCAACAAATACTGATTCGGTGATGACAGCACGGCAGGCAGTAGACTGTGTTCTAGGGTTAAAGGAGAGAATACGACATTGTGATTTCTTTCTAGGTGCATGAAGTTTAAGGGGAAGAGATGTGGAAATAAACAAAGACAATATCCTGAGATATCACTCCTGGTTAAGTGATCAAAAAGTGGTCAACTCTTTCTGGGGACATTGATGAAGGTTACAAACAAGCTTATAATTGTACTGAGCTTTGAAGCTGTAGTGAATTCTTCCAGTGAATATAGGGTAAGAGGCAGTAGGGAAGTAAATGTAGAGGTTAATTATACTGTAAAGTGTGCTTAGAAAATACAAATAGTTCTAATATCTAACCAATAATGAAGAGAGGGGATGAAAAGTGAAATGTGAGTTGGGCCATGTGGCAGCCAGTATAACAGAGACCTTTTATATTTTACTAGAGGCCCAGTGCACGAAATTCGTGCATGGGAGGGGGTGGGTGTCCCTCAGCCCAGCCTGCACCCTCTCCAATCTGGGATCCCTCTCACAATCCAGGACTGCTGGCTCACAACCGCTCCCCTTCCTGCCTGCCTGATTGCCCCTAACCACTTCTGCCTGCCAGCCTGATCACCCCCTAATCACTCCCCTGCCAGCCTGATCGATGCCTAACTGCTCCTCTACCAGCTCGATTGCCTCTAACTGCCCTCCCCTGCCAGCCATGTCACCCCTAACTGCCAACACCTGTAGGCCTGGTCACCCCTAACTGTCCTCTCCTGCTGGCTCGGTCACCCCTAACTTCCCTCCCTTGCCAGCCTGGTTGCCCTAATTGCTCTCCCCTGCCAGCCTGTTCACCCCTAAGTGTCCTCCCCTGCAGGCCTGGTCCCCCCCCCCCCCAACTGCCCTCCCCTGCTGGACATCTTGTAGCAGCCATCTTGTGTCAATATGGGGGCGGCCATATTTAACCACATGGGGGTGGCCATCTTGTGTGTTGGAGTGATGGTCAATTTGCATATTACTCTTTTATTAGATAGGATTTTCCCCCAAACTACCCTCCCCTGCAGGCCTGCTCACCCCAACTGCCCTCCCCTGCAGGCCTGTTCACCCCCAAGTGTCCTCCCCTGCTGGCCTGCTCACCCCTAACTTCACTCCCCTGCGGGCCTGGTTGCCCTGAACTGCCCTTCCCTGCAGTCCTGGTCCCCCCCATCTTGTGTGTCGGAGTGACAGTCAATTTGCATATTACTCTTTTATTAGATAGGATTTTCCCCCAAACTACCCTCCCCTGCAGGCCTGCTCACCCCCAACTACCCTCCCCTGCTGGCCTGGTCACCCCTAACTTCACTCCCTTGCTGGCCTGGTCACCTCTAACTGCCCTCCCCTGCGGGCCTGGTCACCCTGAACTGCCCTTCCCTGCAGTCCTGGTCCCACCCAACTGCCCTCCCCTGCTGGCCATCTTGTGGTGGCCATCTTGTGGCCATATGGGGGCAGCCATCTTTGACCACATGGGGGTGGCTATCTTGTGTGTTGGAGTGATGGTCAATTTGCATATTACTCTTTTATTAGATAGGATTAGTTACTACATTTATATTAATTCTGAAATCACTGGAGTGACTTCAGGATTATAGCCATTGATATGCATGATCAGGTTCACTTTGTGGGAAGATTACCCATGCTAACGTGAGGAACAAAGAATTGCTGATTTCAAAGCCATACATAGAGGGTGATAGTGGAAAAGGCATCTAGATTTTGATTGGAGGTGTGAATGAATCTGTTGGGCAGTTGAAACTGTGTATCCAAAAATTCACTGATTAATGCTAGGCACAGGCAAGCATTTTTCTATTCATTATTTTACAGATTGGTACCATGATCCCTATTTTATGGGTACAGAATGTGAGACTTACACCAGTGGCAATGCTTACAAAAGGTACGCAATGGAATCCAGAGTCAAGCACAGAGCTCACTGTTTTCAAGGTGTTCAATATTTTTAATTTTAATAAACTTTATTTTTAAAACAGTTTTAGATTTATAGAAAAGTTGCAGAGAGTTTCCACAAACTCCATACCCAGTTTTAATATCTCCTGTCCAGGATACAATGTTACATTTAGAGGTCATTTCTCCTTAGACTTCTCTATGCTATGATAAATTCTCAGACTTCCCTTGTTTTTTTTAATAATATTTTTATTTTTAATTACAGTTTATGTACAATATTATATTAGTTTCGGGTGTACAACCCATTGATTAAACAGTTATATCACTTACTAATTGTTCACCCCCATAAATCTAGTACCCATCTGACACCATATATAGTTATTACAATACTAGAGGCCTGATACATGAAATTCATGCATGGTGGGGGGTCCCCTCAGCCCAGCCTGCACTCTCTCCAATCCGGGAGCCCTTGGGGGATGTCCAACTGCCAGACATCCTCATGATCAGGCCTAAACCGGCAGTCAGACATCCCTCTCACAATCTGGGACCACTGGCTCCTAAATGCTCACCTGCCTGCCTGCCTGCCTGATCGCCCCTAACTGCCCCCCCCCCTGCTGCCTGTTCACCCCCAACTCCCCCCTGCTAGTGTAGTTGCCCCCAACTGCCCCACCCACCAGCCTGGTCACCCCTAACTGCCCCCCCACCAGCCTGACTGCCCCCAACTTCCCCCCCCCCCCCGCCGCGGGCCTGATCATCCCACACAGCCTGCTGCTCAATTGTTTGGTCATCCCTAACTAACCCCCCTGCCTGCCTGGTCACTCCACACAGCCTGTTCTGTCATCCATTTGGTTGTTTCAAATGCGATGGTCATTTAGCCTTTTATATATATGGATTATTGACTACTAGAGGCCTGGTGCACAAAAATTAATGCACTGGAGGGGGGTCCCTCAGCCCGGCCTGCCCCTCTCACAATCCAGGAGCCCTCAAGTCAGGAAGCGATCCAGCAATCAGGGGAAGGCAACACCCCATCACACCTCTGCTGCTGTCACTGCCAGCAGTGCAAGCCTTGGCCGGCCCTGGTTACCTGAGCCTTGGGCGGCCCTGGGTAGCTGGGCAGCCGCCATCTGAGGCTTGTCTGCACCTTGGGCTGGCCCTGGGTGGCTGGGAGACTGAGAGGACTGGGGGACTACAGAGGCAGGCGCAAGGGGATGCTGAGCCCACCTGGGTGCAGGCCTGGACTTGCCTCATGCCTGCCACCCTGGCGGGGCTGAGGGGACTGGGCACCACCATCTTGTGGCTGGGGCGCCACCATCTTTGAGGGCATGGAAGTCAATTAGCACATTCCCTCCTTATTAGCTGTGGGCACCACCATCTTTGAGGGTGGAACAATCAATTAGCATATTCCCTCCTTATTGGCTGTGGGCGCTGCCATCTTTCAGGGCGGGGCAGTCAATTAGCATATTCCCTCCTTATTGGCTGTGGGCACCACCATCTTTGCGATGGTGTGAGGGTCAATTAGCATATTCCCTCTTTATTAGATAGGATATTTCCTGTGCTGTATTTTACATCATGACTATTCTGTTATTACCAATTTGTACTTCTTATTCCCTTCACCCTTTTACATACTTCCCCAACCCCATCCCATCTGGCAACCATCAAAATGTTCTCTGTATCTATGAGTCTGTTTTTGTTCTGCTTGTTCATTAATTTTGTCTTTTAAATTCCACATCTTTGTGAAATCATCTGGCATTTGTCTTTCTCTGATTTATTTCACTCAGCACAATACCTCTAGTTCCATCCATTGGTTGTAGATGGCAAGATTTCGTTCTTTTTTATGACTGATTCATATTTCATCGCATGTATGCACTCCTTTATCCATTCATCTATTGACAAACACTTAGGATGCGTCCATATCATAGCTACTGTAAATAATTCTGCAATAAATATTTGGATGTACATGTCTATTTTATTTAGTGTTTTTGGTTACTTCAGATAAATACCCAGAAGTAAAATTGCTGGGTCATTTTTTGTCACTTGTTATAAAGTCTATTTTGTCCTTTTGTTGTTATTTACATTTTCATAAAATATCTTTGTCCATCTTTTTACTTTTGGTCTGTGTGTGTCTTTTAATCTGATGTTGGTCTCTTGTGGACAACATACATAAGGATCTTGTTTTGTTATCCTTTCAGCCACCATAAGTCCTTCCATTAAAGTATTTAATCTATTTGCATTTAAAGTAATTATTGATAGATAGGTATTTATCACCATTTTGTTATTCACCTTTTTTTCTTCTTGTTGTTAAAAACCCTTTAACATTTCTTATAATACTGGTTTGGTGGTGATGAACTACTTTATTTTTTTCTTGTGTAGGAAGCTCTTCATCTGTCCTTTGATTCTAAATGATTGTCCACCTGGGTAGAGTAATCTTGGTTGTAGATCCTTGCTCTTCATCACCTTGAATATTTTGTGCAAATCCCATCTGACCTGCAAATTTTCTGTTGAGAAATCAGCTGACAGTCTTATGGGAGCTCCCTTGTCCTATATAATAAAGAGGTAATATGCAAATTTACCCTCACGCCCTCACAAGATGGCTGCCTACGACCAGGCTGGCAGGGGTTTCAGTGAGGGGTGACCAAACCACTGAATAGCAGGCTGCATGGGGCGACCAGACTAGCAGGGGGGTTAGTGAGGGACAACTAAATGACTGAACAGCAGGCTGCATGGGGCAACCCGGCCAGTAGGGGGGTCATGAGGGGCGACCAGGCCTGCGGGGGGGGGGGGGGGGGGTGGGAGCAGTTGGGTCCGACCAGGCCAGCAGGGGCAGTTAGGGGTGACCAAACTGGCAGAGAGGGGCAGTTGGGGGCGACCAGGCTGGCAGGGGGGCAGTAAGAGGCAAACAGGCCAGCAGGGGGGCAGTTGGGGGCAACCAGGCCAGCATGCAGAAGCAGTGAGGGGCGATCAGGCTGGCAAGGGGGGCAGTTAGGGGTGACCAGGCAGGCAGGCAGGTGAGCGAAGAGGAGCCAGTGGTCCAGGATTGTGAGAGGGATGTCTGACTGCCAGTTTAGGCCCTATCCCCAGGATTGCACCTAAACCAGCAGTCAGACATCCCCCATGGGTTCCATATTGGAGAAGGTGCAGGCTGGGCTGAGGGCCCACCTCCCCCCGTGCATGAATTTCATGCACTGGGACTTTAGTGGATAAATAATTGCTTTCCTCATAGTGCTTTTCTTTTTAGATTCTCTCTTTGTCTTTAACCTTTGGCATTTTAATTATGATGTGTCTTGGTGTGGGCCTCTTTTAGCTCATCTTGTTCAGGACTCTCTGTGCTTCCTGAGCTTATGTCTCTATTTCCTTCACCAGGTTAGGAAAGTTTTTTTGTCATTATTTTTTCAAATACGTTTTCAATTCCTTGCTCTCTGTTTCCTACTCTGGCAGCCTATAATGTAAATGTTGGTATGCTTGAAGTTGTCCCACAAGCTCCTTAAACTGTCTTCATTTTTTTTAATTTTCTTTTCCTTTTGTGGTTCTAATTGAGTGTGTCCTGCTTTCTTATCTTTCAAATCACTGATTTGATCCTCTGCTTCATCTACTATACTGCTGATTCTTTATAATGTATTCTTTATTTCAGTTATTATAGTCTTCATTTCTGACTGGTTCTTTTTTATGTTTTCTATCTCCTTTTTTATGTTTTCTATTTCTTTGTAGAAGTTCTCACTAAATTCACCTATGCTTCCCTACGTTCATTGAGCATTCTTATAATCAGTGTTTTGAATTCTGCATCTGGTAGATTGCTTATCTCCATTTGTTTAGTTCTTTTCTTAGTTTTGGTATTTTCTTTCATTTGAAACATGTTTCTTTGTCTCTTCATTTTGGTTACCTCCTTGTGTTTATTTCTATGTAGAAATTTAAATCTCCAATCTTGGTAGAGTGCCTTATGTACTAACTGTCATCAATAGATAGATATTCTAGAGGAAATATTAGCAAGGAAACAGTGACCTTAAACAACACACTAGATCAGATAGATTTAATTGATATCTACAGAACATTTTATAGCTGCAGAGCATACATTCTTCTCAAGTACACATGGAACATTTTCAAAGATAGACCACATGTTAGGACACACAAAGAAAATCTCAATCAATTAAAGAAGATTAAAATCATATCAAGAGTCTTTTCTGACCACATGGCAAGCAACTAGGAGCCAAGCACAATTTTAAAAAACTCAAAAACATTCAAATACATGGAGGCTAAATAGAATATTATTAAATAATGAATGGATTACCAGTAAGATCAAGGAATAAATTAAAAGAATACCTTGAAACAAATGAAAATAAACACACTACCACCCAAAATCTATGGGGAACAGTGAAAGAAGTCCTGAGAGGGAAGTTCATAGAATTGCAGGCCTACCTCAAGAAGCAAGAAAAATATCTACTAAACAATCTAACATGACACCTAAAAGAATTGGGAAAAGAACAGTAGGAAAAGCTCAGAGTAAGTAGAAGGAAGGAAATAATAAAGGTCAGAGCAATGAATTCAGCAATGTAGCAAAATACAAAATTAACACCCAGAAATCTATGGCCTTTTTATACACTAATAATGAACTCACAGAAAGAGAAATGAAAAAAACAATCCCATTTACCATTGCACCAAAAAAATTAAGATACCTAGAAATAAACTTAGCTAAGGAGGTAAAAGTACTCAGAAAACTACAGGACATTGAAAAAAGAGATAGAGGAAGACATAAACAAATGGAAGAACATACCATGTTCATGGATTTGTAGAATCAACATCATTAAAATGTCCATACTACCCAAAGCAATCTATAGATTCAATGCAGTCCCCATTAAAATACCAATGGCATATTTCAAAGATCTAGAACAAACTCTCCAAAAATTCATCTGGAATTTAAAAAAAAAAAAAAAAAAGACCCTGAATAGCCACAGCAATACTGAGAAAGAACAAAGTTGGAGGAATCACAATACCAGATATCAAGCTATATTAAAAACCATGGTTCTCAAAACTGCCTGGTACTGGCACAAGAACAGACATATAGACCAATGGAACAGAACAGAGAACCCAGAAATCTACCCAAGCCATTATGCTCAATTAATATTTGACAAAGGAGCAAGAGCATAGAATGGAGTCAAGACAGTCTCTTCAATAAATGGTGCTGGGAAATTTGGACAGATATATGCAAATAATTAAACTAGGTCACCAACTTACACCATATTAAAAAAAAAATACTCAAAATGGCTAAAGGACTTGAATGTAAGACAGGAAACCATAAAAATCCTGTAAGACTCCATACGCAGAAATATCTTTACAGACACAGCTCCTAGGGCAATGGAGACTAAGGAGAAAATAAACAAATGGGACTACATCAAAATAAAAAGCTTCTGCACAGCAAAAGAAACCATCAACAAAACAACAAGAAAGCCCACTGAATGGGAGAACATATTTGCAAATGATATTTCTGATAAGGGATTAATTTCCAAAATTTACAGAGAACACATACAACTTAACAAAAGGAAGATAAATGATCCAATCAAAAAATGGTCAAAGGATCTAAATAGACACTTTTCGAAAAAGGACATACAGAAGGCCCAGAGACATATGAAAACATGCTCAAAGTCACTAATCATCTGAGGGATGCAAAACAAAACAACAATGAGACACCATCTCATACCTTTCAGAATGGCTATCATCAACAAATCAACAAACGACAAGTGCTGGCGAGGATGCGGAGAAAAAGGAACCCTCGTGCACTGCTGGTGGGAATTCAGACTGGTGCAGCCACTGTGGAGAACAGTATGGAGTTTCCTCAAAAAACTAAAAATGGAACTCCCATTTGACCCAGCAATCCAACTTCTAGGACTATATCCCAAGAAACTAGAAATACCAATCAGAAAGGATATATGCACCCCTATGTTCAGAGCAGCACAATTTACAATAGCTAAGATTTGGAAACAGCCTAAATGCCCATCAGCAGATGAGTGGATTAAAATACTGTGGTACATCTACACAATGGGATACTATACTGCGGTAAAAAAGAAGGAGTTCTTACCATTTGCAACAACATGGATGGAGCTGGAGAGCATTATGCTAAGTGAAATAAGTCAGGCAGAGAAAGATAAATATCACATGATCTCACTCATTTATGGAATATAATGACAACATAAACTGATGAACAAAAACAGTTCCAGAGACAGAGAAACATCAATTAGAACTTGAAACCTCATGGAAGGTGGGGGAGGGTGGGAGTAAGGGGGAGAGATCAACCAAAGGACTTATATGTATGCATATAAGCCTAACCAATGGACACAGACAGCAGGGGGGTGGTAAGAGCATGAGTGGGTGGGTAATGGGAGAATAAGGACACATATGTAATAGCTTAATCAATAACGAAATTAAAAATAAATAAATAAATAAAAGAAGGAACTTTTACCATTTGCACCAGCATGGATGGAACTGGAGAGCATTATGGTAAGTGAAATAAGCCAGTCGGAGAAATTTAAATATCACATGATCTCACTCATATATGGGATATAAGTATCAACATAATTTGATGAACAAGAATAGATCAATCTAGAGATAACTGGTAGGGGAAGAGTGGGGGTTAGAGAGGAACCAAAGGACTTATATACATGCATATTAACATAACCAATGGACACAGATACTGGGGCAGTGGGGGCTTGCCCAGGGTGGGAATGGCTGGGGGCAGGGGTCAATCAGGGGAAAAAGAGACATATGTAAAACTTTAGACAATACATTTTTTTAAAAAAGAAATAATACATATTATAAAGTATAAATGTATTATAAAAATAAAAATAAAAAAAGAGTAACCAAAGCTAAATATATAAATAAATAAATGTCAGAACAGAAGTAAATGACATAGACACTAAAAAAAAAAAAAAAAAAAAAAATCAATTAAACCAAAAGCTGGTGTTTGAAAGGATAAACAAGATTGGTTCACTTTTAACCAGATTCGTCAAAAAATAAAGTGATCCCACATAAATATAATCAAAAATGTAAGAGGAGAGATAACAACAGACATCCTATAAATACAATGCTTGTAAAAAAAATAATCTGAGCAACTATATGTCAACAAAATAGACTGGGCAAAGGGATAAGTTCCTAGAAACATATAATCTTCCATTACTAAATCAAGAATAGAATAAATTATTAGACCAAAAACAACTAATGATATCAAAACAGTAATCAAAAACCCTTCTAGCAAACAAAAGCCCTAAACCACATGGGTTCACAGGCTAATTTTACCAAACATTCAAAGAACTAACACCTATCCTCCTCAAACTATTCCAAAAAATCCAAGAGGAGGGAAGACTTCCAAACTCTTTTTTCGAGACCAACATTATCCTAATACCAAAACCAGATAAAGACCCACCAAAGAAAGAAAATTATAGGCCAATATCCCTGATGAACATAGATGCTAAAATCTTCAACAAAAATCATTAGCAAATCAGGTCCAGCAATACATTAAAAAAATAACATATCATGATAAAGTGGGATTTATTCCACAGATGCAAGATTGGTATAATATCCACAAACCAATAAATGTGACATATAACATAAACAAAATGAAAGATAATAATCATATGACCACATCAATAGATGCAGAAAAATCATTCAATAAAACCCAGGAAGAGGAAAACGGCGGTTGGCAGGACGGAGGTGAGGGAGAGGAAGTGAGTAAGTGAGAGTATGAAAGGAGAGTGTGTGGATGTGTGTGGTGTGTGTGTGAGTAAGTAAGGGACAGTTAAATACCTGTAGGAGCAGCAGGGGCTGGCAGACCAGTCTCTCTTGGACAAGGAGAGACTACCACCGCTGCAGGCACTCCCTGGACTGCAGGACTCCGGCACGGAGCCCACCCCATATTGAAGGGGAGAATGGCCTTTTTCAGGAACTCATCAGCACCACCAACCAGACAGGCCTTGGAACTGCCCCACGACCCAGCAGCCACTCCAACCAAAATCCTGCTGCCCCACATGCAGACCTGTAGACCCTGGGGCCTCTACCTCCAAAGGTGCACCACTCAGCAGCAGTAAGTGCATCTTCCCCCCTCCCCAGAGGCAGAACTCTGGACACCACATAAGCGCATTTCCAGCATGCAGGCATCCAGGGCACACCACTCTGTAGGTAGTACCTGGGAGCCACTGGGAGCCCCCGCGGGTGTGATTTTGCACAGACAAGGGCGCATGACACTGCAGTAAAAATTCTGAACTCCCTCTTCCTGAATAACTGCCCATGGACACCCCAGCTGAGCAACTTCAGTGCCAGGGCCCCTCAGAGTGCGACAGAGCTCTGCACAAGCAAAGGCACCTCCACACTCACACATTACCAAGGAGCAGGCCCCCTGAGCCCATCTATCCACAGCGCACTCAGGGGAGCATCTGTGAGACTCTGCTGAGTGTGATCTTGGACAAACAGGGGTGCACTCCCCACCCCCCCAACCTCCACCCCCCGGGCAGTAGAAATTCAGAATTCACTCATCCTGGATACCTGCCCACAGGTGCCTCAATTATGGGGCTACACTGCCAGGGCCCTTCAGAGTGCTTCAGTGTGCCTCGCAGGCAAACGTACCATGGGTGCCCCTGTGATCCACCACTGGGAGTAAGTGCCTATCCACCACAGGTGCAGCAGCAAAAGCTGAGTCTGCCCACCCCACAACTACAGAACTCTGGACACCACAGTCACGCCTTTCCAGAGTGCAGGCCCCCTGAGCCCCATCACCCCAACGGACAGTTCCTGGGTGCCACTGTGAGTCCCCGCTGGGCACGTGTGATTTCAATTAAGGGTGCAAGACAGCAAAAATTGGGACATTCCCCTCCATGGCTGCTGAATTCTAGACACCGCAATTGTGCCTCTCAAGCTTGAAGGCCTACATCAAGAGAACCCAAATAGCTTGAGTAGGGAGCTACACTAGATTACCAAGCCCAGGAGAACTGAGAGATTACACCAGTAGCACCATCCCCAAAAGAACCTGGGTAGCAAAGCAATTGGATCTACAATTAAAACATTACAGGAAAACATGGGAAGACAAAAAAGCAATCCCCAAATGAAAGTAAAAGAGGAATCACCAGAAAGAGAGTTAAATGAAATTGAGGCTAGCAACATACCAGAGAAAGAATTCAGAGTAATGGTTCTAAGGATGCTCAAATGGCTGGATGCCAAATACACACAACTCAATGAGAACTAAAAGGAGCTGAACAAGAATGTCAACAATATGAAAAGAAACCAAGAGGAGATGAAGAACGACATAGCTGCAATAAAGAACACAATGGAAGGCTTAAACAGTATACTAGAAGAGGCTGAGGACTGCATCAGCGAATTATAAAACAAGGTAGGAAAAAACACACAAACACAGCAGCAACTGGAAAGAAGACTTAAAAAGCAAGAGGAGATCCTAAGGGAGCTTTGGGACAACACAAAATGAAACAACATCTGCATAATAGGGGTACTGGAAGGAGAGGAAGAGAAGCAAGGAATAGAAAACCTGTTTAAAGAAATAATGACAGAAAATTTCCCTGATATTGGCAAGAAAAAAACCATGCAAGTCCAAGAAGCACATAGAGTCCCAAACAAGATGAACCCTAAAAGACCAACACCAAGACACATCATAATTAAATTTGCAAACACCAACGACAAAGTAAGAATCTTAAAGGATGCCAGAGAGAGACAGAAAGTTACCTACAAGGGATCTCCTATTAGAATATCAACAGATTTCTCAACAGAAACACTCCAGGCCAGAAGGGAATGGAATGAAATTTACAAAGTGATGCAAAGCAAGGGACTTTACCCAAGAATACCATACCCAGCAAGGCTATCACTCAAAATTGAAGGTGGAATCAGGAGCTTCACAGACAAAAAAGGGCTAAGAGAGTTTATCACTATCAAGCCAGCAATGCAAAAAATGCTAAAGGTACTGCTGTAAAAAGAAGAAAGAGAAAGGCAAGAAGAAACACAAACATTAAGGAAAAATATGACAACAAACATGTACTTGTCAATAATAACATTAAATGTAAAAATGGATTAAATGCACCAATCAAAAGACATAGGGTAGCTGAATGGATAAGAAAACATGACCCATATATTTGCTGTCTGCAAGAGGCCCACCTCAGAACAAAGGATTCACACAGACTGAGAGTGAAGGGATGGAAAAACATTTTTCAGGCAAATGGAAATGAGAAAAAAAGCTGGGGTTGCAATACTTATCTCTGATAAAATAGACCTCAAAGTAAAGGCCATAACAAGAGATAAGGAAGGCCACTACATAATACTAAAGGGAGCAATTCAACAAGAAGATATAACTCTGGTAAACATATATGCACCTAATACAGGAGCACCCAAATACATAAAACAATTTCTGGTTAGATATCAATGGAGAGATTGATAGCAATACAGTCATAGTAGGGGACTTTAATACCTCACTGACACCACTGGATAAATCAACTAAACAAAAAATCAGCAAAGAAAAAGCAATCCTAAATGACACACTAGATCAGATGGACTTAATTGACATCTTTAGAACATTTCACCCCAAAGCTACAGAATATACATTCCTCTCCAATGCAAACAGAACATTTTCAAGGATAGACCACATATTAGGACACAAGAAAAGTCTCTTCAAATTCAAGAAGATAGAAATCATATCAAGCATCTTCTCAGACCACAGTGGCATAAAACTGGAAATCAACTACAATAAAAACAACCCAAAGAAATCAAACACATGGAGACTAAATAGCATGCTACTAAAGAATGACTGGGTTACCAGAGAGATCAAAGAAGAAATAAAAAACATCATGGCAACAAATGACAATGAAAACACAACAATCCAAAATCTATGGGACACAGCGAAAGCAGTCTTGAGAGGGAAGTTCATAGCTCTACAAGCCTACTGCAAAAAACAAGAAACAATGGTAATAAATTATCTAACCCTACAACTCAAGGAGTTAGAACGAGAGCAACAAGAAAAGCCCAGTGTAAGCAGAAGAAAGGAAATAATAAAGATCAGAGCAGAGATAAACAACATTGAGACAAAAAAAAAAAAAAAAAAAAACAATACAAAAGATCAACAAAACCAAGAGCTGGTTCTCTGAAAGGATAAAAAAGATTGATGAACCTCTAGCCAGGCTCACCAAGAAGCAAAAAGAGAGGACCCAAATAAACAAAATCAGAAATGAAAGAGATGAAATAACAACAGAACCCACAGAAATACAAAGGATTGTTAAAAAATATTATGAACAACTCTATTCCAACAAACTGGACAACCTGGAAGAAATGGACACATTCCTAGAAAAATACAACCTTCCAAAACTCAACCAGGAAGAATCTAAACATCTCAATAGGTCAATAACTATGGAAGAAATTGAAGCAGTCATCAAAGAGCTTCCAGCAAACAAAAGCCCAGGCCCAGACGGCTTCACAGGGGAGTTTTACCAAACATTCAAGGAAGAACTAAAACCTATCTTCCTCAGACTATTCCAAAAAATTCAAGAGGAAGGAACACTTCCAAGCTCATTCTATGAAGCCAGCATCACCCTAATACCAAAACCAGATAAAGACAACACAGTGAAAGAGAATTACAGGCCAATATCCCTCATGAACATAGATGCCAAAATCCTCAACAAAATTCTAGCAAATTGGAGCCAGCAGTACATCAGAAAGATCATACACCATGACCAAGTAGGATTTATCCCAGGGATGCAAGGATGGTACAATATCTACAAATCAATAAATGTGATATATCACATAAACAGTCAAGAGATAAAAACCACATGGTCATATCAATTGATGCAAAAAAAGCATTTGACAAAATCCAACACCCATTTTTGATAAAAACTCTCAGCAAGGTGGGAATAGAAGGATCATACCTCAACATAATAAAAGCCATATATGACAAACCCACAGCCAACATCATACTCAATGGGCAAAAACTAAAACCCTAAGAACAGAAACAAGACAGGGATGCCCGCTTTCACCACTCCTGTTCAACATAGTACTGGAAGTACTAGTCATTGCTATCAGACAAGAAGAAGGAATAAAAGGCATCCAAATTGGAAAAGAAGAAATAAAACTGTCCTTATTCACAGATGACATGATACTGTACATAGAAAACCCTAAAGACTCCATCAAAAAATTATTAGACTTCATAAATGAATTCAGCAATGTAGAAGGATACAAAATTAATGCCAAGAAATCTATGGCATTTCTATACACCAACAGTGAACTTACAGAAAGAGAGACTAAAAAAGCAATCCCATTTACCACCGCACCAAAAAATTAAGATATCTAGGAATAAATTTAACTAAGGAGGTAAAAGACCTCTACTCAGAAAACTACAGGACATTGAAAAAAGAGATAGAGGAAGACATAAATAGATGGAAGAGCATACCGTGTTCATGGATTGGTAGAATCAACATCATTAAAATGTCCATACTACCCAAAGCAATCTATAGATTCAATGCACTCCCCATTAAATTACCAATGGCATATTTCACAGACCTAGAAAGAACTCTCCAAAAATTCATCTGGAATAAAAAAAGACCCCGAATAGCCACAGCAATCCTGAGAAAGAAGAACAAAGTAGGAGGAATCTCAATACCAGATTTCAAGCTGTATTACAAAGACACTGTTCTCAAAACAGCCTGGTACTGGCACAAGACCAGGCATACAGACCAATGGAATAGAATGGAGAACCCAGAAATCGACCCAAACCACTATGCTCAATTAATATTTGACAAAGGAGACATGAACATACAATGGGGTCAAGACAGTCTCTTCAATAAATGGTGTTGGGAAAATTGGACAGATACATGCAAAAAAATGAAACTAGACCACCAACTTATACCGTACACAAAAATAAACTCAAAATGGATAAGAACTTAAACATAAGACAGGAAACCATGAAAATACTAGAAGAATCCACAGGCAGAGAAATCTCAGACATATCCGAAGCAATTTCTTCACCGATACCACTCCTAGGGCAATGGAAACTAAAGAGAAAATAAACAAATGGAACTACATCAAAATAAAAGGCTTTTGCACAGCAAAAGAAACCATCAACAAAACAACAAGAAAGCCCACTGTATGGGAGAGCATATTTGCAAATGTTATCATTGATAAAGGTTTAATCTCCAACATTTAGAGGGAACTCATACAACTCAATAAAAGGAAGATAAACGACCCAATTAAAAAATGGGCAATGGACCTAAATAGATACTTTTCAAAAGAAGACAGAAGGAAGGCCAAGAGACATATGAAAGCATGCTCAAAGTCACTAATTATCAGAGAGATGCAAATCAAAACGACAATGCGATACCATCTCACACCTGTCAGAATGGCAATCATCAACAAATCAACAAACGACAAGTGCTGGCGATGATGCAGAGAAAAAGGAACTCTCGTGCACTGCTGGTGGGAATGCAGACTGGTGCAGCCACTGTGGAGAACAGTATGGAGTTTCCTCAAAAAACTAAAAATGGAACTCCCATTTGACCCAGTAATCCCACTTCTAGGATTATATCCCAAGAAACTAGAAATACCAATCAGAAAGGATATATGCACCCCTATGTTCATAACAGCACAATTTACAGTAGCTAAGATTTGGAAACAGCCTAAGTGCCCGTCAGCAGATGACTGGATCAGAAAACTATGGTATATCTACACAATGGAATACTATGCTGCTATAAAAAAGAAGGAATTCTTACCATTTGCAGCAGCCTGGATGGAACTGGAGAGCATTATGCTAAGTGAAATAAGCCAGTCAATGAAAGAAAAATACCACATGATCTCACTCATTTATGGATAATAAAGAACATTATAACCTGATGAACAAAAAGATGGATACAGAGGCAGTAAAGCATGAAACAGACTGTCAAATTACAACGGGGAGGTTGAGGAGGAGTGGGGGAGATAAGAGATCAACCGAAGGACTTGTATGCATGCATATAAGTATAACCAATGGACGCAAGACACTGGGGGGGGTGAGGGCATGTATGAGAGTGGGGGGGGGGGCAATGGGAAGATATGTACACATGTAATACCTTAATCAATAAAAAAAATGTTTAAAAAATAAAATAAAATCCAGCACCCATTTATGATGAATAGAGGGAACATACCTCAATGTACTAAATGCCATATATGACAAACCCACAGCTAGCATCATACTTCATTGGCAAAACTGAAAATGTTTCCCTTCAGATCAGGAACAAGACAGGGATGTCTGCTATCACAACTCTTATTCAACACTAGAGGCCGATGCATGAAATTCATGCAAGAGTAGGCCTTCCTTCCCCCAGCTCTTGGCACCTGCTTCCCTCTGGCACCTGGAATCCAGGCTTCGCTCTGGCTGCTTACAAGCACCCAGGACCCACGCTTCCCTCTGGCCCCGGCTTCATCTGGAAGGACATCCGGAATGACATCCAGTCTAATTAGCATATTACCCTTTTATTATTATAGATAGTACTGGAAGTCCTAACAATAGCAATCAGAGAAGAAGAAAAAATAAAAGACATCCAAATTGGAAATCAAGAAGTAAAACTGACAGTATACTGTATATAGAGAACCCTAACGATTCCACCAAAAACTACTAGAATTGATAAATGAATTTAGTAAAGTAGCAGAATACAAAATAAATATTCAGAAATCAGTTTAATTTTTATATACCAATAATAAGGTATCAGAAAGTGAAACTATGAAAACAATCCCATTTACAATTGCATAAAAAATACCTAGGAATAAAATTAACCAAGGGTACAAAATACCTATACTAGGAAAATTATAAGACACTGAAGAAAGAAACTGAAGAAGATACAAATAAGTGGAAGCATATATTGTGTTCATGAATAGGAATAATTAACATCATTACAATCTCCATATTACCCAAAGCAACCTATAGATTCAGAGAAATTTCTACCAAGATACTAATGGCATTTTTCACATAACTAAAACAAATATTCCAAAAATTTATATGGAACCACAAAGACCCTGAATAACCACAGCAATCTTGGAGGAATCACACTACCTGATATCAAACTATACTGCAAGGCCATAGTAATCAAAACAGCATGTTACTGGCATAGAAACAGTTATAGAGAGTCCAGAAATAAATCAATGCCTTTATGGTCAATTAATATTTGATGAAGGAGGTAAGAACATGCTTACAATATGGTAAAGACAGTCAATTGCCAGTTTATGCCATGTTATGCCCTCTTTACTACCAGTAATAGAGTCATTTGCATCCTTAAATCTAATCATGTTTGAGAAACTCCAGAACAAATTTAGAAAACTTACACTGCCTGGGGTGGTATAGCAAGGTGGTTGAATGTCGACCCATGTATGAAAAGGTCACTGGTTTGATTCCTGGTCAGAGCACATGCCCAGGTTACAGACTCTACCTTCAGTGGGGGCTGTGCAGGAGGCAACTGATCAATGTTTCTCTCTCATAGATGTTTCTATCTCTCTCCCTTTCTCTTCCTCTCACTCTAAAAATCATTTTTTAAATATTAAAAGGAAAAAAGAAAACTCACACCAGTGTAAATAAATTATTGAATAATTAGATAGATTGATAGATAAATAGATAACTGAGAAGAGACAAATCTTCCTTGCCAAAGAATTCCAATCATGCATATAGATAGTCTGTGCTCAAAGAAGCAGAGAATAATTTACTACTAGTGAAGTGTGGGCAACACATAGTAGCTTTCTTACAAAAAAGTAAAGTATGAAAAAGAAAGAAAAAGAGTAACTTTACAGTGGAGAGGTCTGACAAACAATACCTCAGTCATATGGAGTCAACATGAATATTGGTAAATCATGATGATAGTATGTATCCTCGATATGAAGTGGCAACCTCTGTGAACTTCTCCCCCACCAAAAACGTATAGCCCCAGTCTAATTGTGAGATAACCATCAGACAAATTTCAATTGAAGGAAATTTTTCAAAATACCTGAGCAGTGATCTTCAAAACTATCAAGTTACACAAAAATGAAAGTCTGAGAAACTTTTATAACCAAGTGGGGCCTAAAGAGAAGTGATGGCTAAATGCAATGCATTCTGAAGGACAGCTGTTAATAATAAAAGAAAGTAATATTTTTGCAATTTTCTTGTAAATATAAAAATGTTCAAAAACAGTTTATTAAAAATAAAATCATTAGTGACTTGCAGAAGTCTTGGAAATAGTGATCTCTGAGCCTGACTCCAGACTCTATTGCATGCTTCTTCTAAATCTCACATTCTTCATCAACAAACTCAGAATGACACCATTTACATAGAATTTCCAAAAGAATTAAACAAAATAAGTAATATAAAATGGCCACCTATGTCTAGAATTAACAGTACATTTTGGATAAATATTTAAATGTTCATAGATTCATCTCCCACCTCCCAGTTCCACTTCCATTTTCTGTTTCCACCCCTCTCTTTATGACCTTCACAGCAGCAATAATGTGTTCCTCCCATGGGCCCAGGTGACTACCTCACATGAAAAGTCTGATCATGGATATCACCTGATATAAACTCTTCTCTGATTCTGAAATTAATTTCAGAATTATGTGTCAATTCTGTCACCAGAATGTAAGGCTCTCTGCTAATGGGTGCTCTTTCCTCACCAGGCCCAAATTTCAGTTTTCATCCTTGGCCTCACATCACTGGTTAGATAGTAACTACTGTTTTTCATTTCCTAAACACAACACCCAGTTTATTTAATCGCCTCATTTACTGAAGTTCTTCTGGAGTACTCTCACATTTTCCCCACCAAGAAAAACTCCACATCTACGTCACAGCTCCAGACATTTATAAACTTGACTGTGATGCCTTTACTAATCTTTCCAGGCAAAGTCTACTATTTTAGAACTCACTTCCCCAGAATCAAAGTGCCATATCAGGATACTGCATTGCTTATATTTATCTGTCTCTTCCCCAATTTAGACCATAAGCACTGTGGGAGAATGTACAACATTTTATTAACTTCCTTATTCCCAGAATATGTTGGTGCCTATCATGCAGTAATTTATCAGTAAATATTTGTGAATAACTAAAAAAAAAACAACTGGGTGAGTGACCTTAAAAAGAGGCATCTATAACAATAGGAAGAAAAGGAAAACAGTGAAACAGCAGAACATGTAGTTAAGAGAGGAAGCCCCTGCAATTGACAACTAACATCAGAGGAGACAGGTGGGAGCAAGAAGGTATTCTAGCACATCCAGAATCGACCTCCAGAATTTGGGATTTAAATTTGCCAGGATTTTGTATCCTCAAACTTTACTTTTTATCTTTTTATATCACAGCAAGTTACTACCAATAAAGAGTCCTACGCACCATAACCACAACTTAACAAAAGGAAGATAATCCAATTAAAAATGGGCAAAAGACCTAAATAGACCAAGAGGCATATGAAAAAAATGTTCAAAATCACTAATCATCTGAGAGATGCAAATCAAAATGACAATGAGGTATCACCTCACACCTGTCAGAATGACGATCAACAACGACAAGTGTTGGCGATGATTGGAAAAAAAGGAAACCTCATACACTGCTGATGGGAATGCAGACTGGTGCAGCCACTGTGGAAAACAGTATGGAGTTTCCTCAAAAGATTGAAAATGGAACTCCAATTTGACTCAGTAATCGCACTTCTAGGAATATATACCAAGAAATCAGAAACACCAATCAGAAAGAATGTTCGTAGCAGAGCAATTTACAAGAGCTAAGATTTGAAACAGATGAGTGGATTAAAAAACTGTGGTACATCTACACAATGAAATACTATGCAGCTGTAAAAAAAGAAAGACCTCTTACCATTTATGACAGCATGGATAGACCTGTAGAGCATTATGCTTAGCGACATAAGCCAGTCAGAGAAAGATAAATATCACATGATCTCAATCACATGTGGAATCTACTAAACAACAGAAACTGACGAACAAAAATAGATCCAAAAGCATAGAAGCTCTGAACAGACTGTCAAACCTCAGAGGGAAGGCAGGGGAGAGTGGGTGGGTGGGAAGAGATCAACCAATGAATTTGTATGCATATATGCATAACCCAGGAACACAGACAACAGGGGAGGTGAAGGCCTGAGGTGGGAGCGGGGTGGGCTAGGAGAGGTCAATGGGGGAATAAGGGGACATATGTAATACTTTCAACAATAAAGATTAAAAAATAATAATAAGATATAAAATGTTATTTAAGTGGGATAACAATACCAGCTTTATTAACTTGGGATTATGATATGGAGACAATTAAACAATTTTGTGGAACTTAAGAAAATTAAAAGCAAAATATTAATATAATATTAGAGGAATAATAGAAATAACTAAATTTGCATGATTCGTTGCTATTCACAAAAAAGGATATGAAGGATATTGTTTTTTAGGTATTTCTAGTAGACCATATAATGTGTCTATTCCTTTACCTGTTTTATCTCATTGAATTCTCCAAACAACGTCATGAAAATAACTATTCTCTTATTACAAAAACGTTTAGGGATGTGTGTGCTAGATATGATAAAACCACTAACTGCAAATTTTCTCACCCTCCTATCTCAACAAATTCTTGTTTGACTGGAATCCCTAGAGTGAAAGCAATAGGGAAAAGCAAGAATGAAAAACAGTAACTCATAGGACTCAAGACCCAGGAGAGAAAGCTCTCAGTAAATATGAGCTAGGGCTAGGTAGTAGTCTTACTCTTGCTCAAACAGCACTGGACTGTCTCATTGGCCCGGGACCAACATATTTACCATTTTAGAAAGATTCTCTACATAGTGTCAGCATCAGTCTTTAATCATCAGGAATTAAGAAACATCAGCAAGGAGGCTGGCAGTCCAAATAGCGGTAGTTAAGCAAAGAATAAAAAGCAGAATAGAGAGATCTGGTAAGTTTAAATTGGGTGGGGAAAGGGAAAGAAGGCATCCCAGTCAGCCCTTTCCCAAGTCAATTCTACAGTACACGTCATTGGCTTCAACAGGAAATATTATGGATTCACAGCTCAAGATAAAACTCCCCCACTGCTCAGGCTTCCTGTTTCTACACAATGCGGAGACTTTTTGCATTTTATCCAGGTTGGTATAATTGGGAGGATCTTTCATTAAAACCATTTGAGTGCTCTTTATCGCTTGGAGAAACATCTGTGTCTTCTGTTTGATTCCTAGCTTGCTCTTACATTAGTTCTAGGATAATGACAAAAAAAAAAAAAAAAGGCAATGTTTTGTTCTATTAACCTCTCAAAGAAGGAAGTGGTTTGAACTTGAGCCAGGGGAAAATGTGGGTTTATTGTGGGATTTCTTAATTTATTATCTATAATTTTTATTACTTATAAATATTTTTGTTGTTAGAATATATCCTGAGAAGTAATAGGATGCCTATCATATGCCTCAAATAATCCAGTGGGTAGTGAATAGAAGTATAGATGAAATAAGAGTGGCCATAAATTAATGATGGTTATAGCAGGGTGACTGATACACAGGGGTTCTGTTGCCTGTTTTTCTACTTTTTAGTATGTTTGAAATTATCTCTAAACAGTGAAAAAAAATTAAAGATCCTGAATGTAAAGAACTAAGATTAGTATCTGAGTAAAGGCAGCCAGATCCAAGAAGTTTCTTCATAAGTTGTATCTTGTAAAATGGGTGGGAATAGATGATCTAATATGTGTGCCTCTTATTTTCCATCCTGTGTCAATTTTGATCCCCATAATAAAAGCCTATTACTAGCAATACCTTGGGAGGCTTCTGGAAGATAAGATGGAAAATCTTTGTCACTCAGGGGCCTGTGGTGAAGTCTGGGAGCCTGTCTAGAGGGAAAGCTGGATGCTGCTAGAAGCCATGGAGCTGTAGAGAGAGGCCACTTAACCAGGTGGTAGAAGCTATTCCTGTGGGTGCTCTGGATCTCATTTCTCAGCCATATTCATCTCCCCTCTCTCTGTCCTAGGGCTCTGGGTCCTGATAATATCATTAGAAGCTATTGCCCAGAAGTCTGGAGGTATGTTCAAACAAACCTCACCCACCCAAGGACTTGTCTTTTGGGAATGATCTTCTTAGGCTTTGAGAAATTGACCCTTCTTCTTTCCCAAACTTACAGTGTTTTATCAAGGGCTCCTCCTTGTATGAAGACAGGCATCTCTTCCCTCTCCTTTCTCCATCTCCTTGTTCCCACTGGCAGCTGGTATCTTCTGAGGGATGTCCATTTCTCACAGTTCCCTGTGCTTGGTGCCCATGGCATGCCCATTGTACCAATGCCACTTTCTGTCGCTGTGATGCTGGATTCACTTCTGTCTGGACAGGCCATCTTTAGCAACCCCTTGGAGGTCTGTACAGGTAAGAGGCCGAAGGATAATAGAGTCATCAGAAATTTGGGGGAATCAAGAGACCTCAGCCCTTGAAGCAGCATTAAAGTTTGTTGCCAAGAGTAGGAGAAAGGAACCAAGAAACAGGGCAATCGGTTCTCATGGTCAAGGGGTATATACTGGTATTAACAGCTCCGGCTTTGGAGCTGGACTATCTGAATTCCAGTTGACCAGGTGTGACTCCAAGAAAATTGTCGAACTTTCAAGTGTCTCAATTTTCTTATCTATAAATCAGGGATAATAATGTAAACTCATCTAGTTCTTGTGTGCTTTAAATTAAGTAATATATATAAATGGAATCCATAGAGACAGAAAGCAAATGGTAGACGCCAGATGCTGGGGGAGGGGGACATGAGGAATGACTACTTAACAGTGTTTTCTTTCAGAGAGATAAATATGTTTTGAAACTAAATAGAAGTGGGGGTTGCCCAACACTATGAATGTGTTAAATACAACTGAATCGTTCAGTTTAAAATGGTTGATCTTATTATGTGAATTTTCACCTCAATAAAAAAAGATAAATTAATACATGTAAAGACACTTAGGACGCTGCCTTGCACTTGATGGGAAGTCGATACATTTTGTTGTTGATGATGTTGTTGTTGTTGTTGTTAATTAATCAAAGACAGAGGCAGTATGGTGAAGGAGGAAGCTATGGAGAGTACACCCAAAAATCAGAGATTTGGAATGTTCTGCCCATTCTAACACTAGTTTGCAGGGAACTCCTTTTAACCCAGAATCTCAGTTCCTCCATCCAAAAATAACCACTGCAATCTCTTGCCAGTATGGTCATTTTTCATTTGTAAAATGCAATTTCTGAAATTAAAATGAACTTCAACCACATAATATCTAGATAAGTAGTTACTATTATTATCCCCCACTTAGAGGGAAGGAAACAGAGACTTTGGGAGGTAACATGCTCAGGCTCACACAGCTGGTCATAAAGCTGGAATTCAGATATGGTTAATTTGAAGTTCAGAAAGCTCTCAAACACTGTCGCTTAAGAGGCTCAAAGCATCCCCATGAGACGGTCAGTGCCAGTGCCATATTATAAATGAGAAAACGTGAGCCCTGAGAGTTGAATATCTTGTCCAAAGCCATACACCTAGAAAGTAGGAGAACCTGGATCCACATCTCAAACTCCAGCATTTGGAGTTGGTCATGAGTTGGATGAAATATGAAATATTCTTACTATGGAATATTCCTTAGGTATGAAAATTATTTATTATTTTGATATGGAAAAGTAGTCACAAATATTTTTTTAGTCACAAAATATTTTAAAATCCTGGAAGAATTTGCATAAATCAAGGCTGTGGTCTGATTCCATGGGAGGTGGGGAAAAGATGAAAAGATTTCATTTGTCTTTATAATTGGTGAAGCTGAGCAATAGGTACATATTTTCTCTGTAAAAAAAAAAAATTGTTTCCATCTCAGTGGTTGCATATTTACATGTTCCTTGCATTTTCTGTTTAAAATGAAAACACAAAGGGTAAAATCATTTCAATCTGGTTGCTGCCAGTCTTAACCAGAATTTCAGCCATTCCTAGCAGATCCCACTTGTGTTCCAGATATCAAGGAGTGTGGTCCACCGTTACACATGTCTTGTGGAAGCTCTGCAGTTTGTCACAATGTGGAGGGAAGTCATTATTGTGAGTGCACCTCTGGGTACAAGCTCCTTTCAGGAGGCACCAAATGCAAAAGTGAGGAGAACATTTGTCAAGGTAAGTAGCATGGTCCCTCCACCTGTCTCCCGATGACACTCTCACACTCAACCTCATGCCGTCAACTTTAAGACTGTCTGTCTGAGAGCCCAGGAGAGAACACCCTTGGGTCTATTAGGGGCCCATTCCTCCCATTTCCTGTTCTTGTTAGGGTACATTTAGGAGGTTCTTTCTTGCAACTAATATGCAATAACTAAAGATTGGAAACAAATGACATAACATTCATTAATGGAGACTAGTTTAACATATGACAGCCATACAACACACACTTTGGAACCTTTTCATGACTTCCTTTTTCCTCTTTGTGAACAGTTCTTTGAATTTTAACACAGGTCCAGACTTGGGTTACCACCACCATCAGGGTCCAAAATAACTAGTTTCATTATCTAAAAATGCTCCCTCATCTTGCTCCTTTATAGTCACCCCTACCTCTACCCGCTGACAACCTTAACCTGTTTTCTTTTGCCTATAGTATTGTCTTTTGAGATATCATATAACAACAGAATAACACAATGTGTTTGAGTCAGGTTTCTCCCATTCAGTGTAATGGTTTTTAGGTTCATCCATGTTGTTTTATGTGCCAATAGTTCATTTCTCCTTCTTGCTAAGTAATATTTCATTATATGGCCACATCATACTTTGTTTAGCCATTCACCCTTTGAATGACATTTGGGTTGCTTCCAGTCTTGGGTGATTATGAGTAGACCTGAATGAGAAAGCTCTTGATAAACTAAATTGGAATGCTTTCCAAGTTCTGTTTTAAATTTTTTTTAAATGCTGCAGAATGGTTCTGACAGTTTGCCAATAGCCTTTCTTCTCCCTGGTCTTCCTTTTTGGTCATCTCAAGAATTTCTTTATAAATACCATCCATCAAACCTCAGAGGGAATGTAGGGGAGAGTGGAAGTAAGAGGGAGAGATCAACCAAAGGACTTGTATGCATGCATATAAGCAGAACCAATGGACAGAGACAACAGGGGGGTGAAGGCATGAGTGGGGGGGAGGGGGAGACAATGGGGTGTTAAGGACACTTATGTAATACCTGAATTCCTATCTAATAAAAGAGTAATATGCAAATTGACCGTACCTCTGCTACACCCACAAGCCATGCCCACCAGCCAATCAGGAGCGAGTATGCAAATTAACCCCAACCAAGATGGCTGCAGCCATGGAATGAGCAGGAGGTTTGGGTTTTCCCGGCAATGGAGGAAGCCAAGCTTCCCGCACACCCTGGCCGGCCCTGGACTCCACTCAAGGCTACAAAGTTTCAATTATAGAAGATAAATAAATTCCAACAAAAATGGAGGCAGCCACTGGTGGGCGTGGCTTGTGGGTGTAGTGGAGTGATGGTTAATTTACATATTGCTCTTTTATTAGATAGGATAGTTGTTTGAATAATGTTTTAAAGTATTTGAAATAACTTAGAGACAGGGTATTTAGTATTTACAAAGAGAAAAGTTAAATATTTCAACATTAAATGTTGAAATAAGAAGTGTGTTAATAATATATTTTCTTTGAAATGCAGGATTCACTATTTTAAGATTTATCTATTTATTTAAATTTATCTATTTATTTATTGGGGTGACATTGGTTAATAAGATAGTTTTCAAGTGTACAATTCTATGCTGCTTCCTCTGTATATACGCATCAATCTTATTGAGAGCATTACGCTGTTGATAAGCTATTCACCATCCCTAGAGGAGAGAAACCTCTGGTCTTCAGTTAAGGGGGACTCCTCTCACTTCACTGTCTAAGTTACAGACAGAAGAAGCTACAGTAAATATTGTCCAAGCTCCACTCTACTGGTCTCTAAGTTAGCAAAAGAGGATCGCATTTCTCTACTAATTGGAAAAGAGAGGAATATAAATTTGTAGCCAAATAAATTTGAATACACCCACACTTACTCAACACTGTGACCACAATGACATAGTTTCCTCATTTCTCTAAAAAGAATGAATTTTCCCTGAGTGGAGAGAGAGCACACATGCCCAAAATATTCTGAGGCCAAAATAAGTTCCCTGTGGGTATGGCATTTAGAACAGGCCTACAACCTACTCCCTGCATTGTGGGCAATACTGGGGCTGCCCTGCAAGGTAGAGCTGTGCTAGAGCCACAGAAAGCTGAGGGAAACCATGAGCCAGTGGAGTTGGGGGCTTTGTGATCCAGATAATCATGTGCCAGGTTACCCATCAGACTCCTGCACAACACTAAGAGCTGATACCAACACCACTTGGCTGGAAGTAATGTCCAGATTCTTAGATGCACCATTGTATTGGTTGCATATTGCTAATAGAACAAATCACCACAAACTTAGTGGCTGAAAATAAAATACTAGTAAATATGTTCTCTTACAGTTTGGGAGGTCAGAAGTTTTAAATGTCTTCTTCTAGAGGCCCAGAGGGAAAACCTGTTTCCTTGTCTAGAGGCTACCTGCATTCCATGGCTCGCTTCTTTCTTCCTCTTCAAAGCCAACAGAATATCATTATCATCTCCTCTCATCTCTGACCTCTTCCCTCCCTCCCTCTTATAAGGACCCTTGTGATTACACCAGGTGCACCCAGGTCATCCCGGGTAATCTCCCATTTCAATATTCTTAATCACAAAGTACAAAAATTCTTTTGAATTAAAGGGGGCATATTCATATGTTCCAGAAATTAGAACTTGGACATGAGAACACCTTTGAAGAGGCCATTATTTTGTCTACCATACTCACCATCCACCAAGTAGTTCTGGCCTAAGATGTAACACACACATGTGCACACACAAATGGTTCTTGTCTTGCCCACCTTGTTGAATACAGAGATCAGAAAACTCCTTCTGTGAAGGGTCAGACAGTAAATACCTTAGGCTTTGGGGACCGGAAGGTCCCTGTCACAACTACTTAACTCTGCCATTTGAAAGCAGCCATAGACAACATATAAATGTATAGGCCCAACTGCATTCTGATAAAACTTTATCTATTGATACTAAAAGTTGAATTGTATGTAATTTTCATGTGTCACAAAAGATGGCTCTTTCTTTGACATTTTTGAGCACTTAAAAATATTTTTAAAAAATTCTTAGCTCATGGACTATACAGAAACAGGCAGCAGGTGGTTTGGCCTGGGGGCCATAGTTTGCCAACCCCTGCCCTGAGGTGGTTGGAGAGGAGAAAGTGCCACCACAAGATGGTATCCATTTCAGCTGTGATGGATCCGTTAACATCTGAGCTTGAGGAAGGTGGTGAAGGTAGTAGGCCTGGGGTTGGCGAGTAGAGGGAGGCATTAGCAGTACTGGGACAGAGGACCGACCCTCTTTTTTATGTCTGCAGATGTGGATGAGTGCAGCTTGGGATAACACCAAAGCCACAATTTCACCTACTGCATCAATGTGAGGGGCAGCTACAGATGCTACTGTCACCATGACTGGGTGGCCAGGTCCAGCCCTCTGAATGGTCTAAACACCACTGTCTGTGAAGGTATATGGTCCTAACACACACGCATGCATGCACACATGTGCACACATGCATGTGCACACATGTATGTATTCAAACCACATTGGCACATGTGTATACACATGTGCAGATTCACAAAAGGCAAATACACACATGCATGCACACACACAACTCACAAGATGGCACAAACACATGCCAATGTTGCTCCTACCTCTTTTCCTTGCAGAAGTCCCCTTCTCCTCATGGACACCACCTTGTAGAATCAAAATGAGAAGACTCAGCAGAAAACCAGGAAGCAGAGAGATCCTTGCCAACACCACTTTGTGTCTCCATCCTCTTCTCAAGCTTCCCCTTCAGTATCTCTGATCCATGCCCATGTCCCCTCTCCCTAGAGCCTCTCCTGGTTCTTTGACAAGTCAGCAGTTATCTCAAGACTTCAAACCAGCCTTGGCTGAGAACACCATCCAGGTAAAGTCAGAATCAAGAAAGTGGCAAGATATGGAAATCCCATTGAGACCTGGGTCATTTGGTGGGAATGCAGCCAAACTCTCATGTAGTAGATATTGCAACTGGCCTCTCACTCAAGGTTGGGCACTCAGGTATCTAGGAGCATTTTCAAAAACACCCAGGTGCCCTGGCCAGTGTGGCTCAGTTGGGTGAAGCATCATCCAGTGCACCAGATAGGCTGCAGGTTCGATCTCTGGGTCAAGTGTATATATCTCTCTCACTTCAATATCTCTCTCTCTCTCTCTCTCTCTCTCTCTCTCTCTCTCTCTCTCTCTCTCTCTCTCTTTCTCTCTCTCCCCGCCCCCCTTCTTCCCTCCCTCTCTAAAACCATTAAAAAAAAAAACACCCAGGTGCACTATCTCATGGTTCTTTCCCTATTACTGGCTTCAGAATTTGGGTTTATGTCATCCTTGGAATTCCTGACCCAGATTCACCTCTGTGTGGCTGAGATCTAAGCACCCGAGGAATCTAATTCAGTGCCATTGTTATTCTTCAGATAGACAATTTCTATGGTCTGTTCTCTGGGGCTAAATAATCAGAGTCTTCAGGCAGGCCCTTTGGTCTATTGCCCACTGTCTTTGTGTCCCCATTCCCCCAGGATCTCATGAAGGAGGTGGATGAGCTGCTTGAGACCCTGGAGACCTGGAGACCCTGCCCTGCTCAGAGCAGCACTGTGTAGCCTCTAACCTGCTCATTGGTCTGGAGGATGTTCTGAGAGGGCTAAGCAGGGTCTTGCCCAATGGGCCACTGACTCTTCAAGCTCCTGCAGGTACAGGTAAATACCTGGGTCTGCCCCAGGCTCCTGCTCCACATGTTCACCATCTAATTCCTCCCTCTTCCTAGAGACTGCCACATTGGACCCACGTGACCACACTCACAACTCAGAGTTTTATTTAAAATATTACTTATATAATAAAATAAAGCTTAAATTTAAGAAGAAGAAGAAGAAGAAGAAGAAGAAGAAGAAGAAGAAGAAGAAGAAGAAGAAGAAGAAGAAGAAGAAGAAGGAGAAGAAGAAAGCCCTGGCCAGTTTGGGTCAGTGATAGAGCATCAACCCATGGACTGAAGAGTCCTTGGTTGCGGGCTTGATCCCCAATGGAAAGCATACAGGGGGCAGCTAATCCATGTTTCTCTCTCATCGATGTTTCTAACTCTTTATCCCTCTCCCTTCCTCTCTGTAAAATCAATAAAATATATTTTTTAAATGAGAAGCAAAACAAATATCAATGATAAGTACATTACATTATCTATATAATTATAACATAAAATACCAGCAATTACATTCATAAAAATTAGGTATTTAAAAATAAACACTGCTTGCAAATGAAGAAAATGCAATTACTTTTGAAATATTGAAAATTATATAATATTTTAAGTACAATATTAAATAACATTATATCAATGGTTTCGTTGTTGAAACATGTTATTTTTTTGCAATTTTTTCAGCTCTTTCAACACCTATACTGGCCAGGGAGATGGTGAGAGAAGATTAAGCACTGGTTACAAATATTTTCCTCTGACTCCATCCTCAAATAATCTGGTCATTATAATCATTTTATTAATGGTTCTATTTTTATTTCAAATAAAACATGTCCTGACTTTTTTTTAACTTCATCCTATGTAAATAGCAATTACCAGGCAGACTTACCTCGATCAAGTGTTTGTTTTTTTCCTTATTTTGCTTTTATTTTTTTTTCTGCTTATTTTTTAAATTTAATAAATCTTTATTGTTCAGATTATTACAGTTGTTCCTCTTTTTTCCCCCATAGCTCCCCTCCACCCGGTTCCCACCCCACCCTCTGCTCTTACCCCCCCACACACACTGTCCTCATCCATAGGTGTATGATTTTTGTCCAGTCTCTTCCCACACCCCCCACACCCCGTTCTCCCTGAGAATTGTCAGTCCACTCCCTTTCTATGCCCCTGATTCTATTATATTCACCAGTTTATTCTGTTCATCGGATTTTTTTATTCACTTGATTTTTAGATTCACTTGTTGATAGATATGTATTTGTTGTTCATAATTTTTATCTTTACCTTTTTCTTCTTCTTCCTCTTCTTAAAGAATACCTTTCAGCATTTCATATAGTACTGATTTGGTGGTGATGAACTCCTTTAGCGTTTCCTAATCTGTGAAGCTCTTTATCTGACCTTCAATTCTGAATGATAACTTTCTGAGTAGAGTAATCTTGGTTGTAGGTTCTTGCTATTCATCACTTTGAATATTTCTTGACACTCCCATCTGGCCTGCATAGTTTCTGTTGAGAAATCAGCTGACAATCGAATGGGTGCTCCCTTGTAGGTAATTAACTGGTTTTCTCTTGCTGCTTTTAAGATTCTCTCTTTGTCTTTTGCCCTTGGCATTTTAATTATGATGTGTCTTGGTGTGGTCCTCTTGGGATTCCTTTTGTTTGGGGTTCTGTGCACTTCCTAAACTTGTAAGTCTATTTCTTTCACCAGGTGGGGAAAGTTTTCTGTCATTATTTCTTCAAATAGGTTTTCAGTATCTTGCTCTCTCTCTTCTTCTGGCACCCCCATAATTCTGATATTAGTACGCTTGAAGTTGTCCCAGAGGCTTCTTACACTATCTTCAAATTTTTGGATTCTTTTTTCTTTTTGCTTTCCCGGTTGAGTGTTTTTGCTTCTTTGTATTTCAAATCTTTGACTTGATTCTTGCGTTCCTCTAGTCTGTTGTTGGGTCTCTGTATAATATTTTTTATTTCAGTCAGTGTATGTTTAATTTCTAGTTGATCTTTTTTCATATCCTCGAGGGTCTCGCTAAATTTATCAGCCTTTTCTAGAAAATTCTTGAAAAACCTTATAACCGTGATTTTGAACTCTATATCCAGTCATTGGCTTTCCTCCATTTCTTTCATTTGTGATCTGTTTCTTTGTCTCCGCATTTTGGCTGCTTTCCTTAGTTGATAGAGTGGCTTTGTGTGCTAGGTATCCTATAGGGCCCAGTGGCTCAGCCTCCCTAATTACCTGAGGTGGACACTCTTTGGTGCACCCCTTTGTGGGCTGTATGCACAGTCTTGTTGTAGTTAAGTCTTGATTGTTGTTGGTATCACTGGGAGGAATTGACCTCAGGCCAATTGGCTATGAGGATCAGCCGTGTCTACGCTGGGAGAACTTCTGTGCTGGAGACACCCTTATGAGACAAGACTTGCAAAAGCCTCTGTGCTCAGCTTGGATGAGGCAGAGTCTCAAGGCAGAGCAGACAGCATTGGCTTCCCATCAGCCCTGCCCTAATAGGCCCCTGTGTCTCAGTGTCCCATGGTAATCGCTGCAAGCACCTCTGAGAGAAAGCTGCCCTCGAGTTCTGCCTGCTGCCAGACAGTCCAGTTTCTCCCCGAATGAGTCTGGGTCCCCAGAGTCTCACCCAGAACCAGAGTTCAGTGCAGTCAGGAGCTTTTGTCTCCCTCCCGCTTGAGAAAGCCAGCCGCATACTCAGTTGCCCGCCCTCTGTGCGCACGCACACCTTGGTACCTCTGCCTTCCACAGTTCCTCTGAGTCTCAGTGTGCTTTTCTCTTTCCTGACAGTCCAGTTTCACCCCGTATGAGTCTGGGTCCCCAGAGTCTCGCCCATAACTGAAGTTCAGCGCAGTCGGGAGCTTTAGTCTCCCTCCCGCTTGAGAAAGCCAGCCGCGCACTCAGTTTCCAGTCCTCTCCGCGTGCGCATCTCAGTACCTCTGCCTCCTGCAGCTCCTCTGAGTCTCAGTGTGCTTTTCTCTTTCCTTCTTATTGTAGAATTTCCACTCAGCCAGCCTTCCTGTGGTTCTGGATGATGTCCATTTTGTCTTTTAGTTGTACTTTTGAAATTGCTGTGCGAGGCAGCAGTTCAGGTGTTTACCTATGCCGCCATCTTGGTTTCTCCTCCTTATTTTTCTTGATCAAGTGTTTTTTGACAGTGTTAATAGGATATAATTTGCATACCATAAATATACTCTTTAAAGTGTATATATCTCAATGGTTTTTAGCATATTCACAAAGTTATAAAATTATCACTGCTAAATAATTATGGAGCATTTTCTTCACCTCAAAAAGAAACCCCATACCCCTCAGCAGTTACCCCTTTCCCGGAGCCCCTACTCCATGGCAACCACTAATCAGCTTCCTATCTCTACAGATTTGTTTACTTTAGCCATTTCATATGAATGGACTTATATAACTCTAGAGGCACAGTGCACAGATTTGTGCACCAGTGGGGTCCCTCAGCCTGACCTGCACCCTCTTGCAATCTGGGACCCCTCAGGGGATGTCGGACTGCTGGTTTTGGCCCTATCCCTGCAGGCCAGGCCAAGGTACCCCATGGGTGCACAAATCCCTGCACCAGGCCTCTAGTATGCATATAAGACCTTTGATTAATCTCTTCCCACCCTCACCCCCCCTTCCCTCTAATATTCATCAGTCTGTTCCATGTTTCCATGCCTGTGCATTGAGCATCTGCCCCCGGGTGGTCAATGTGCTTCATAGCTAATGGTCAAACGATCACTTAGGCTTATATATATATAGAGATGTGGTCTTATGTAATCAGCTTCTTGCACTCAGCATGATGTTTTTTCAAGTTCATTCATGATGTAGCATGTATGAGTACTTCACTTCTTTTTATTGCTAAGTAGTATGTCATTACATGGTTATACACATTTTGTCTGTCTAGTAATCAGTTGATGAGCATTTGGGTTTTTCTGCTTTTGAGATCTTATGAATTAACATTATGAGCAAGTATGTGTGTGGATATCTTTTCTTTTGGTTAGATAATTAGGAATGGAATTGCTAGGATATAGCTTAATGCCATATTTAACATTTTAAGAATTGGCAATCTGAATGTTATCACCGATAAGGGTTTAATCTCCAACATTTACAGGGAACTCATACAACTTAACAAAAGGAAGATAAACAACCCAATCAAAAAATGGGCAATGGCCCCAACTGGTTTGGCTCAGTGGATAGAGCATTGGCCTGTGGACTGAAAGGTCCCAGGTTCAATTCCGGTCAAGGGCATGTACCTTGTTTGCAGGCACATCCCCAGTAGGAGGTGTGCAGAAGGCAGTTAATCGATGTTACTCTCTCATCGATGTTTCTGACTTTCTATCCCTCTCCCTTCCTCTCTGTAAAAAATCAATAAAATATATTTTTTTTAAAAAATGGGCAATGGACCTAAATAGGTACTTTTCAAAAGAAGACAGAAGGAAGGCCAAGAGACATATGAAAACATGCTCATAGTCACTAATCATCCAAGAGATGCAAATCAAAATGGCAGTGCGGTACCATCTCACACCTGTCAGAATGGCTAACATCAACAAATCAACAAACGACAAATGCTGGTGAGAATGTGGAGAAAAAGGAACCCTTGTGCACTGCTGGTGGGAATGCAGACTGGTGCAGCCACTGTGGAGAACAGTATGGAGTTTCCTCAAAAAACTAAAAATGGAACTCCCATTTTACCCAGTGATTCCACTTCTAGGAATATATCCCAAGAAGCTAGAAACACCAATCAGAAAGGATATATGCACTCCTATGTTCATAGCAGCACAATTCACCATAGCTAAGATTTGGAAACAACCTAAGTGTCCATCAGTAGATGAGTAGATTAAAAAACTGCTTTCAAAAAAAAAAGTTATAAGTAAGCACTTGTTTAGTCTTTCCATGAGACTGTAAAGTCTGTGAAAACAGAAATTTTGTCTTTGTTATTTCTAATGTCCAGGATTCAGCACAGAGTTGGGTGCACAGAAGTCCTCAGTAATCTCAGTTGATTGAAATTAGGGACATTCATGATACATCATGATCTTTTTGAAATCCACATTTCAGAGTGTCACTACCATCCTCAGCCCAAGTCAAATTGCCTTCCTGAACCCCAAATAGCATTTTTTTAGGGAATCATTAAGAGTGAAGATCAAAGTTGATCACAACTCAATCATATGCATCCATGGAGTGGAAATCAGAATGACCTTAATTTTGTTGCTCTGAGTGCCCCATGGGTCACTCTTCTCCTCCTTCCAAGGGTGCTGACATTTAAAGTGGTGGCTCACTTCATCATCTTGGGCTGCACATGGTGTCTGGGAATCGTACAGGTGGGTCCAGCTGCTCTCACCATGGCCTATCTCTTCACCATCATCAACAGCCTACAAAGCATCTTCATCTTCCTGGTGTACTATCTCCTCAGCCAGTAGGTACCACTGTCCAACTCCCACCCAGGACTCTTTCTACTCTCACTCCTCTCAGTGAGCTGACTCAGAGCATGCTTTGCCTGTGCAGGTCCGGGAGCAATACAGGAAATGGTTGAAAGGAGTCAGGAAAACCAAAACTGACTCTGAGAAGTACACACTCCCCAGCAGAGCCATGTCAGATGCCCCTAAGCACAGTGTGGTAAGGTCATGTATTGCTCCCAGAGTACTTCACCAACTGATCCTATTGAGCTTTCATGCCTATCACTAGACAACTCAGGGATATAGCAGGAGATGATACTTTTATTCACTGCATTTCTATGCTCATCTGGATGCTTGCACATGACTATCTTCTAATACCCCACACGTGGTTATTATCTATTTGCTTATCTTCTTTGTGGAAATATCTAGTCAAATCCTTTGTAAATATTTTATTGAGTCATTTTTCTTTCATGGATAAGTTGTAAGAATGCTATATATGTCTGAATGCAAGTCCCTTGTCAAATACATGATTTTCTTTTTTTTTTTTCTTTTTTTTTTAAATATATTTTATTGATTTTTTACAGAGAGGAAGGGAGAGGGATAGAGAGTTAGAAACATCAATGAGAGAGAAACATCGATCAGCTGCCTCCTGCACACCCCCCACTGGGGACATGCCCACAACCAAGGTACATGCCCTTGACCAGAATTGAACCTGGGACCTTTCAGTCCGCAGGCCAACGCTCTACCACTGAGCCAAACCGGTTTTGGCTAAATACATGATTTTCAATTATTATCTCCCATTTGACTTTTAGTCTCTTGATAGTGTCCATTGACACACAAAAATTGTTCATTTTGATAAAGTCAAATTTATCTATTTTTTAATTCACTTACACTTTGGGAGTCATATCTAAAAGAAAATTGCTTAACACAAGGTCAAAAGGATTTACACATATGGGGTTTTTTTTCAAGACTTTTATAGGTTTAGTTATTACATTTAGGCATACGATTTATTTTGAATTTTTTAAATGGTGTGAAGCTTTTAATATGATGTTAGGTCCACATTCTTTTACATATGGGCATTCAGTTTTCCCATCACCATTTATTGAAAAGATTGATTTTTCCTCCAATGAATTGCCTTAACATCTTGTCAAAATTAATTTACCATAAATATAAGGGTTTACTTCTGGACCCTTGATTCTCTTCCATCATCTATCTTGATTACTGTAGTTTTGGAGCAAGTTTGAAATTGGCAAATTGACTCTACAAATTTTTTCTTGTTTTTTCAAGATTGTTTCAGCTAGTCTGTGCCCCTTGAAGTCCCATCTGAATTTTAAAATGTGCTTGTCAATTTCTGAAAAAAATATTTAACTGAGATATTAATAAGGCTTGTATTGAATTTGTAGATCAATTGGGGGGCATGTATTGCCATCCTAACTATATTGAGCCTTCTGATTCATGAACATGAGTTGTTTTTCCATTTCTTTAGGGTTTTTTTTTACTTCTTTTGACAATGTTTTACAGTTTTCAGTGTACAAGTGTTACACTTTTTAACACAGTACTATTTGTATACCTTCCCCTTTAGGAAGAATTAAAATGAACCGCTAAAGCAGAAGATCTTGACTCCTGGAAAATGAGAAAAATTATGAACTGTGATTCTTTGGGCAAAAGGTTTAGAAAATACTTTCATTGTGTTGTTTCAAGTAATTCTTCATGGCACCATTGTGGGAGAGAGTATACAGAAAATGTTTGACATTCTTCAGTTGCTGGAGACTTGGGATTTTCTGGTCCACACAGCATGCTCAGCTCACTCCCAGAATATTCACAAAACTGTGACCCAATTGCCTTGGATTAAACCCGCTGTTTCAACCACTTTTCTATAAAAATTTTCCTGAAGATGAAGATATTTAGTAAGGAAAACTCAAATGGTTTTCTTAAAATAGCATAAGAGAGGAGAGTATTGTTCAAATACCTGCAAATAGGGTAAACAACTAATTCCAGTTTCCCAAGACTTTCCTGGTTTTAATGCCAAAAGTCCTACATCCCAGGAAACACTTCATTTACAGGCAACTAGGGCAATTAGTCTCCCTACCTACATGTCTCAATTTCTTCACTCTTCATTTCTAAAGGCTTTCTAACTTATTCATTCAAAATTTATATTTTTATTAGTCACCATGTGCTGTATTCAGATCACAACAGATCTGATTCCTAATTACACAGAGCTTAAGTGGAAAAAAAAGAAGTTTCCTCAGAGTAAAATCAGAACTCGATGAATAGAATATCTACGTCTTTGCATTTTATAATGTAGTCTGTAGTAAAAGGTGTATATTGCTACTGCACATTTTGTAACATGTATTTATACAAACCATATCATTTCATCCTCAGAATGTGATCTGGCAAGATCTAAATATAGAGCAGTTACACCTAAAAGAAATTCCCTGTGGGCCCCTCCTGCCCAAATCTGTATCAATTGAACAGCAAGAAAAATGACTGTAAATGATTACAACATATTAAATAAAAAATCCACAAGTTTATAGTGATACCTAAAATATCAACCAATAAATGTAGGAGATATGCTAGAATAAATAAATCATGATTTTTTTTTCAGTATCTTGTATGGCCACTAAAAGCATGGAACATTTAACCAACCAATTGGCTGAGACTCTTCAAAGTTATTATCATTTTAAACATGCAATATATAGATGATGTATCATACAAATGTACACTTGAAACCTATATAATTATATTAATTAATGTCACCCCAATAAATTTAATTGTTAAAAATAGCCAGAGGCTGATCTACATTAAAAGAGACAAAAAAAATATAAAATCAAATTCAATGTCAATTTTGGTGGGACTCTGGTTCAGATATATAGTTATAAATGATATTTTGGAGGCCATTAAAATAATTTTAATATGTATTAGACATTAGAAATTATGAAATTGTTGTTAATTTTCTTGGGTATAATAATAGTATTGTGGTTATATGAGAATATTATTTAAATATTCCAATATTTGTTGAAGAATTATTAAGGTATCATGATGTCACCCAATAAGTATAAATGTTTTAGCAAGAAAATATAAATGTGTGTATATAAATTGAGAAAAGTTTTAATGTGGCAATATGTTGATAATTCTTTAATCTAGATGGAGAAAATATGAGTGTTTATTGTATCATTCTTCCAAATTTTCTCTATGTTTAAAAAATAGATGTGTCAAAAAGTAAATAAATAAAGTAGTTATTAATTCATTAAGATAATACCTTCATAAATTCCTAGATGTCTGTAGCAAATGTTTTTACTCAGCACAAAATTTATAAATACATATTTTATGAAACTATGAATTTACATGACTATATGGTGATGGATTTAAAGAAAAAATAAAATTATTAAACTATTAGAAAAAAATAGAGGGAAATCTCTATTTCTGCCCAGGAAATTGAAAAATGGAAACGAGTATCTCTCCCAACCTAACAATAAGAAAAATCCATATCAACAATAAAGTCATCAATTTTTTTGAACCCATAAGAGACTTGAGGTAACAGTAGCAAAAAAGTCTATGGTGATAGGCTAAGGAAAGACCATCAGGTCTAAGGAAAAAAATCTAAGGAAAGACCATCAGGAGCATTGACTGACCTATATAGCAGAGCATAAAGGAAACAATCTGGATGCCAGACTAGTTAACAGGAATTCACCTACATTTTTAATGAATTGCTAAGGACCAAGTGGGAAATCATAAGAGTATAGAATCTTTGAGGAAGTAGCAGAAATGTGGAGAGGCCACCTCTGAGATGTAGCCACACAGGGCAGGTCTACAGCTGAAGGTAGAGCAACAACAAACAAAAAAATAAATAAATAAGAAAACCTCTATCAAAATAGCCCCACCATAAGCACAAGATAACAAGGTAACACTAGAGTAAAATAAAAGCCAGAGTGAAATAACTCCCACTAGATAGATTCAAGCTCACTCCAAAATAGCCTAGCAGAAGAATAGGTGACCTATTGCCAGTTATAAATAATATATACCTCAGTGTCTACTGTTCTACACACTTTGTCCAGCATTCAACCAAAAATTATAAAAGCAAAAGCAAGAAAAAGCAATCCATGAAGAAATCAACAGAACCAGCTTCAAAATAAACTAACAGACTGAATCTTAAATAACTATAATTAATATGTAAAAAGCTCTAGAGCAGTTCTCACCTAGGGGACAATATTGTCCCAAGGAACATTTGGCAATTTGTGGAGACATCTTTGGTTATACAGATGGATGGGTTCCAACTGGCATAGTGAATGAAGGCAAGGAATTCTGCTCAATATTCCACAGTGCACAGAACAGCCCCAGCCAAAGAATTTATACAGCCTACAAATGTTAATAATGCTGAGCTTAAGAAAATAAAAAATAAAAAATAAAAAAATAATAATGCTGAGTTTGAGAAACTCTATTCTAAACTCCCTTACATTATGCAGGTGCTAAAAAAAAGGCGTCTTCCTTTTTACTATTCGAAACAGGAAAGTTTCTAGAGCAACATATAAGACATAAAAAAATTTTTTTAACTGGAAATTCATGTTCTCTTCTGTTACCCTCAAGGTTAAGAAAAGCCTGTTTTACTGGGCAAAGTGGACAATATTATGAACATATGGGAAATTTCAAAAAAAAAATAGAAGCCACAATTTAAAATTTCACTAACAACATCCTTTTAATCAAAATCCAAAGGTACAGGGGGAAAAACCTATAAGATTCACTACTTAAATAAAAGTATCTAGAATCTAGATAGATGATAAGACACCATTTTTAAAAGTTGGAAGTGATGGAAGATGATTTGACTTTGACTTTGGGTGGTAGGCACACAATGCAAAATACAGATCACGTATCATCGAAGTGTATGCTCCAAACCTATATAATCTTATTCACCAATGTCACCTCAATAAATTTAATTTTTAAAAATTTTGTCTGAAAACAAGATAAAATATTTGCTTGTTAATAAGAGATTCATATCTGCATCACACAAAGAAATTCTAAAATTCAATGATAAGGCTAACAAAATATTAGAATACTTAAAATAGTTTTCCCCATTCTCCGACTCTCCAATTCCTTTCCAAGCTCTACATTCTTCCAACTTCTTACTAGTACATCTACCACTCATGGAACTTCTATTTTCCAAGTTCTCAGTATCCCAAACAACTAAGCCTTGAATTTACTAATCCTGTTCCTTGATTCCTGGACACCAGATACCACAATTTCAATTTCTCTGAGTGTAGATCTACTATCTGGGATTTCAAGATACAGTAAGCATATAATTGGTTCCCACACTTCTCAGTCATAAACTTCTGGTTTCCAGATTCAGAGGACACCAACATCCAAGAATCAGCAGCAAGGGGGTGAATTCCATATAAGGTCTTTTTTATCTACCAGACCACAAAAAGTTGTCTCTATTCTTAAAAGCCTCTAACGTAGGATGCTCAAGTTGAAGAATGACCTCAGTATGTTCACTGCAACATTGAAACAGGGAAAAACACAAACCACTCAAATGAACTATTAGTAAGACATGGCAAAATAAATAGTTATTTCAAATTTAAGGAATGCTGGCTCACAGACACAAAGACTTAATGAATTCTATCTATGTTGACACAGAAAAATCTCCATGTACAATATAAAGTGAGGTAAACTTGGGTGCTTTTAGTGAAATACTATTTAACTCTAAAAGTATAGAGTTACATTTGAATGTTTCCTAGGATATATTCTTATTTAACTTTTATAATGAAAACATAAATTCTATGTCTATCAGAGCAAATGATAATTTGTGATGGTAGAAAATACCTACTTAAGGGAGGTTGTGTTAACATAAAGATCATCCAGGTATCTTTTGTGTTTGCAGTATTTTTTACAAGAATGTATTCATGTTTTACTTATTATATAAAACAAATTTTTAAAAACTATTTTAATAATGTGCCCTATTCAAATGAAGGCAAGAAGATAGTTGCTGAAAAGAAGTCTAAGACATAGTGTATTCCAACGTTAATTCTTAATTTGTGCTGTCATGCCCACAATGCTTCTTGAAATTTCTTCTGCATACAAAACATCTGGAGTTTTGTTAAGTTACAGATTCTCATTCAGTAACCATTGAGCCTTTACCTTTGGCTATGAAGCATGACTTAACTTTGGGGCAACCTTATGGTCCACATGTTCAATATTCATTTCAGCCCAGACAATGTGGCTCAGTGGTTGAGCGTCGACCCAGGAACCAGGAGGTCACAGTTTGATTCCCATTAAGGGTACATGCCCGGTTTGCAGGCTCAGTCCCCAGTAGGGGCCATGTAGGAGGCAGCTGATCAATGATTCTCTCTCATCATTGATGTTTCTATCTCTTTCTCCCTCTCCTTTCCTCTCTGAAGTCAATAAAACTCTATTTTTTAAAATATGTATTTATTTCAAAAAACTCTCAAATTGGTACCTGAATTGGCTCACAATTCATTATTCCACCTCCCATATCAACCCAACGCAATGAAAAGGAAAGAAAAAGAGGTACAAGTACTTAAAAGAAAGACACAAAACAGTTATTATTTGTAAAAGGCATCATTGTCTACCAAGAAAACTTAAGAGTTCTCCAGAAAATATTGAGAGGTCTGTAACATGCCTATATAAAGATCAACATCCAAATGCAAAAGTTTTTAAACAAAAAACAAACTCATAGATACAGACAACAGATTGGTGGTTACCAGAGATGAAGGGAAGGGGGAGGACAAACTGTGTAAGGGGAGTAAATTGTATGGTGATGAATGAAAACTAGAATTTTGGTGGTAAGCACGCTATAGTGTATACAGATTTTAAATTTTAATGTTGTACACCAAAAATTATATAATGTTATTAATCAGTGTTGTACTCAATAAAAAATTCTTATTTAAAAAAATTATAAAACAATGCAATGGTTTTTTATCAAAGGAAATCATGTTAAAATACCAGGGGACAAACTATAACTTATTTTCATTTTGTTGCATATGGCTTTCCAATTCTCCCAGCACCGTTTATTGAAGAAGCTTTCTTTTCTCCATTGTGTGTTTTTCACTCCTTTGTCAAAAATTATTTGCCCATATACCTGTGGTTTTATTTCTGGGCTCTCAATTCTGTTCCATTGGTCTGTGTGTCTGTTCTTGTGCCAATACCCATGCTGTTTTGATTATAGTGGCTCTGTAATATATTTTGAAGTCAGGTAGTGTGAAACCTCCTACTTCATTCTTTTTTCTCAGGATTACTTTGGCTGTTTGGGGTCTTTGTTGTTAGATAAAAATCTGATTTTTTTAGTTCTATTTTTTTTTTAATTACATTAGGATTTTGATGGAGATTGCATCAACAATCCATCTTCCAGATGTCCACCTGAAAAACTCAAAAATGTTTATTTACAAAGATATCTGCACCTCTATGTCCATTGCAGCTTTATTCACAGTGGTCAAGACATGGAGACAACCAAGTGTCCTTCAGTAGAGGATTAGATAAAGAATATATGGTACATATATACTATGGAATACTACTCAGCCATAAGAAAAGATGAAATACTGCCATTTGTGACAACATGAGAACATTATGCTAACATAATTCAGTCAGGAAGCTAAGAACCATATGCTTTTACTCATATGTGGGATATAAAACAGTGATTCATAGACACAGACAGAAAACAGTATGGTGGTTACCAGAGGGAAGGATCTCAGGGGATAGTAAAAGTTTTAAAGGGAACTAAATATATGGTGACAGAAGATGATTTAACTTTGGGTGGTGGGCACACAATGCAATATACAGATCATGTATCATAAAAATAAACACTTGAAATCTATTAACCAATGTCACCCCAATAAATTTAATTTAAAAAATGCAATAGGAAACCCATTTAAATTTCTAAAACAAAACTTCAACAATAACTGGAAACATTCATACAAGAAATGCAAAATGTTCTCAGGGACAGAACTATAAAGTATAACTAAAAAATCATGACCTATGTAAAGGTAGAATTACTAGTATACTGACGAGGTGGGAAAATGTTCATGTTATAAGAAAGCTATTTAATCCAAATTAATCTACACAGTAAATGCAATCACAATGAAAGTCCCAAGACATTTTTTACAGAACTTAATAAAACTATAAGTTTAAGTTCCAGAGACAGAGAAACATCGATCAGACCATCAAACCTCGGAGGGAAGGTAGGGGAGGGTGGGGGTAAGGGGGAGAGATCAACCAAAGGACTTGTAAGCGTGCATATGGGCCTAACCAATGGACACAGACAACAGGAGGGTGAGGGCATGAGTTGGGGGGATGGGGGGTTAATGGGGGAAGAAGGACACATATGTAACACCTTAATCAATAAAGAAATTTTTTTTTAAAAAAACTAAGTTTACACAGAAGAAAAATGTGAAAGAAGAGACAGACAGCTGTAAACAATAATAAGTAACCAAGTGTTCACATTGCCCATTTTTTTACCCTCTGTTGTGTCTTGACCATACTTAAATCAGATTTCTCTTTTCATATAGGCCAGGCCCCTGAATTCTGCTTGCCCACAAGCCTGAACAACCACACGCAATAAAAATACAATATGCTACTCTCAGCAGTTTCGCTTGGGAACTAGCTGACCATAGAAAATCCATTTCTTGTTCAAATCTCTGATGATTTCCCCTTATTGTTCGAGCTTCCCCTCCAAAGATTCTGCTAATTTTTTGCCTACTTTCTTCTTTACCCTGTAAAAGACAAATCTCTTTCTACATGATTTTGAAACACTCACAGATTTCTGAGGACCAGAGAATTCTCCCTATTAGAATAGTCTTTCTAATTAAAGTCTCCCCTTATCCAAGTTCACATTTGGATTTATTTTATATAAAACAGAGATTTGCCTCAAAACGCAAAAAAAAACAAAAACAAAAAAAAAAACACAAAACTATGGCATTTTTTAAAGTGTGGTATTTGAACTGCTGCTGGGTCCCCTCCCGGAGCTGCGGGGTTGGACACGGAGTCTGCGCCATCTTGATCCGGAAAGTGGAGCTTATCTGAAGCCTGAGAATCCACAACGGCGGCACCCCAGGAACAGCTGCGAGCCCCAGAACAACGCTCCCCAACTGGCGCAAGCACACGGGTTCAGAGGAGCTCTACACTCCACGACAGAAAGGTCAGATTTCACCTGGGATAAGGTGAGGTCTCTGGTCCCCGCGGGCAAGAGGAACACACGTTTTGCAGGAGCTGGAGGACCAGGGAAGTCTGTGCCTAGAAAAATCCGTGGCTGTAGGGGCTGGCGTGATCTGTGATTGTGGAAAGGGGTCCTCAGAGCTGCTAAGAGAAGGGCACTCTAAAAAGCAACCCATTTTGATCTGAAGTGCAGGGACACCCTAAGAATTTCAGGCAGTCCAGACTTACGTGCAGCCCCTGCGTTCCCTGGGTGCCTGGGCTTACGCGGAGTCCCGGAGTACGCACAACTGGGCTTTTTCCTCTTGAAATTCTTGCTTCTGATTACTAAGCCCAATACATAGGATCACCCAGTTGGGGACACCCTGCAGGGGAAGGTTGTTTTACTGGAACCTGGGGATCGGAGTGGGGAGTGACCATCAGAGAGTCAGCTCTGAGGCAGACCACTCCCACAGGCCGGTGACGAGTGCCACAGAGAAAGAAGGCTCTAACACTGCCTAGAGAGGCCATAGATAGACCCGGAAGTTAATCCAGAAACACTGCCACCCAGGGGCTGAATCACAAATCGACTCTTGTGTAATCAAAAATAAAGGAATACGAGAAATTAAGACACACCGCCTGCTTAAAATCAGGACTGGCTTACAACACCGAAGAGCAGTGGATCGCAGGGAACTGCAATACTGTCTGGACTGAGAAACAGGCGTGCCAAACAGAAAAACAGAGGAAGTGAATGACCTTCACTACTTCACATTTTATTTTTACCTTTTATTTTTTTAATTTTTTTTTTATTTTCATTTTTTGCATCTTTTAATCAAGAAACTTTTTTTTTCTTTTTTCATCACTTGATTTTACCTTTTTAATGATTACATTTTTATTTTCAATCCGTATTATTACTACTGCTATTTTATCTTTTTTTTTTTTTTAAGTGTCATTTTATTTTCTCTTCATTTTATTTTGGGATTAGGGTTCTACATTCTATTTTTATCTTTCCTTTAGCATCGTTTTACTCTATCTCAACTCTACCTTTAGGCCATCACTCTCTTCCTAACCTCCCCCTTTTCAGTGTCCTGTTTATATTACCCTTTTACTGCTTTAGATTTTCCCTATTCTTTCTGTTTACCCCTTGTTAAAATTTCACCCTACTTTCATATCTAATCTCCAATCCTCTGCTCCAAGTCCACATACACCTCTCCCTTCGCTGTCTGAGCTATCCATAAACTTGTCCTTCTCTCTGTCCTTTTGTTGTTGTTTGCTTGAATGTAGATTATATCCAATTTTTATGCTTTTTTGTGAGATTGTTTTGCTTATTCTTCTTTTGTTTATTTTTTTGTTTGTTTTGTGCTTCAGCTTTCCCTTGCCTCACTCCATATTAGTTGGTGTGATAGTTTGTACTAATCCCCAGGCACTTGTTGCTGGCATTTTCTGGGATTAGTGATTGTTCTATTGGAGTTCTATCCCCAATATATATAGTCTGTTCCCCTTTCTCTCTTAGTCACTTTCTTGTCTCTCTTACTTTTTTTTTCTCTTTACTTTCCCTTTTCCCAATTTCATTTTCACACTCCTTTTTTCTTTCTTTCTTTCTTTCTTTCTTTCTTTCTTTCTTTCTTTCTTTCCTTTTTCCTCTTCTTCTTTCTCTCCTATCACCTAATTTGCCTTTCTCTGGTGGTCACCTTTATTGGAGCTTATTAATATCGTGAATACATTCCTGTTCAGTGCCTTGTGAGTTGTACCTGGTAGTGCTGTATTTTGTGCCTTTAAATCAAACCAGGAGAGAGAGAACTACATAACCAGACACCCAGAGAAGAGAGACCATGGGGAGACAAAGAAGCAGCCCGCATATGAAAGAAAAGCAGGCATCACCAGAAAAGGAAGTAAACGAAATGGAGGCAAGCAACCTTCCAGAAAAGGAATTCAGAGAAATGGTCATAAGGTGGCTGAAAAGAATGGAAGACAAATTCGACAATATGAGCAAGAACCAAGAGGAAATGAAGAAGAACCAAGAAGAAATGAAAAATGACATCGCTGCCGTAAAGAACTCAATAGAAAGCATCAAGAGTAGACTAGAAGAAGCAGAGGACCGCATCAGTGAGCTAGAAGACAAGATGGAAAAAAATACCCAAGAAAAGCAACTTCTAGAAAAAAAAATTAAAAGGCAGGAGGAGAGTCTAAGGGAACTTTGGGACAACACGAAACAAAACAACATCCGCATAATAGGGGTTCCAGAAGGAAAGGAAGCTGAGCAAGGAATAGAAAACCTCTTTGAAGAAATAATGACAGAAAATTTCCCAGATATAGGGAAGAAAAAACACACACAAATCCAAGAAGCTCACAGAGTCCCAAGCAAAATGAACCCCAAAAGACCGACACCAAGGCACATTATAATTAAATTGGCAAACACCAATGACAAAGTAAGAATCTTAAAAGCAGCAAGAGAGAGACAGAAAGTTACATACAAAGGAACCCCCATCAGACTAGCAACTGATTTCTCAACAGAAACTCATCAGGCCAGAAGGGAATGGAATGAAATATACAAAGTCATGCAAAGGAAGGGTCTGAATCCAAGAATACTGTACCCAGCAAGGCTGTCAATCAAAATTGAAGGTGAAATCAGGAGCTTCACAGACAAAAAAGGACTAAGGGAATTTATTACCACCAAACCAGCAATGCAAGAAATGCTAAAGGGTCTGCTGTAAAAAAAAAAAAAAAAAGAAAGAAAGAAAGAAAGAAAGAAAGAAAGAAAGAAAGAAAGAAAGAAAGAAAGAAAGAAACAGGAAGCGAAGAAGTAACACAGGGGTAAAGAATAGGAATGGCGACAAATAAGTACCTATCAATAATAACTTTAAATGTAAATGGATTAAATGCCCCAATCAAAAGACATAGGGTAACGGATTGGATAAGAAAACACGACCCATATATCTGCTGTCTACAAGAAACCCACCTCAGAAAAAAAGACGCACACAGACTGAGGGTGAAGGGATGGAAAAAGGTTTTCAAGGCAAATGGAACTGAAAAAAAAGCTGGGGTAGCAATACTTATTTCTGACAAATTAGATCTCAAACTGAAGGACATAACAAGAGATAAGGAAGGCCACTTCATAATACTAAAGGGAGCAATCCAACAAGAAGAAATAACTCTGGTAAACATATATGCACCCAATACAGGAGCACCCAAATACATAAAAAAACTCCTGGAGGATATCAAGGGAGAGATTGACAGCAATACAATCATAGTAGGGGACTTTAATACCCCACTATCACCACTGGACAAATCCTCTAAACAAAACATCAGCAAAGAAACATCAATCCTAAATGACTCACTAGACCAGATGGAATTAATTGACATCTTCAGAACATTTCACCCCAAAGCCACAGAATATACATTCTTCTCAAGTGCACATGGGTCATTTTCAAAGATAGACCATATGTTGGGACATAGGCAAAGTCTCTTCAAATTCAAGAAGATAGAAATCATATCAAGCATCTTCTCAGACCACAGTGGCATAAAACTGGAAATCAACTACAATAAAAACAACCCAAAGAAATCAAACACATGGAGACTAAACAGCATGCTATTAAACCATGACTGGGTTACCAGAGAGATCAAAGAAGAAATAAAAAACATCATGACAACAAATGACAATGAAAACACTACAATCCAAAATCTATGGGACACAGCGAAAGCAGTCCTGAGAGGGAAGTTCATAGCTCTACAAGCCTACTGCAAAAAACAAGAAACAGGGGTAATAAATTACCTAACCCAACAACTCAAAGAGTTAGAAAAAGAGCAACAAGAAAAGCCCAGTGTAAGCAGAAGGAAGGAAATAATAAAGATCAGAGCACAGATAAACGACATAGAGACCAAAGAAACAATACAAAAGATCAACAAAACCAAGAGCTGGTTCTTTGAAAGGATAAACAAGATTGATGAACCTCTAGCCAGGCTCACCAAGAAGCAAAGAGAGAGGACCCAAATAAACAAGATCAGAAATGAAAGAGGTGAAATAACAACAGATCCCGCCGAAATACAAAGGATTGTTAAAAAATACTACGAACAACTCTATTCCAACAAACTGGACAACCTGGAGGAAATGGACATATTCCTAGAAAAATATAACCTTCCAAAACTCAATCAGGAAGAATCTAAACATCTCAACATGCCAGTAACTATGGAAGAAATTGAAGCAGTCATCAAAGAGCTTCCAGCAAACAAAAGCCCGGGGCCAGACGGCTTCACAGGAGAGTTCTACCAAACATTCAAGGAAGAACTAAAACCTATCCTCTTCAGACTATTCCAAAAAATTCAAGAGGAAGGAACACTTCCAAGCTCCTTCTATGAAGCCAGCATCACCCTAATACCAAAACCAGATAAAGACAACACAATGAAGGAGAATTACAGGCCAATATCCCTCATGAATGTAGATGCCAAAATCCTCAATAAAATTCTAGCAAATAGGATCCAGCAGTACATCAGAAAGATCATACACCATGACCAAGTAGGATTTATCCCAGGAATGCAAGGATGGTTCAATATCCGCAAATCAATAAATGTGATACATCACATAAACAAATTGAGAGATAAAAATCACATAGTCATATCAATTGATGCAGAAAAAGCATTTGACAAAATCCAACACCCTTTCTTGATAAAAACTCTCAACAAGGTGGGAATAGAAGGATCATACCTCAACATAATAAAAGCTATATATGATAAACCCACAGCTAACATCATACTCAATGGGCAAAAACTAAAACCATTTCCCCTAAGAACAGGAACAAGACAGGGATGCCCACTCTCACCACTCCTGTTTGACATAGTACTGGAAGTATTAGCCACTGCAATTAGACAAGAAGAAGAAATAAAAGGCATCCAAATTGGAAAAGAAGAAGTAAAGCTGTCCTTATTTGCAGATGACATGATATTGTACATTAAAAACCCGAAAGACTCCATCAAAAAACTAACAGACTTAATAAATGAATTCGGCAATGTAGCAGGATACAAAATTAACACCAAGAAATCTATGGCATTTCTATACACCAACAATGAAATTACAGAAAGAGAGACTAAAAAAGCAATCCCATTTTCCATCACACCAAAAAAATTAAGATACTTAGGAATAAACCTAACCAAGGAGGTAAAAGACCTATATGCGGAAAACTACAGGACACTGAAAAAAGAGATAGAGGAAGATGTAAACAGATGGAAGAACATACCATGTTCATGGATTGGTAGAATCAACATCATTAAAATGTCCATACTACCCAAAGCAATCTATAGATTCAATGCACTCCCCATTAAAATACCAACGGCGTATTTCACAGACCTAGAAAGAACTCTCCAAAAATTCATCTGGAATAAAAAAAGACCCCGAATAGCCACAGCAATCCTGAGAAAGAAGAATAAAGTAGGAGGGATCTCAATACCAGATTTCAAGCTGTATTACAAAGCCACTGTCCTCAAAACAGCCTGGTACTGGCACAAGAACAGACATATAGATCAATGGAACAGAATAGAGAATCCAGATATCGACCCAAACCAATATGCACATTTAATATTTGACAAAGGAGGCATGAGCATACAATGGAGTCAAGACAGTCTCTTTAATAAATGGTGTTGGGAAAATTGGACAGATACATGCAAAAAAATGAAACTAGATCACCAACTTACACCATACACAAAAATAAACTCAAAATGGGTACAGGACTTAAATATAAGACGGGAAACCATAAAAATACTAGAGGAATCCACAGGCAGCAAAATCTCAGACATATGCCAAAAGAACTTTTTCAGTGATACTGCCCCTAGGGCAATGGAAGCCAAACAGAAAATAAACAAATGGGACTACATCAAAATAAAAAGCTTTTGCACAGCAAAAGAAACCATCAACAAAACAACAAGAAACCCCACTGTATGGGAGAACATATTTGCAAATGGTATCACTGATAAAGGTTTAATTTCCAACATCTACAGGCAGCTTATACAACTTAATAAAAGGAAGATAAAGGATCCAATAAAAAAATGGGCAACGGACCTAAATAGAATCTTTTCGAAAGAAGACAGAAGGAAGGCCAAGAGACACATGAAAACATGCTCAAAGTCACTAATTATCCGAGAGATGCAAATCAAAACAACAATGCGATACCATCTCACACCTGTCAGAATGGCTATCATCAACAAATCAACAAACGACAAGTGTTGGCGAGGATGCGGAGAAAAAGGAACCCTCGTGCACTGCTGGTGGGAATGCAGACTGGTGCAGCCACTGTGGAGAACAGTATGGAGTTTCCTCAAAAAACTGAAAATGGAACTCCCATTTGACCCAGTAATCCCACTCTTAGGAATATATCCTAAGAAACCAGAAACACCAATCAGAAAGGATATATGCACCCCTATGTTCATAGCAGCACAATTTACAATAGCTAAGATTTGGAAACAGCCTAGGTGCCCATCAGCAGATGACTGGATCAGAAAACTATGGTACATCTACACAATGGAATACTATGCTGCCGTAAAAAAGAAGGAATTACTACCATTTGTAGGCACTTGGATGGAATTAGAGAACATTATGCTAAGTGAAATAAGCCAGTCAATGAAAGAAAAATACCACATGATCCCACTCATTTGGGGATAATGAAAAACATTATAAACTGATGAACAAAAAGATAGTTACAGAGGCAGTAAAGCATCAAACAGACTGTCAAATTACAGGGGTAAGGTTAGGGAGAGGTGGGGGAAATAAGAGATCAACCGAAGGACTTATATGCATGTATATAAGAGTAACCAACGGATGCAAAACATTGGGGGGTGAGGGCATGTATGGGAGTGGGGTGGGGGTGGGGGGCAATGGTAAGATATGTACACATATAATACCTTAATAAAATTTTGAAAAGAAAAAAAAAAAAGAAATAAATTGAGGACAAAACTTCAAAAAAAAAAATAAAAAAAAAAATAAATAAAGTGTGGTATTATTCCAGGAATATACAAATGAACCAATGAAACAAAATAAAAAATACATCCTATGTAGCAATATAATAATAGAAGTGGCATTTCAAGCCAATGTGTGAAAATGGCATGAAAAGTCAGGGGAATAACAATATTCTCTCCAGGAAGGATCCAAGATGGCGGCGTAGGTAAACACCTAAACTGCTGCCTGGCACAACAATTTCAAAACTACAACTAAAAGACAAAACGTCTATCACCCAGAACCACAGGAAAGCTGGCTGAGTGGAAGTTCTACAACTAGAAGGAAAGAGCAAACAGCATTGAGGGGTGCACAAGCGCTGAAAAGCTCAGGTACGGAGGCGCACGAATTGGGCTGGCGGCGGGCGACTGGGAGCACTGCTTTTTTCAACCCGAAGGGAGACAAGCTCCTGATTACTCCGAACTCCAGTTTCTGGGGAGACGCGGGGGACCCAAACTCCTATGGGGAGAAGCTGGACTGTCTGCTGTGGGGTCGGAGAGTGAGGGAGGCTTGCTTACAGGCATGCGCATAGAAATAATTGTTTATTGTGCTGGGGAGTGGGACGCGGGGATGTGGTCGGAGACACAGAGCCACTTACTGTCAGCCATCACTGTTTGCCACGCCCTAGCCTAGTGACGCCCTGAGACCCCGCCCCGCACAACCTACAAACCCACCCAAGCTCCAAGCAGTGGCTTTAGCATATGAATGACCTGCCCTATTGCAACTTAACCTAGCAAACTTGCAGCCCGGGTCAGACAGCTCCAAAACCTCCAAACCCCAAGCAAAGAGGAGAAAACTGTAGTTCTTGCTGTAGCGCCTGCTGGGTAGCCTCAGACAGTAGCTGACCTGCACCCCATTGGAGATCCAGAAGCCAGGGTACCTAGTGGTCAGTGTGAGACACCAGATTTCAACTCCTCACATCCATAAGTGACACATTCAAGAGGCAGACTCAGTGAGCACCAAAGCCCCACTGAAACAAGTCCTGCACCATAAGCGTGTCTCCAGCGCAGCAGTTCTTCCATTATAGACACAGCGGGTCCTCACAGCCAGTTGGCCTTGAGGTCAATTCCTCCCAGTGTACCAACAGCAATCAAGGCTTAACTACACCAAGACTTTGCACTCAGCCCACAAAGGGGTGTACCAAGAGCGTCCACCTCAGGTGATTGGGGAGGCTGAGCTACTGGCCCCTATAGGTCACCTACCACACAAAGCCACTCCATCAACACAGGGAAGCAGCAAAATGCGGAGACCAAGAAACATGTCACGAATGAGAGAAATGGAAGAAAGCAAACTACTGGACGTCATAGAGTTCAGAACCACATTTATAAGGTTACTCAAGAATCTTCTAAAAACCGCTGAGGAACTTAGTGAGACCTTTAAGGATCTTAATGAGAATACCAAAAAAATGGAAAAGGACCAGTCAGAAATTAAGCATACACTGTCTGAAATAAAGAATATACAGAAACTCAACTGTAGATCAACGTACCCCAAGAATCAAACCAAAGATCTGAAATATGAGGAAACAAAAAACACCCAACCAGAAAAACAAAAAGAAAAAATCCAAAAATATGAAGATAGTGTAAGGAGCCTCGGGGACAACTTTAAGCATACCAACATCCAAATTTTTGGGGTGCCAGAAGAATAGAGAGAGCAAAATATTGAAAACCTATTAGAAGAAATAATGACAGAAAACTTTCCCTACCTGGTGAAAGAAATAGACTTACAAGTTCAGGAAGCACACAGAACCCCATACAAGAGGAATCCAAAGAGGACCACACCAAGACACATCATAATTAAAATGCCAAGGGCAAAAGACAAAGAGAGAATCTTGAAAGCAGCAAGAGAAAAACGGTTAGTTACCTACAAGGGAGCACCCAAAGGACTGTCAGCTGATTTCTCGGCAGAAACTATGCAGGCCAGAAGGGAGTGGCAAGAAATATCTAAAGTGATGAACAGCAAGAACCTACAACCAAGATTACTCTACCCAGCAAAGCTATCATTCAGAGTTGAAGGTCAGATAAAGAGCTTCACAGATAAGAAAAAGCTAAAGGAGTTCATCACCACCAAACCAGGATTACATGAAATGCTGAAGGGTATTCTTTAAGAAGAGGAAGAAGAAGAAAAAGGTAAAGATAAAAATTATGAACAACAAAATGACATCAAATACATACCTACCAACAAGTGAATCTAAAAATCAAGTGAATAAAAAATCTGAAGAACAGAATGGACTGGTGAATATAATAGAATCAGGGACATAGAAAGGGAGTGGACTGACAATTCTCAGGGGGAAGGGGGTGTGAGGGGTGTGGGAAGAGATTGGACAAAAATCTTACACCTATGGATGAAGACAGTGGCGTGGGGTAAGGGCATGGGGTAGGGTGGGGAATCAGGTGGAGGGAAGCTATGGGGGAAAAAAAGAGGAACACCTGTAATAATCTGAACAATAAAGATTTATTTTAAAAAAAAACAATATTCTCTCCAATAAACGGTATCAGGACAATAGTCTATTCATTTAGGAAATATTATTTACTAAACAATTTTCTGTTATATTAAAATCTACCTAAATTTTTTTTTCCTTTTTGTAATTTATTATTGTTGCCAATAGGAATGGGATACTTTCACAAAGTCATCAGAAAGACATGTTGGGTGACTCAAGCACTGGAGAGTGAGGTTTAGTGGTAAGATTTATTGGGGTTGAAATAAATGGGTGTGGCCAGGTTCCCAATGTCTCATTTCTGTCTGTCCCACTGTAGAAAAGTCCAGCCTTGTCTTCATCAAGCCCAGAGAAAGGCCAAGGTCCAAAAATTCTGCATGATTGGTTCAGTCCAGTTCGGTCCCTGTCCCCATCTGGCTAGCTTAGTTTCTGTTCCCAGTTGCATTTTGGCTGACACTGTGTTGTACCCAGGCCTGCACTTGGAGCCCACACAGACTGCCATGTGTCCCAGGTGGCTGCTGGGGCTTTGTGGCTGCTAGGGGAAGACAACGCACAAATTAACGGGGAGAGCACATGTTACCAAGAGAGAGGGAGAGCTTTGTTAAGTTTGGGTTATATTATCTCAGGCTTGGGAAGAACTGGGCACCCTTTCAAAATAACTAATCAACTTCCCAATCTTTTGTTGGCTGGCTTTGGATCCTCCCCTAGTCAATCCATTTCCTAGATCCTCCAGGGTTCTGTTTCCCTTATTCAATCCCATCCTTTTCCCAGGCTCTGCCCCTAATTCTTGCCATCTTAGTTCCTACTGTGCATGCCTCAAAGAGGAAGGACCTCCCCTTGTGCCATCTTCACTTTTACACAAGTACTTACCTACCCCTGTGATATTTTGACTTCTACGGGGCATGCACCCAGCAGAGAAATTTTCCCTTTTTTGTTTATCCCTCTCCCCTTTCCCCCAGTCAGCTGGGCAAATGGACTGGTTGTATCCTGGGGAGATTAGAAAGCCTCTCTTTCATCCCTACTTGGAGGAGAGAGGAGTGTTCATTCCCTTGGTGGTGAAATGCTGTGATTCTCCTGGTATGCTTATGAATACTGCAACTTCCTAGTGAAGCAGACTTATTATCTGTTCAGCTCCCTAATTTATTATGCTCAGTAATGTCTGAGTCCCACCCAGCTGGAGTGGTTCAATTGGTTGAGTATTGTCCTGTGCACCAAAAGGTTGCCAGTTCAATTCCTGGTCAGAGGGCATACCTGGGTAGTGGGTTTGGTCCCCAGTTGTGGCACACATGGAAAGCAACTAATCTCTCTCTCTCTCTCTCTCTCTCTCTCTCTCTCTCTCTCTCTCTCTCTCTCTCTCCCCCCCCCCCTTTACTCTCTCTAAGCATGTCTTCAGTTGAGGATTAAAAACATTAATAATAACAATAATGTCTAATTCTCTTTGCTGCTTTCCTTTATTAATATCTAGCTACCTATAGTAACACTTACTTTTCATCTCTTTTTTCTCTTTTTTTATTTGTCAGTTACAGTTTACATTCAATGATAGTCTATATTTGTTAAAACTTTAGAAAAATGAAGGATAATATCCTAGGCAAGACTAAAGCAAAACTCATACAGTAAATAATTGAAAAACTGGACCAAAATAAAAGTTTATGGTGACAGTATTCTCAATTTTTTTTTATTACAGTTGTAATGGGAAGGATATTTGCTCGGTTTACTATTAATGTTAGCACAGACATGAGACATCATCAAGTGAGACTGGTGTTCAAAGATACTCCTGTCCATGGTGACTCTGCTGTGAACAGGGTGTACCAGTTATCCTGGACCTAGTGCACAGCATTCAACTCTTTGACTGCTGGCATCTTCAGTGTCTGTCCTCCCTAGCAACATAGTTATGGGTTCTTTTCCATGGGACAGCTCTGAGCTAGGCCAGTCCATTAGTAATCAGATTTTAGTTTGGAAGGGGCAGCTAGATTGTATCTTCTTTCCCTAGCCAAAGAAGAAAGGGGAAGCTTAGCAAAATATAAAATAGTATTTCAACAGTAACTGCCCTACTGCAACCAAGCACCACAGAGAAAAACTGGCCAAACCCTTATCCTCATCAGCAAAGGTCAAGTGGGAAGTTCAGAGCTCTACCCTAACCCACCTGTAATAAAACACCCCCTCTCACCCCAATGGGCTTGTAGCAGAGAAGCAGCTGGGACTTTCATCACACCCAATAGTAAGGACCTCCTCTCAATCATGTCAGTAGAAGCCATGTGAGGAACATTTTACAAGGCCTCCTATAACCCCAAGAAATGGTAGTGTCAGCAAGATTGTGAGGGAGAGCTTCCAACTCGACCCAGCAGTAACAAGGTATCCCTCCCCCACTGGAGTGTCAGTGGACCCAGGTGGGGAATCTGGATTTTCACACTCAGTTCCAGCAACAAGAAGACAGCCTTTTCCCCCTTGGCATGATGTCAGAATAGCCTTCCAAAACAAGATTTTATTAAAATCCATGGATTTAAAACATAATGCCCTAAATATCCAGTATACAATAAAAAAAATCATTATAATATCAAGAACCAGGGACAGCTCAACTTTAGATGACACAAATTAGAATTATTTGACAAGTATTTTAAGGCAGCCATCATAAAAAATGTTTCAATGAGAAACAGCAAACAAACTTTTTGAAACAAATTAAAAAATAGAAAATCTCAGGGAAAAAAAAAACAAACAGAAAAACCTTGACAAAGAAACAGGTAATATAATGAAGACCAAAATGGAAATTTTAGACCTAAAAAACACAATAACTTAAGTGAAAGCTCTACTGGGCTTCCAGTCAAGATGGTAGTGTAAGTAAATGTGGTACTTGAATTCCTCCCACAACCACATCAAAAGTACAACTAAACTACAGAACAATCATGATTCAGAACTGCCTGAAATTGGGCTGAACGGAAGTCCTGCATCTAAGGATTTAAAGAAGGAGCCACAATGAGACTGGTAGGAGTGGCAGAGACATGGAATGGGCTGGTCCCACACCCTCAAGTGGTAGTTTAAAAGTGGGAGGTATATCTTGGCTGTAGAGGCCCCAGCTGAGGACCAAGGGGTCTCAGCCCCACACCAGACCCTCCCAGACCAGGGTTCCAGAGCCATGAATAGAAGTCCTCATAACTTCTGGCTATAAAAACTAGTAGGGATTTGGGCTGAGTGAGGCAAAAGTTCCAGGAGTTTCAGGCATTCCTCCTAAAGAGCCCATGCACAGCCTTACTTGGATTCACTCCCTCTGAGCTACAGTTCTGGGACAGCAGCTTGAAAGAAACCAGGGGGATACAAGGAGGAACTGAATTTACTGGCATCAGGGAAAGAGCTGCAGGGACAGCTTTCTCCCAAAGAGAAGTGCTGGCATTGGCCACTGTTCCTTTTCTGAGACACCCACACACCCACACAGAGCAGGCAAGCCAGCACCATATCTGAGTCTCAATCAACCTGGTTCACACTCTTCGCCTGCCCTGGTGATAACCTGAGACCCTGCCCCACCCAGTTTCCCAGCCAATCCAAGCCATTTCCAGTAGCTTTTCCATACAACTGGCCTTTCTTGCCTCATGCTTCAACTTTCCTAAAATCTCTCAAACCAAAATAAAAAATTACTCAGCAAAGCTATCATTTAGAATTGAAGGAGAGATAAAGAGCTTCCCAGACAAGAAAAAACTAAAGGAGTTTATCACCACCAAACCAGTATTACATGAAATGTTAAAGGGTTTACTTTAAGAAGAAGGGGAGGATCTAAAATATTAAAAATAAAATGGTAATAAATAGATATCTATCAACAACCGAATCTAAAAATTAAAATAAAGAACAATGCTCCCCAATTGGCGCAAACACACGGGTTCAGAGGAGCTCTACACTCCACGACAGAAAGGTCAGATTTCACCTGGGATAAGGTGAGGTCTCTGGTCCCCGCGGGCAAGAGGAACACACGTTTTGCAGGAGCTGGAGGACCAGGGAAGTCTGTGCCTAGAAAAATGCGTGGCTGTTGGGGCTGGCGTGATCTGTGAATGTGGAAGGGGGTCCTCAGAGCTGCTAACAGAAGGGCTCTCTAAAAAGCAACCCATTTTAATCTGACGTGCAGGGACACCCTAAGAATTTCAGGGGTGTGCCAGCTGCCTAGACTTACGCGCAGCCCCGGAGTTCGCGCACTTGGGCTTTTTCCTCTTCAAATCCTTGCTTCTGATTACTAAGCCCAATATATAGTATCACCCAGTTGGGGACACCCTGGGAGACTGCAGGGGAAAGTGTTTTTCTGGAACCTGGGGATCGGAGCAGGGAGTGACCATCGGAGAGCCAGCTCTGAGGCAGCCCACTCCCACAAACCGGTAGTGAGTGCCACAGGGAAAGAAGGCTCTAACACTGCCTAGAGAGGCCATAGATAGACCCGGAAGTCAATCCAGAAACACTGCCACGCAGGGGCTGAATCACAAATTGACTCTTGTGTAATCAAAAATAAAGGAATACGAGAAATTAAGACACACCGCCTGCTTAAAATCAGGACTGGCTTACAACACTGAAGAGCAGTGGAACGCAGGGAAAAGCAATACTGTCCAGACTGAGAAACAGGCATGCCAAACAGAACAACAGAGGAAGTGAATGACCTTCACTACTCCACATTTTATTTTTATTTTTTATTTTTTTATTTTCATTTTTTGCATCTTTTACTCAAGAAACTAATATTTTTCTTTTTTCCTCACTTGATTTTACCTTTTTAATTATTACATTTTTATTTTCAATCTGTATTATTACTACTGCTATTTTATCCTTTTTTTTTTTAAGTGTCATTTTATTTTCTCTTCATTTTATTTTGGGATTAGTGTTCTACATTCTATTTTTATCTTTCCTTTAGCATCGTTTTACTCTATCTCAACTCTACCTTTATGCCATCACACTCTTCCTAACCTTCCCCTTTTCTGTTTCCTGTTTATCTTACCGCTTTCCTGCTTTAGATTTTCCCTATTCTTTCTGTTTACCACTTGTTAAAATTTCACCCTAATTACATATCTAATCTCCAATCCCCTGCTCCAAGTCCATACACACCTCTCTCTTCACTGTCTTAACTATCCAAAAAATTGTTTTTCTCTCTGTCCTTTTGTAGTTGTTCGCTTGAACGTAGAATATATCGAATTTTTATGCTTTTTTGTGAGATTGTTTTCCTTATTCTTCTTTTGTTTATTTTTTTGTTTGTTTTGTGCTTCTGTTTTCCTTTGCCTCACTCAATATTAGTTGGTGTTGTAGTTTGTATTAATCCCCAGGTACTTGTTGCTGGCATTTGCTGGGATTAGTGATTGTTCTATTGGAGTTTTATCACCAATATATATAGTCTGTTCCCCTTTCTCTCTCAGTCTCTTTCTTATCTCTCTTACTTTTTTTATCCCCTTTTCCCAATTTCATTTTGACACTCCTTTTTTTTTTCTTCTTTCTTTCTTTTTCCTCTTCTTATTTCTCTCCTATCCCCTAATTTCCCTTTCTCTGGTGGTCACCTTTATTGGAGGTTATTAATATCGTTAATACATTTCTGTTCAGTGCCTTGTGTGTTGTACCTGGTAGTGCTGTATTTTGTGCCTTTAAATCAATGCAGGAGAGAGAGAACTACATAACCAGACACCCAGAGAAGAGAGACCATGGGGAGACAAAGACACAGCCCGCATTTGAAAGAAAAGCAGGCATCACCAGAAAAGGAAGTAAATGAAGTGGAGGCAAGCAACCTTCCAGAAAAAGAATTCAGAGAAATGATCATAAGGTGGCTGAAAAGAATGGAAGACAAATTCGACAATATGAGTAAGAACCAAGAGGAAATGAAGAAGAACCAAGAAGAAATGAAAACTGACATCGCTGCTGTAAAGAACTCAATAGAAAGCATCAAGAGTAGACTAGAAGAAGCAGAGGACCGCATCAGTGAGCTAGAAGACAAGATGGGAAAAAATACCCAAGTAGAGCAACTTCTAGAAAAAAAAAATTAAAAGGCAGGAGGAGAGCCTAAGGGAACTTTGGGACAACAAGAAACAAAACAACATCCGCATAATAGGGGTTCCAGAAGGAAAGGAAGCTGAGCAAGGAATAGAAAACCTCTTTGAAGAAATAATGACAGAAAATATCCTTGATAAGGAAGAAAAAATCCACACAAATCCAAGAAGCTCACAGAGTCCCAAGCAAAATGAACCCCAAAAGACTGACGCCAAGGCACATTATAATTAAATTGGCAAACACCAACGACAAAGTAAGAATCTTAAAAGCGGCAAGAGAGAGACAGAAAGTTACATACAAAGGAACCCCCATCAGACTAGCAACTGATTTCTCAACAGAAACTCATCAGGCCAGAAGGGAATGGAATGAAATATACAAAGTCATGCAAACGAAGGGTCTGAACCCAAGAATACTGTACCCAGCAAGGCTATCAATCAAAATTGAAGGTGAAATCAGGAGCTTCACAGACAAAAAAGGACTAAGGGAATTTATTACCACCAAACCAGCAATGCAAGAAATGCTAAAGGGTCTGCTGTAAAAAAAAAAAAAAAGAAAGAAAGAAAGAAATAGGAAGCGAAGAAGGAACACAGGGGTAAAGAATAGGAATGGCGACAAGTAAGTAGCTATCAATAATAACTTTAAATGTAAATGGATTAAATGCCCCAATCAAAAGACATAGGGTAATGGATTGGATAAGAAAACACGACCCATATATCTGCTGTCTACAAGAAACCCACCTCAGAAAAAAAGATGCACACAGACTGAGGGTGAAGGGATGGAAAAAGGTTTTCCAGGTAAATGGAACTGAAAAAAAAGCTGGGGTAGCAATACTTATATCTGACAAATTAGATCTCAAACTGAAGGACATAACAAGAGATAAGGAAGGCCACTTCATAATACTAAAGGGAGCAATCCAACAAGAAGAAATAACTCTGGTAAACATATATGCTCCCAATACAGGAGCACCCAAATACATAAAAAAACTCCTGGAGGATATCAAGGGAGAGATTGACAGCAATACAATCATAGTAGGAGACTTTAATACCCCACTATCACCGTTGGACAAATCCTCTAAACAAAAAATCAGCAAAGAAACATCAATCCTAAATGACTCACTAGACCAGATAGAATTAATTGACATCTTCAGAACATTTCACCCCAAAGCCACAGAATATACATTCTTCTCAAGTGCACATGGGTCATTTTCAAAGATAGACCATATGTTGGGACATAGGCAAAGTCTCTTCAAATTCAAGAAGATAGAAATCATATCAAGCATCTTCTCAGACCACAGTGGCATAAAACTGGAAATCAACTACAATAAAAACAACCCAAAGAAATCAAACACATGGAGACTAAACAGCATGCTATTAAACCATGACTGGGTTACCAGAGAGATCAAAGAAGAAATAAAAAACATCATGACAACAAATGACAATGAAAACACTACAATCCAAAATCTATGGGACACAGTGAAAGCAGTCTTGAGAGGGAAGTTCATAGCTCTACAAGCCTACTGCAAAAAACAAGAAACAGGGGTAATAAATTACCTAACCCAACAACTCAAAGAGTTAGAAAAAGAGCAACAAGAAAAGCCCAGTGTAAGCAGAAGGAAGGAAATAATAAAGATCAGAGCACAGATAAACGACATAGAGACCAAAGAAACAACACAAAAGATCAACAAAACCAAGAGCTGGTTCTTTGAAAGGATAAACAAGATTGATGAACCTCTAGCCAGGCTCACCAAGAAGCAAAGGGAGAGGACCCAAATAAACAAGATCAGAAATGAAAGAGGTGAAATAACAACAGATCCCGCCGAAATACAAAGGATTGTTAAAAAATACTACGAAGAACTCTATTCCAACAAACTGGACAACCTGGAGGAAATGGACATATTCCTAGAAAAATATAACCTTCCAAAACTCAATCAGGAAGAATCTAAACAGCTCAACATGCCAGTAACTATGGAAGAAATTGAAGCAGTCATCAAAGAGCTTCCGGCAAACAAAAGCCCGGGGCCAGACGGCTTCACTGGAGAGTTCTACCAAACATTCAAGGAAGAACTAAAACCTATCCTCCTCAGACTATTCCAAAAAATTCAAGAGGAAGGAACACTTCCAAGCTCCTTCTATGAAGCCAGCATCACCCTAATACCAAAACCAGATAAAGACAACACAATGAAAGAGAATTACAGGCCAATATCCCTCATGAATGTAGATGCCAAAATCCTCAACAAAATTCTAGCAAATCGGATCCAGCAGTACATCAGAAATATCATACACCATGACCAAGTAGGGTTTATCCCAGGAATGCAAGGATGGTTCAATATCCGCAAATCAATAAATGTGATACATCACATAAACAAATTGAGAGATAAAAATCACATAGTCATATCAATTGATGCAGAAAAAGCATTTGACAAAATCCAACACCCTTTCTTGATAAAAACTCTCAACAAGGTGGGAATAGAAGGATCATACCTCAACATCATAAAAGCTATATATGATAAACCCACAGCCAACATCATACTCAATGGGCAAAAACTAAAAGCATTTCCCCTAAGAACAGGAACAAGACAGGGATGCCCACTCTCACCACTCCTGTTTGACATAGTACTGGAAGTATTAGCCATTGCAATTAGACAAGAAGAAGAAATAAAAGGCATCCAAATTGGAAAAGAAGAAGTAAAGCTGTCCCTATTTGCAGATGACATGATATTGTACATAAAAAACCCGAAAGACTCCATCAAAAAACTAACAGACTTAATAAATGAATTCGGCAATGTAGCAGGATACAAAATTAACACCAAGAAATCTATGGCATTTCTATACACCAACAATGAAATTACAGAAAGAGAGACTAAAAAAGCAATCCCATTTTCCATCACACCAAAAAAATTAAGATACTTAGGAATAAACCTAACCAAGGAGGTAAAAGACCTATATGCGGAAAACTACAGGACACTGAAAAAAGAGATAGAGGAAGATGTAAACAGATGGAAGAACATACCATGTTCATGGATTGGTAGAATCAACATCATTAAAATGTCCATACTACCCAAAGCAATCTATAGATTCAATGCACTCCCCATTAAAATACCAACGGCGTATTTCACAGACCTAGAAAGAACTCTCCAAAAATTCATCTGGAATAAAAAAAGACCCCGAATAGCCACAGCAATCCTGAGAAAGAAGAATAAAGTAGGAGGGATCTCAATACCAGATTTCAAGCTGTATTACAAAGCCACTGTCCTCAAAACAGCCTGGTACTGGCACAAGAACAGACATATAGATCAATGGAACAGAATAGAGAATCCAGATATCGACCCAAACCAATATGCGCATTTAATATTTGACAAAGGAGGCATGAACATACAATGGAGTCAAGACAGTCTCTTTAATAAATGGTGTTGGGAAAATTGGACAGATACATGCAAAAAAATGAAACTAGATCACCAACTTACACCATACACAAAAATAAACTCAAAATGGGTACAGGACTTAAATATAAGACGGGAAACCATAAAAATACTAGAGGAATCCACAGGCAGCAAAATCTCAGACATATGCCAAAAGAACTTTTTCAGTGATACTGCCCCTAGGGCAATGGAAGCCAAACAGAAAATAAACAAATGGGACTACATCAAAATAAAAAGCTTTTGCACAGCAAAAGAAACCATCAACAAAACAACAAGAAACCCCACTGTATGGGAGAACATATTTGCAAATGGTATCACTGATAAAGGTTTAATTTCCAACATCTACAGGCAGCTTATACAACTTAATAAAAGGAAGATAAAGGATCCAATAAAAAAATGGGCAACGGACCTAAATAGAATCTTTTCGAAAGAAGACAGAAGGAAGGCCAAGAGACACATGAAAACATGCTCAAAGTCACTAATTATCCGAGAGATGCAAATCAAAACAACAATGCGATACCATCTCACACCTGTCAGAATGGCTATCATCAACAAATCAACAAACGACAAGTGTTGGCGAGGATGCGGAGAAAAAGGAACCCTCGTGCACTGCTGGTGGGAATGCAGACTGGTGCAGCCACTGTGGAGAACAGTATGGAGTTTCCTCAAAAAACTGAAAATGGAACTCCCATTTGACCCAGTAATCCCACTCCTAGGAATATATCCTAAGAAACCAGAAACACCAATCAGAAAGGATATGTGCACCCCTATGTTCATAGCAGCACAATTTACCATAGCTAAGATTTGGAAACAGCCTAAGTGCCCGTCAGCAGATGACTGGATCAGAAAACTATGGTACATCTACACAATGGAATACTATGCTGCCGTAAAAAAGAAGGAATTACTACCATTTGTAGGCACTTGGATGGCATTAGAGAACATTATGCTAAGTGAAATAAGCCAGTCAATGAAAGAAAAATACCACATGATCCCACTAATTTGGGGATAATGAAAAACATTATAAACTGATGAACAAAAAGATAGTTACAGAGGCAGTAAAGCATCAAACAGACTGTCAAATTACAGTGGTAAGGTTAGGGAGAGGTGGGGGAAATAAGAGATCAACTGAAGGACTTATATGCATGTATATAAGAGTAACCAACGGATGCAAAACATTGGGGGGTGAGGGCATGTATGGGAGTGGGGTGGGGGTGGGGGGCAATGGTAAGATATGTACACATATAATACCTTAATAAAAATTTGAAAAAAAAAACAAGAAACAATGGTAATAAATTACCTAACCCAACAACTCAAAGAGTTAGAAAAAGAGCAACAAGAAAAGCCCAGTGTAAGCAGAAGGAAGGAAATAATAAAGATCAGATCGGAGATAAACGACATAGAGACCAAAGAAACAATACAAAAGATCAACAAAACCAAAAGCTGGTTCTTTGAAAGGATAAACAAGATTGATGAACCTCTAGCCAGGCTCACCAAGAAGCAAAGAGAGAGGACCCAAATAAACAAGATCAGAAATGAAAGAGGTGAAATAACAACAGATCCCACCAAAATACAAAGGATTGTTAAAAAATACTACGAACAACTCTATTCCAACAAACTGGACAACCTGGAGGAAATGAACATATTCCTAGAAAAATATAACCTTCCAAAACTGAATCAGGCAGAATCTAAACAGCTCAATATGCCAGTAACTATGGAAGAAAATGAAGCAGTCATCAAAGAGCTTCTGGCAAATAAAAACCCAGGGCCAGACGGCCTAACCAGAGAGTTTTACCAAACATTCAAGGAAGAACTAAAACCTATCCTCTTCAGACTATTCCAAAAAATTCAAGAGGAAGGAACACTTCCAAGCTCCTTCTATGAAGCCAGCATCACCCTAATACCAAAACCAGATAAAGACAACACAATGAAGGAGAATTACAGGCCAATATCCCTATGAATGTAGATGCCAAAATCCTCAACAAAATTCTAGCAAATCGGATCCAGCAGTACATCAGAAATATCATACACCATGACCAAGTAGGGTTTATCCCAGGAATGCAAGGATGGTACAATATCCGAAAATCAATAAATGTGATACATCACATAAACAAATTGAAAGATAAAAATCACATAGTCATATCAATTGATGAAGAAAAAGCATTTGACAAAATCCAACACCCTTTCTTGATAAAAACTCTCAACAAGGTGGGAATAGAAGGATCATACCTCAACATAACAAAAGCTATATATGATAAACCCACAGCTAACATCATACTCAATGGGCAAAAACTAAAACCATTTCCCCTAAGAACAGGAACAAGACAGGGATGCTCACTCTCACCACTCCTGTTTGACATAGTACTGGAAGTATTAGCCATTGCAATTAGACAAGAAGAAGAAATAAAAGGCATCCAAATTGGAAAAGAAGAAGTAAAGCTGTCCTTATTTGCTGATGACATGATATTGTACATAAAAAAACCCGAAAGACTACATCAAAAAACTAACAGACTTAATAAATGAATTCGGCAATGTAGCAGGATACAAAATTAACGCCAAGAAATCTATGACATTTCTATACACCAACAGTGAACTTACAGAAAGAGAGACTAAAAAAGCAATCCCATTTTCCATTGCACCAAAAAAATTAAGATACTTAGGAATAAACCTAACCAAGGAGGTAAAACACCTATACGCGGAAAACTACAGGACACTGAGAAAAGAGATAGAGGTAGATGTAAACAGATGGAAGAACATACCATGTTCATGGATTGGTAGAATCAACATCATTAAAATGTCCATACTACCCAAAGCAATCTATAGATTCAATGCACTCCCCATTAAAATACCAAAGGCATATTTCACAGACCTAGAAAGAACTCTCCAAAAATTCATCTGGAATAAAAAAGACCCCGAATAGCCACAGCAATCCTGAGAAAGAAGAATAAAGTAGGAGGGATCTCAATACCAGATTTCAAGCTGTATTACAAAGCCACTGTCCTCAAAACAGCCTGGTACTGGCACAAGAACAGACATATAGATCAATGGAATAGAATAGAGAATCCAGATATCAACCCAAACCAATATGCGCAATTAATATTTGACAAAGGAGGCATGAGCATACAATGGAGTCAAGACAGTCTCTTCAATAAATGGTGTTGGGAAAATTGGACAGATACATGCAAAAAAATGAAACTAGATCACCAACTTACACCATACACAAAAATAAACTCAAAATGGATACAGGACTTAAATATAAGACGGGAAACCATAAAAATACTGGAGGAATCCACAGGCAGCAAAATCTCAGACATATGCCAAAAGAACTTTTTCAGTGATACTGACCCTAGGGCAATGGAAGCCAAAGAGAAAATAAACAAATGGGACTACATCAAAATAAAAAGCTTTTGCACAGCAAAAGAAACCATCAACAAAACAACAAGAAACCCCACTGTATGGGAGAACATATTTGCAAATGTTATCACTGATAAAGGTTTAATCTCCAACATCTACAGGCAGCTTATACAACTTAATAAAAGGAAGATAAATGATCCAATAAAAAAAAAAAATGGGCAACAGACCTAAATAGAATCTTTTCGAAAGAAGACAGAAGGAAGGCCAAGAGACACATGAAAAGTTGCTCAAAGTCACTAATTATCTGAGAGATGCAAATCAAAACAACAAAAGCGATACCATCTCACACCTGTCAGAATGGCTATCATCAACAAATCAACAAACGACAAGTGTTGGCAAGGATGCGGAGAAAAAGGAACCCTCGTGCACTGCTGGTGGAAATGCAGACTGGTGCAGCCACTGTGGAGAACAGTATGGAGTTTCCTCAAAAAACTGAAAATGGAACTCCCATTTGACCCAGTAATCCCACTCCTAGGAATATATCCTAAGTAACTAGAAACACCAATAAGAAAGGATATATGCACACCTATGTTCATAGCAGCACAATTTACAATAGCTAAGATGTGGAAACAGCCTAGGTGCCCGTCAGCTGATGACTGGATCAGAAAACTATGGTACATCTACACAATGGAATACTATGCTGCCATAAAAAAGAAGGAATTACTACCATTTGTAGGCACCTGAATGGAATTAGAGAACATTATGCTAAGTGAAATAAGCCAGTCAATGAAAGAAAAATACCACATGATCTCATTCATTTGGGGATAATTAAAAACATTATAAACTGATGAACAAAAAGATAGATTCAGAGGCAGTAAAGCATCAAACAGACTGTCAAATTACAGCGGGAAGGTTAGGGAGAGGTGGGGGAATAAGAGATCAACTGAAGGACTTATATGCATGCATATAAGAGTAACGAACGGATGCAAAACATTGGGGGGTGAGGGCATGTATGGGAGTAGGGTGGGGGGGCAATGGTAAGATATGTACACATATAATACCTTAATAAAAAAAATAAAGATAAAAATTAACAAGAAAAATAAATAAATAAAAATTAAAATAAAAAAATAAGTAGAACAGAAACCAACTCGTAGATACAGAGAACATTTTGATGGTCGCCAGATGAGAAAGAGTTTGGGGGATGGGTGAAAAAAGTGAAGGGATTTAGAAGTACAAATTGGTAGTTACAGAATATTCATAGGGATGCAAAGAACAGCATAGGGAATATAGTCAAAAATATATTGACAACTATGTATGGTGTCATATGGGTGTGAGATTTATTGAGATGATTATTTAGTTAGTTATATAATGTGTAATCACTGGGGTGTACACCTGAAAATAATGTAATATTGTACGTCAACTGTAATTGAACAATCAAAAAAGATTTTAAAAAGAAAACTCTACTGGATGAGCTTACTAGCAAAATGAAGATAAAAGGGAGTTAATCGATGAACTTAAAGACAGAACCATATAACTTACCCAATATGAACAAGAGACAAAAAAAATATATTACCAAAAAAATGAAGAGAGACTTTGGGATCTGTGGGACTATAACAAAATTTAATATTTCTGTTACTGAATTCTACAGGGAGATAGAGAATATGGAACTGAAAAATCATTCAGAGAAAAAATGTATAAAAATTTCTCAATTTTGACAAAAACATATACATTCAAAAAGCTGAGGAAACTCCACACAGCATAAACTCAAAGAAATCTAGGCCAAGGTACAACAAAATCAAACTTCTGAAAACTAAAAACAAAACAAAAATCTCAAAAGTAGCAAGGGATTAAATAAATAGTGATACTCATCCATAGGGGAAAACAATTCAAATATCAGCTAATTTCTCATCATAAATTATGGCTACCAGAGCACAACATGATTCAAGTTTTGAAAGAAAAGTGTTATCAACCGAGAATTCTATATGCAGAAAAAAATGTTCTTTGGGAATTAAGTGGAAATCAACACTTTTTTATGTAAAATTTACCCTTTCCTTAATTTTTGTCAATGTTGAATAGCATATGGTATTTTAGAATGAATTGTCCCCCCATAAAATTTATATGTTGAAACCCTAACCCTCTGTGACCATATATGGAGATATGGTCTTTTAGGAGTAAAGGTAAATGAGGTCCTAATCCCATAGAATTGATGTTCTTAAAGGAGAAAAAGAGACACTAGAGATCCTGCCATCACCTACACCTTGTACATTTAGCCTCCAGAACTGTGAGAAAATAAATATCTGTTGTTTACGCTATCTAGTCTATTTTATTTTGTTATAGCAGCCCTGGACAACTAATAAACATAGAAAAAAGAAAGTGTAAAAAGTGTAAACAGAGAAAATTAATATAATACCATCATACAGACTACAGGAAATGTGTGGGGAGGGTATGTTTTTCTTATTTATAAAACGTATCAGAAGTATTTTCTTTTAACAATAAGTATGAATCTAAGACTGTTTTGAGTATTGTTGAAGAATGAAAAACACCTTAGTTTTAGACCAACTAGGGTTTAGGGATGTTGGGGTAACAGGGAGGAGATCTTTCTGGTGATTGAATCTTTATGGCAGTTACAGGAATCTACACATGTGATAAAATGTCACAGAACTATACACACACATTGTACCAATCCCAATTTCTTGGTTTAAGTATATGGCTATCATTACATAAAAATGTCATCTTTCCAAGAACCTGGGTGAAGGGTACACAGGACCTCTTAGCATTGTTTCTGCAACTTCCTGTGAACATATATGTATTTTAAAATAGCAACAAGACATTAACTTTTAAAGGTCCCTGAAAAAATTTCAATAAAATTATCATATGATCCAGCAATTTAATTTCTGGGTATTTTTCTGAAGAAAATACTAACTCAAAAAGAGATATATATCTTAATCTTAGTTGCAACATTATTTACAACAGCCAAGATATGGAAACAATCTAAGTGCCTATTCATGAATGAGAATATTACTTAGCCATTAAAAAAAAAATGAATGATGTGTTGCTATTGATGACAACGTGAATGGAGCTGGGTGTCATTATGCCTAGAAAAATAAATCAGACAGAGAAAGTCAAATATCATATCATCTCACTTATATGTGAAATAAAAATAAAAAAATAGTTCATAGATACAGAGCACAGATTGGTTACTGCCAGAGTTGGGGGTGAAGTGGGGGAATGGTTAAATGGAGTGAAAAGATACAAACTTCCAGTTATAAAATAAATAAGCCATGGCATGTAGTGTACAGCATGGTGACTATAGTCAATAATAAAGTATTGCATATTTAAAAGTTGCTAACAAAGTAGAACTTAAAAGTTCTCATCACAAAAAAAATTATAATTATATATGGTGATGAATGTTAACTAGACATTCTGGTGATCATTTCCCAGTGTATACAGTTATTGAATTATGATGTTGTACATCTGGAAGTATATAATGTAGGTCAATTATACCTCAATAAAATATCTATTAATAGATAATTCTGATCACGCTGACCTAAGGTACTATAGGGACAAAAAGACCAGTAGAATGATTCTTCATTTGGGGAGGTCTTTGAATGCACAGTATCACATTTTCCTGTGTAAAAACATTTAAAAATCACCCTCAAAGAGGCTTCCTGTACAGACTTAAAATACTATGTAAATCCTTAAAAAGAAGAACTGGAGTCCCTGAGAAGTTAATTATTGGGCAGATTGTGGGAAAGAAAGAATCCAGATCAACAATTTCTTAAGTTACTTCCTCTAGAACATAATATATACTCCAAACAGAAAGTGTTTTTTAACACACAGAGACTGAGAGCAGACATCCGCAGGGGCTGGACTTGCATCTGCACCATGAGAAACAGATGTCTAAGACTGCTGCCAGGTCGGTAAAATTATAACAATGACCATAGACAATTAAAGCTATCTGGGAACTCTCTACCCAGTTTGAAAATATTATCTGTTTTTGCTTGATACCTGACTTGTTTTTCCCAGTATCTCTATAAGGTACAAATGGAAGAAAATTTAAGGATATTAGCTTGTTTATAATAAATCTCAAAGGAGAAAGTTAGTGAAACTTATTTCCTAGGGCATACTCAAGGACTTAACAGACACTTCCCATTTAACCACTATTTTAGTCCAGTTTCTTCAGAGAAGCAGAATCAATAGGAGGGAGGGAGGGAAGCAGAGAGGGGGAAAAGGAGGGAGAGAGGGGAGGAGAGAAGGAGAGAGGGCGGGAGAGAGAGAACAAGGGAGAGGGAGAGAGAAAGGCAGAAGAGGGGGGAGAAATGCATTATTATAAGGAATGAGCTCATGAGATTAATGGAGGCTGGAAAGTTCAAAATCCACAGGGCAGGCCAGTAGGCTGAAACCCAGGGAAGAATTGATGTTGCATCTGAAGTCCAAGTCTAAAGGCAGTTAGGGCACTAGCCAGTTTGGCTCAGTGGACAGAGCGTCAGCCTTCAGACCAAAGGGTCCCGGTTTGATTTCGGTCAAGGGCACACACCTTGGTTGCAGGCTCCTCCTCGGTCTGGGCCTTGGTCAGGGAGCATACAGGAGGCAACCAATCAATGTGTTTCTTTCTGTCTTTCCCTCTCTCTAAAAATAAAATAAAATTTTAAAAAGGCAGTTTGGAAGCAGAATTCCCTCTTCCACAGAAGAGGAAGTCAGTCTTTTTTCTCTTATGGTCTTTAACTGAATGGATGTGGCCCACCCAGATTATGGAGGGCAATCTGATTTACTCAAAGTCTACTGATTTAAATGTTAATCTCATCTAAAATAGATCCAAAGTCATAGAAGCACAGAACAGACTGTCAAACCTAAGAGGGAAGGCAAGAGAGTGTGGGTGAGTGGGAGGAGATCAACTAATGATCTTATTTGCATATACGCATAACCCAGGAACACAGACAATAGGGTGGTAAAGGCTTGGGGTGAGGGGTAGGGGTAGGCTGGGAGAGGTCAATGGGGGGAAAGAGGGACATATGTAATACTTTCAACAATAAAGATTTTTTTAAAAACATGCATTCACAGCAACATCTACATATATATAAAAGCTTTAGCGACCAGAATGACCAGTTGCTATGATGCGCACTGGCCACCAAGGGGCAGATGCTCAAAGCAGGAGCTGACCCATGGTGGTCAGTGTGCTCCCATTGCCAACCTCCGATGGCAGGCCAACCTCCCGCAGTCCCTACCCCCCGGCCGGTAGGCCCCGATCACCTGATTGGGGCTGGCCCCCAGGCTGGGACAGGGAACAGGGAGTGGGTGGCGGCAGACATAGCCCCTTTCCTAGGGGGGCCGAGGGCCAGCTCCCTCCTTGGAGCTGGCGACCAATCTCCCATGCCCTGTCCCTCCCTCCAGCTGGCAGGCCCCGATCGGCCCACCACCCACCGGCTGCAGTGGCGGGGCGCTGACGATGGCCGCATCAGCATCTGGTGTCCTTTCCTTCCTTGCCCAGCCTGGTGACTGTTGCCTCCTCTCTGGCCAGGCCCTGATCAGTCTGGCACGATCCACCCTGACTGCTGGCCAGGCCTAGGGACCCCACCTGTGCACAAATTTCATGCCCCGGGCCTCTAGTAAACTAATGTTTGACTAGATGTCTGGGTACTGTAGTCTAGCCAAATTGATATATAAGATTAACTATCACATTTCATTTTTTTTTTCAGAAGGGTAGATAATCAAACTATCTGAAAACTCTGTTATGCTAAGAAATACATCATCATTGTGTGTGTATCATGGCATGATTTAAAGGACAGGGAATTAGTAAAAATCAATATTAACAAGGTCAGCCAAAGGCTGGTTAGTCTTTATTTCCTTCAAGGCTTAGGATACTGTTACCTAGTAAGTTCGGTGTTTCTATTAGGTTGTCCCCATTTGCTTCCTGGTTTTTATGAAACATAGCCACATTTATCATTATCTGATTTGTGGTACATGACATTTTTTAAGAATGGACACATTTTAGAAACTTCTTGTAAAGGCACACAGAGCTGGATTTTCATAGGGTTCACTGGCTCATATGGATGAAAGGATGGACTCTAAATATGTGATCCAGTTATTGCCTGTAGGGTAGGTTTCATTCCTCTGCACCTGTAGTGGTTTTCAGACCACAAAGCCTGTTCAGTGACTTATTCCTTAGGGCTGAACTGGAAGAAAAAGGGCAAAGGCTGTGCCCTCAGTGCTCTGTCTGAGGGCCTGGAGCTCATGTGGAAGGAACCAAAGAAGCCATGGGTGCTATACCTGGAGAGGCCACTTAACCAGGAGATAGTGACTCTACCTGCAGCTGCCTTCATTCTCGCTCCTCACCTCTCATTAGCCCCCATCTCTCCATTCCACTCTTCCAGGGTTCTTATCCCTGCTGAACTGTGAGCTAGGGCTCACACTTTGGGAGTCTAATTCTAATACCCAGCTCCTTTTGTATACCCAGAAAATGTATATTTAACAGGGGAAATGATCCTGGAAGAGAAATCCTCAGATTTCTACCATTTCCAGAGAACAAGAAACTGGATCTGGGCAAAGGGATCTTTAAGATCTACCCCCTCCATTGGCACAGGTTGGGGTTTCTAAGATGTGTCCCTATCAGCATCCGTCATGTATGTTCTGTCCCCTGACCTGTGGCACCTGAGGATCCATGAGGACTGTATCTGTTGGTGACTGATTTCTCAGGTCGTTCTGGGAGGTGGAGGGGAAAGATTGAGTCCTCAATTCCCAGTAAAGTACACGAAGAACCTGCTGGACGGCCGTGGGCTGCAGGGCAAGAACCACCTCCAAAGGAAGCAATGGCCATGCAGCCAGGTTTTGAAATTGGAGATTGACTCTCTTTGTCTTCTCTTCATGTTTTTCTGTCCCAGAACTGTCAGTGCTGCTGTTGTTGCCATTGGTTGCTACAGCACAGGATAGGGGTAAGTCTGCCCAAACAGATGCCCATTAGTGATATTAAGCTGGGGAGGAGGCTTTTCTGCAAGTGAGGCTTGGAGGTGATCTTCTGGAGATAAGAAAAGCTGTTTTACCTCCCTAAATGCCCAGATTTTTTTTTTTTTTACTATTCCTCTTCCAATAGCAGCCATCCCTCCCTTCTCTCCCCTCCTCTAGTTTTGAACCCATAGTTGTCCATGGCTTTATCCATTCCTTGAGCCTTCTGACCATTGTCTCCACCTCACTGTTCCACCCCACAGCCTGTATTCGATGGTGCCCTCCGAACCCTCCATGTGTCAATGCCCACGCCTGTCACTGCGCACCGGGATTCAGTGCTGCATCAAGTAGCGTTTTCACCAGCGGCCACTTGAAGAGTTGCAATGGTACAGAGGTTTCAGGGAGAGGGGTGGAGGGACATAAAGAGATTATTGGGGTATATTGTGGAGCATCCAGAGCAGCACAAGCATTTTGTCAAGGATTAGAGAGAGGAGACAGGGCAGGGTAGTATGAGGAAGTGGGCAGTTAGGTTTTTGTGATTAGTAGGAAGGGTGTTTAGAGCTTCCACAATGGATCTGGGCTGTGTGCATTCAAACTCTAGGCTTGCCACTAAGTGGCTCTCTGACCTTTAGGAAATTATTTCTCCTCTCCCTCAGTTTCCTTGTTTGTATATTGGGGATAATTACTGTACCTACCCCACATGGATGGTGTAAGACCTGCATGAAAAAAAAATTTTAGATGAGTGCAGAGAAATTGTCAACAAATATGAGCTATTACTGTTGTTACTGCTATTACTCTAAGTATTATTTTCATAGCACAAAGAAAGGAAAGAAATAGTGGAAGCAATAGGAGAAAAGAAATACCTAGAGCCTGGAGTCTCAGGCTCTCCTACTAGCTCGAGCTCACCAGGAATCCTGCCCTGGTTTTCCACCTCATCCTCACAGCAGAGCCAGGACGCAGGCAGAGCTAGGGTTTTTCCCCCACCTTCACCCATTTGCCACACTCCTGGCCACCACCAGTCTGTTTCTGTATCTATGTGTTTGTGTGGGTTTTTTTTAATTTCACATTTAAGTCAGATTATTATATTTGTATTTTTCTGACATTTCACTTAGCCATAATGTCATATAGGACAGAGTTTCCTTCTTTTTATGGCTGAATAATATTCCACTGTATACGTATACAACTTTTTAATTATCTGCTTGTCCACCAGTGGTCTCATGTTGTTTTTGTATCTTGGCTATTGTAAATAATGTTGCAAGGAACATGGAGGTACAGACATCTTTTCAAGATTTAATATTATTTCTTTCTGAGAAATACCCAAAAGTTCAGGTGAATCATGAATCTTTAAATATTTGAGGATTTTTTTCATAGGGACTGCCCCAATTTAAATTCCCACCAGTAGTACCAAATGTCCCTTTTCTCCACATCCTCTCCAACACTGTTATCTCTCGTGGGGTTTTTTAATAATAGCCATTCTAACAGGTGTGAAGTAGTATCTCATGGTGATTTTTATTTGCATTTCTCTGATGACTAATGATGTTGAAAACCTTTTCATGTATCTATTGGCTATTTGGATGGCTTCCGTTGTGGGGTTGTTTTTTATTGGGGTGGGGGGGGTATGCCTTCTTTGGAAAACATTTGTTCAAATCCTCTACCCAATTTTTTTTTCAAATTTTTATTAAGGTATTATATCTGTACATATCTTACCATTGCCCCCCCCACCCCACTCCCATACATGCCCTCACCCCCCAATGTTTTGCATCCGTTGGTTACTCTTATATGCATGCATACAAGTCCTTCAGTTGATCTCTTATTTCCCCCACCTGTCCCTAACCTTACCACTGTAATTACACAGTCAGTTTGATGCTTTACTGCCTCTGTATCTATCTTTTGGTTCATCAGTTTATAATGTTTTTCATTATCACCAAATGAGTGAGATCATGTGGTATTTTTCTTTCATTGACTGGCTTATTTCACTTAGCATAATGTTCTCTAATTCCATTCAGGTGCCTACAAATGGTAGTAATTCCTTCTTTTTTATGGCAGCATAGTATTCCATTGTGTAGATGTACCATAGTTTTCTGATCCAGTCATCTGCTGACGGGCACCTAGGCTGTTTCCAAATCTTAGCTATTGTAAATTGTGCTGCTATGAACATAGGGGTGCATATATCCTTTCTGATTGGTGTTTCTGGTTTCTTAGGATATATTCCTAGGAGTGGGATTACTGGGTCAAATGGGAGTTCCATTTTTAGTTTTTTGAGGAAACTCCATACTGTTCTCCACAGTGGCTGCACCAGTCTGCATTCCCACCAGCAGTGCATGAGGGTTCCTTTTTCTCCGCATCCTCGCCAACACTTGTCGTTTGTTGATTTGTTGATGATAGCCATTCTGACAGGTGTAAGATGGTATCACATTGTCGTTTTGATTTCCATCTCTCGGATAATTAGTGACTTTGAGCATGTTTTCATGTGTCTCTTGGCCCTCCTTCTGTCTTCTTTTGAAAATATTCTATTTAGGTCCGTTGCCCATTTTTTTATTGGATCATTTATCATCCTTTTATTAAGTTGTATAAGCTGCCTGTAGATGTTGGAAATTAAACCTTTATCAGTGATAACATTTGCAAATATGTTCTCCCATACAGTGGGGTTTCTTGTTGTTTTGTTGATGGTTTCTTTTGCTGTGCAAAAGCTTTTTATTTTGATGTAGTCCCATTTGTTTATTTTCTCTTTGGCTTCCATTGCCCTAGGGTCAGTATCACTGAAAAAGTTCTTTTGGCATATGTCTGAGATTTTGCTGCCTGTGATTCCTCTAGTATTTTTATGGTTTCCCGTCTTATATTTAAGTCCTGTATCCATTTTGAGTTTATTTTTGTGTATGGTGTAAGTTGGTGATCTAGTTTCATTTTTTTGAATGTATCTGTCCAATTTTCCCAACACCATTTATTGAAGAGACTGTCTTGACTCCATTGAATGCTCATGCCTCCTTTGTCAAATATTAATTGCGCATATTGGTTTGGGTCGATATCTGGATTCTCTATTCTATTCCATTGATCTATATGTCTGTTCTTGTGCCAGTACCAGGCTGTTTTGAGGACAGTGGCCTTGTAATACAGCTTGAAATCTGGTATTGAGATCCCTCCTACTTTATTCTTCTTTCTCAGGATTGCTGTGGCTATTCGGGGTCTTTTTTTATTCCAGATGAATTTTTGGAGAGTTCTTTCTAGGTCTGTGAAATATGCCTTTGGTATTTTAATGGGGAGTGCATTGAATCTATAGATTGCTTTGGGTAGTATGGACATTTTGATGATGTTGATTCTACCAATCCATGAACATGGTATGTTCTTCCATCTGTTTACATCTTCCTCTATCTCTTTTTTCAGTGTCCTGTAGTTTTCCGCCTAAAGGTCTTTTACCTCCTTGGTTAGGTTTATTCCTAAGTATCTTAATTTTTTTGGTGCGATGGAAAATGGGATTGCTTTTTTAGTCTCTCTTTCTGTAAGTTCACTGTTGGTCTATGGAAATGCCATAGATTTCTTGGCGTTAATTTTGTATCCTGCTACATTGCCGAATTCATTTATTAAATCTGTTAGTTTTTTGATGGAGTCTTTTGGGTTTTTGATGTACAATATCATGTCATCTGCAAATAAGGACAGCTTTACTTCTTCTTTTCCAATTTGGATGCCTTTTATTTCTTCTTCTTGTCTAATTGCAGTGGCTAATACTTCCAGTACTATGTCAAACAGGAGTGGTGAGAGTGGGCATCCTTGTCTTGTTCCTGTTCTTAGGGGAAATGGTTTTAGTTTTTGCCCATTGAGTATGATGTTAGCTGTGGGTTTATCATATATAGCTTTTATTATGTTGAGGTATGATCCTTCTATTCCCACCTTGTTGAGAGTTTTTATCAAGAAAGGGTGTTGGATTTTGTCAAATGCTTTTTCTGCATCAATTGATATGACTATGTGATTTTTATCTCTCAATTTGTTTATGTGATGTATCACATTTATTGATTTTCGGATATTGTACCATCCTTGCATTCCTGGGATAAACCCTACTTGGTCATGGTGTATGATTTTTCTGATGTACTGCTGGATCCGATTTGCTAGAATTTTGTTGAGGATTTTGGCATCTACATTCATGAGGGATATTGGCCTGTAATTCTCCTTCATTGTGTTGTCTTTATCTGGTTTTGGTATTAGGGTGATGCTGGCTTCATAGAAGGAGCTTGGAAGTTTTCCTTCCTCTTGAATTTTTTGGAACAGTCTGAGGAGGATAGGTTTTAGTTCTTCCTTGAATGTTTGGTAAAACTCTCCTGTGAAGCCGTCTGGCCCCGGGCTTTTGTTTGCCAGAAGTTCTTTGATGACTGCTTCAATTTCTTCCATAGTTACTGGCATGTTGAGCTGTTTAGATTCTTCTTGATTGAGTTTTGGAAGGTTATATTTTTCTAGGAATCTGTCCATTTCCTCCAGGTTGTCCAGTTTGTTGGAATAGATTTGTTCGTAGTATTTTTTAACAATCCTCTGTATTTCGGCGGGATCTGTTGTTATTTCACCTCTTTCATTTCTGATTTTGTTTATTTGGGTCCTCTCTCTTTGCTTCTTGGTGAGCCTGGCTAGAGGTTCATCAATCTTGTTTATCCTTTCAAAGAACCAGCTCTTGGTTTTGTTGATCTTTTGTATTGTTTCTTTGGTCTCTATGTCGTTTATCTCTGCTCTGATCTTTATTATTTCCTTCCTTCTGCTTACACTGGGCTTTTCTTGTTGCTCTTTTTCTAACTCTTTGAGTTGTTGGGTTAGGTAATTTATTACCATTGTTTCTTGTTTTTTGCAGTAGGCTTGTAGAGCTATGAACTTCCCTCTCAAGACTGCTTTCGCTGTGTCCCATAGATTTTGGATTGTAGTGTTTTCATTGTCATTTGTTGCCATGATGTTTTTTATTTCTTCTTTTATCTCTCTGGTAACCCAGTCATGGTTTAATAGCATGCTGTTTAGCCTCCATGTGTTTGATTTCTTTGGGTTGTTTTTATTGTAGTTGATTTCCAGTTTTATGCCACTGTGGTCTGAGAAGATGCTTGATATGATTTCTATCTTCTTGAATTTGAAGAGACTTTGCCTATGTCCCAACATATGGTCTATCTTTGAAAATGACCCATGTGCACTTGAGAAGAATGTATATTCTGTGGCTTTGGGGTGAAATGTTCTGAAGATGTCAATTAATTCCATCTGGTCTAGTGAGTCATTTAGGATTGATGTTTCTTTGCTGATTTTTTGTTTAGAGGATTTGTCCAATGGTGATAGTGGGGTATTAAAGTCTCCTACTATGATTGTATTGCTGTCAATCTCTCCCTTGATATCCTCCAGGAGCTTTTTTATGTATTTGGGTGCTCCTGTATTGGGAGCATATATGTTTACCAGAGTTATTTCTTCTTGTTGGATTGCTCCCTTTAGTATTATGAAGTGGCCTTCCTTATCTCTTGTTATGTCCTTCAGTTTGAGATCTAATTTGCCAGATATAAGTATTGCTACCCCAGCTTTTTTTTTCAGTTCCATTTGCCTGGAAAAACTTTTTCCATCCCTTCACCCTCAGTCTGTGTGCGTCATTTTTTCTGAGGTGGGTTTCTTGTAGACAGCAGATATATGGGTCATGTTTTATTATCCAATCCATTACCCTATGTCTTTTGATTGGGGCATTTAATCCGTTTACATTTAAAGTTATTATTGATAGGTACTTACTTGTCGCCATTCCTATTCTTTTTTTTTTTACATTTTTTTAAACTTTATTTATTTTTTTTTATTAAGGTATTATATGTGTACATATCTTACCATTGCCAACCCCCACCCCACTCCCACACATGCCTCACCTCCCAATGTTTTGCATCTTTTGGTTACTCTTATATACATGCATATAAGTCCTTCAGTTGATCTCTTATTTCCCCCACCTCTCTCTAACCTTACTGCTGTAATTTTACAGTCTGTTTGATGCTTTACTGCCTCTGTATCTATCTTTTTGTTCATCAGTTTATAATGTTTTTCATTATCCCCAAATGAGTGAGATCATGTGGTATTTTTCTTTCATTGACTGGCTTATTTCACTTAGCATAATGTTCTCTAATTCCATCCAGGTGCCTACAAATGGTAGTAATTCCTTCTTTTTTATGGCAGCATAGTATTCCATTGTGTAGATGTACCATAGTTTTCTGATCCAGTCATCTGCTGACGGGCACTTAGGCTGTTTCCAAATCTTAGCTATGGTAAATTGTGCTGCTATGAACATAGGGGTGCATATATCCTTTCTGACTGGTGTTTCTAGTTTCTTAGGATATATTCCCAGGAGTGGGATTACTGGGTCAAATGGGAGTTCCATTTTCAGTTTTTTGAGGAAACTCCATACTGTTCTCCACAGTGGCTGCACCAGTCTGCATTCCCACCAGCAGTGCACGAGGGTTCCTTTTTCTCTGCATCCTCGCAACACTTGTCGTTTGTTGATTTCTTGATGATAGCCATTCTGACAGGTGTGAGATGGTATCGCATTGTCGTTTTGATTTGCATCTCTCGGATAATTAGTGACTTTGAGCATGTTTTCATGTGTCTCTTGGCCCTCCTTCTGTCTTCTTTTGAAAAGATTCTATTTGGTCTGTTGCCCATTTTTTTATTGGATCATTTATCTTCCTTTTATTAAGTTGTATAAGCTGCCTGTAGATGTTGGAGATTAAACCTTTATCAGTGATAACATTTGCAAATATGTTCTCCCATACAGTGGGGTTTCTTGTTGTTTTGTTGATGGTTTCTTTTGCTGTGCAAAAGCTTTTTATTTTGATGTAGTTCCATTTGTTTATTTTCTCTTTGGCTTCCATTGCCCTAGGGGCAGTATCACTGAAAAAGTTCTTTTGGCATATGTCTGAGATTTTGCTGCCTGTGGATTCCTCCAGTATTTTTATGGTTTCCCGTCTTATATTTAAGTCCTGTACCCATTTTGAGTTTATTTTTGTGTATGGTGTAAGTTGGTGGTCTAGTTTCATTTTTTTGCATGTATCTGTCCAATTTTCCCAACACCATTTATTAAAGAGACTGTCTTGACTCCATTGAATGCTCATGCCTCCTTTGTCAAATATTAATTGCGCATATTGGTTTGGGTCGATATCTGGATTCTCTATTCTATTCCATTGATCTATATGTCTGTTCTTGTGCCAGTACCAGGCTGTTTTGAGGACAGTGGCCTTGTAATACAGCTTGAAATCTGGTATTGAGATCCCTCCTACTTTATTCTTCTTTCTCAGGATTGCTGTGGCTATTCGGGGTCTTTTTTTATTCCAGATGAATTTTTGGAGAGTTCTTTCTAGGTCTGTGAAATACGCCGTTGGTATTTTAATGGGGAGTGCATTGAATCTATAGATTGCTTTGGGTAGTATGGACATTTTAATGATGTTGATTCTACCAATCCATGAACATGGTATGTTCTTCCATCTGTTTACATCTTCCTCTATTTTTTTTCAGTGTCCTGTAGTTTTCCGCATATAGGTCTTTTACCTCCTTGGTTAGGTTTATTCCTAAGTATCTTAATTTTTTTGGTGCGATGGAAAATGGGATTGCTTTTTTAGTCTCTCTTTCTGTAAGTTCACTGTTGGTGTATAGAAATGCCATAGATTTCTTGGTGTTAATTTTGTATCCTGCTACATTGCCAAATTCATTTATTAAGTCTGTTAGTTTTTTGATGGAGTCTTTCGGGTTTTTGATGTACAATATCATGTCATCTGCAAATAAGGACAGCTTTACTTCTTCTTTTCCAATTTGGATGCCTTTTATTTCTTCTTCTTGTCTAATTGCAGTGGCTAATACTTCCAGTACTATGTCAAACAGGAGTGGTGAGAGTGGGCATCCTTGTCTTTTCCTGTTCTTAGGGGAAATGGTTTTAGTTTTTGCCCATTGAGTATGATGTTAGCTGTGGGTTTATCATATATAGCTTTTATTATGTTGAGGTATGATCCTTCTATTCCCACCTTGTTGAGAGTTTTTATCAAGAAAGGGTGTTGGATTTTGTCAAATGCTTTTTCTGCATCAATTGATATGACTATGTGATTTTTATCTCTCAATTTGTTTATGTGATGTATCACATTTATTGATTTGCGGATATTGAACCATCCTTGCATTCCTGGGATAAACCCTACTTGGTCATGGTGTATGATCTTTCTGATGTACTGCTGGATCCTATTTGCTAGAATTTTGTTGAGGATTTTGGCATCTACATTCATGAGGGATATTGGCCTGTAATCATGAGGGATATTGGCCTGTAAGCCATTCCTATTCTTTACACCTGTGTTCCTTCTTCGCTTCCTATTCCTCTTTTTTTTTTACAGCAGACCCGTTAGCATTTCTTGCATTGCTGGTTTGGTGGTAATAAACTCCCTTAGTCCTTTTTTGTCTGTGAAGCTCCTGATTTCACCTTCAATTTTGATTGATAGCCTTGCTGGGTACAGTATTCTTGGATTCAGACCCTTCCTTTGCATGACTTTGTATATTTCATTCCATTCCCTTCTGGCCTGATGAGTTTCTGTTGAGAAATCAGTTGCTAGTCTGATGGGGGTTCCTTTGTATGTAACTTTCTGTCTCTCTCTTGCCGCTTCTAAGATTCTTACTTTGTCATTGGTGTTTGCCAATTTAATTATGATGTGCCTTGGCGTCGGTCTTTTGGGGTTCATTTTGCTTGGGACTCTGTGAGCTTCTTGGATTTGTGTGGGTTTTTTCTTCTCTATATCAGGGAAATTTTCTGTCATTATTTCTTCAAAGAGGTTTTCTATTCCTTGCTCAGCTTCCTTTCCTTCTGGAACCCCTATTATGCGGATGTTGTTTTGTTTCGTGTTGTCCCAAAGTTCCCTTAGGCTCTCCTCCTGCCTTTTTTTTTTTTTCTAGAAGTTGCTCTACTTGGGTATTTTTTCCCATCTTGTCTTCTAGCTCACTGATGCGGTCCTCTGCTTCTTCTAGTCTACTCTTGATGCTTTCTATTGAGTTCTTTACAGCAGCAATGTCATTTTTCATTTCTTCTTCGTTCTTCTTCATTTCCTCTTGGTTCTTGCTCATATTGTCGAATTTGTCTTCCATTCTTTTCAGCCACCTTATGACCATTTCTCTGAATTCTTTTTCTGGAAGGTTGCTTGCCTCCATTTCGTTTACTTCCTTTTCTGGTGATGCCTGCTTTTCTTTCATATGCGGGCTGCTTCTTTGTCTCCCCATGGTCTCTCTTCTCTGGGTGTCTGGTTATGTAGTTCTCTCTCTCCTGGTTTGATTTAAAGGCACAAAATAAAGCACTACCAGGTACAACACACAAGGCACTTATCCTAGGTGAAATCTGACCTTTCCGTGGTGGAGTGTAGAGCTCCTCTGAACCCGTGTGTTTGCGCCAATTGGGGACCATTGTTCTGGGGCTCGCAGCTGTTCCGTGGGTGCCGCAGTTGTCCTCTACCCAATTTTTAATCTGATCGTTAAGTTGTATGAGTTTTTATACATTTTAGATGTTAACCCTTATCAGATACAGGATTTGCAAATATTTTCTCACAATTGCCGGTTGCTTTTTCATTGCAGTGATAGTTTTCTTTGCTATGCAAGAGCTTTTTAGTTTGATGTAGCCCCCCTTGTCTATTGTTCCTTTTGTTGCCTTTTTTATGACAAATACAAAAATTCATTGCCAAGACAAATGAGGAGCTAACCTCCTATGTTTTCTTCTATGATTTTTATGGTTTCCAGGAAGCATAATTTTTTGAATTAGCAAATGTGGGCTCAAAAAGATTTAGTGAGTTGCCAAAGTTTGGCAACTAATAAAGTGGTAGTACTAAGGTCTAAAGCTAAGGGGGTTTTATTCTTCAAGAAAATTGGATCATAAAATGAAATCATAATACTAACAATGGTTCAAGTGAAAAATTTATTTATGTGCATTTAACCATCATAAAAATGGGGGGGGGTGAAATTTTACACCAAGAAATACTCTTCATCTACTTGAAATACTCTTAATGCATACTAATTGGTCATCAATGAAAATATTCTTAATATATGTGAACAGATGAGAAAAATATACCCCTAAAATTTTTCAGTAGTCTGTATAGGGGACTTATGGGTGATTATTTTATTTGATCATTATTTGATTTTCTTTGTTTTCTCAGTATCCAAGTGTTATTTAATATTTGTGGGAAAGTAACTTTTATCAGGAAAAGAAAAAGATGTTGTTGTCACTAGTACCCAGCCCATCCATGACACTAGTGGTATTCCTAAAGGTTTCTTTGTGCATTTGCATGTGTGTGTCTCATGGGAAATTGTAGACTGGATAGACATGGAGAGAAGATGCTACTAAGGTACCTGGATCCCAGCTCCCTTCTTGAAGGCACTTCTCAGGTTGAGGAATTTCCCACTGTTATGTCCTTCCATTCCACACCTTATTTCCACTTTTCCTCAACTCTACTCCACCCCATGTCATCAAACTTGATGGCAGGTCTCCAGCCATCACTATCATCTGAAAAGAAGAAAAAAGACCTATTGCTGAGGTAGGGGCTCAACATGAATGCCACAGATGTGAAACCCTCCCAGTTCCTCTCATGTCCTGGTCTGACTCCATAGCCTCAGCCTTAAAAGGGAAATTCATTAATTTAGAAAAGAAACTCTGACCTGGGGGAGATTAATTGACTCATCATGATCCCAATGAGTCCTTTCAGGCCCTAAAGTCTTTGGTCCCTTGATTGGAATGCACAGGGTCAAACTTTCTGTCCCTACATTTTTATTCATTTGGTTCTTATTAAGTTGCTGTTGTTACCCAGTGGTGTCCAGCCACTACTCGATGGATCCCTGAGCTACTCAAATGAGACTTGGCTCATGGGCATCTTTCTCTCAGATTTAGAGAATATGGAGAGATAAGATGCCAGAGAACACCCCCATGACTTAGCTGTGAGCGCCTTCATGCTGGTTCTTCATTTCACATCCCCTACTGCCTCTGATGACAGGGGATCTTACCCAGGATGGAGATAGGAAGACTCTCCCAGAGATATCCTGGGCATCTGTAAAAGGCTGCCATTGGGAGCTGGGGAACTGCCAGATGGGAAACTGACAAGGAGGGTGGAGTGTACTTGGGCCACTGTGATTAAAGGGAAGTGGAAGCTGTCAATGGGCAGGGGCTGACACCTGGCTCTATCTCCAGGTGTGTGATGAGTGCCACGTCACCCTCTACAGCCCCCACCCATGACTCCCTCCACAACCTCAGCATTGAGGATGGCCATCAAATCCACTGCCACCCCCAAGTCACCAATGATGCAAATAGCATCACAAAGGAGGGTTTGGAGCCTGAATCAGTGTCTCCATCTACCCCTCAAGGCCTGAAGAGAGTAATGCAGGCCTCCTTTCAACCCCTTCATGACACAGCAGAGTGTCTGAATGTAGGTGCCTCAGAAAGTAAAGATGGGCCGAAGAGTCAGTAGGCTCTGGAGCAGCTGATTGTGCCCAGCCCCATCCTTGGAGTACAACACTGGGCCTGTGTTCTCTCCAGCCCCCATGACAGGGTCATGCTGGAGGGCAGGGGCTCTGCCCAGTGGGAACTTTTGCTTTTGAGAGGTGACATTTTGCCTGTTGTGTTCCAGACATCAAGGAGTGTGGACCAAACTCAGAATGGTCCTGTGGAGTATATTTAGACTGCCAAGACTTCATGGAGTCCTACTGCAAATGCAGCCGAGGCAACAAGCCTGTTTCTGAGGAAATGTTCCACATTGATCCTGATGACCCGTGTGATGGTGAGAAGGATCCCATGTCTTCCACCTTCTCATTCATTAGGTTTGGAATTCTCAACCCTTTCTCCAGGTCATCAAAGAGGTAGCCTGGGCACTTACCAGGTCACCCACCCTCTCTGAACCCCAAGGCTCTGAATGCCCCCACCAAGTGCCACTTATACAATTTTGGAGCATCCTCTTGCTACTAGGCATCTTAATTTCATAAAACAACGAAAGGGGTGGCATTCATGATACTTCAAGAGCTCACAGAGTACTGCATTCCAGTGCAATATCCATCCTTTTCTTCTTCATAAGAAACTGCCAGGATGAGACCTTCCCACACTAGAGTCCACATGGGCTTGGTCATCCCAGGAGCACTCTGAGATCCCTCAGGCCTTGATGAACTCTGTTCAGAAATGTGGAAGTGGGAAGAGTCAAAGGTCAGCCCATGTGGCCCAGCTGGCCCTGCCCTGTCCAACAACTACACCTGGTGAAACCCCTACTTGCACCCTGACCCCACTTCTCAGCCACTCAGCTGCATCTATTTTCCCAAGTAAGGCTCCACCCTGATCCAATCCAATAAGTTCAGTTCATGGGCCTGTGGGCAACTCAGATAAATAGGACCCAGGAGGATGTTGTATTGGAGATGGGCAGGGTGAAATAAGCCACCCACAGATACTCAGAAAGTTAGGCAAATGGAAGAGGCTCCTATCTGAATGAGAATGAAAGAAAGGATGTAATTGGACATCATTGCCCAGGCCTGACCCTCTCCTGTAGAGGTCAACTCAGGTCACAGGGGGACCCAAACTGAGCCCCTGTCAGCAGGACCTACAAGTTGGTATCCCTGATGGAGATCAAAAAGCCAGATGACAGCCAAAACCGGTTTGGCTCAGTGAATAGAGTGTCAGCCTGCGGACTGAAAGGTCCCAGGTTCGATTCCGGTCTAGGGCATGTACCTTGGTTGCGGGCGCATCCCCAGTAGGGGGTGTGCAGGAGGCAGCTGATCGATGTTTCTCTCTCATCGGTGTTTCTAACTCTCTATCCCTCTCCCTTCCTCTCTGTAAAAAATCAATAAAATATTTTTTAAAAAGCCAGATGACAGAAATAGCTGCCACCCCTCACCCATTAGCACCTGCTCCCCTCTTCAGCCACCCAGGCCTTACCTACTGCTGGCCTTGCTCAGAAATGGATTCTCACCACTTCCTGCCAGTCCAGGGGATGCCTTTGTGGGGATCATAAGAGGCATCTTCACCACCTCAAGCCTGCATGACTGGACATCAACCCTCATTGTCTACCATGGCCTGGCATCCACTGTCTGGGTGGCTCTTGCTTGTCTGGCATCATCTTCATTCTCCTCACCCCTTCCTCCAAGCCCCTTGAGGAGTCAGGTTCATGGGTGGGTCTTGGGCCAGCTTGAGTCTCAGAGTTAGCATGGAAGGGAGAATTCTGTCCTGCCAGCATCACCCGGTTCCAAGGAGAATTAAGGCAGAGAGCAGCTGTCCTGAAAGAAGCAGGACAAAGGCCATAATCGGGAGCCAAGCTGGGTACTGCTCAGGGAACACATTTCTCCTGTATTTGCTGTATTTGGCTCCCAGGAAGGCCCACCCTGGCCTTTGTCCAAATCCTCAGGCTGAGACACAGGTAAACATGATGTTCCCACTCCACCTGGGAGCTGCCAGGGAAGCGAGTGCACAGGGGCTAAAAGACAGGGAGAACTCAGGACACTTCCATCCACATCTGGACAACGGAGCATTGAAGCCACAACATTCACCCATAGGATGCCTCCCTGTGAATAAGAACTGGCACCTACTCACTAGGAGGAGAGAGTGGGGCCTTTTCAAAGCAGATTTATGCCATTGCCAAAGAACAAAGAATGTGGACATGGGAAAAGGCAAACCAACCTAAGGACTTTCTCCTTCAAGATATATCCTCTCCATTGGAAAAGGTTGGAGTTTCTAAGATGTGTCCCTGTCATCAGCTGTGTGTATGTTCTGTCCCCTTACCTGTAGCACCTGAGGTTCTCTGACTATCAGTGACTGACTCCTTGGGGAGTCCCAGGAAATGAGGGGAAAGACAGAGTCCTTGATTCCAAGCATATGAACCTCAGAGAAGTTGCCAGAAAGCTGTGGGCTGCAGGGCCAGAGCCACCTCCCAGGTGGAGGCCTGTGGATAGAGTTTGAAACTGGAGAGGTTGAAATTGGAGCTCCACTTTCCTATCTTGATCATCTCTCTGTCTTTCTGCCCCAGGACTCATTTTGCATCTCTTTTTGACATTGAGTGCTGCAGATGAAGCCCTTAAAGGTGAGTCTGCCCAGCCAGGGCAATTAGTGACATAAGCTGGGTAGTGCTTGTTGGGATCCAGGTCCTCTCACTAACAAGGGGAGAAGGAGGCTTACTCTGAAAATGAGGCCAGCGAGGGTCTTCTGAAAATAAGAGAAACTATTTCTTCCTCCCTGAATGTCCAGAATTTTCTGAGCTCTTCTAAGTCCAGTGGCAGCCATAACTCCCTCTCTCCCCTACTCTGGCATCCACTGTCTGGGTGGCTCTTGCTTGTCTGGCATCATCTTCATTCTCCTCACTCCTTCCTACAAGCCCTTGGATCCCCAGCTGGTAGCTGACTTCTTCCATTTCATGGGCCTTCTGACCATACTCTCCATACCCACAGCCTCTACCCCAGAAGACTGTGCTTGGTGGTGTCCTCTGAACTCCAAATGTGTCAATGCCACTGCTTGTCGCTGTGCTCAGGGATTCCTTTCTTCATCTGGAGAGATCTTCACTAGCCGCTTCAGGAGATGTGATGGTAAGGGGCTTGGAGTGGGCATGCAGAGATTTTTGGGGAAGGTTATAGGGCCTCCAGAACCCTCACCACTGAGAGCAGCACAGAAGCATTTTGTCAAGGATTAGAGAGAGGAGACAGGGCAGGATGCTATGAGGGAGGTAGGCAATTAGGTTTTCGTGATTAGTCTATCAGATCCACTACCCATTTTTAAATTCGATGGTGTAGTTTTGTGTGTTTTGTCTGTTGAGTTAAAAGAGTTCTTTATATAGTATTTTGGATTTTAACTATTTGTAAGATATATGATTTGCAAACATTTTCTCCCAAATTGTAGGTTGCCTTTTAATTGTTTTATAATTATAAAGACAGTGTTTATTAAAATACATTTCATTTTTAAAATGTAACTGAGTCTACAGACATTGTATATGTATATGTATATGTATATGTATATGTATATGTATATTTATTATCTCTTCTTGTTCATGAGATTTGAGGTTATTTGGCCCACTTTCTCAGGCATAAAAAACAACAACAAAAACATTAAAAAGCTGTCCTGGACACCCACCCTCTCCAAACCTCAAGGCTGAGAACCCTCCTCAGAGTGTCACTTCTGGATGTTTGGAACCCTCACCCCCACCCACCTGATATCTTATTTTCGAGAGAGTGATGACATTTAAGTTACTTCAGGAGCTCACAGTGTTTTGTGTTCCAATGCAATATCTGTCTTCTTTGTCATCACCAGTGATTTCCAGAACGAGAACTTCTCCCACCAGAGCCCCTGTGATCTCAAACATTCCAGGTAGACTCTCAGACCTCCCAGGCAATGATAGATTCAGGGATCCTGTCCAGAAACATGGAGGTGAGGAGATTCAAGGGGGGTCCACCTTCCCTAGCTAGCCCTGTCCCTGGCCAACAACCCTGGCACCTTGACCCCAATTCCCAGCTACTCAGCCTCCATCAATGTTCCTACACAAGGGACCTCCCTAACCCTCCCCCAAAATTTCAGTTCATGACCTGAGGACAATGCAGAATATCAGGACCCAGAAGAATGTTGTTTCAGGTCTTAGCAGAATGACATGGATCCCACCACACAAACACGTTCTTGAAAATTCAACTACAAGGGAGAGACTCCCATCTGAACCAGACTACAAAGGAAGGCATCATCAGGGACCACGGGTTCACTCAGGAAAGAACACAGGTGTGTGTCCCAGGTGGGATGTTAAGGGGCCAGATGATAGAAACATCTGCTGCCCATCGCCCATCAGACCCTGCTCCCTCTCCAGCCAGCCAGCCCTCACCTTCACTGGTCTTCCTCAGATAAGGATTCTCAACACTTCCTGCCAGTCCAGGGAATGCCTTTGGGGAGTCAAGAAAAGTACCCAGGGATGAGTGACTGACTGGATGTCAGCTCCCAGTGTCTAACCTGGACTTGGTGCCACTGTCTGGGTGGCCCCATCCTGTCCAGCATCTTCTTCATTCTCCCTACCCCCTGCCCTATAGCCTCATCCTTGGGAGTGGGAGTGGGAGTGGGAGTGGGGGACATGAAGGGGGAGGGGTGTCTGTCAAGAGGGCAATTCTTGGTCCATCTCTATCAAGTGTTAGTGTGGAGGGGAGAGCACTGCTTTGACAGCGTCAATGGGATTCCAAAGAGAACTCAGTCAGTGAGGAGCTGCTCTGGGGAAATGAGAACTAAGGCTATCACAGGGAGGCAAGTCAGGTCGTGACCAGGAAATGCAGCATTTCCCGTGCCCTGTATTCTCACAAAGGCACACTCTGTCCTCTGTCCAAATGTTCAGGCTGGGACACAGGCAGCTGTGATGTTCCCCCACGGTATCTGGGAACTTCCCAGGAAATTTAGGGAACTGGGGGTAGCAGACAGGTAGGACTCAGGCTGATTCCATTCACATTTGGACAAAAGAGCATCGAAGCCACCACATTATTATGCTGCGAGGCTTCCATGTGACTAGGAAAAAGTGCCCACTAAGGGAAGGGGGGACAGTGGAACCTCCCACGTGTTTCTATTCCCAAACCAGGGTCCATAAATTACCAAATGACAATCTGGGAAGGAACCTGGCCTGGGCCTCAAGCCCCACCCCCAACACACACACACACACACACACACACACACACTCTCACATACACCTAATGAACTGCCCTTCTGTCTGCACCAGGGATCTCCTCCCGCACCTGGATTGCACACCCTAGAATCAACAGCAGTGAGGTGAGTGACTCCCGAAGGGACAAAGAGGTAGGAAATACCTCCGTGCCACCTGCAGCACCCACCTATTTTCCCCAAGTTTCCCCATCTACCTGTGAGGCTCTCTATCACATCTCCCTTCTCTCCAGAGGCTCTCCGGCTTATTACAAAAATTTGATGATTTGGGCAGAGACTTCAAGTCAGCCTCGGATCCGGACAACATCCAGGTAAAGACAATTACCTGGGGGAGGCAAGTGGAGGCATCTGATAGAGGACTGGAGAAGCCTTGGTTTGGGACGAGACACAATGGTGCCCCAGCTCTGAGTCCCCACTTCTCCTAGGGCGGGTGGGGAAAGCAGACATGCAGGTACTTGTACTCACTGTTAGATCCTCATACACCGACTAACAGCTTTCTTGCTGTTCCTTCCGTTTACATCACCCTTGGCATTCATGAACAGGACTGACCTCTAAATGGCTGGATTGGAGGGACAATCCGGTACCAACTTTATCCCCAAATACACAGTATCTAGAACTGTTTGCTGGTGCTGAGCGGGCAAAGTCTTCCTGTAGCCCGTCTAGTGCATGGGCCAATGGCTCTGTGTCCATACCCCAGGACCTCATACAGGAGGTGGATGACCTGCTGGAGAGCCCTGGGGACCTGGAGACCTGGCCCCACTCAGAACAGAACTATGTGGCCACTAACCTGCTCCTCAACATGGAACATGTCGTCAGAAAGCTGAGCAAGGCCCCACCCAATGAATCGCTGTCCTTTAAAGCAACTGGAGGCACAGGTAAGTGCCTAGGTCTGCCCCCAGGCTCAGCTCTGTCCATTCTGCACTTCATTCCTCTCTCAACCTCAATGGAGCTGAGTGACCACTCATAAACAAATTAAAGTAAAAGCTTAAAAAGAAATAAAAAATTTACTAATGAAATAAGTCAGACAGACAAATACTGAATGCTATCACTTATATGTGGAATCTGAAAAATAAACTCATAGATACAAAGAATAGATTGGTAGTTGCCAAAGGCAGGGAGTGAAGGGCTGTTGAAAGGGGTGAAGGAAGTCAAAAGGTACAAACTTCTACTTATAATATAAATAAGTCATGGGGATATATACGTACAGCATGGCAACTATAGTTGGTAATACTGTATTACATATTTGAAAGTGTCTGTGCAAGTAAACCTTAAAGGTCCTTATCAGGAATTTTAAAAATTTAGTAACTATGTATAATGACAGATGTTAACTATATTTATTGTGGTGACCATTTTGCAATATATATAAATATCGAGCCATCTGTTGTACATTTGAAACTAATGTTATGTCAATTATACTGCAATAAAAAAGAATGAATAAAATGACAATTAATATACATTTTCATTATAAAACTAGAGGCTCGGTGCACAGATTCATGCACTGGTGGGGGTCCCTTGGCCTGGCCTGCATCCTCTCACAATCCGGGACCCCTTGGGGGATGTCGGAGAGCTGGTTTTGGCCCCATCCCCACAGGCCTGATCCAGACAGGAGGGAGCCCAATCCTGTGCATTGAGCGTCTGTCCCCTGGTGGTCAGTGTGCATCATAGCGACTGGTAAACTGGCTGACCGAACGCCTAGACTTTTATATATATAGATTAATTATGAGCAGTGAAATAAAGACAATGAAAATTTTAAGACGAAATACAAAAGGCTTCAAAAGAGAACAATTTACTTAATTTTGAAGAATATAGATTTAGCTCTGGCCAGTTTGGCTCAGTGGTTGGAGCATTGGTCCATGCACCAAAGGGTGTGGGTTTGATTCCTGGTAAAGGGCTCATACCTGAGTTACAGATTCAATGACAGGCCCTAGTCAGGAAGGCTGCGAGAAGCAATCAATCATTGTGTCTCTCTCACATCAATGTTTCTCTCTCTCTCCCCCCCCCCACCCCTTCCACTCTCTCTGAAATTCAATGGAAAAAATATCCTCAGGTGAGAATTAATAACCAAAATATAATACCCTATCTAATAAAGAGAAAATATGCTAATTGACTGCCACGCCCTCAAAGATGGCAGCGCCCACAGCCACAAGATGGCATTGCCCAGTCCCCTCAGCCCCCCAGTCACCCAGGGCTGGCCCAAGGCACAGGCAAGCCTCAGATGGCAGCTGCCCAGCCGCCCAGGGCCACCGAGGCTCAGATAACCAGGGCCTGCCAAGGCTTGCGCTGCCAGCAGTGGCAGCAGCAGAGGTGTGATGCGGGCATCGTCTTCCCCTGATTGCTGGTTGCCTCCCACCTCTGAGGGCTCCTGGACTGTGAGAGGGGGCAGGCCGGGCTGAGGGACCCCCGTCCAGTGGATGAATAATCATGAACCGGGCCTCTAGTATATTTAATATTACTTGAGCCCTAGCTGGTTTGGCTCAGTGGATAGAGTGTCAGCCTGTGGACTGAAGGGTCCTGGGTTTGATTCTGGTCAAGGGCACATGCCCAGGTTTCAGGCTTGATCCCCAGTGGGGGTGTGCAGGAGGCAGCTGATCAATGATTCTCTCTCATCATTGGTGTTTCTATCTCTCTCTCCCTCTCCCTTCCTCTCTGAAATCAGTAAAAAAATATATTTTTTTAAAAAAATACTACTTGGCATTTAAAATAATTTGTCTTATTGAGGTAAAATTCACATAACATAAAGTTGACCATTTTAACCAAAGTGTACAATTCAATGACATTCAGTATATTCAGAGTTGTGATCATTACTTCTAAAATATTTCTAAAATATTTTCATCACACCAAAAGTAAACACTGTACTAACTAAACAGTTGCTCCCACCTCCAGGCCTTGGCAACCATTTATCTGTTTTCTGTCTCTATGGATTTGCTTATTCTGAATATTTCGTAGAATAGGATCATTAAATTTGTTACCCTATAATTTAGCTTCTTTCACCTAATGATGTTTTCAAGATTCATCCATGTTGTAGCATGCATTGTCAACTGGTGGTCCTTGGGGCCAACAGGAATCCCCATTTTGGTGAAGAAGGAAACTTTATTCACTACAAAATATTTCAATTGTGATACAGCACAGCTGTGAAAGAAGCAAGACTGTGGAAGAGCCCAATTTTGATACAGCATAACTGTGAAAGCACAGCTATAGGACAGCCCTGAGGCCAGGCCCCTCTTGGGGTAGACATCTCTGTTGTTGTTTTTTTTTTTAATAAATCTTTATTGTTCAGATTATTACAGGTGTTTCTCTTTTTTTCCCCCATAGCTTCCCTCCACCTGATTCCCCACCCCACCCCATGCCCTTACCCCCCGCCACTGTCTTCATCCATAGATGTAAGCTTTTTGTCCAATCTCTTCCCACACCCCTCACACCCCCTACCCCCTGAGAATTGTCAGTCCACTCCCTTTCTATGTCCCTGATTCTATTATATTCACCAGTCCATTCTGTTCTTCAGATTTTTTATTCACTTGATTTTTAGATTCACTTGTTGGTAGGTATGTATTTGATGTCACTTTGTTGTTCATAATTTTTATCTTTACCTTTTTCTTCTTCCTCCTCTTCTTAAAGAACACCCTTCAGCATTTCATGTAATCCTGGTTTGGTGGTGATGAACTCCTTTAGCTTTTTCTTGTCTGTGAAGCTCTTTATCTGACCTTCAACTCTGAATGATAGCTTTGCTGGGTAGAGTAATCTTGGTTGTAGGTTCTTGCTGTTCATCACTTTGAATATTTCTTGCCACTCCCTTCTGGCCTGCATAGTTTCTGCCAAGAAATCAGCTGACAGTCGTATGGGTGCTCCCTTGTAAGTAACTAACCGTTTTTCTCTGGCTGCTTTCAAGATTCTCTTTTTGTCTTTTGCCCTTGGCATTTTAATTATGATGTGTCTTGGTGTGGTCCTCTTTGGATTCTTCTTGTATGGGGTTCTGTGTGCTTCCTGAACTTGTAAGTCTATTTCTTTCACCAGGTAGGGAAAGTTTTCTGTCATTATTTCTTCTAATAGGTTTTCAATATTTTGCTCTCTCTCTTCTGCTGGCACCCCAAAAATTCGGATGTTGGTATGCTTAAAGTTGTCCCAGAGGCTCCTTACACTATCTTCATATTTTTGGATTTTTTTCTTTTTGTTTTTCTGGTTGGGTGTTTTTTGTTTCCTCATATTTCAGATCTTTGGTTTGATTCTTGGGGTATGTTGATCTACAGTTGAGTTTCTGTATATTCTTTATTTCAGACAGTGTATGCTTAATTTCTGACTGGTCCTTTTCCATTTTTTTGGTATTCTCATTAAGATCCTTAAAGGTCTCACTAAGTTCCTCAGCGGTTTTTAGAAGATTCTTGAGTAACCTTATAAATGTGGTTCTGAACTCTATGTCGTCCAGTAGTTTGCTTTCTTCCATTTCTCTCATTCGTGACATGTTTCCTGGTCTCCGCATTTTGCTGCTTCCCTGTGTTGATGGAGTGGCTTTGTGTGGTAGGTGACCTATAGGGGCCAGTAGCTCAGCCTCCCCAATCACCTGAGGTGGACGCTCTTGGTACACCCCTTTGTGGGCTGAGTGCAAAGTCTTGGTGTAGTTAAGCCTTGATTGCTGTTGGTACACTGGGAGGAATTGACCTCAAGGCCAACTGGCTGTGAGGACCCGCTGTGTCTATAATGGAAGAATTGCTGCGCTGGAGACACGCTTATGGTGCAGGACTTGTTTCAGTGGGGCTTTGGTGCTCACTGAGTCTGCCTCTTGAATGTGTCACTTATGGATGTGAGGAGTTGAAATCTGATGTCTCACTCTGACCACTAGGTACACTGGCTTCTGGATCTCCAATGGGGTGCAGGTCAGCTACTGTCTGAGGCCACCCAGCAGGCGCTACAGCGAGAACTACAGTTTTCTCCTCTTTGCTTGGGGTTTGGAGGTTTTGGAGCTGTCTGACCCGGGCTGCAAGTTTGCTAGGTTAAGCTGCAATAGGGCAGGTCATTTATATGCTAAAGCCACTGCTTGGAGCTTGGGTGGGTTTGTAGGTTGTGCGGGGCAGGGTCTCAGGGCATCACTAGGCTAGGGCGTGGCAAACAGCGATGGCTGCCAGAAGTTGGCTCCGCGTCTCCGACCGTGTCCCCGCGTCCCGCGCCCCAGCACAGTAAACAATTATTCCTGCGCGCAGCCTTGCAAGCAAGCCTCCCTCACTTTCCGACCCCACAGCAGACAGTCCAGCTTCTCCCCATAGGAGTTTGGGTCCCCCGCGTCTCCCCAGAAACTGGAGTTCGGAGTAATCGGGAGCTTATCTCCCTTCGGGTTGAAAACAGCAGTGCTCCCGATTTGCACGTCTCCGTACCTCAGCTTTTCCGCGCTTGTGCACCCCTCAATGCTGTTTGCTCTTTCCTTCTAGTTGTAGAACTTCCACTCAGCCAGCTTTCCAGTGGTTCTGGGTGATAGACGTTTTGTCTTTTAGTTGTAGTTTTGAAATTGTTGTGCAAGGCAGCAGTTTAGGTGTTTACCTACGCCGCCATCTTGGATCCTCCTCGACATCTCTGTTCTGCTCCTCAATGGTCTGCTCTGCTTGGCAAGACAGCAAGACATCTTTCCTGCTTCAGCTTAGCCAGGGAGACAGTCTTCATTCTAGAAGGAAAAGTAGCTGGCTTATATAGACAGAAGTCCCCATCCCGGTTTCTGATTGGTCCATTCTTATGCAAATGAGGATGCCAAATCCTCCCGGTTTGATTGCTCCAAAAGGCACTGTCCTGATTGGTCAAAATATAGCTGCTCTGATTGGTCGACACTGTGCAGCTCTTATTGGATGGGGAAGCCTCAATCCTATTGGTTGAAGTAGGATTCCAGGATACCCCCATAGGGGTTGGCTCAGATGGCAGGCAATTTAGGACAGAGGCAGGAAATTTAGCGCAGAGGTTTCTCGGTGAAGTGCAGTTTGCATGAGTGGCAGCTATGAAGAAATGGCTGCTGGGCCTCTGCTTCTTTTTTTAATTTGAGCCCAGTTAGCCACCAGGAGCCCTTCTTAGTAGGTGTGTTTTGTTCTCAGGGTTCACAGAATCACACTTCTTTCCTTTTTATGCTTGACTAATATTCTATTGGATATGGATATATCTCCTTTTGTTTACACATTCATTCATTGATGGACATGTGGGTTGTTGCCTCCTTTTGACTATTGTGAATAATGCTACTATGTATATCGATGTACATGTTTTGTATGAATAACTTTTTCAGCTCTTTGGGGTATATAACTTAGGGTGAAATTTCTAGCATGGTAATTCTATATTCAACTTTTGGGGGAGCCACAAAACTATTTTTCCAAACTGGCTACTTTTCCATTTACAGTCCCACCAGCTATATAATAGGGTTCCGTTTTCCACATCCTCAGAAACACTTTTTACTTCCATTTTGTTTTGGTTTTATTATAACCTTTCTAATATATGTCAGGTGACATCTCATTATGGTTTGGATTTGCATTTCCCTAATGACTAATGGTGTTTAATATTTTTACCTGTCACTTTTGAATATTTGTGCATGTTTTTTGGGTAAATGTCTATTCAAGTCCTTTGCTTATTTTTAAATTCAAGTGTTAGGCTTTTGGTTTTTGAGCTGTAAGTGTTCTTGATATATTCTAATGGAATGCCCTATCTACACTAATAAGAGAGAAACATGAAAATTGACCATACCTCCGCTACACCCACAAGCCACGTCCACCAGCCAATCAGGAGCGATCATGCAAATTAACCCAACCAAGATGGCAGCAGCCACAGAACTGGAGCAAGCAGGAGGATTGGGTTGCCCCCAGCAATGGAGGAAGCCAAGCTTCCTGCCCGCCCTGGCTGGCCCTGGCCTCTGTTCAAGGCTACAAAGTTTCAGGTATAGAAGATAATTAAATCCCAGATACCTCTTCCAGCCAGCCCTCCGCTCAAGGAGGGGCTGGGAGCTGGGTTGCCAGGGGCAAACCAGGCTACCAGCCAGCCCTGGCCTCCGCTCAAGGCTACAAAGTTTCAATTATAGAAGATAAATAAATCCCAACAAAAATGGTGGTGGCCACGGAGCTGGAGCGAGCAGGAGGCTTGGATTGCCCCTGGCGATGGAGGAAGCCAAGCTTCCCGCCTGTCCTGGCTGGCCCTGGCCTCGGCTCAAGGCTACAAAGTTTCAATTATAGAAGATAAATAAATCCCAGACACTTGCTTCCAGCTGGCCCTGGCCTCTGCTCAAGGAGGCGCTGGAAAAGAAAGAAAGAAAGAAAGAAAGAAAGAAAGAAAGAAAGAAAGAAAGAAAGAAAGAAAGAAAGAAAGAAAGAAAGAAAGAAAGAAAGAAAGAAAGAAAGAAGAAAGAAAGAAAGAAAGAAAGAAAGAAAGAAAGAAAGAAAGAAAGAAAGAAAGAAAGAAAGAAAGAAAGAAAGAAGGGAGGGGCTGGGAGCTTGGATCACCAGGGGGTGATCAGGCCAGGATGGGATGGCAGTTGTGGGTGATCAGGCTGGTGGGGGGCGGGGCCATTGGAGGTAAGCAGACCAGCAGGGGAGCCAGTTGGGGGTGAGCAGGCTGTCAGTGGGGGTCAGTTGGAGGTGATCAGGATAGCAGGGGGGCAGTTGGGAGTGAGCAGGCCAGCAAGGGGACAGTTGGGGGTGAGCAGGCTGGTATGGGGGGCAGCTGGGGTGATCAGGCTGGCAGTGGGGGCATTTGGGGGCAAGCAGGCTGGCAGCAGGGGGCAGTTGGGGGCGAGCAGGCTGCAGGCAGAGTGGTTAGGAGCAATCAGGAAGGCAGGTGAGAGGCTGGAGCCCGCAGTCCCGGACTGTGAGAGGGATGTCCGACTGCCGGTTTAGGTCCTATCCCTGTAAACCAGCAGTAGGACATCCTTCAAGGGGTCCCAAATTGGAGAGGGTGCAGGTCAGGCTGATGAACACACACCCCCTCCCCCCCCCCGCCCCTGTGCACGAATGCCCTATCCTATATAATAAAAGGATAATATACAAATCGACCGAACGGTGGAACTACCAGTCACTATGACGTGCACTGACCACCAGGGGGCAGACACTCAACACAGGAGCTGCCCCTGGTGGTCAGTGAGCACCCACAGGGGGAGCGCCACTCAGCCACAAGCCGGGCTGACGGCTGGCAGAGCGCAGCAGCGGTGGCGGCAGCCTCTCTGCCTCCGTGGCAGCGCTAAGGATGTCTGACTGCAGCTTCAGTTGGACATCCCCTGAGGGTTCACAGACTGTGAAAGGGAGCAGGCTGGGCTGAGGGACCGCCACCCCCCTCAGTGCACGAATGTCGTGTACTGGGTTTCTAGTGAGATACATAACTTGCAACTATGTTGTCCCATTCCATAAATTGTCTTTTCACTTTCTTTGTAGTCTTTTTACCTAGTGAATAGATGCTTTGGGTATGATGAAGTCCATTTTATCTTTTTTTTTTCGTTCCTTGTGCATGTGGTGTCATATCCATTTCCAAATTCAACATTATGAAGATTTGCCCTTATGTGTCCTTCTAATAGTTCTAGTTTTAGCTCTTAAATATAGGTCTTGGACTCATTCGAGTTAATTTTTGTTTATTGTATGATGTAGAGTACCAACTTCTTTGTATGTGTGTGGATAGCCAGATGTCCAAGCACCATTTGTAGATGAGACCACTCTTTCTACCCTGAAGGATTTGGGGACCTCCTGGTGAAAATCAACTGACTATAGATGAATGGGTTTATTTCTAAACTCTCATTTCCATTTTAATGGTCTAAATGTCTTTCTTTATGCCAGTACCATACTGGCTCTTTCTTTTTAGTGTAAACATAAATGTTATTCATTTATTTACTACTTTTTTAACTTTTCAATTACAGTTGACATTTAATATTTGTTATTAGTTTCACAGTGGTTAGATACATATAATTTATGAAATGATCCCCTGATAAGT